>NC_065443.1:239600339-240806159 GCF_917563875.1 Diabrotica virgifera virgifera | reverse complement strand
TAATGCTTATTTTTATTAAGGATTTTACAATTTTTTTCTGCAAAGATGAAGAAACAGTCTTTTATATGAAACTCACTAAATTAAATTTGACCCTTAATTTACTTAAATAATTGTAAATCAAAATTGAAAAACAAATTTCCTAAAAAATATTATTTGCAATATAAATCAGCACTATAAAATATTTGGTTTTGCAGAAAAAGTTGCGCTATGATATCACTATAAATCGGAATGGGACGTTTCGATGCCGCCGGTTCATCGCCGGCCGTTTCGATGCCGCCGGTTCATCGCCGGCCGTTTCGATGCCGCCGGTTCATCGCCAGTCCATTTCATCGCCGTCATATCTCGCATTTCATAGAATTCCTAATTAATACTAAAAATAACTAATAATTGTAACTGTCGAAAATTCGGAAATATATCAGCTAGCGATTAATTGACTGGCGATGAATCGATCGGCATCGGCATCGAACTGGCGGCATCGAAACGGCAGCGATGAAACGTCCTAGACCCCTATAAATTGATAAAAAAATTGGTTGATAAATATTGAGTAGTTTATGAGATATTTAATTTGTTTATAAAAAATTACCATTTTTTCAATTGCAAAAACGCGGTTGTTGCCGATATAGTATACAAATTTTAAAGGTCTCATTTTGTTTGTTTTTATGTGTATTTTCGACAAATGTATTGACAAACTAAAATTTTAATTAAACACCCCTTCAAAATTACGTTTAAAAATTGGTGTAATTTGTTTAAAACTTGTATTTTTTTAATAACATCACCGGGATTAAAAATTTTGAAATTATTTTTCGATATTCGTGTTCCTGGTAATTTTGGACACACTTACAAAAGAATAAAATTTTCTAGATCCATTTTTTGCCGAGATAGCTTTTCCAAGTTTAAAAATTCATAATTTGTCTATTTATCAATATTAACATTTTAAAGTGCGTGAGTACATCTATCAACCCTACTACTTGACAATGTCATTTACACATAGAGTTAAAATTTAAGAATATGTATTTTAAAAAACAATGATTTTCGTAGCGACCTTAACTGAAAACTTTTTGCATGTAGAGTGGTGCAGTAGTAGGTACTTTGCAATATTTTCTATAATAATGGACCAATTTCAATGTTTCTTCTTAGTTTATGGTAGTATATAAAAATAGTACATCTAAATGACACTTTTAACAATAAATATTCGTCAATTTGTTATAAACACTTTTTTTTCAATTTTTTTTTCTCTAGATGTTATAAAATAAAAGTTGACACAAAAGATTTTTATAAAAAAAAAATAATACTGAATTAGCATTAAAATTTGTTAAAGGTTTTTTCTTTGTACTTTGTATTAAAATATATATGTATTAACTTTATAATCTTTTTAACAGGTAATACACTAAGAATTGTTTATATATTTGTTAATTTTTATTCACTTATATACATAATATATTTATATCGAGGTTGTCCTCCATTATTTTTATATATTTAATTTTGTAGATATTCACATTATTTTTGCGAAATTTTGCCAATGATTTGTACAGAGAACAAAGCTTTTGTGATTCTTTAACGAAATTTTACTATTTTGTTAAATTTTTAAAATAAAAATTTGTTTCAATGCTCTTTTGTGATTATCTTTGGTGCCAAGTTTTATTTATCATAAAATCATAACACTAGACAAAAAAAAATTTTTGAAAAAAAATTGTTTATAACTAGTTAATGATTATTTATGGCAAAAAGGGTCATTCACATTATTTAAGGGCTAGGGGAGTTATTATTTTTATATGCTACCCCAAATTAATAGAAAATATTGAAATTGGCCCATTATTAACGGAAATATTGGAAACTACTCCTCCGCCAATTTTCAGACAAAAAGTTTTCATTTAAGGTGCTAAGAATATCATCATTTTTTAAAATATTCTACAACGTTTATTATGTTTATAAATGACATTGTTAAGTATTAAGGTTACTAGATGTACTCACGTACTTTTAAATGTCAATATTGATAAATAAACAAATTATGATTTCTTAAACTGGGAAAAGCTATCTCGGCCAAAACTGCTTCTAGAAAATTTTTATTTTTTTGTGGACATGTCAAAAATTACCTAAAATACGAATATCGAATGATAATATAAAAATTTTTAATCCAAGCGATGTTATTAAAAAAATAATTTAAAAACAAATTATACCAATTTTCAAACGCCATTATGGAGGGGTGTTTAATTGAAATTTTGATTTGCCAATACGTTGATCGAAAATATATATAAAAGCTAAACAAATGAGACCTTAAAAACTTGTATACTCTATAGGCAACAACCGCGTTTTTGCAACTGAAAAAATTCTAATTTTTTATAAACAAATTAAATATCTCATCAACTACTCACTACACTATTTATCAACCAATTTTTTTGTCAATTTATTGTGATATTATAGCGCAACTTTTTCTGCAAATTAAAATATTTTATAGTGCTTATTTATAATGCAAATAATATTTTTTTGGAAATTTGTTTTTCAATATTCATTTACAATTATTTAAATAAATTATGAGTCAAATTTAATTTAGCAAGTCTCATATAAAAGACAGTTTCTTCATCTTTGCAGAATAGTCCATTCTTTCACGGTTTTTGCTCTAAATTTTAAAGAACCGCTTGGATTGACATGAAATATGGCATACGTATAGCTTACATGTCAAAGAAAAAAAGTGATATTGTGCCGATGTGTGCTTTTGCCCTGGGGGTGACTTTCACTTCCTCTTGTGGGTGAATAAATATATATCCAAAATAAGTCCGGAAATGGGTAAACTGACTAATTTTAAGTTACTTTTGTTCTATAGAGCTTTTCCGCCAAGTCAACACTTTTCGAGTTATTTGCGAGTGAATATGTTCATTTTTCAACAAAATAACCACATTTTTAGACGGTTTTTCGCAAATAACTCAAAAAGAAAGTATTTTGTCGAAAAAAACGTTCTTAGCAAAAATATAGCCTATAAAAAAGTAAAAAAAAATGGTGTATGCGTTAGGTCTCTGGATCTCGTAGAACCAGAGTTATAGCCAATGAAAAATAGATTCATACTCACCAAATTTCAAATAGAATATTTCGACGTGAAATATCCAAAAAATTAAGCACTTCTTGGGGAAAACCCATTATAACTTTTTGAAGTGTTTAAAAAAATCTTTATTTCTGTTTCTACAAAAAGTTACTAGCATTAAATTTAAGCAAGTTACGCTCAAAATAAAGTTGGTCCCTTTTGTTTTTGCGAAAAAAAAAATCGGGAAGACCACCCCCTAATTAGCAACTTAAATGAAATTAATCTTTACCGTTCCACAAATTATTTTAGTTATGTTGTGTTTATGTGATTTGTAAGTTTCATCGATTTAAAGTGCTTACTTTTGAAAAAAATTGGTTTCAAAGTAAAATTTTTAAAAATTTAAATTTTGAAAAATATGCTTTTTTTCAAAATAACTTAAAAATTGTTATAATTATTATTATTTCGAGATACCAAAAATCTCGAAAAACAAAAAAGTCAGATTTGCTTTTCTGAATATCATGTATTTTTTTGTTTTTCTGTTAGACAAAAATTGATTAAGATTTGGTGTTTCTAAATTTGCATACATTCGTGATCAGTGACTCGTTCAACCCCTTTTAACTACAGCCCTTTCAATAATAAGGACTTTGAACCGATGAAACTTACAGATCATATAAACAATATATACACGAGTCAAGAAACTTGTGAAGTCGTAACGATTAAGTTCATTTAAGATACTAATTAGGTGGCGATTTTCTCGATTTTTTTACCAAAACCGAAAGGGGCTAACTTTATTTTGAACGTAACTTGTTTAATTTTGATGCTAGAATTTTATTTTATAAAACAAAAACGAAGCTTATTTTTAACACTTTAAATAAGTTGTAATGAGTTTTCCCCGAAATGTGCTTCATTTTTGGTTATTTCACGTTAAAATTTTTCATTTGGAATTTGATGAATATGAACCTATTTTTCATTAGCTATAACTCTGCTTCTACTAGGTGTAGAGACGTGATATATACACCATTTTTTTAAATTTTTTACAGGCTATATTTTTTCTGAGAATGTTTTTTCGACAAAATACTTACTATTTGAGTTATTTGCGAAAAACCGTCTAAAAGCGTGGTTATTTTGTTGAAAAAATGAACATATTCACTGCCAAATAACTCGAAAAGTATTGACTTAGTGAAAAAACTCTATGGAACACAAGTTACTTAAAATTAGCCAGTTTATCCATTTCCTGACTTTCTTTGGACGAATATTTTTTCACCCACAAGAGTGGGTGAAAGCCACCCCCAGGGCAAAAGCACATATCGGCACAATATTACTTTTTTTCTTTGACTTGTTATCTATGTGTATGCCAAATTTCATGTCAATCCAAGCGGTTCTTTAAAATTTAGAGGTTTTGCAATATTTTACCGTTAAAGAACGGACTAGAAAAAATTGTAAAATCCTTAATAAAAACACGAATTACCGCAGCAGTTAAAAAAGTAAATTTTGTGCAAAAATTACCAAATTTAAATTATTTAAACAATGACCCCCTCATATGAATCATATACTTTCTTGAAAATATCTTTTGTTTGGACCTAAACTTTGATAAAAAAAATATTCCAAACTGTACGGAATTACATTTTGATTTACATGTATTTTAATTTTATTTGATCGGTCTAATACCCTTATACATGGTTTTTGTCGATTTCGAGCGTGCCTTTAATAGCTTATCTCATGCTTCTATATGGAAAATTTTAAGAAACACTATACACTCAGGCATGACACACAATGGGATCAGCATTGACGAATTTAATATACTTACTGTAGTCAGCCAGAGATGCTTGATTTCTCCGTTTATTTTTAACATAGCTGTTATGTAGACTATGTTTTCTTCAAACTAAAACTCAACATAAGAGGGATACAGTATACAATGTACATTAACCAAACACCTAAGATAATACGCCAACGATTGGGAATTGGAAATACTTTCCACTGAAGCCAATAAAATGGATTTGAAAATTAATTAACTATTTAGTGGGAAATAAGCCACAATTAAATGGAAAAAATAATTTTATTAACGTTTCGAAACCCAAATCGGGTTTCGTTGTCAAAATACAAAATACTACTAAAATAAACAAAAATGTTGTTGCTGAGTAAAAACATTCTTCTAATAATTTATTTAATCTGACTCATTTATATGAAGAGAAGTATCCATACTCAAATGTGGTCTCGAGGTAAGGAAGTACAAAACTCAAAGAAATACCACAAAATGTATATATTATTAAAATGGTAATATAAGGACGCGTTTCCATCATCAGCTTAAAAATACAGGAGCAAAGACAAAACTGACCTACAATGTAAAATGGAAATTTTAAGCATGTGGTGATAACGCCCACCTCAGTAAAGGAACTTACCAGACCAGGAAGGAGGAAGAATCTACTAAATTACATTTTTATGGTTCTATAGACTTCATTATTAAAGTTTTTTATATGTTGTATTAACATTTAGTTAAATTTAAATGTAAAAATTTTTAAAAATTTTTTAAATATTTCCACGTTGGGAGGAACCATCTTGCGAACTGATCAGGTGTAAGGAACTTTCCGGTGAAATGTCAAATGACTGTCAGTGATGACCGATGACATGTAGTACTCTAGGATGAATTTGTCGTTAGGTGGTAGACTTTGTAACTAGAAGACCCCACAGATTAGGAAAAGAAAAAAGAAGAAAATTAAACGTCAGATTTAATTTGTAAGGTGAATGAACAGAGGAAAATTAATATGAGAATATTGAATGTGAAGGGGATTAAAACGCCTAGGAAATGTCTAAAAACAATGATGAATAGCAATAACCGTTAATATTTGATAAGTAATTATCATTTCCTAGTCGTTTTAATCCCCTTCACATTCAATATTCTCACATTAATTTTCCTCTGTTCATTCACCTTATAAATTAAATCTGACGTTTAATCTTCTTCTTTTTTCTTTTCCTAGTCTGTGGAGCCTTCTAGTTACAAAGTTTACCACCTAACGACAAATTCATCCTAGAGTACTACATGTCATCGGTCATCACTGACAGTAATTTGGCATTTCACCGGAAAGTTCCTTACACCTGATCTATTCGCAAGACGGTTTCTCCCAACGTGGAAGTCTTTAAAAATTTTTAAAAAATTTTTACATTTAGATTTAACTAAATGTTAATACAACATATAAAAAACTTTAATAATGAAGTCTATAGAACCATAAAAATGTAATTTAGTAAATTCTTCCTCCTTCCTGGTCTGGTAAGTTCCTTTACTGAGGTGGGCGTTATCACCACATGCTTAAAATTTCCATTTTACATTGTAGGTCAGTTTTGTCTTTGCTCCTGTATTTTTAAGCTGATGATGGCTCGTGAAGAGCCGAAACGCGTCCTTATATGACCATTTTATTAATACATACATTTTGTGGTAATTCTTTGAGTTTTGTACTTCCTTGACTCATTTATATTGGCAATTCAGACGTATATTATACATTTTAAAGTAGAAGACTTTAAATTGATATCGCCAATATTTATGAGTTGCGTTCCTGGGACGACTTTACTAAAAGCTAGTTCATTCGATTACATAAAATCAATCCCAACTGAAGAATATCCGTCACAAAAAATCATAGCATGTGATTTGTCTTTAAAAATTTTTTGTGACGGATATTCTTGAGTTGGGATTGATTTCGTGTAATCGAATGAACTATCTTTTAGTAAAGTCGTCCCAGCAACGCAACTCATAAATATTGGCGATATCACTTTAAAGTCTACTCCTTTAAAATTTATAATATACGTCTGAATTGCCAATATAAATGAGTCAGATTAAATAAATTATTAGAAGAACGTTTTTACTTAGCAACAACATTTTTGTTTATTTTAGTAGTATTTTGTATTTTTTTGACAACGAAACCCGATTTGGGCTTCGAAACGTTAATAAAATTATTATTTCAATTTAACTGTGGCTTATTTCCCACTAAATAGTTAATCATAAAAATGCCACAAGGAAATAGCTTCAGAACAACATTGAACATTAATATTCATAAAATCAAATTCCTGAGAATAAATGCAAAAAACAACATACTATGTACTATGAACAACATGCAGATTGAAAATTTGGAAAATTTTATGTATCTTCGAAGTGTTATAAGGGGCAGCGGAGGTTCAAAAGACGATAATCGTATCAGGTTACAAAAAGCTCAACAAGCATTCAGAATGCTTAACTCTGTTTGGAGGTCTGGTCAGTATACTACAAAGACAAAGATCCGAATATTTCATTCAAATGTCATCTTGGAATAAGGTGAACGCCTTAGCGCAAAATAGAACTCGATGGCGCGCCTTTTCACTGAAGCTCTATACTCCAAGTAGGAGTTCACAAACCGTCAAAACAGTTTCCAATTTATAGAATCACAGTTACTAACAAAAGTATTGCACTACACTTTCTTAACACATATCCAGCCATATAACAAGAGAGTGCCATTTTTTTTAAAGCTTTTATCTGCATATACTCAAAAAAGAAATATATTCCAACGGTGTCCGTTCCAGAAAATATATGCAGTTATTCCGAAAAAAAGGCGCAACACAAGTAGTCGTTCGAGTTTAAAAAATAACAAATGTGTGGAAATAATGTGAAGGACGCAATTTCGTCCGAAATTTGCATATTTATACCTATACGGGCAGACCATATCTATGGAAATTCTTGTTTGATGTTTTGTAGTTGGAGTACGTTTTTCCAGAAGAGTTTATCGAGCTTGGAGTGTCGTTATACGACGAATTGAATAAAAATTATGCATGCTTGTAAATAAAATAATAAAAAATGCTGTTATGAATGAGCACTTGAGGAAAGTACGTACCTACAAAGTAAACAAAAATGTGCTGAATACTGGTAAATACTAATGGTACTGATACGACATAACAATTAGTCGTTGGACGAATACTTACTTTCTCTAGTTATCAATATCAAATTCAATTTTATACCATACTTCTTATAAAAATTATTTTTATATAAAGTGGTATAAATCGAAGCCAGGCGAATGAGCCAAAACTTAAACTACCGTCAAATAAAAGTCATACCTTAAGATAGAAATTGGGGCATGTCATATGGTGTTATCTTCATCATCAAGGCCTTTCATTCCGGATGTAAATTTTGCACCTCTTAGAGCTCTCTCTGATTCGATTATTGCGGTAAGTCACTCCGCATGTTTCTTGTGTATTATCACTCCATCATGTTGTATGACTGTGGCTTTCCTTAGAAATTTCTTCGAGTCATTTCGATATGTGCATAGTTCCCCCTAGTTTATGACTTTCAGGATTTGGATATTTCTCATGACCTCCTCCTCCCAATCTCTCTCTGATCGTGTTTCCTTCTCTCTATGTGTCTAAGGCCGTCCGCACATGGGTCACGCTCGAAGTAGTCGACGCGATTCCAGTCGCGTAGATCTCTCCCCGCCACTCAAGTTCCTTCGTGGTGGCATGGGGCTCCGTAGAGGGGCGTTTAGGATTGCAAATCTCCTCGTCTTGTACGACTCTCGTCCCTTGCGATCGGTAGCGCACGAGAAAGGTTCGAGTGAGACGGACGTTTACAGTCATGGAGCGTATTTGTTTCCTTGCCGTGTCTTCGATCGACCCATGTGTGGACGGCCTTAGCCATCTCAGTCGCTAAACTTTAATAAACCTTACCATATCTTCTCCCTTCATTATGTCTCTTAGTTAATGGATCATTCTTCTTCTCATTTCTCCGTTTTCCATTCTTATCGGGTCAATAATCCGTCTGAGAGTTTTCCTTTCCAATATTCTTAATTATTCTTCATATTTATCTATGAGTCACATTGTTTCAGCTGTGTAAATAACTACTACTGGTTTTATTGCAACTCTGTATATTTTCGGTTTTGTATCTCTGGATAAGTTCCGGATTTGAGAGTGGGAGAATGAAGTGACAGCGGACACATCAAATTTGCTAGACGTGAGAACTTGAAAAAAAATTGGAAAAAGGTTGGAGTTTAGAGGAGACAAGACTCGATTTGGAATATAGCACCATTGGGAACAAAGAAAATTATCGTGGTAGCGGCAAAACCAATGGTCAAAATTATATCAATAAAGTAAATATACTGATAATCTGATCCTATATAATCAAAAAGAGATTCTTGTAAAGAAATATGAGAAAGGAGGAAAAATTCTATGTGGAAGTTACATTTAGTACGTTCTTTAAAGGTAAAATATTGCAAAATCTCTCAATTTTAAAGAATTGCTTGGATTTATATGAAATTTGGCATACACATAGATAACAAGTCAACGGAAAAAAGTGATATTGTGCCGATGTGTGCTTTTGCCCTAGGAGTGAGTTTCACCCCCTTTTGTGGGTGAAAAATAAATGTTGGAAATAAGTCCGGAAATGAATAAAATGACTAATTCTAAGCAACTTTTGTTCTACAAAGTTTTTTCACCAAGTTAATACTTTTCGAGTTATTTGCTCGTGAATATGTTAATTTTTCTTCAAAATAACCACGTCTTCAGACGGTTTTTCGCAAATAAGTAAAAAAGTAAGTATTTGGTCGAAAAAAATTCTTATCACAAATATAGCACATAAAAATGTAAAAAATATGGTGTATATATTAGGTCACTATACCTAGTAGAAGCAGAGTTTAGCTAATGAAAAATAGGTTCATATTCGTCAAATTCCAAATCGAATATTTTAAAGTGCCATAACCAAAAAACGAAGCACTTTTTTGAGGAAAACTCATTTTAACTTTTTTAAACTTTTTAAAAATATGCTTATTTTTTTTTAATTTTTGCATCAAAAGTAAACAAGTTACGCTCAAAATAAAGTTGGTCCCTTTTTTTTGGTAAGAAATCGGGAAAATCACCCCCTAATTAGCATTTCAAATTTAACTTAATTGTTACCACTTCACAAGTTTTTTGCTTACGTATGTATTGATATGATCTGTAAGTTTCGTCGGTTCAAAATCCTTATTTTTTGCTGTAGTTAAAAGGGCTTGAACGAGTCACTTATCACGAGTGTATGTAAATTTAGAAAGACCGAATCTTAACCAATTTTTGTGTTACAGAAAAACAAAAAAAAAACAAAATATTCAGAAAAGTAAAGCCGATTTTTTTTATTGTTTAAGATTTTTGGTATCTCTAACAATGTTTAAGTTATTTAAAAAAAAAAAAAAAATTTCAAAATTAAAATTTTAAAAAATTTTACTTTAAAACCAAATTTCTTCAAAAATAAGCACATTGAATCGATGAAACTTACAGATCATATAAACACAACATAAGTAAAGTACCGTGTGAAGCGGTAACGATTAATATTTCATTTAAGTTGCTAATTGGGGTGATCTTCCTGATTTTTTTGTTGCCAAAACAAAAGGGACCAACTTTATGTTGAGCGTAACTTGCTTATATTTGATGCTAGATATTTTATTTATAAAAACAGAAATAAAGCTTTTTTTAAACACTTTAAAAAAGTTGTAATGTGTTTTCTCTAAGAATGCTTCATTATTTGGATATTTCACATTGGATTATTATTTGGAATTTTTCGAATATGAACCTATTTTTCATTAGCTACAACTCTGCTTTTGCTAGGTATAGATACCTAATATATACACCGTTGTTTTAACTTATTTATTGGCTATAGTTTTACTAAGAATATTTTTGTGGACAAAATTCTTACGTTTTGAGTTATTTGCGAAAAACCGTCTAAAAAAGTGATTGTTTTGTTGAAAAATGAACATATTCACTTGCAAATAACTGGAAAACTATTAATTTGATGAAAAAACCCTATAGAACAAAAGTTGCTTAAAAATTAGTCAGTTTATCGATTTCGGGACTTACCTGGGACATATATTTTTTCACCGCTGAGATGGGGTGAGATTCACCCCCAGGGCAAAAGCACACATCGGCACCATATCACTTCTTTCTTTGACCTGTTAGTTATGCGTATGCCAAATTTCATGTCAAACCAAGCGGTTCTTTAAAATTTACAGCAAAAACCATGAAAGAATGTATTTTTTTTTTTATTATCAGCATCAACCACTTTGGGTTATTAGCTGTACTGTCATTGATACATGGTTACTTAAATCTAATAGCATTTTGATTAGGTATTACATAAGTTCACATTTAGGTAACAATATCATAATTTACAAATTAAGAATGGGGTTTATAAAATGTTAACAGTGGTTATAGTTTGTTTAAAACATTAATATCTTTCAAATAATTAAACAAATGCGTAAGCTTACAGTGTGATCCTAAGGCTGCTTTTATATTGAGAGGTATGGAGTGTTTTTGTCTTTCATTAAGATATTTAGGACACTCTATTAATATATGTGTTACATTGATGTCGCAATTACACAAGTCACAAATAGGGCGATTTGACTTAGAGATTAGGTAGCTGTGAGTAAGTCTGCTATGCCCTATGCGTAAACGATTTAGCTTCACAAACAGCTGGCGATTTAGGTCTATCTCACACCAAGGTTCAATTGAGAGCTTTATTGTGTGTAGAGATGATTGTGAAAGATTCCATTCGTTTTCCCATTTGTTTAACACTTTTTCTTTAAGGAATGGTTTGTAATCGGAAACAGGCACTAAGTTCACTAACACTGAAGACGCACTGTGTATTGCTTCTGTGGCATGGAAATCTGCTTTTTCGTTTCCTTGAAGTCCAATGTGTGATGGAACCCATATAAAGCTTACTTGCTGCATCGTGTTCTTCAGTAAATGTAATTGTTCTTTTATTAAAATACTTATAGGATTACTTGTATATAACTGTTCTATCGTATGTAATGCACTGAGAGAGTCGGTAATTATGACAGATTTTGGAATTTTTTGAGTACGAATGTGAATGAGGGCTTGCAGAATTGAATATAGTTCTCCAGAGTAAATACTGCAAGTGGAAGATAATTTAAATTGTAATATAGTGTTTGAATCTACAACTGCCGATCCCACACCATCAGCAGTCTTAGATGAATCTGTATAAATATAACAATGATCTGGGAAAGAAGCAAGTATGTTGAGAAAAGATTGATTAATTGTTGCATGGGGGGTATCAAGCTTATTGTATTTAGAAAGAGTTAGATCACATATTGCAGGAGGAAAGGTCCAGGGCGGAGGAGTAACTGTATTTGTCTGATTAAAAAATTTTGGGAATTAAATATTATTGAGAGAGATATTTTCTGATTCTCTCGTAAAAGGGGGGGTTAGTTCTTTTTTTATTTACATAAGTTTCTTTGAAACGTTCTGCAATAGTGTGGTGGAAAGTGGGATGCGATTCTATTGCATATATGGATGATGCGTAGACTAATGACAAGTACATTCTTCGGAAATTTAAAGGTGGTTCTCCGGTTAAACATTGTAAACTATTAATGGGGCTAGTACAGAATGCTCCTGTGGCTATTCTTAATGCTGTATTTTGTATGACTTCTAGTTGAGCAAGAAGTGTCTTCTTTGCAGATGAGTATACAATTGATCCATAATCGAGTTTGGATCGTACTAGAGATTTGTAAATAAGAATCAAACTTTTACAATCTGAACCCCAATTACGATTGCACAGTGTACGCATTAAGTTGAGACCAGATTGACAGGATTGTTTAATGTGCATAATGTGGTACTTCCAAGATAGTTTTTTATCAAAGATCATTCCTAGAAATTTTAAGTGTTCCACATAAGTTAAGTTGTTTCCATATAACAAAAGATCTGGAGTTGTAGACTGCCGTTTTTTTGAAAATAAAATACATTTAGTTTTGGTTGTAGAGAATTGCAATCCTACAGCTTTCGACCAGTTTTCAAGGTGATTTAATGCACATTGTAAATTTTTCTGTATAGAAGGAATATTTTTTCCTCTTGAATATATGACTAAATCGTCAGCGTATAATCTCGCTTTAACAAGTTGTGGAAAGTTTTCTAAGATTTTGTTTATTGCTACTAAGAATAGTCTTGAACTAATAACAGATCCTTGAGGTGTTCCATTTGTTTGGTCTTTAGTGCTGGATAGTGTACCATTTATCTTAACCTTAAATTGTCTCTTACTAAGAAAATTTTGAATGAAATATAGCATGTTACCTTTGACGCCCCACTGACTTAGTGTGTTAAGAATGTCATATCTCCAAGCCATGTCAAACGCTTTTGTTATATCGAAAAAAACCGGAAGACATTTCTGTCCAATTGCAAACGATTCATTTATCTCGGATTCTAGGTCAATTAAATTATCTATAGTGGATCTGTTCCTGCGAAAGCCGCTTTGTTCATTGATTATTAATTTATTATTTTCCAAAAACCACCTTAGTCTATTATTCACCATTTTTTCCAAGATTTTACACATTGTGTTGGTAAGCGAAATTGGCCTATAGGATTCGGGATCAGTTCGTGGTTTATTTGGTTTTAGTAATGGAACTATTATCGCCTGCGTCCATTTTGTGGGAAACTCATTATTAGTCCAAATTCTGTTGTATAGGTTAAGAAGATATTGTTTTCCATTATCTGGTAGATTTTGTAAGAAACTAACAGGAATATCGTCTGGTCCTGGCGCCGATTTTTTGCTGGTACTTAAAGAGTGATTAAGCTCTTCCATGGTAAATGCTATATTAAGAGGATTATCTTCAATGCAATTAAAATCTATTAATTTATTTTCCGAAATCATCTTGGTATTGATAAATTCTTTAGAAAAGTTGTTATTGCTGGAGTTCATTTCAAATTGTTTTGCTAATAAATCTGCTATTTCGTTATTAGATGTTACTATCTGTTTGTTATTGCATAGAAATGGAATCTTTTTATAGGTATTACTTCCAGATATTTTTCTAACCTTTTCCCATACGGTGCTTATAGGCATAGTGGAATTAATAGAGGACATAAATTCTTGCCAAGATTTTTTTCTGTTCTTTTTAGTTATATATCTAGCTTGAGCCCGTAACTTCTTATATTCTATAGTATTTTCAAGTGTTTTGTGACGTTTCAATTTGTTAAAGGATTTTTTATATTTCTTTATTATATCAGTACACTCTGCGTTCCACCATGGTAATGAATTTCTTTTATGTAGAGTTTGTGTTTTACCTATATGATTTTCACCGGCAAGATGGATTAATGATATAAACGAATTCAAAAGTTCATCTATATGATGATTTTCGGTGACTTCTTTTAAGCTATGGCAGTTCTGTTGAGTATACTTTTTGAATAAATACCAATCGGCATTCTTTAGATTCCATTTTGGAATTGGGGTTGTATTAGTATCTTCATAATTACTGTTAAAAGAGACTTTAATAGGATAATGATCACTTCCAAATACAAACGGAATTACATCCCATGAAAATTTTGCTGACAGTACAGGATCACATAATGACAGGTCGATAGCTGATGAAGTACCTGTATGAATATTATATCTTGTTGATTGTCCATCATTCAGTACGTTTAGGTTTTTTGAGGTAATTATGTTTTCTAAAATTTTGCCCTTGGAATTTATTCCAAGAGATCCCAATATTGGATTATGGCTGTTAAAATCACCAACGATTATTCTGGGAGTGGGAATCTGATCTAATACATCTGAAATATCTGCTTCTGTGATAGGTAAGTCAGGTGGAATATAAATATTACAGATATTCATTTTTTGTGGAAAGGACACTGATACTCCTACTACTTCTAAATTACTATTGATTACTAATGCTTCTGATTCATATTTTTTGTTAACATACGTAACAACTCCTCCACTAGCGATATTTGCGTTGTCTCGGTTTTTATGGAAACAAGAATAATTCTTCATGTCATAACTATGATATCCTTTAAAGTTTGTTTCTTGTAAACATATTATTGATGGTGAGATTATTGAACATAAATGTTTAAGCATTTCTAAACGGGGATAAAACCCGTTAACATTCCATTGTAGTATCGGTTCGAAGATTTTAGTTTATTTCTGGAGCTGAATTTGTCGAACAATCACTATCTTGATAAGCGGGATCGTCTAGCATTTTTTCGATTTTGTTTATTAATTTAGTGCATTTGGTTTTCATGCTTTTTTCTGTAAAATATGGCTTAATTGTTGTTAACATGTAAATAAAGTTGGGTATATCCGTTGTGTATGTTTGTAATAAACTAATGGGATCAGTCGAGCTAGTATAATTTTCAAAAAAGTCAAGTGTTTGTTCATATGTTAAGTTAAAATTATTTGACGTATCGTGAAATACTGTTTTTGTTGGCATCATTATTTCCTGAATTGATCTGGTAGATTCAGTTTGCTTTTTTTGTTTCTTTTTGGTTTGTATTGGTACTTTAAATTCTTTATTTAATTCTTCAGTGGGAGATGGAGTAGTATTAATTTCCGAAATTGTTCTCTTATTGGTCGTTGACTGATCCTTAGATATACAATTAGTTTCCATAATTAATACGGGGGGCATTAAATTAGTATCTGTTTGTTGGTTAAGTGAAGGTTCGGCATTAGAATTACTGACTGGATGATTTGGTTCCATTTCTAGGGGTGATGGAATAGACTTGGGGGATTCTTGTGGTTGTTGTTGTATTGGTTGTTGTTGTTGTATTGGTTGTTGTTGTATTGGTTGTTGTTGCATTGGTTGTTGTTGTATTGCTTGTTGTTGTATTGGTTGTTGCGGTTGGTGTTGGATATGAGAGGAATCGTTTTGTTGATTATGATTTGAATAATTTGCTGCAATGTGACCCGTGTTCTTACATATAAAACATGAAGGTTTATCTAAACTTAAATATATGCGATACGAAGTTTGATCATATGTCATTAAGAAAGAAGAGGGAAGGTCTATATCTGCAAGTGGTTGAATATAAGTTTGTCTTCTAAAACTGAGGACGTGTTGAAATTCTGGAAGTTGACTACCGATTCTAAGGAAGGTTAAAGGTGACATTAATTTAAGACCGAATTTGGTTAACTCATTCTCTATTAGAATATGTGGAATAGAAGGGCAAACACCCGATAGTAACAGTCTTTCGTTTGGAGTTATCAATTTTCGTGCTTTTAGATTTTCGCCTTTAATTGTTATTTCTGCTGGACTGGACATAAATTTTTCCACCAGGGATTCGCTGGAGAGATAAATACATATTCTGTTATTTGATAGCCTTGATGAAAATAAAATATTCCGTGGATGAACAACTTCACCAAGTGCTATTAAGTACTCTTCTATTTTAGTATCAGGTAGCGAATTAAATAAAATTGCTTGCAGCTTTGAAGGAAATTGAATTGAAGAAGCATTGTTAAGCACAGTTGAATATGAGGTTTTGTTTTGAGGTTGTTGATGATCTTCAGTCATGATTGTTGACAAATTAGTTAGGTCGGATCTGGTATCATTTGGTATACTCATTAGTAATTATGAACCAGTTTCAGAACCAGAACTAGTTTCGAGAACTGGCCTTTCGGCCGTCACTTAACCTTACAAACGGTATGCTTTGTAATGTTTTGAATAAATAAATAATAAAAACTCACTGGTTTATTCCGTAAGATAACTGCACTATATACTATTACTTTTTGGTTATTTTCAAGTTTATTTGGATATAAACTACTTGAAAAAAGATGATTTTTTGGGACTGAAATGTAAACACAGTTTGTGTTACCATGTTCAGGACCGGACCAAAGAATGTATTAATTTATTTTCTCGTCAATACATAAAATAAAAAATATTAAAAACTTTATATAATATTTATAATATTTGATTTTTGGTGAGTGTAAAATAAATAATTAGTCTGATTTAGTAAATGGCACCAATATAGAGAAACTAATCCTCGAAACAATACAAAAAAAAAAAAAAAAAAAAAAAAAAAAAGAGATAAAAACCAATTAAAAATAATCTGAAGACATTGCATATTACTGGTTAGGAAAAAAGGTTACAAAGAAAAAAATTGACATAAATTAACTTCTTCAGTTACTATTGTAGTAAGTGAAGTAAGGGAGTATTACTACAGACTATATTCTTATTAAAACATATAAAAATTTAAATTTTTGAAGGTTAAATTTGAATATTGAAATCAGTATACTTCCTGTATACTAATTAACGCTATTACCAAAGTGTAAAAAATTGAAATAAAAAAGACCCTGCTCATAATATAATACGTCATCTAAAGCCCTCGGAAACGCCATTTCGGCTTTTACCTGAGCCTTCATAATTAAATAATCCTGAGAAATTTCATTTTAATGACTGTGTCGCTGAGTGTGGAGGTAACTAGATAAAATAAAGTATAAAAGAAGTAAAAAATGAGGGAAAGCATAAAGGAGAAATCTGCAATCAAAGGAAAAGCTCGCACTCTAGATTCTGCACGGCGAAGAGATCTCGCTGAGGACCAAATTACGTGGCAAGTGGTGGCCAACATCACACGGAAAAGACGAAGAATAGAACGAAAGTTAGTAGGAGTGACGTGACTTATTTCCCAGAATTCCGCCTGAAAATCCCATATAATCACTCGCAGATTACTTTATGAAAGTTTTATATTCTCGTAGCGGCACATTCTTTGATATCCTTTCGCTCCTATTTTAGTTCGAATTCTTTTGTGGCGAACAGGCTCTCCGCAAAATTAATGTAATGTTTTATGGAACGTGCCTAATCGATTACACTAAGTTTTAATATTTAAAGTACTGCATAAACTTTCTGCGTTTTGAATATAAAATATGAGATTTATTTGCATATTTAAAAAAAATACGAATTTCGTTGTTCTCTTAAAGTTTGGTACATATTACAAAAAGTTTCATGTTATTAACCGGGGAATAATCGTGCTCGCTTCTGTCAAGTAAGCAGTCGCGCGTTACATTAAATCTAACAATACGATTCTAAATACGATTTTGAGTTTAAAACAAGATACCTGAGGTAATAGATAGAGATAATTGAGGACGGCTGCGAGGAGGAGGAAATACGGAAACAAACAATGCTTTCTAACCGGTGACGCCCAAAATCCCGACAGCCAAAATCCAGACAGCCAAAATCCCGACGGCCAAAATCCCGACACGCCAGAATCCCGACAGGCCAGAATCCCGACAGGCCAGAATCCCGACACGCCAAAATCCCGACAGGCCAGAATCCCGACAAATAAAAATCCTGTCAGATTTTCAAAACTATAATACATAGTATCCATCTAAGCTTTCATTTGACACCTCATTTGCCATTCTACCTGGTATAATGACGGAGAAGCTATATTCGCAGTCGGACGGACAGACGAACAGACAGCATAGGTCAAATTCCTCAACTGTAATACCATCCTTGGATTATAAGCTTTCATTTGACACCTCAAATGTCATTCTACCTGGTGTAATGATGGAGGAGTTGTGTTTGCGGACGGACAGTTTGCGGAATTAATCAGTTTTAATTTATTTCCAAATATGTAGGTGATGTTAGTATAATTAGCTAAATATAAATATAAAATATAAATAATAAATTTCATGTTTAAACTAATACTGTAACGTAACAAAAATAGATGAGTACTATGTATTATAGTTTTGAAAATGTGACAGGATTTTTAATTTGTCGGGATTCTGGCCCGTCTGGCTTGTCTGCTTTTCTCTGTCGCAAAGAACCCCGTTCATCCACGGGTTTTATCAATATTAAAAAGAAACCTCAATAGCAAATTTGGCAAAAATACAAAGATTGCGCTGGGCAGCTCTCCATAAGAATGGATTATGACAGAACACCTAATAGAACGCTTAGTGGAACATTGGTGTGAAGTCAGCCAGTAGGAAGGTCAAGAAAGAGGTGGATAGACTAAATGATAACCGATACTAAAGATATATTGAGGGTTGATAACTGAAAGAAAGCAGCCAGACTTGGAGGCGGATGCTGGGGGGTAGGGAAGGCGGTTGTTGACAAAATACCGGTTTTCGGTTATACAGGTTTTTTTCACCTACGGTTTAACCTGGAACTACTGGTTTATAACCGGTCAAAAAACCGGTTATTCCTAAAACCGGTTTTCGGTTTTTTAGTAAATAGCCAATTCCCAATAGGTTACATTTAGGTATATTGAGCTTTAGTTTGCGATACTCCATTCTAATCGATGTCAATCCATATCATTAGAGAAATCAGTCATCAATGTTGTCAAATCGGTTTCGGTCAGCTTAAAATTTCTCATTGGTGCGTGTGGAAGTAAAAAATTTTCCCAGTTTTCTTTCTAAATTCATTATTTTTTCTACTTATCCGGTTTTTCACCGGTTATTACTTTCAAATGAAAAAACCGGTTATAACCGGAACAAAAACAACCGGTAAAACCGATTATTGCGTAGCACGAAAACCGGTTTTAGGTTATAACCGGTAGGTTTTCCCAATCCCTACTGGGAGGGGACAGAGACCGACTTTAGCTGTAGCCCGAAAGGAGAGTGAGAGAGAGAAAGAAAAACAGAGAGGTTTATATTTTCGAAGCGGCTCATTCTTTGATATCCTTTCGCTCCTATTTTAGTTCGAATTGTTTTGTGGCGAAAAGTTCATTTAATGTTTTATGGAACGTGCATAATCGATTTTTAGGCACGTTGTACGAGCCTAAGTTTTAATAATTTAAAGTACTACGTAAACTTTCTGTATTTTGAATATAAAATATGTAGTACGTTCTCTTAGGCAGGCCGCACATCAAAGAAACATGAAACGTAAATCACGTTTCATGGAAATAAAACACTGATATACAAATAGACCTCCGGCCATTTATGAAACTTTCCGAAAATAACAATGTGTTATGAGCATGAATCACACTCGTTTCATTGGTAGGCGGACTTCAAGATTTGTTTAGCCGTGTTTAATTTTCATGAAACGTGTTTTACGTTTCATGTTTCATGTTTTTCGTTTAATGTTTCGTTGGTGTGCGGCTTGCCTAACGGTAAAATATTGCAAGAAGGGATGTAACTCACCCCCAGGGTAAAAGCACACATCGGCACAATATCACTTTTTTTTCTTTGACATGTAAGCTATGCATATGCCAAATTTCATGTCAATCCAAGCGGTTCTTTAAAATTTAGAGCAAAAACCGTGAAAGAATATACCTACTAATGATATTTACTTGCATATTATTTAAAAAAATATATGGATTTCGTTGTTCTCTTAAAGTTTGATCATCATCCAACCAATTTATGTTCACTTCTGGACATAGGTCTCCCTCAATTGTTTCCACACTTCACTGTTTTGTGCTGATTGTTGCCAGTTTTTACTAATCCTTCTGATATTATCTATCCATCGTGAAGGCGGCCTTCCTCTACTGCGTTTATCTTCTCTTCAAATTCAAATTACAGTACTCTCGTGACGTAATCGCGCCCTTAACGTTCATTGGTTAGTCCATCCAGACAACCGTAGCAAATCTAATAACCGTGTAAAATACTCCTGTCACTGACATTTAAAG
The DNA here is from genome assembly GCF_917563875.1 of Diabrotica virgifera virgifera. NCBI lineage: Eukaryota > Metazoa > Arthropoda > Insecta > Coleoptera > Chrysomelidae > Diabrotica > Diabrotica virgifera. Next base: position 240,785,839 of record NC_065443.1, on the reverse strand, counting down.
ATGGGAAACTATGTAATGTAATGTTACTCTACGTTTATAACGACAATTTCCACCGCCATTATTTTCATCTCTTTTTGTTTCGCAATGTATTATGTTTTTCATCTTTTGCGTTTTTTTTTTCGGTTACTCTGGGCTAATTAGCAAAATTCATGGAAAAGTTATTTAGCAGCAATTTTATTGCTGGAATCGAATTATAAGATCCTATATATTAATAATATAGGTATGCAAAGTCCGCAGATAGTGTGCTACTTTTTTTATAAACAAAATGGCGCCGACAAATCGTATTTTTTCAATTATTGCTCTATAACTCCGAAGATTTTAACTTTACAACAAAAACACTCAAATAAAAATTCACCGCGATTAAATTCTGCATAGAGATATGATTTTCCTGATTTGCTCCGACGAAAATTTTCCTCGGAAAATGCGAGTTTTTCCAACAAAATCTCTAATTTTCAAATAAAGTTTTAGATAAGTAATTATCAACCAATGATGAAATAACTTAGTTACATCAAAGCTTTCTTGGTAGAGATTGTAATTCCAGAAGCCGGTAAAAATTAAACGAATATTTTAGCAACAATTCAATTGTTAATTAACAATTTACGATCACAATAATAACCAAAATAGTCATGATACATTGATCAAACTTATAAAGATTATAGAGGTGAGATGCTTATTTAATATTTTATCGATAAAATATAAATTTTTCGTTTTTTTGCATAATCTTTATATTTTGAAAAAAATAGCTATAATACGCTGGTCTAATTAGTAAAGTACAAAGAAAGGTTATTTATCAGCAATTTTATTGCTGGAATCGAATATTATGATGCTATATATTAATAATATAGGTATGCAAAGTCCGTAGATAGTGTGCTACTTTTTTTATTAACAAAATGGCGCCCCCAAATCGCGTTTTTTTCAATTATTGGTATATAACTCCGAAGATTTTAACTTTGCACCAAAAACACTCAAATAGAAATTCACCCCAATTTAATTTTACATAGAGACAAGTTTTTCCCGATTTGCTCCGATGAAAATTTTCCACGAAAAATGTGGGTTTTTCCAACAAAATCTCGAATTTTCAAATAAATTTTTTGGGCAAGTAATTATTTATCAATAATTAAGTAACTTGGTGAAATAAAAGCTTTCTTGGTATAGATTATAACTGCAGAAGCAGGTGAAAATTAAACGAATATTTTAGCAACTGTTAAATTGTTAATTAACAATTTACAGTCGCAATAACAACCAAAATAATCATGAGACATTGATCAAACTTCGAAAGGTTATAAAGATGTGATGCCTATTTAATATTTTGACGACAAAATATTAATTTTTAATTTTTTTGCATAATCTTTAAATGTTTAAAAAATAGTTATAAACAAATTAACATTTCTCAGAAATTGTATATTAAATTATAATTTTAAAAAATACTTAAAATGCGTATTTCAAAGGTCTTGAAAATAAATGCTCTAAAATTTTTTTCCAATCATTTGCAAAAAAGTTATGAAACAGAAAAATAAACATACGATTACTCCGTAGTTTATAATTTGTTTTAATTGTTTCAAAGCTTAAAAGTGAGTTTATGGTACAAAATAATTACTCTCAAAAAGTATCAAACACAAGTTCAATGATTATATTTTAATCAAAGATTAAAAATGTTTTTTTTTGTAATTTTTAGCGCGAAAGTAGGCTTGATACAGAGCCGGAGATGTTCACTCGAAGCGACTGACACGCTTTAAACTCGCGCCAGTTGTATATGTGGACAGGTATAATACATAATACATAGCTACGGTACTCTATTAGTCTACTTTCACGCGTGTAAATTACAAAAAAATATATTTATAATCTTTAATTAAAATATAACCATTAAACTAATAATCGATATTTTTTGTAAGTAATTAGCTTGTACTGTAAACTCACTTTTACGCTCTAAAAGAATTAAAAATATATAAACAACGTAGTAATGGTATGTTAATTTTGCTGTTTCATAACTTTTTTGCAGATGGTTGGAAAAAAAGTTTTAAAGCATTCATTTTCAAGATCATTGAATTACGCATTTTAGTTATTTTTTAAAATTAGAATATAATAAAAACTTTCTGAGAAACGTTAATTTGTTTATAACTATTTTTTTTAAACATTTAAAGATTATTCAAAAAAGTTAAAAATTTATATTTTGTCGACAAAACATTAAATAGGCATCTCATCTTTATAAGATTTAAAAGTTCGATCAGTGTATCAAAATTATTTTGGTTATTATTGCGACCGTAAATTATTGATTAACAATTAATTGTTGCTAAGATATTCGTTAAATTTTCACCGGCTTCTGGAACTATAATTTAAAAAAAGAAAGCTTTTATGTCACCGAGTTATTTAATTATTGATAGATAATACCTTATCTAAAACTTTATTTGAAATTTAAAGGTTTTGTTGGGAAAACCTGCATTTTTCGAGGAAAATTTTCATTGGAGCAGATCGGGAAAAACATGTCTTTATTCAGAATTTAATTTCGGTCAACTTTTATTAGGGTGTTTTTGGTGTAAAGTTAAAATGTTAGGAGTTAGGGAGCAAAAATTGAAAAAACCACGATTTGGGAGCGCCAATTTGTTAATAAAAAAAAGTAGCACTAGTGTAGGAAACAAAGGTTGAACCTTGCAAAATGGACACAAGTCCGGTTTTATTTTTTTTCTGGTATATCAAGGGGTGCTCATTATAAAACTAACTTTTTCTGAAAAAATTTCGCCCCGGAACCTCCCTTTTCACCCCTTTAAAAGGGGTAATTTTTGGTTTTTGCGGAACGTAGCCCTTCCTGTACCTTTTACAAAAAATTATTTTATAGAAATATGAAGAGGACTATATTATCTATGATATATTTCCAACAACATCTCTCTATCGTTCACCGTTTAGCGGGGGTGGCGCCCTAAAGTTGACAAGTTTTTAAAAATGATGTTTTTAAAAAAAATATATTTTTTCCTAACTGTAACGGAAATTAAGAAGAAATCCTGCGGCAATTATTCAAAAATAATTGACTGATTTTTTGGTAAAGGTTTCACTTAAGGGTAATTGCCCTTTTTTTAATTACAGGGTGTTACATTTTAAAAAACCCCTTTTTATACCATCTGAACCGTTTACGCTAGAGTAAAAAGACTTTCAGCGATTACCCATGTATTGGTGCTATTTACAAATTTGTATAATTCACCCCCATTTTTTCCCCGGAACCACCCCAAAAAAAAGAAGAATTAATAAATAAATTGATTTTCTTGGAACCCTTCACACACAATGCCCTTTATTAATATGGTTCATATATCATTTTGTGCACGTTATTATTACCCATGCATGGACACCAAAAGCGATTTCCTAGTGCAACCCCTGTAGCAAAAAAAAAATAAATAAAATGAGGGGTTGAAATTTTTTTTCGTTTTTTGCTTTTTGATTCATATGGGCATATGCTTAATCAATAGTGCTTTTCAAAAATATATATGGTTATTGCAACATCTCTGCGGAAACCACCCCTATCCTTGGAAATATACTGCAGAAACTACCCCTATCCCTTGGCGAGCATGTTTTTACGATTTTCTCATTACCTATGTATTCTTTTTAAACAAAACTTATACAAGGTTAAAGACCACTATTTACTCTAAAAATTATGTCCTATTCATTTTTTTCGTATAAGCAACCGTTACGGCACAGTGGCGCCGTAAACCTCATATATGCTTTGGCGGGCTCCAGTTTTTGTTTTTTTTTTCGTCATCTGTTCGTTCTATTGATAAAGTACTTATGTAAAATAAAACAGCACAGTGTAACCTACAAATTATGACTTATGGACATTTTACATTCTTTGCTCCCCAAAGCCACAGTGGTGGCCCAAAATAAATTTTTGCATATTTTCGCCACCTACACGCATTTTACTGCATTAATGCTACCTTAATAACACAGCATTAGGTGGTCGCTAAGCAGTGGCGGATCCAGGGAGGGGTGATGGGGGTGATCACCTCCCCCTCTCAAACCAAGTGATATTATATTCAAAGATTATAAAAATATTCATTTATTTTTATAGAAATTTAACCAATTGGCTCCCCACCACCATCTTAACGATGCTGGATCCGCCACTGTCGCTAAAGCATAAAAAGTCATTCTTATAAAAATGATATTAATATAATATAAGTATTTCTATAAAAATAAATGAATATTTTTATAATCTTCAAATAAAATATCACTTGGTTTGAGAGGGGTGGGGGTGATCGCCCCCATCACCCCTCCCTGGATCCGCCACTGCTTAGCGACCACTTAGGGGTGAATATTGTGCTATTAAAGTAGTATTAACGCAATAACATGCGTGTAGGTGGCGAAAATATGAAAAAATTTAATTTGGGCCACCACTGTGGCTTTGGGGAGCAAAGAATGTAAAATTTGCATAGGTTATGATTTATAGGTTACACTGTGTTGTTTTATTTTACATAAGTACTTTATCAATAAAACGAACAGATGACGAAAAAAAAAAAACAAAAACTGGAGCCCGCCAAAGCATATATGAGGTTTACGGCGCCACTGTGCCGTAACGGTTGCTTAAACGAAAAAAATGAATAGGACCTAATTTTTAGAGTAAATAGTGGTCTTTAACCTTGTATAAGTTTTGTTTAAAAAAAATGAATAGGTAATGAGAAAATCGTAAAAACATGCTCGCCAAGGTATAGGGGTAGTTTCTGCAGTATATTTTCAAGGATAGGGGTGGTTTCCGCAGGATGTTGCAATAACCATATATATTTTTGAAAAGCACTATTGATGAAGCATATGCCCATATCGATAAAAAGCAAAAAACAAAAAAAAATTTCAACCCCCCATTTTATTTATTTTTTTTTTGGCTACAGGGGTTGCACTAGGAAATCGCTTTTAGTGTCCATACATGGGTAATAATAACGTGCACAAAATGATATATGAAGCATATTAATGAAGGTCATTGTGTGTGAAGGATTCCAAGAAAATCACTTTATTTATTAATTCTTCTTTTTTTGGGGTGGTTTCGGGGAAAAAATTGGGGTGCATTATAAAAATTTGTAAATAACACCAGTACATGGGTAATCGCTAAAAGTCTGTTTACTCTAGCATAAATGGTTCAGATGGTATAAAAAGGGGTTTTTTAAAATGTAACACCCTGTAATTAAAAAAAGGGCAATTACCCTTAAATGAAACCTATACCAAAAAATCAATCATCTATTTGTGAATAATTTCCGCAGAATTTCTTTTTAATTTCCGTTACAGTTAGAGAAAAATATATTTTTTTTTAAAACATCTTTTTTAAAAACTTGTCAACTTTGGGGCGCCACCCTTGCTAAACGGTGGATGATAGAGAGATGCTGTCAGAAATATATCGTAGAAAGTATACTCCTCTTCATATTTTTATAAAAGAAATTTTTTGTAAAAGGTACAGGAAGGGCTACGTTCCGCAAAAACCACAAATTACCCCCTTTAAAGGGGTGAAAAGCGAGGTTCCGGGGCGAAATTTTTTCAGAAAAAGTTAGTCTTATAATAAGCACTCCTTGATATGCCAGAAAAAAAATAAAACCGGACTTGTGTCCATTTTGCAAGGTTCAACCTCTATTTCCTACACTACACACTATCTGCGGACTTTGCATATCTATATTATTAATATATAAAATCACAAGCTTCGATTCCAGCAATAAAATTGATGGTAAATAACTTTTCTCAAAAATGGTCTATTCTCCGATAAACAGCCCAGACTAGGTTATTATTCCGCTCATCACTGTATGTTTACAAATTAGAAGTGGAAAAATTAGCATTATATTACAATGTCAATAACTTTCTTTATCAGCGCTCAACCTCGATTGATGAATATTACGTAAATCTCTTATAGTATTTGTTAGATACAATTTTAAAATATATAATTATATTGAAATTTTAATTCATTTTTTATTATTATATTGTTCTAGGTGTAGTTAAATATAATTTATGATATCGATCCCAAATGTATTTCTATTAATTATTATTCAGCAAATAATATATGCAATTATTAACTAGAAAATTATAATACATATACAATATTTAAATATTATTATCACTTATTCACAAATTATTAACTAATAATTATTAATTAGCCGTTAAATTGAAACATGTGTGTAAGTACATAATAGGGCTTTTCATTCACAGTCATTTGTTTCGAGCTTCTGTCATGTGTCACATAAAATTAATATGTTACCGGCCAAACCCGATTTCAGGACAAACTAGTTTTGCCTAGGCCAAACCGCGTTAGGATAAACTAGTATGGCATAGGTCAAACTAGTTTATCCTATCGCGCGTAGGCCAAAATATAAATAAACATACTTCAGGCCAAACTAGTTTATCCTAATATAATAAAGACTCACACTTCAGGATAAACTAGTACGGCCTAGTCTAAACCAATTTAGCCGCGTAGAAAGTAATTTAGCGAACATGTTACATGCGGGGAATTCCCAAATTACTAATCCAAGTATGGTACTAAAAGTGAGAAATTTGACCTAGGCTGTCTGTCCGTCGGTCCATCCAACCGCGAATATAACTGCTCCATCACTATACCAGGTAGGATGACAAATGAGGTGTCAAATGAAAGCTTTTAATCCAAGGATGGTACTAAAGGTGAGAAATTTGTTCTAGGACTTCCGGTTTTACAAATGCGACCGTAAGTACTGTTCTAAAATCACCGGAACAATACAAGTGATATAATCCAAGGATGGTTTTAAAGATGAGAAATTTGTCATCAAAGGGACTTTGTTTAAAGTCACTCAAAATATGATCTGAATGTAAATAAAGATGACTCGAAATTAGCAAAATCGTATATAAATGGTCGCAAAGTCTACACTCGTTTATCTTGATATAAAAACATACACTTCAGGATAGACTAAGGCCTAGGCCAAACTAGTTTGGCCTGAAGTGAGCGTCTAGAACCGGAAGTCCTAGAACAAATTTCTCACCTTTAGTACCAGCCTTGGATTATAAGTTTTCATTTGATACTTCATTTGTTATTCTACCTGGTATAGTGACGGAACAGTTATATTCGCGGTCGGACGGACCGACGGACAGACAGCTTAGGTCAAATTCCTAACTTTTAGTACCATTGTTGGATTATAAGCTTTTATTTGACACCTCATTTGTCATTCTATCTGGTATAGTGACGGAGCAGTTATATTCGCGATTGGACGGACAGACGGATAGACAGCCTAGCTTAAATTTCTCACTTTTATTACCATCCTTGGATTATAAACTTTCATTTGACACCTCATTTGTCATTGTACCTGGTACAGTGACGGAGCAGTTATATTCGCGGTCGGACGGACCGACGGACAGAGAGCCTATATCCAATTTTTCACTTTTATTACCATCCTTGGATTTTAAGCTTTCATTTGACACCTCATTTGTCATTATATCTGGTATATTGACAGAGGAATTATATTCGCGGTCGCACGGACAGAGGGACAGACAGCCTAGCTCAAATTTCTCACCTTTAGTACCATCCTTGGATTATAAGCTTTCATTTGACACTTCATTTTGTCACTCTACTTGGTACAGTGACGGAGCAGTTATATTCGCAGGTCGGACGGACCGACGGACAGAAAGCCTAGGTCAAATTTCTCACTTTTAGTACCATCCTTGGATTATAAAAGACGTGATTTGGGAATTCCCCGCATGTAAAAGTCCTTACATATTCGCTAAATTACTTTCGACTCTCCTAAATTGGCTTAGACTAGGCCGTACTAGTTTATACTGAAATGTGAGTCTTCATTATATCAGGATAAACTAGTTTGGCCAGAAGTGTGCGTCTTTATTTCAGAATAAACTAGTTTGGCCTAGGCCAAACTAGTTTGGCCTGAAGTGTTTTTATTTATATCAGGATAAATTAGTTTGTCCTGAAACCAGGTTTGGCCGGTAACAAATATATCTTCATCATACGTTATTGGTATCCACCATGATACAAACCAAAGACGTATGACGTAGATATATTAATATTATGTGACACATGACAGAAGCTCGAAACAAATGACAATCGATGAAAAGTCCTATGGGAAACATCGGGGGCCTGATTCTAAATCAAATTTCGACACTAAATAAGTCGCTTTCAATATGGCGACGGTTGAAATGCGATTGTGCGAGCCTTGTGGATTTTAGTTGAACTAACGAAGTGACGTCATGAAATAGCGACTATCGAAATTAATAGCGACTTTAAAAAGGGTGTTGATATTATAATTTCGACTGTCGAAATTATTTGACACGGAGATGAATGAATGGCCAAAAGCGAGGTTAGGTTTAGTTTAGATGTGTTTTGTTTATTTCTTGCAAGGAAAACTAAAGCAAAAGGTATTATAATATAGCTGGGTTTAATTGAAATTTGCTTGTTTTGAGGAATTAGATAGAATAGTATTAAATTAGAAATATAATAATTGAGAATGTCCACAACATGAATCATCAACTCAATGAAAGATGTAAGGTAATAATCTGGGAAAATTAGTAAAAAACAAGAAAAATTAATTACCAGCTATTTTATTGCTGGACATGCTGAAATCAAATCTTAAGATTTCCTATATTAGTAATATAGCTGTGCAAAGTCCACAGAAAGTGTGCTATTTTGTTTATAAACAAATTAGCGCGCTCCGAAATCTTTTTTTATTATTGCTCTATAACTCCGAAAATTTTAACTTTAAACCAAAACACTCACATAAAAATTGACAGTAATTCTGCACATTGATAATTTATTCCAATTTCCTTCGACGGAAATTTTCCTCGGAAAATTCGGGTTTTCCAAACAAAATCTTTAATTTTCAACTAAAATTTGAGAGAAGTAATTATTTATCAATAATTAAATTATTTGGTGACAGTGACATAAATCTTTTTTGTTATAAGTGTCTTGAAGATATGAAAATTTGTATGTACAAAGAGGACCGGAATTAAAAGGTATCTAATGGTTCAAAGATTAAAATCCTGTTGTTTATAACTCTGTCGCAAATGCCGGTCAAATTTGACCGGTTATACCTGGAATCACTCCTCGCAATTCAATTTGTTTTTCTTCGAAAAGGACACAGAAGCCGTGCCCTTTTCAACAGCGTTAACTTAATTTAATTAAATCTAATATTTTCTGAGGGGTTCTATTTGTTTATAAGCCAAAAAATTGTTTCTTTATAACATTCCTGAGACCGCTCAAATGGTCCAATTTCAATCCTGTAAGGTACGTTGAATAGGTATAGTGCTTTTTTATACAAAAATCATAGTTATTCTGGTGTATCATAATCTTTCTGGTTATTATTTCGACCGAAATTTTTTAATTAACATTTTAATTATTGCTAAACTATTGGTTAGATTGTCGCCGGTCTCCTGATATACAGAGAGGGGCTAAATTATGGAATAAATTCATTTTCTCTAAAATGGACGATTTTAGAGAAAAATCCCGAAACAGGTCGATTTTTATTTTTAAATTAAATTTCTTGGCATATATTTCAAACTAGTGACGTCATCCATCCGAGCGTGATGACGTAATCGATTTTTTTTTAAATAGGAATAGGGGTTCGTGTTGTAGCTCATTTACAAAGGCGTTCAGTTCTCTATTCAGTATTATAAACATTAATATCATTATTTATACAGGGAGGCCAAAAAAATTTTTGAATTAAATTAATTGACGCAAGAAGAAGAATGCATGTAATTTATTTAACTCAAAATACATTCTATTGCTGTCAGAAAATAGAAAAAAATGTTTATTTTGCAAATAAACATTGCTTTTAGCTTAAATTAAATGTTCAAACTGCCAATAGGTAGGAGGGAGGCAGTTTGTGATTTAATTTAAGCGAAAAGAAATGCTTATTTGTGAAATAAACCTTTTCTTCTATTTTCTGACAGCAGTACAATGTATTTTGAGTTAAATAAATTACATACATTCTTCTTTTTGCGCCAATTAATTTAATTCAAAAATTTTTTTTGGCAACCCTGTATAAATACCTAATGATAATAATGTTTATATTACTGAATAGAGAATTGAACGCCCTTTCAAATGACCTACCACACGACCCCTATTCCCATTAACAAAATTATCGATTACGTCATCACGCTCAGATGGATGACGTCACTAGTAAGAAATATATGCCAAAAAATTGTAATTTAAAAATAAAAATCGACCTCTTTCGGGATTTTGCTCCAAAATCGTCCGTTTTAAAGAAATGAATTTATTCCATAATTTAGCCCCTCTGTATAATCTACTATAATAAATCTTTCATGTCATCAATTATTTAATTATTGATAAATAATTAGGTACTTCCCTAAAATTTTAATTGAAAATTGCAGATTTTTTGGGAAAACTCGGATTTTCTGAGTAAAATTTTTGTTGAAGGAAATCGGAAAAAAAATAACTTTGTGCAGAACTAAATTACGGTGAATTTTTATTTGAGTGTTTTTGGCTCAAAGGAAAAATTTTAGGAGTTACAGACCACTAATTGAAAAATAAAGAAGATTTAGAAGTGCTAATTTGTTTATAAATAAAATAACACACTTTCTGCGGACTTGTCATACCCCATATTACTAATAAAGTAACGCATAAATTCGTTATTTCGTAAACTGGTTACTTTAAGGAAAATTCCCGAAACACGTCGATTTTTATTTTTAAATTACGGTTTTTTGGCATATATATCATACTAGTGAAGTCATCCATCTGGGCGTGATGACGTAATCGATGATTTTTTTAAATGAGAATAGGGGTCATATGATAGCTCATTTAAAAGGGTATTCAATTCTCTATCCAAGAATATAAACATTAACATAATTATTTATACAGTGTGTTCAAAAAACATTTTTTAATTAAAATAAGTGAGACAAAAAGAAGAATATAATGTAATTATTTGATTCAAAATACATTTTACTACTGTCAGTAAACAGAAAAAAATTTTATTTGACAAATAAACATTGATTTTCGCTTAAACGAAATGTTCAAACTGCCAAGCGACAGGTGGGTGGCAGCTTTAACATTGAAATTAAGCAAAAAACAATATTTATTTCTCAAATAAACATTTTTTTCCTGTTTTCTGACAACAGTAAAACGTATTTTGAATTAAATAAATTACGTACATTCTTCTTTTTGTTTCAATTATTTTAATTAAAAAAATGTTTTTTGAACACCTTGTATAAATAATTAGGTAAATGTTTATATTAGTGAATAGAGAATTGAATACCCTTTCAAATGAGCTATCACATGACCATTCTCATTTAAAAAAATCATCGATTACGTCATCGCGCCCAGATGGATGACGTCACTAGTATGATATATACCTATGCCAAAAAATCTGAATCTAAAAATAAAAATCGACCCGTTTCAGGATTTTTCATTAATGTCGCTGGTTTACGAAATAATGAATTTATGCGTTACTTTATGAACGCACTGTATATGCAATCTTAAGATTCGATTTTAGCAATAAAATAGCTGGTAAATAATTTTTCCCAAAAATGGCATTTTTTCGATAATTTTCCCAGACTATCAACAAGTTCCAATAAACGGGAGCGCCAACCCAAATTCTGAGCAGTCTCAACATGATAAGGTTAATATCCCCAGTTGTAACTAATATCGAAATGAATAAGAATCGCTATATTCTGCGGCTGTCATGGCGGTGTCGAAATGAAATTGCGACTGTCGAAATGAATTAGAATCAGGGCCCTGGGCCCTGATTCTAAATCAAATTTCGACCAAAAACAAGTCGCTTTCAATATGGCGACTGTCGAAATTATTTGACACGGAGATGAATGAATGGCCAAAAGCGAGGTTAGGTTTAGTTTAGATGTGTTTTGTTTATTTCTTGCAAGGAAAAATAAATCAAAAGGTATTATAATATAGCTGGGTTTAATTGAAATTTGCTTGTTTTGAGGAATTAGATAGAATAGTATTAAATTAGAAATATAATAATTGAGAATGTCCACAACATGAATCATCAACTCAATGAAAGATGTGAGGTAATAATCTGGGAAAATTAGTAAAAAACAAGGAAAATTAATTACCAGCTATTTTATTGCTGGACATGCTGAAATCAAATCTTAAGATTTCCTATATTAGTAATATAGCTGTGCAAAGTCCACAGAAAGTGTGCTATTTTGTTTATAAACAAATTAGCACTCCGAAATCTTTTTTTTTTATAATTGCTCTATAACTCCGAAAATTTTAACTTTAAACCAAAACACTCACATAAAAATTGACAGTAATTTAATTCTGCACATTGATAATTTATTCCAATTTCCTTCGACGGAAATTTTCTTCGGAAAATTCGGGTTTTCCAAACAAAATCTTTAATTTTCAACTAAAATTTGAGGGAAGTAATTATTTATCAATAATTAAATAATTTGGTGACAGTGACATAAATCTTTTTTGTTATGTCTTGAAGATATGAAAATGTGTATGTACAAAGAGGACCGGAATTAAAAGGTATCTAATGGTTCAAAGATTAAAATCCTGTTGTTTATAACTCTGTCGCAAATGCCGGTCAAATTTGACCGGTTATACCTGGAATCACTCCTCGCAATTCAATTTGTTTTTCTTCGAAAAGGACACAGAAGCCGTGCTCTTTTCAACAGCGTTAACTTAATTTAATTTAATCTAATATTTTCTGAGGGGTTCTATTTGTTTATAAGCCAAAAAATTGTTTCTTTATAACATTCCTGAGACCGCTCAAATGGTCCAATTTCAATCCTGTAAGGTACGTTGAATAGGTATAGTGCTTTTTTATATGAAAATCATAGTTATTCTGGTGTATCATAATCTTTCTGGTTATTATTTCGACCGAAATTTTTTAATTAACATTTTAATTATTGCTAAACTATTGGTTAGATTGTCGCCGGTCTCCTGATATACAGAGAGGGGCTAAATTATGGAATAAATTCATTTTCTCTAAAATGGACGATTTTAGAGAAAAATCCCGAAACAGGTCGATTTTTATTTTTAAATTAAATTTCTTGGCATATATTTCAAACTAGTGACGTCATCCATCCGAGCGTGATGACGTAATTATTTTTTTTTTAATAGGAATATGGGTTCGTGTTGTAGCTCATTTACAAAGGCGTTCAATGCTCTATTCAGTATTATAAACATTAATATCATTATTTATACAGGGAGGCCAAAAAAAATTTTGAATTAAATTAATTGACGCAAGAAGAAGAATGCATGTAATTTATTTAACTCAAAATACATTCTATTGCTGTCAGAAAATAGAAAAAAATGTTTATTTTGCAAATAAACATTGCTTTTAGCTTAAATTAAAAGTTCAAACTGCCAATAGGTAGGAGGGAGGCTGTTTGTGATTTAATTTAAGCGAAAAGAAATGTTTATTTGTGAAATAAACCTTTTTTTCTATTTTCTGACAGCAGTACAATGTATTTTGAGTTAAATAAATTACATACATTCTTCTTTTTGCGCCAATTAATTTAATTCAAAATTTTTTTTGGCAACCCTGTATAAATACCTAATGATATTAATGTTTATATTACTGAATAGAGAATTAAACGCCCTTTCAAATGACCTACCACACGACCCCTATTCCCATTAACAAAATTATCGATTACGTCATCACGCTCAGATGGATGACGTCACTAGTATGAAATATATGCCAAAAAATTGTAATTTAAAAATAAAAATCGACCTCTTTCGGGATTTTGCTCCAAAATCGTCCGTTTTAAAGAAATGAATTTATTCCATAATTTAGCCCCTCTGTATAATCTACTATAATAAATCTTTCATGTCTTCAATTATTTAATTATTGATAAATAATTAGGTACTTCCCTAAAATTTTAATTGAAAATGGCAGATTTTTTGGGAAAACTCGGATTTTCTGAGTAAAATTTTTGTTGAAGGAAATCGGAAAAAAAAATAACTTTGTGCAGAACTAAATTACGGTGAATTTTTATTTGAGTGTTTTTGGCTCAAAGGAAAAATTATAGGAGTTACAGACCACTAATTGAAAAAAAAAAAGAAGATTTAGGAGTGCTAATTTGTTTATAAATAAAATAACACACTTTTTGCGGACTTGTCATACCCCATATTACTAATATAAAATATGCAATCTTAAGATTCGATTTTAGCAATAAAATAGCTGGTAAATAATTTTTCCCAAAAATGGTATTTTTTCGATAATTTTCCCAGACTATCAACAAAATCCAAGAAACCGAAGCGCCAACCCAAATTCTGAGCAGTCTCAACATAAGGTTAATATCCCCAAGAATCGCTATACTCTCCGGCTGTCATGGCGGTGTCGAAATGAAATTGCGACTGTCGAAATGAATTAGAATCAGGCCCCCTGTCTCAGGTAGCCGGCGTAAAAATATTTAAACATCGCCGCTTCGCAAGAACGTAAGCTAAGGCCGCACCTACATTGGATCCGATTTTCTCCGATCAGATCAGATCCGACGTCGGCCGACGTCGGAATAGAAAATAAACCCATAGTATTAAATGGGGGTGCCTACATTGGATCCGTTTTTCTCCGATCCGATCAGATCAGATCAGATCCGATGTCGGCCGACGTCGGAATAAAAAATAAACCCATAGTATTAAATGGGAGTGCCTACATTGGATCCGTTTTTCTCCGATCCGATCAGATCCGATATCGGCCGACGTCGGGAGTAGCTTCTCCTATTCTCATCGAGAAGTGTTTGGTTTCATTCCGATTGGTTGCAAGTTGAGTTGCAATTTTAATTGCAAGTTGGTTGCAAGTTGGTTGCAAGTTGGTTGCAAACTGGTTGCAAACTGGTTGCAAACTGGTTGCAAACTGGTTTCAAACTGGTTTCAAACTGGTTTCAAACTGGTTGCAAACTGGTTGCAAGTTGGGGGTTGCAAGCTAACATGTTTAAATATATTCAATTATTCATCATCTCAACACATCTTCATCGGAACTCATTGTCGGTGGTCGGTGGTCGGAAGATTACTGAACCAATGTAGGCACCCTCGCCGGAAAACCGGTCTGATCGGATCTGATCTGATCGGAGAAAGACGGATCCAATGTAGGCACCGCCTGTCGGATCGGATCGGATCTGATCTGATCTGATCTGATCGGAGAAAATCGGATCCAATGTAGGTGTGCACTAAGTCAAAATTTGACGAAATGGAATTATTAGCGCAGATCTACTAAAAATCAAAGTATCTATCGCGTAAACACAGACCTATTACATTAATAATAATAATCGCTAAGTGATGGCAACAAGTGTCTATATTTGGCGGTAAATGATTTTCGTATGAATACAATCCGAAGTTAGTTACGCCGCAGACTGTGAAGCAAATTGTGTGTTTACTTCTCGTCAAGGACGACCATTCTTATACTTAGGATTAGTTTTTGTGAAAATTATCACTAAAATAAGGACACTTTTTGAATTAGGTCAGTGTTTTAACAAAGTTGAAGTAAACTTTTCGCTGGAAAAAGACTGAAATCATTTTAACACTTCACAAATTTATCTACTTATCACAGTTTGTATTTAGATATATTTCTAACAAAATTGTATAGGTTATTCCTTTAAAGTAACAACTTATTCGGAATTATGCCCATCATCAAATCTGTAAAATCTTTTTTTATTATTAACCCTTAAACGCCCAACCTTTTTTAGGTTCCATGTACGCCCAAGGGTGGGTAAAAAATGTCCACCTCGAAAATAGCTAATATATTTATTGAGAGTTGTTGAAAATGGATTAAACTTAAGAATCTTATGCTTAATAAACACAGCATCTTCTAAAATATTAATATAGACAATTTACAAACCTTACAACAAAATTACAATGTACATCAAAATTAACATACCAGTAATTCAGATTTGTCGATTTTCTCCATATTCTTTCTTTCAGCCTCCTCATTGGTGGATAATTATGTAGATTATGTAATTATACAACGATAATTATATGGATTATCTTCCTACCAACGAGAAATTATATAGAAACCTTTAGTAACAAGTTTTGCCAAGGGTGTACTTTTTATGCCCATCCATATTTAACTCAAGATGCTGCTTTTATTTTCAAAAATATTGGTAGAACCAAATTAACATTCGATAATGGGCTGTCTTTTTAACAATAAATAATTTAAAAAAAAATTTAAACACGTAATAAATATGTCACAAGAGAATACGCATTAGGTGGACATTTTTTACCCACCCTTGGGCGTTTATAGGTTAATGGCTTTGACATAGTCAATTAGCCAGCCAATTTTTAAAATATTATTATTATAAAATATCAAATTATACTGTAAAATCTTAAAATGCCTCTCCTCTAAAATCATCTTTTTTGACTTAAACAAGAGAATAAAATCACCAAATTATTCAATCTCAGTTTACTTGTACACAACTACCATTTATGTCATCATTATCAACTAACCTCATTGCTAATGATTGTAGAATTAAAGTTAAATTTAAAATTATAAAAATACTGGCGTCGTTCAATATAAAAACTAAAACAACTTTAAATTGCTGCCCTTTGAGTAAATGGGGCAACCTCAAAATAAAACTTAGTTTACATAGCTTGTCAGTCACTATTATTCAACTAAAATTTTTTTTGTAATTTATGGTATAGAGTTTATTTTCCTCGTGGATTATCCAACTACTTTATTTATATATATTATATTATATATATTTAAACCCGTGATTGTTCAAATTCCCACTTATTTCAGTTAAAAGCTTTAACTCTCAAGAGTATCGCACCCACGTCCTATCTTTTGTAGTGAAATACCGTCGACCTAGTTTCAACGAGCTTCTTTTTCAATAGAGGACAAACGAATATATGGAGTTAACAGAGTTAAATTACTATCAGTGCACCAAAGCTTTAGGGTTTATTCACTTTGACAAAAAATTTATAAATGGCATATATGTGTAAAGCAGTATCATTTCAAAACATATGATATGAAAATCTTTTAGAAGTATTTTTAAAAATTTCAGTGTTTCATTTAATCCCCTAACCACATAAAATAAATTTGGTTTGGTAGACTATAGTTAGTTTTATTCTATTTTAAAAAATAGATGTCACATCATGCGAAATACAAATATAACCCTTTATTTTTTTTCATAGTGATAGAACTTGTAAAATGGGAAGTAAAACAATATTGAAATTAAATTAAATTAAATAAACGGCAAGTAATAAATTAAATATTAATTTATAATTATTGCTAAACTAAAAAAAAAGGGTTCCATGACATCTCGTAACGCGACAGTTCGTAACCAGACAACTGGTAACGGACAATTCATAACAGCGACCTATAACCAATCACAAGATTTGCCGAGACAACAAAGACCAAACAGATAATGAGAACAACAGAGATGAAAACCCTAAGATCCATAAGAGGTATCACACTCAGAGATAGAGTACGAAACGAAGACACATTGAGAGAGCTAGGCGTTCAGGACGTAGTGAGATGGACAAGAGCGCGACGACGCATGTGGAGGGACCACGTAGATCGGATGGACCCTGAACGTATGGCGCATTGGACGAAAACACATAAGCCCAACACCAAGCGACCCATAGGAAGACCCAAAAAACGATGGTACGAGAGTTGGAGCTCCGGATCGCAGCAAAGACTGTAACAGAAGAAACAGGACATAGTCCTATTACAAGAAGAAGAAGAAGATTTATTAGAATAACAGATAATTATAATCTTTCCTTTACAAAATGTTTACTTAGATAGAAAGTTGCGAATGTCTAAAGACGGTTGTTAACTTAAAGATTTCACGAATTAGATACTTCATTAATCCTTTGTCTACGCTTATGCAAATTTAAGGAACAATAAGATGGATAAACTTTTAAAAATATTGTTAAAGGTTTGTATGTATTTAAATATTAGTTTGTGTTTACCGACTTATAATACATTCTGAAACACGAATTATAAAACGTGTTAAACATGTTTATCCCGGTACTGATTCATTAAATTGATAAACATAATTTCAATTATAACTCAGTTAATTTCCGCTTTGACAAAAATAAACAGAATACTTAAATTTTGACGTTACGAATTGTCCGTTACGAATTTATATAGTTACGAATTGTCGCCGTTTCGAAGTGTCGCTGTTACGAACTGTCGCCGTTACGAGTTGTCTGTTACCACTTGTCCGGTTACGAATTGTAGCGTTACGAGATGTCTGGTGTCACGAAAAGGAAGATGCCGATGCCGATGAAAATCCTCCAAAAAAGTCGTAGACACACACGTAAACAAACTGAAATCTCAGCTTCGTAGAGTGATTTAGACGCGTACTTCCCTGAAGCATTATTGTCCCGTAAGTCTAGAAGTAAAAACAGCCCAGCCCAATCGACTGGGACTCAGAAGTGCTGTAGGATATTTTTCTCCATCTCAAAAGTATTTCACCATCTCACTTTCCAGGCTATGGCGTGGTCTCGCCACTTAAATCTACATAACATTAGCGTATGGCTAACATCACAGTTTTTTTATATACTATATCCTACTGACCCTTCGGTTTTGGTTACAAAGTCTGTAGGGTCGCCTGTGTATGCTCTGCGTGGGCAGTCCTGAACAATGTGCCTGATCGTCTGCCTTGCAGCGCCGCAGTCAGAAGAAGGCGAGGAACCATGACCGTAGTTGCAAAATGGACTTCAAATGTAGGGCTTAACATCAGTCCTCTAAAGTCAAAAATCATGACATTTACTAAAAGGAGACATTCAGAGGAATTGGGTCCTCTAAGTCTAAATGGTCTACATTTAAATCTGGTGAGTGAAGTAAAGTATCTCGGGATAATATTAGACTCAAGACTTACTTGGAATCAGCAGATAGAAAGAATAACGAAGAGAGCGGTACCTACGTTAATGGCAGCCAGACGTACTCATGGAAAAATGTAGGGTTTGAGACCAGACATGTTATATTGGACTTATAACATGGTGGTAAAACCCACAATTACATATGCATCAGTGGTATGGTGGCCAAAAGTGCAAAAAAGTGCCATCATCAAATTAAGCAAGGTGCAAAGACTTGTTTGTCTCGGAATCACGGGGGCTATGAGGGGCATACCTACGGCAGCTATGGAGACACTACTGGATATCCCTCCTTTACATATAACAATAAAAGTCAGGCGAGAATGGGATATTATAGAGTGAGAGTAAACCTGAGCAAGGTACCAGTTAAATCAGGATGATGATTTCTGACCATATGACATCAAGATACAAGCCTGAGTACCTTTTCAAGTGAACATTTGCCCACGAGACGAATGGAACAGAGAAAACTCGACACAGACTGCATTGTTACACCTGGTATACGGACGGATCTAAAACTGCAGACGGTTCGGGCGCAGGAATATTCTGTAGTGGTGGAAATTTCAACATTTCTACTCCACTGGTAGAATACACCACCGTATTTCAGGCAGAGATTTTTGCAATCTTGCAATGTGCAAGAGAAAACAACCTGAGGGAATTCGAAATGCATTGGGTTAACATATGCACAGATAGCCAAGCAGCATTGGGGCTCTTATAAACCCTAAGGTGAACTCTAGGCTGGTGTGGGAATGTCGACAAGAACTTGACAGACTGGCACAACATAACAGTATTATACTGGTATGGGTTCCAGGTCATCGAGGCATAAACGGCAATGAAAGAGCTGATGCACTTGCCAAGAGAGCATCAGCTACAAAATACCTGGGTCCAGAGCCGGCCGTGGGAGTGCCAAAAAGCACCGTCCTCGAACGAAAAAAAGACTAGATCCGAAGCCAACACAACTCACACTGGGAGAATGTACCCGGTCAAACACATGGCAAGATGTATATCGGACGGACATATGCTAGTAGGGCTGAGTTACTGCTGAAAACAAGCAGGAATCAGCTCGGAGTCATAACAGGTTTCCTCACTGGACATGCGCCAGTTAAGGGTCACCTGCATACAATGGGGCTGTTTCATGGAGAGTTGAGCTGCAGACTGTGTAACAGAGAACCTGAAATAGTCAACCATATTTTGCATGACTGTGAGGCATTGGATCGGAGGCGGGAAACACTTTTCGGAGACATCGAAGTGACTCCAAATATATATGGAACGCACCCACTAGACCTGTGCAAGCTGGTACAGGGTTCCAGAATTCTGGAATGGGTTTGTATTATTTCTTGAACATGTCTCTTTAATATCTACTAATAACTCGTAAAAATAATTTTTAGACATTCTTGTAAAATTAAACTTATTATATTAATTTCGTTATATAATGTGTAAAAAAATCCCTTATACTTTCGTTCCTTTATGATGGGATGTATCCAATATATTCGTTTGTTTTTTATTTAATCTAAGATAAAGAAAACTTGCATTTATTACACAAGACAAATCGTCATAACTTTCAGACATCGTACCGTACAGCAGCCAACACGCGACTAAATTTGGCAACAATGAAATACAAATACTTTAAATCGTAGCATAGCTGAAAACGCCTCATTTCTCGTGAAACTGAAATGTAAATAAATAATTAATCATTTCGTTTATAATTCTAAAAGTCAATCAACGAATATCATTACCAATCGAATTTGATTAAAAATTTAATCGTTAGTAATTTCGAAGCAAGTCCTTCGAATCAGTCATCGAATAGTGTCAGCCTCATTGAACGAATATTTAATCCCAAAATCCACCGTCCATCAGGCTGGCATTACAGAGACAAATTAAAAGTATTTTACTTGAGAATAATCCACTGAGCTGAATTATGGTTTCAATCAGGCCCGACTGTCCAGTTCGCTGGTCTCAAATTACAAGCGATATCCATTCTGGGATTTCCAGATTACGTCCTGTATAGTCGCATCGCAGTAGGTGCAGGATAGCGATGCTATTTTATTTTGCTCTTTTAGGACGTCGGAATCGTTTTTGTGCTTTTTCTGTAAAACCCTTTTCCATTTCCTACCGCGGCGGCAGAACTTTTTAGATAATTTCTCTAGATAGTCCTTTGTATGTCTTTACTAGAAAGAGACAATACCCTTTTGAGATTTTAGTTTTGTTATTAAGTGTCGGCAGAACAAAAACAAAAAGGAATACAACTTTAACAACTTTGCTTGAAGGTTAATTAAATAAGTAACTATAGTTTTTCCACAAGGAAGCACAGCTTCTCAAACAAAACCTAATTTTATACTCCATATATTGCTACAATGCTCCATAATATTGGAGATTAGATTTTTAATAAAGTTTCTTATTAGTCTCATGTAATTTTTTATTTCATTGTTACTGCCTTTTTTTTTGGATTAATTTATGTACTTTTAAATGTATCATTATTTTTCTCTATTTGCAGATCATCATCGCATTTGATCTAAATAAAAAGTACCGCGTATTTGTATGTGTCATGCACCAAAACTTACTGAGCGATTTCCGAACGTCGCAGAGTGGTTCCAAATGCTGAACGTGGTCATGAGGTGAAAAAAAAGTCCCTATCTAGGGATTTTCATGTGTACAGTTGTTTTCTCATACTATCGTATAGTCGTAATAAGGAGGTAAAATGATCAGACTGGATGTTTTCTGGTTCCTAGCTCAGGAATAAGTGAGCCATATCCGAGGTTATTTTAGCCGACAGAGAAAGTGAAAAAGGACGCGTATATTGAAAACGCTGTAAAACGTTTTGTAGTTTATCAATTTTATCGCTGTATGGCAGATTATTGATGTAAGATGTAAATTAACTTAAGATTTAGTAACAATAAATGCCTTAAATTTGTTAATGCATATATAGTGAAAATATACTTGAAATAATAAAAATTTTGTAAAGATACATTAAAAACAGTGCCGGTTTATGCACTGGGCGCTTGGGGCGGGCGCCCAGGGGCCCGGGCCCCGGAGGGGCCCGTACAGACCCGTTCCTTTTACTAATAAAAAAGTAAAGTCCGCTAAATAATCTACGTATTTTCCAAAATAGAAAAAAAAAACGACGAAATACCTGCGATTTTGAATTGGTCTTTCGAAATGGTCGAAACTTTTAAACCAAAAAGTGATTTCTTAGAACCTTATAAAAACATGTTTGAAGATGAAGAAAAAGCTTATTATAGAAGATTAAATAAAAGCAACTTTTATAGAGGAAAGCCCAATGGAGGCAAAGAAAAGAGAGATTAGCTAATATACGGCGCAAGTGTTAAAGCTGTTTATTGTTACCCGTGCAAATTATTTTCAATTGAAAAAATAGTTTAACTGAGTTTGGATGGACCCACTGGAAACATTTGAATATTTTGCTAAAATCTCACGAAGAAAGTAAATTTCATCTGAACTCTATGGTTACATTAATAACAAGATCATCATTGATTGGAGTTATAGACGCTGTCCTGGAAGAGCAAGTAAAATGCGAAGCTAACTATTGGATAAACGTCCTAAGAAGAGTTGTTGTCACTACTAAATGACTTGCTTCTCAAGGACTAGCTTTCCATTGATGCAATGAGGATTAAACGAGTCGTCATAAAGGAAATTACAGTTGTCTTGTATACATGGCTAAATTTGACTACTTCTTAGCTGAGCATTTATAACGGAATGCGAATAACTAAAAAGGTTCAGTTAGCTATCTGTCTCACCAAATTTGCAATTAATTTTTTAAAGTAATGAAATCAAAGCTTGTAGAAACTTTTGACGCTGTAAATGCTTTAGTTAAAAACTAGGGATCCATCAAACTTATATTTTCCAGTTAAGCAATAACAGAGACGAAAAATTAGCAATTAAAAATGAAGCCAAGACAATGCAGAATAAAATCTTTGAGACAGCTCTATTGACACTGATTTGGACAAAAACTTTGGAACTAGTTAATGCAAAAGCAATACGTGAACGTGAAGAAACTGTGGACTTAAACGTGTCCATTGGAGTAGAAATAATGGCATCTATTTTGAGATTTCTTAGAGACGTAAGAAATATGTCAAGCGAAATTGAACTAGAAGCCAAAAATATTTTTTTTGCGAAGACTAGGATATATGCTACAAAGATGTTACATCAGCTGTTGGATGATTTTCTACGCTAGATAAAGAAGCAGTCAAGACGTCAATTAATACTTTATATGTGAAATATAAAAAAATATGATGATGAAACCAAAGAGAACTTGCATAATGCAATTACCCATTCTATAATATTATGCCAGAAGTTAAATAAACATTTATAAAATTTGGTATCATCCAGGATGTAAATATTGTACTTAAAGGTAACATTTCCCAATATTTTACCTTTACTGCAAATTAATTTCACGATACCAACTTCTAATGCGGTCTTTTTCGGCTTTAAAAAGAATAAAAATATATTTAACGCCAAATTTGGGTCAAGAAAATCATAGACGCATATCACTATTGTATTATAGAAAATGAAGACCTGGAGCAACTGAATTGTGATAGTATCATCTGACAGATTGCTAAAATGCCTAATTAAGCAAAAAAGTGATCTAATTTTTGTGATATGTATTTTTTAGAATATATTTTTTTCTTTGTCATATGTTGTTTTGTGCAACTTTCTGTTTTTTCTTATACCTTTTTAAATGTATTTTTTGGAATATTTTTACGTTTGCTATTCTTCTTGTTTGCTAAAAATTGTGTATGGATTTTAGGGGTATAAATACATGAATGTGTTTTCTTGTAAAAAAATCTGACAACGAATAGCAAGTAAGAGGGCCCCTAAATATTCAGCGCCCAGGGCCCGAAGTTAGGTTAAACCGGCACTGATTAAAAATGTACAAAATTCTGCATACTTCTGCAAGTAATGTTTATTAATCTTAAAATAGATAGTAAGAAGATACAGAATCACTTTGGTTTAGCTGCATAAACTGCCTATGCATTGTTGGCAGTTGTTTGAATACAAAAGTGGGAAATGACGTATATTACATGATTTTGGCGATTGTTGAGTATGTATGGGCGGTTGTACATAAGTAATAGGTTCGGAATATTTTACTTCGTAAAGAAAATGTATTGGTAATTAGCAATTTCCAAAGTGCTTTGTTATATAAAATTTTAAACAAAGATGCGTTTAAAATAAAATTTTCGAATTTCTTTTGACCATATTGGATCGGCCATTTTGTTAAAAAAGTAATGTTAGATTCGTAATCAGCGACCTTAAGCTACTAAATTTAACAAAAAAAAAATTGCATTTTGAATGATATTTTCCATTTCTTTCCGCCATGTTGGATCCACCATTTTGTGTTTCAGAATAAATAATGTCAGATTCGTAATCGGTGATGCCAAAAACCCTTGAGAACGAAAGTAACTCCGAATTGTATAAACATACGCTTTTAAAGGTTCATCACCACGTTTTCGGCATTTGGAACCACTGTGCGTCGTTGTAACTTATGTGAAAAACATGTTACTCTTAGGTGATCCAGGATGGTTCTCAGTTTCGGAAAAAACACTTTATCGTGGAGTGTTGTTTTTGGCCATAAGAAAAAGATCGCGATAATTGTCCAAGCTTAAAATCAGCAGGAAGGGGCAGCTTGTCACACGTCCAGGGATTCTCTTCAAATACTCTGTGATAATTTTCGGAGATCGCCACTGAGCAGATCTACGCCATCTGATGCGTACATAATATGGAGAATACTGAAGGATGCTAACCGATCCACCGTTTGACATTCCAGAATTACGGACTAGAACCAAATATTTTTTCGTGCCAGAGGGTATCTGTTGAACATCTGTTTTATCTAGAACGTCGTCGTAAAAAATGTTTCGATATGTATACCTACTAAATAAACAGTGCATTCATAAAGTGCAGAAACGGTCGATTATCTCATGACTTAATTATTTTCAGAGTTAAAGCTCTGACAGGTCGATTTTTATTTATAAATTATGATTTTTTGACGTATATCCCATAATAGTGACGTCATCGATTTGGGAGTGATGAAGTCATTGATGATTTTTTTTAATGGGAACAGGGGTCGCGTGGTAGCCCATTTCAAAGGTTATTTAATTTTCTATTCAGTAATATAAACAATAACTTCATTATTTTTACAGGATGGCCAAAAAATATTTTTGAATTAAATTAATTGCAGCAAAAACAAGAATATATGTAATTTATTTAACTCAAAATACATTTTACTGCTATTATAAAAGAGAAAAAATATGTTTATTTCACAAATAAACATTGCTTTTCGCTTAAATTAAATGTTCAAACTGCTAAGAGGCAGGTGGGGGATGTTTGACATTTAATTTAAGCGAAAATCAATGTTTATTTATAAAATAAACATTTTTTTTATATCTTCTGGCACCAGTAAAATGTATTTTGAGTTAAATAAATTACATTCATTCTTCTTTTTGCGTCAATTAATTTAATTCAAAAATGATTTTTTTGCCACCCTGTAAAAGTAATGATGTTAGTGTTTATTTCACTGAATAGATAATTAAATCACCTTTCAAATGAGCTATAACACGATCCCTATTCCCATGACGTCACTATTATGGGATATACGTCAAAAAATCAAAATTTAAAACTAAAAATCGACCTGTCAGAGCTTTAACTCTGAAAATAATGAAGTCATGAGGTAATAGACCTTTTCCACACTTTATTAATGCACTGTATAAATAAATCATAAACATTTCAATATTTATTTCAGTACTGTTTATTTTCCCGCATACTTTACCTTACCTTACCTTAAGCCGTCCTCTTGTACCTTTCGGTGTCGAGGTAAGTGAAGAAATAAGACGTCTCCATGCCTTTTGGTCAATAGCTAGTCTTTCTGCTTCTCTCCACCCAATATTTATTTTTACGCAAGCCTTTCCAATATTTGCGTTCCACGTTCTTGCTGGCCTGCCTCTTCGTCATTTGTTGTCGGATGCCGCTTTCCATACCCTATTTACAGTTTTACCTTCACTCATTCTCGCCATATGTCCGAACCACGATAACTGTTCTGCTTCAAGTCTGTCTAAGGTCCTTCCAATACCGCACCTTTCACGTATGTCTTCATTTCTTATACGATCACATCTGGCCACCCCGGATACCGCACGTAAATATCGCTTTTCGCATGCTTGAATTTTACTACGGATGTTGTCGTTCCCTGTCCACGTTTCACTGCCGTAGAGTAGCACCGGCTCGTATACAGTTTGAAATACTTTCATTTTTGTTTTACGGCTTACTTCTTTCTTCCTAATAAAACTTTTATTTAGTGCATAGTATAATTTTGTTGCACTCATTACCCTGCTGTTTATTTCTGGTTCTATATTTCCTTGTCGATTCATTGTTGATCCTAGATACATGAAGTCCTCTACTTGTGTAATGGTCTCAGTATTCAGCTTTACATTTATATTTTCTTGAGTTTTCGGTAATACTAAAGCTTCTGTTTCAATATTTATTTTCATTCGGACACGTAAACTTGTTGAAGTTTATATACACCCCAACCCTAGTTCTGTCTACCTTACCTCTGCATTCTTTTTCAATTTCGTCCATAAGAGTGATGAATAACAAAGGACTTAGAACACCACTTGTCTTACACCTGTCCTTGTGTAGAATTCTAGAAATGAGCGGTTGTTCGTTCTTACATTATTACGTCTACAGTTATTTTGCCGCATACTGTACATACTAATTACACATAATTTTCAAAACTTCTTCACTATATTGTGATTTTTCAGAATTAACCTATACTGATCCCCATTCCACATCCCTTCGTCTTTCATTATTTGTCTAACTTTGTTCACTCGTCTTATAATATATTCTAGATACACGTCAAATAGAGTTGCTGATAGCGACTCTTATACTGCCGTGCTTATCGAAAACGCCGTATCTGCAAAAATCTGAAAAAATGAATTTTTTACTTTTTTCTAACCCAAATGTGCATATCTATCTTATTTGCTTACTAAAAATGACGTAAGTTAAGCCAAAACACATTAAACACACTGCGTCTTATGCCGTATCCTGTGTAAATGTATACGAATTCTTAAACTAAAATCGATTTTACTCGAATGTGATGTCTCTGCAGATACGGCGTTTTGGCTACGCACGGCAGTATAGCCAATATCAATACCGAGAAATTGCTTGACACGGTCACACTTCAGATCAATCTACAGTTGCAAAAGGCTTGAGACAGAGAGATTCTTTAACTTCTACATTATTCAACGTGGTGTTAGAAACGCTAATCAGAAAATATAGCATGAAGGTGGAAGAAACAATCATGTGAACAGCAGTTTAAGAAAATTAATTCAATTCAATTAAAAAGATTTGTGAAGACAATTGTTAAAGAAGCACAGAAATTTAGAATGGAGCTAAGTGAAAACAACACCAAATTTATATTATAACCATGGCAGGGACAGAAGAAATAAAAGGAAGATTTTAATGTGAGGGTTGCAAGCGGTAAAAGCTAGGTGTAGTTTTAAAAGGGAGGACAATTTTAAATGTCTCGGAGCAGTATTCGATGAAAATGGAAAAATAAATTGGTGCTATATCCAGGAAAATAAAAGGGAATAAAAAATTAGGAAGGTTGTGTAAGAGCCTTAATAAAATCAAAATATGTTTCTAGACAAGGCAAACTCCAAATATATAAAACAGTAATTAGGCCCAACATATGCGAATGCGAGGCATGTAGATTAAATAAGAAGGAAGAGGATACTCTGAAAAGATGGGCAAGAACACTATTGAGACGCTTATTCGGGGGACCGAGACGGGTGGAAGAGAACAACCAACAACTAATTAATGGCTTTGTACAAAGAACCTATCATTACCAGGTTTCTTAAGTCACAAAGAATCAGATGGTTGGGACATTCAGAAAGAATAGCTCTGAACAGAATGCCCAACCTAGTTAAAATCAGAAAACTTATGTCCCCAAAAAGAAGAAGGATGTGGAGTAATAAAATGGAGGCACGTAAAGGTGAAGGATAAGGGAAAAGAATATCCCAACAGAGAAGTGAATGTTATTCATCAGTTCTTTCAGAGTAGTTAAGAATTGTGTACAGTCGGAAAAATGAAAAAATACCCAAGCAAGCAAAGCAAGCATAGTGATTTAACCCAGCCTGAGAGACTTGCTCACCCCTAGAGAATGACATTCGGGTGATACAATTCATTGGGGCGAGGAGGATTAACTCCCGTAAGCAGGAATCACTCCACCCCGCTTCAATGCTCCAGACCATCCACTTACCCCCCGATAGCACTCTGATGCGCTATAGGGGCTCTCAATCAGCAAAGTGCTTATCATATGGGAGTCTTGGGTACACGGACTCCCATATGAAATCCTACCCCGATCAATGCAGGCCAGCGTGAGGCGCTCTATTTCCGCTATCTCTAGTGACTTATCTTCGATCTGTTTTGCTTGCTCGGGCGCCGAGTCCCCGCTCTGGGCTATGTCCAGTTCGGCGACTCGGCGCTCGAGAAAAAATACCCATGAACGAACATATAAAACACGCTGTATTTTCCTGTCACCGTGTCACAAAGAAAATTGCCGAGCGCAAGTGCATGTCTGTAATAATAATTATTACATGTACTTGCGCTGGCCAATTTTTTGTGTGACACGGTGACAGGAAAATACAGCGTGTTTTATATGTTCGTTCATATGTATATGTATTCTGTCATTTTTCCAACTGTATATTTTAACGGTCTGTTGTGCGTATAAATAAAAATAAAAATATACACTAAGCCATAGCCACCACCTTTACTTTAAATAAAGGTGGCTATGACTAAGCATAAAAATTAACGCACCACGTTAAAAATGGGACATTTTTGATGTCTCGTATTTTCTAAAGCTGTGGTCCGATTTGAGTGATTTTTTTGGTATCTTCTTCTTCTTAAGGTGCCGAGACTGCTTGTCGATCGTTGGCTCTCATGTTGCGCAGCATATTAACAATCACTGTCTTATTTACAGCCGCACGAAATAGTTCAGTGCTAGTTTTCCCAAACCATTGGCGTAGGTTTTTAAGCCAAGAAGTTGTATGGCGGCCCACACTTCTTTTTCCCATTATTTTACCTTGCATGACAAGGTGAAGTATGTCATATTTTTCTGGGTGACGCATTATATGACCAAAGTATTCCAATTTGCGCCTTTTAACCGTGTTCACTACTTCGCAACTTTTATTCAAACGTTGCAAAACCCGTTCGTTTGTGACTCTTTCTACCCAACTGATCTTCAGAATACGGCAGTAGACCCACATTTCAAATGCTTCTAGGTTTTTTAAAAGCGATTCTGTCAGTGTCCATGCTTCAACCCCGTAAAGTAGTACTGGAAATATATAACATCGGACCATTCTTATGCGAAGTTCCAAATTTAGATCATGACTGCACAGGATTTTCTTAAATTTCATAAAGCTTGTTCTTGCTTTGGCAATTCTACTTTTTATTTCTGTACTAGGGTTCCAGCTTTCATTAATATGAGTACCCAGATATACAAGATTACTTACTCGTTCAATTGAGTCATTACCGATTGTTACGTTATAGTTATTATTATTTACGGCTGCCAGTTTACTAATAACCATAAACTTTGTTTTTCTTGCGTTGAGTTTGAGTCCATATATCGCGCAGAATGCCACCATTCGATTCAATAACGCTTGAAGATGTTCAATTGATCCAGTCAGCAACAAGGTGTCATCTGCGTATCTGATATTGTTCATAAGCATACCATTAATGAGTATTCCCTCTTTTGCGTTTTCCAAGACTTCATTTAAGATTGTTTCAGCGTATAGATTAAACAACATTGGTGACAATATACAGCCTCGTCGAACTCCGCGCTTGATTTTTACTTCTTCAGAGCACTGATTCGCAACCCTAATACATGCAGCCTGGCCCCAATACAAATTTGCGATTATTCTAATATCCCTACCGTCCAGACCGGTAGTTTTGAGAATATGTAGCATTTTTTCATGGCGAACTTTATCAAAGGCCTTTTCAAAATCAATCGCGCACATGAAAACGTCATGATTTACATCTCTGCATCTTTGAATTAAAACTTGGGTTGCGAATAGTGCATCACGCGTTCCAAGGCCACAGCGAAAACCGAATTGAGTACTTGAGATTCTTTCCTCAATTTTTCTATATGTTCTTTGATGAATGATTCTAAGAAACGTTTTCAATACATGACTCATTAGGCTGATGGTGCGATAGTCGCTGCATTTTGTGGCTCTGTGTTTTTTTGGTAGTACAACAAATGAGGATTTAAGCCAATCTTTAGGAATTTTTCCGCTTTCATAGATTAAGTTGAACAATTTCGTAAGTATCTTAATGCCGTCGACACCTAAAAGCTTTAGTGTTTCTACGTAAATCCCATCTGGTCCGATCGCCTTCCCGTTTTTTGCGTTCTTTATAGCGTATTGCACTTCTTCCTTAGTTATTGGAGAACCGCTTATGTCATTTAGCGTTTCTAGTTCGCTTCTTTCATCATCGAATAATTCCTTTATATATTCTGTCCATCGTATTAGTTGACCTTCGATATCGATTATAATTTTTCCGTTTTTATCTTCGATTAGTGGAGGATTACATTTTTTATTCAGTCCTGCAACTTCTTTCAGTTTTTTTGTGCATATTGAATGCGTCATAGATACGCTCGTAGTTCTCAATTTCTTTACATTGTTGTTTATGCCACTCTGATTTAGCTGATCTTATTTTTCTTCGAATCATACTGTTTAGCTTTTTGTATTCTGTCAGATTAGCATTCTTATATTTTCTTCTTGCATCCATTAAATTCAATATCTCTTCTGTCATCCACTGTTGCTTATTCCTACGCTGATTTTCCATTAGATGGTCTTCTTGGACTTTTTCCAATGTTTCTTTGCATGACTCCCATAATTGTTCTTCTGAATTTTTATTTCCCAATTTCTGAAACTGATCTTCTAATTTATCGGTTACTATTTCTTTCACTTCCGCATTTGAAAGTTTATCTTTGCTGATCCTAGGAGATATTTTGGGTTTTTTAATCTTTTTAAATTTAAGTAATACTTTAGCTGCTAGTAAGTTGTGGTTGGAGGGTACATCCGCTCCTGGATATGTTTTGTAGGACAAGATAGCATTTCTATATCTTTTTGATATTATACAAATATAATCAATTTGATTTCTTACTATTCTTCCATAAGTGTCCATAGGAGATTTCCAGGTGTAAAGTCGTCGCTTAGGCAAGTCAAAAAAGCTAGAATATTCCACAGGGTGTTCCAAACTTTGAGGAAAAACACACTATCATTGTTACACCCGGTATACAATGATACTTAACTGTTTAACAATAACATTATTACACTGATATTCTTGAAGAATAAGGCTATGATATACTAAAAAATCACTAAAATCGGACAACAGGTTTAGAAAATAGGACACATCAAAAATGTCCCATTTTTAAGGTGGTGCGTTAATTTTGATGCTTAGTGTATATTATACAGAGAGGTCCTAAATTATGGAATAAATTCATTTTCTCTAAAATGGACGACCATAGAGAAAAATCCGGAAACAGGTCGATTTTTGTTTTTAAATTACAACTTTTTGACATATATTTCATACTAGTGATGTCATCCATCTGAGCGTGATGACGTAATCGATGATTTTTTTAAATAGGAATAGGGGTTGTGTGGCACCTCATTTGAAAGGGTTTTTAATTCTCTATTCAGTAATATGAACAATAATATTATTGTTTATACAGGGTGACCAAAAAATATTTTTTGAGTTAAATTAATTGACGCAAAAAGAAGAATGTATACAATTTATTTACCTCAAAATACATTATAGTGCTGTCAGCAAATACAAAAAAAGTGTTTATTTCACAAATAAACATTTCTTTTCGCTTAATTTAAATCACAAACAGCCTCTCGCCTACCACTTGGCAGTTTGAACATTTAATTTAAGCGAAAAGCAAGGTTTATTTGCAAAATATATATTTTTTTCTATTTTGTGACAGCGATAGAATGTATTTTGAGTTAAATAAATTGCATACATTCTTCTTTTTTCGTCAATTAATTTATTTCAAAAATTATTTTTTTGGTCACCCTGTATAAATAATGATATTAATGTTTGTATTACTGAATAGATAATTGAACGCTCTTTCAAATGAGGTGCCACACGACCCCTATTCCCATTAAAAAGAAATAATCAATTACGTCATCACGCTCAGATGGATGACGTCACTAGTATGAAATATATGCCAAAAAGTTGTAATTTAAAAAAAAAATCGACCTGTTTCAGGATTTTTCTCTATAGTCGTCCATTTTAGAGAAAATGAAGTTATTACATAATTTAGGACCTCTCCGTATACCTGTTAATTACAAATCATTTTAAAATTTTTTCACTATTTTGTGATATTTCAGAATTTGTCTCCACTAACCCCCATTACAGATTTGTCTATCTTTTTTCTCTCGTCTTATAATAAATATTATATCCTAGAGACACGTCAAATAGACTGGCTGACAGCGAATCTCTTTTACAAATATTTGAACCGACTAAATTTACTGCTACACTACAAACTTCTCGCTAAATTAAGAAATACTTAAGTGGACTGGATTTCCCCATGCACTCTGATTTACATAAATAATTTCAAGTCAAGTGAGGAAAGGGTTAAAAGACAAATGATCCGTTAATATAGTATCTGGAATAGAGTGTAAAAAATAAGAATATAGGATAATTCGAGGGAAACTGAAAGCTCTGTGTAGAAAGAAAAAGAAATACCACAATTAGTTGAAATTAAAAGAAGTAGAAAAGAATTTCAAAAACAACGAGGTGAGCTCGTTCTATTAGGAAGTTAAGAAGATGGGAAGAGGTTACCAAAGCAACTGCAGTTATATGAAAGGCAAAGTCGGAGATTTGATTAGGGATCCAGTAGAGATAACGACGGAGTGGAATTATTAAATGGTAAAGTGGAACACGAAGCATTAGATAACTGGGCAGTTAGGAAAGATGAGGTAGTTTTTGAAAGGCAGCATACAGATGAGTAGGTGGTGACAGCAATACAATAAATGAAAAACAACAGATGCCCTGGCAAAATGACATATGCATAGAAATTATCAAGTTTGGTGGAGATCAACTGCAGAGACGGTCAGTCAGAGATACGGACTTTCACTAAACACTAAGAAAACCAAATGTATGATGATTTCTAAGAATGAACAGCAATTTGGACGAATCAGTGTGAATGGTCAACAAATAGAAAGAGTAAAAACATACACCTACCTTGGTACGAACGTCAATGAAAATTGGGACCATTCTATAGAAATCAAATGTAGGATAGAGAAAGCAAGATCTGCATTTCAAAAAATGGCAAAGTTGTTCAAATGTCATGATTTGTCGATACCCATAAAAGTCAGATTACTACGATGTTATATATTTCCTATACTGTTGTACGGAGTTGAGTCGTGGACTCTCACAGACGCCACCTGCAAGAAAATTGAGGCTTTTGAGATGTGGCTTTATCGTCGAATCCTGAAGATATCTTATACCGACCACATTACTAATGAGGGTGTTTTGCTGAGAATGAAAAAAGAAAAACAGCTGTTAATCAAAATAAAAACAGCCAAAATCGAATACCTCGGTCACATCATGAGGAACAGTGAGAGATATGGACTGCTGCAACTGGTCTTGCAGGGAAAAGTAGAGGGAAAGCGAGGACCAGGAAGGCGAAGGATTTCCTGGCTGAAAAATCTACGAACGTGGTTCAACACAACCACTACAAATCTTTTCAGAGCAGCAGTGTGCAAAGTGCAGATTGCCATGATGGTCGCCAACATCCGAAACGGATAGGCACTACAAGAAGAAGAAGAAGAAACTGCAGAGAAGAAGTGCTGGAGATAAATTAATAGTGTAAGTATGGGAAAATTAATATTTCCAACATAATGGTATGGGGGGGGGGGGTGCCGTGCACTTTAGTGGATTGGCAAATTATCTTTAGGTCAGACGTCTGTCTTTTTCGGTATGCAAAACTTGCCAGTCTTTATTTATGCCTGTCAAGTTTTGTATATTTCGTAGCCACGACATTTTTTGCGACCTACTCCCCTCTTGTCCACCAAAACGGGACATACTGAAATGTGAAAACTATACATAGATGTTTTGCCTTCCTAGCTACTGTATACAAATGATTGACAAGACTATTGATAAATAGATTAAATAGCTATACGGAAAAATTATACATGAGTATCAGGCCGGCTTAGAAAGCTTTAGAAAAAACAGAGCTACTGTAGACCAAATATTCTCCTGAAAGGAAATACGGACAACTTGCTATGAAAGTAAAGTTGCTCTGCATGTTTTGTTTATAGATTTTAGACAAACGTATAATATAGTTGGTAGAGTCAAAATTTACAGAGGAATGAAACATTTGGGTATACTAAAATAACTGATCAGTCTGGTAAAAATAACACTATCTTACTTCATCAGTGAAATTGCTTGGGACGGTAACATTTCAGATCAATATACGGATGCAAAAGGCTTGAGACAGGGAGATGATACCTTATACACCACATTATTTAACTTGATGTTAGAAACTGTAATCAGGAAATGTAGCGTGAAGGTGGAAGAAATAATCATGAAAAATGAACAGCAGTTTAAGAAGATTAATTCAATTCAACGAAACAGGAAAACTCAAAGAATTAATTAGAGAAATTAAAAGATATAATGCAGAAATAATAGCTTTACAAGAGACAAAACAATTGGAGACAGAAATAGTAGAAATAGAAGACGTGGTATTTTTTAAAAGCGGGGGAGAAACCAGAAGGTTAGGAACAGGTTTTATAATACATCCAAAATGGAAGGAAAGAGTAATGGCATTCCAACCAATATCAGATAGATTATGCACAATAAGATTAAAAGGGGACAAACGAAACATAAGTATAATAAATGTAGACGCACCGATTGAAGATGCCACAGAAGAAGAAAAAGATGAATTCTACGAGCAGTTGGAAAGAGAATATGATAAATTACCAGGATTTGACATCAAAATAATAATGGGAGACTGCAACGCCAAAGTCGGAAGAGAGAATATATACGAACACATAATAGGGAAATATAGTAAGCATGAGGTGTCGAACGATAATGGCCAAAGAATAATAGGCTTTGCAACAG
The DNA here is from genome assembly GCF_917563875.1 of Diabrotica virgifera virgifera. Taxonomy (NCBI): domain Eukaryota; kingdom Metazoa; phylum Arthropoda; class Insecta; order Coleoptera; family Chrysomelidae; genus Diabrotica; species Diabrotica virgifera. Next base: position 240,750,987 of record NC_065443.1, on the reverse strand, counting down.
AAAGGCAAATGGTGGTAAGAAGCACACAATTACGCCGAAAAGATATATATAAAGGAACGTGGATTTCCCCTGACAAAAAAACAGTAAATCAGATAGACCATATTTTAATAGAGAAGAAGCATGAAAACAATGTAATAAATGTAAAGAGCATGAAAGGAGCGGACTGTAACTCTGACCACTACTTGGTGAGAGCAGAATACAAAATCGAGCATAACATAAAGCGAAACAATAAAACAACGGAAAAAATTGGAAAACAATTCAACATAGGACTACTAAAAGATAACAACACACAGAAGAAGTATGAACAGGAAATAACCAACAGACTAATCAGGGAATAATAAACGTCAAGCCCAGACAAACAGTGGCAAATATTAAAGAAGCAATCTTGAACACAAGTAAAGCAATCCTAGCGAAAACCAAAAGAAAACACAAAACAAAAGATTGGTATGATGAAGAATGTCAAGAAGTAGCAGAAGCAATAAGAAAAGTAAGACTCAAAAATCTCACAAATGACGAAGAAAGCACTAGAGAAGAATACAGAGAATTGAGAAAAATCATGAAAAGAAAATGTAGAAGCAAAAAGAGAAAATACAATGAGAACAAACTGAAAGAATTAGAAGAAAAATTTCAAAAAAAAGAAATAAGATCATTCTACCAGGAAGCAAAAAAAAAGGAAAAAGGATATCAAAGAAACAACCCATATATGAGAGATGATAAAGGGATGTTGCTAAATGAACCGGAAAAATAATGGAAAACTGGCAAAACTATTTAACAGAATTGCTAAATAAGAGCGAAGTACAAAAGGAAACAAGCCATGAAATTGAAGATGATCAGATAGCAATAGAAATACCCACAGAACAAGAAATAAAGAACGAAATAAAGAGCTTGAAAAATAACAAAAGCCCAGGAATAACAGAAATATAGGCCGAAATGGTAAAATCAGGAGGGAAAAGACTACAGAAAGAGATATATGACCTGATAAAAAGAATATGGGAAGTAGAAAAAATGCCAGAAGAGTGGACCATAGCAAGAATATGCCCTATACATAAAAAAGGTGATAGAATGCTATGCGAAAACTACAGAGGCATCGCACTGTTAGAAATAGTTTACAAAATCTTGGCACAAAGTATAAAAAAAAAGGCTAAGTCATTATTCTGAAAAAATACTGGGGGAATACTAGTCCTGTCGCCAGGGGGGGTACAACGGCCTCGTTAATTCAGATGGACTTACTCAAGTTTTTTTTATGTATTTTGACCCGTAGAACACGAATTTTTTGGGTAACAGTTGATCCGGATGTCGATAAGATTGTTATAGACCAAGAACTTGAGGAATCAAATAACAGCGATTTTTGGCAAAACAAAACAATATTTTGTATTTTTTGGGCCATTTTAAGTAAAAAATATTTCTACAAGTTTTTTCGTAGGATGCACAGTTTTCGAGATAAACGCGGTTGAACTTTAAAAAAATCGAAAAATTGCAATTTTTGAACCCGAATAACTTTTGATTAAAAAATAAAATAGCAAGTCTGCTTACCGCATTTGAAAGTTTAAGTCAAATTATATCGGTTTTGATTATTTGCATTGGTAAAAATTTATTTTTTTATTGTTTAACAAAGCTATAAACACGTAGGGTTTCCCGTGCTTTTACATGCGTTTTAACGCATGTAACGTAGAAATAGTCTTGATTGCACTAGTACCTATTCTACCTACTCGTTCGATTTTAAATGAAAAATCATAGAAACATCACTCACGCACTAGTTGTTTGTAGCTTTGTTTAACAATAACACAATAAATTTTTAGCAATGCAAATAATCAAAACCGACATAATTTGACTTGAACTTTCAACGGCGCTAAGCAGAATTGCTATTTTATTTTTTAATCAAAAGTTATTCGGGTTTAAAAATTGCAGTTTTTCGATTTTTTGAAAGTTCAACCGCGTTTATCTCGAAAACTGTGCATCCTACTAAAAAACTTGTAGAAATATTTTTTGCTTAAAATGACCCAAAAAATACAAAATATTCTTTTGTTTTGCCAAAAATCGCTGTTATTTGATTCCTCAAGTTCTTGGTCTATAACAATCTTATCGACATCCGGATCAACTGTTACCCAAAAAATTCGTGTTCTACGGGTCAAGATACATAAAAAAAACTTGGGTAAGTCCATCTGAATTAACGAGGCCGTTGTACCCCCCCTGGCGACAGGACTATACCAGGCAGGTTTTAGAAACAACAGATCGACGACTGACCAAATATTTGCCTTAAAAGAAATACAGACTACCTGTTACGAACATAAAACAGTACTATATGCTTTGTTCATAGACTTTAAACAGGCTTACGACACAGTAAATGGACATAAGATGTACGAACTGATGAAAGAACTGGGGATACCAAGTAAAATTGTTAGGATAATAAAGATGACGATGGAAAACACAACAAACGAAATAGCTTGGAAAGGGTATACATCCAAAAAGTTTGAAACCAAGGAAGGATTACGACAAGGAGACCCACTATCAACAATGGCATTCAATCTAACATTGGAAGGAATAATCAGGAAAAGCAGAATAAACATGCAAGAAACGATATTTAAAAACGGCCACCAATGCATAGCATTTGCAGATGATCTGACGCTATTAGAAACAAGCAAAAATGAACTACAAAAGTTAATGAAAAACATAATAACGGAAGGCAAAAAATTCGGACTTACAATAAATGAAGAAAAGACAAAGTATATGATAATGGGAGAGATCCAAAAAGGAAAAGAGAATAACATCATAGTACAAATAGATGGAAAAAAAACATACTCGTTCAAAAGAGCCAAAGAAATTATTTACCTGGGAGCCAAAATAGATGATGAAAATGGTCATGAAGAAGGGGAAATAAAGGCAAGAATAGCTAAAGGAAATAAAAAATATGGAGCATTACGCACATTATTGAAATCCAAATACGTATCAAGAAAAACAAAAATAAGAATTTATAAGACTGTTATCAGACCTACAGTAACATACGCAAGTGAAACATGGGTGCTCAAAAAGTCAGAAACAGACCTATTAGAAAGATGGGAGAGAAAAATGCAAAGAGCAATATATGGAGGTGTGAAAATAGAAGGTCCGTGGAGAAAAAGGACCAATAAAGAATTGGAAGAACTATATCAAGAGCCAACGATTACGACGACGATCAAAGCACAGAGAATACGATACTTGGGGCACATAGAGAGAATGGGAAGTAAACGAATGCCAAAAATGGTACTCTCACGAAGACCAATACAAAAGAGGAGGAAAGGCAGGCCAAGGAAAAGATGGAAGGACAGTGTATATGAAGACTTGAAGAAAAGTAACATTGAGAGATGGAAAGAACTAGCATTGGACAGAAGGAGATGGAGAGAGGTGGTGAAGGAATGTATAAAAAGACTGAAGTGTATTTAAATAAAATTTACAAGTTTTATAAGTTATGTAAGATATACTAAGTTATTTGTTATATTATTTATGTAATCAGAAATGTAAACATTTTAGCCCTAGGCCTACAAGGCCTGTTGCTCTTAATAAATATAATAATTCAATTCAATAAAGAAGATTGGTGAAGAAAATTGTTGAAGAAGCACAGAACTTTGGATTGGAACTAAATGGAGATAACACCAAATTAATTGGACGAAAGGGTGGACAATTTTGAATATCTGGTTGTAGTATTGGATGAAGACGGAAAAGAGAAATGGGAACTCGATGCCAGAATGGCAAAATGAAATAAAATAATAGGAAGGTATTTTAGAGCCCTAATAAACTCAAAATACGTTTCTAGACAAGGCAAACTCAGAATATATTCATCATCATCACACAGACAAATTTTTCCACTGTCGGACACAGGTCTCCTCAAGATGTCTCCACCCTTCTCTGTCATGCTGTTGTGGCATTTGCATATGTTGAATAATGTTGGAATATCGGTAGTCGATTCTACAATCTCGCAAAGCTTTTAAGATGGCTACCATTTCGATAGTGTCAAAGGCTTTTTTGTAGTCAACAAATACTATAACTAGCAGCCGGTTGTACTCCACAGTTTTTTCGATTAGGTAGGAATTTTTAGGCAAGTTAGATGGTCATTTGTACCATACCCAGGGCGGAAACCTGCCTGTTCTCTAGGTTGACATGTTTATAGCTTGTTCTCAATTCTGGCAGTGATTATACGAGCAAACAACTATAGTTTTTGAGGTCTGTTTCTTTTCCTTTCTTATGTATGAGGAGCGTTCTAGAATTATTCCATTCAGCTGGTATGGCTTGGTTTTCTAAGCATATATTGAAAAGGTGTTTGATTGCCCCGATGAGAGCAGAGTCTCCGATTTTTAGCGCGTCTGCCACTACTCCATCCTCTCCTGGTGCTTTTTTTTTCATTTTCATTTTCATTTTCATTTTGCATTTTCTTTAAAGCATGATAGATTTCAGCCGTTGTTATCTCGGGAATATCATCTGAACCTTGATTCATAATTTTTTGTTCTGAATGTTCTGTAGGATTTAAGTCAAATTTATTTGTATACAGGGTGTCCAGAAACTCTACCGACAAACGAAGACAGGAGATTCCTCAGATAATTTTAAGACAATTTAACCCAATTTACCTAGTCCGAAGATGCTTCCTAAGGGAGCTAGAGCTCTTTGAAGATGGCGTCATGTAATCAGTTTTTCTTAAATACCTCCAGAACTCTGTTATTTATAAAAACGAAAATTGGTATGCTCATTCACTTTCCAGAAATGAATCGATTCCATCCATTGTGAATTTCTAGTACCGGTCATAGGCGTCCGTTTTGGCTAGGGCAACGGTTATTTTATCGCCTAACTTTTTTGTCTTTAATTTTTAAGCATTTTCGACTCTGAATTATTAAATTATGAGGTATTCTAGTACTAAAAGGTACTCTTACTTTAAGTCGATAGGATACACCGTTTTCTAGAAAAATTGATTTGAAATTTTTTCGTTCTTTGAATTTCAAAAAAAAGATTAAAATAAAACTATTTCGAAAGATGAAAACTGGTACATTTATTTATATTCCAAAGATTAATCGATTTCATTATTGGCGAATTTCTAATACCGGTCATAGACGTCCGTTTTGGGTTGGTCTACAGTTATTTTATAGCATATCTTTATTGTCTTTAATTTTTAAGTATTTTTGACACTAAATTATTCAATTATGAAAAATTCGAGTACTAAAAGTTACTCTTGCTTTCAGTTGGTAAAATACATCTTTTTTTTTTTAATATTTTTCGATTTTTTTTTTTTTTTCAAATTCCCAAATCTAAAAACTTTCAAATCGATTTTTCTAGAAAGCGGTGTGTCCTACCGGCTTAAATTAAGAGTACCTTTTAGTACTAGAATACCTCACAATTTAATAATCCAGTATCAAAAACGCTTAAAAATTTATGACAAAAAAGTTATGCGATAAAATAACCGTTGCCCGACCCAAAACGGACGCCTATGACCGGTACTAAAAAAGCGAAATGGATGGAATCGATTCATTTCTGAAAAGTTAATATGTATACAAATTTTTGTTTTTCTAAATAGAAGCGTTCTGGAGGTATTTAAGAAAAACTAATTACATGGCGCCATCTTCAAAGAGCTCTAGCTCCCTTAGGAAGCATTTTCGGACTAGAAGAATTGGGTTAAATTATCTTATAATTATCTGAGGAATCTCCTGTCTTCGTTTGTCGGTATAGTTTCTGGACACCCTGTATAGTGTTTTATTGAAGTCTTTCACTATCTCTATCATTTCCTCTCTATTGAATGTTAATTTGCCATTTTTTCCCTTGAGTCTGATAATTTCTTTTCTGCTGTTCGTCAATTTCCTTCTTAATATCTTCATGCTCTTGTTATGCTCGATTGTCTGCGAGATTTTCTCATTTTTATATGCACTTATGTCCTTTCTAATAGCTTTAGAGACCTCTTTGTTTATTTTATTTAAGCTTTGTTGTTCTATATTCTTATCTTTTAGCATTTCTCATCTTTGGTCCATTTTAAGTTTAGTGTTAGCAGTGATTCTTTCCTCTCTCTTGTTGACCGTACAACATTTCCTTTGCGCTTCTGCTATGGTGTTAGTAATTAATTTATTTAGCTTATTTATATCATTTGTGGGGGGACAGTTTTGTAGATGTACAGTTATATGATCTGCAAACTCTGTTTCATTTTTTGGTTGTGACCATGCTTTCATTTGTTTCTTTCTTATTAGTTTAGTTCTTTCTTTGTCGATGTTAATTTCTATCCTAGCGCGAACCATTCTGTAATCACTTCCTGTTGTGAAGCTATTTAGGACAGTGACATCTTTAACTATAATTTTTTGTCTGTAATTATATAGTCAATTTCATTTTGTGTTTTCCAATCCGGGCTTCTCCATGTCCACCTTCTATGATGTTTTATGTAAAAGAAGCTATTCATTTCATATAATTTGTTCTGAAGGAGATAGTTTAATAAGGTTTGTCCGTGTTCATTTCTTCCATCACTGCCGAAGTTTCCAAGTGCAAATTCTGACGGATGGGATTTCATGCTAATTTTTGCATTCATATCACCACATAGGATTGTAAAATGGGTGTGATTTTCTTTCAGGGCATTCGTCAGCTATTTCCTCTTCGCTATGGTCTGTGGTTGGTGCATAAGCCTGTATTATTTTGATGTTGTATCTGTCGTTTAGCTTTAGAATGGTTTATATTACTCTAGTGGATATACCATGTATATAAGATATATTAGTGTATATAGAATATATTACAGAACAGTAATTAGACCCATAGTAACATATGCGAGGCATGGACATTAAATAAGAAGGAAGAGAATACTCTGGAAAGGTGGGAAAGAAAACTATTCAGACGCGTATTCGGGAGACGGAGAGTGGTGGAAGAGAAAAACCGACAAACAATTAATGGCCTTGTACAAAAACCTATCATGCCGAGGTTTCTTAAGTCACGAAGAATCAGATAGTTAGGAAATTTGGAAAGAATGGCGGTGAACAGAATGCTCTAACTAGTTATGATCAGAAAACTAATAGGTCCTAAAATAAGAGCGAGGTGGAATATTAACGTGGAGGAAGACCTTAAACACGTAAAGGAGAAGGACTGGAAAAGAATAGCACAATATAGAAGTAAATGGAAAAATGTTATTTATCAGGTCCTTCAGAATAGGTAACAATAATTGTGTATATCTGAACGGACTTGCGTATAAATAGAAGTAAAAATATATATTTTATACCTATTATGTAATTACAAATCATTTTAAATTTTTTTCACTTTTGTGATATTTCAAAATTTGTCTCCATTAACCCCCATTATAGATTTGTCTGTTCACTCGTCTTGTAATAAATTAATAATATATCCTAGAGACACGTCAGATAGAGTGGCTGACAGCGAATCTCTTTGACAAATATTTGAACCGACTAAATTTACTGCTACACTACAAACTTCTTGCTAAATTAAGAAATACTCAAGTGGACTGGATTTCCCCATGCACTCTGATTTACATAAATAATTTCAAGTCAAGTGAGGAAAGGGTTAAAAGGCAAACGATCCGTTAATCTAGAATCTTTAACCGTGCAGATAAGCTCTAATTACTCGACTTTACCATTTCGAAATCGAGCAGTTTGACCCTCAACTATATTTCCGTATCTTTGCCAATTAAGATCCCAAACTCTCCCGATTAGAAAGTTTAGGTGGACGAAACGCTTGAGCATGAAAAATAAATGACTAAGTCGAACCCAGATAAATATTATTATCAAAAGTTTTAGGCTGTGGAAACTCTCGTGATTGTCGTTATTAACTTATCCAGCTTTCAGTTTATTAGTTACTTCGAAATTTTTCTCGTAATTCAGATACAACGTTAAGAAATTTTGCTACAAAGTTATAATTAATGTACTTGAGCCTCTTTTACAAACCGTTCATTTCTGTGAACTTTTATATTAGTCAAATCGGAAATGTATAGTGGCCAGTGGCCATGTAATAAATAGCTAATGAATATATGAAATACCATGTAGGTCAAATACGTATAGAGTAAACGTATACGTAAACTCTCCCTTAGACGTAACTCTCTCTGTAACTCCCTTAGACGGACACTCTCATCAACGGACGCGGACAGTAAATAAGGGGAAATGAGGACAGCAAATGAAAAAAATAACATTTTTTTTAATATTTTGCAATATAAACGTGTATAATACATTTATTATTTAAAATCAACACAGATGTCTACGACGTGATATTTGATACTGTTCAAGTTATCAACACTAAGTAATCAAAATTTAATGTGTGTGTCCGTCGATGAAAGAAACGCTACACCAGGAACTCATTAAATTTTTGTTTTGACTGGAACAAGGATTTTTTAACCGAAATGCCCGATTAAGCCTATTTAATAGACGGAGTTGTATTTTTATGAGTGTTTTTGCAACGTGGATAATATGGGGTCCGCCAAAAGGAAGCTTTAAAATTTGAAAGAAAAAGTCGATTAGGGTGCTGCATTAGACCTAGAAGATAATTGTTTTCGATTGACTTTGTAAAGTGTGTTCTAAAAATATTCCTGTTTCTGGTAAAGTTACTGAAGCAAATGCATTAGAAGTGGCAAGAGAACTAAGCGTTGATATTAAAGCTTCTGGTGGATGGCTCAAGTAATTCTATAAGCGACACCATATATTTCCTTCAATTCTGTGTGTGGCGAAGCAGCTGCTGTAGATTTATTAGTGGTTTCTAACTGGAAGGAAAACTGCTCACTTTAATGAGAATACACCGCGAGACATTTTTAACGAAGATGAGACGTGATTATTTTTTTAGAGTTTACAGCATTACCCAAGAAAACTTATACCCTGAATGGAGAAAGGTGCACTGGAGGTAAGGCTTTTAAAGATAGGATCACAATTATATTTTGCACCAATATGATGGGGGACAAAGAAAGGCCACTGGTAACCGGGAACAGTAAAAGTCCACATTGGTTCAAGGTTTCACACGCAGAACAATTACCTATCGAATGGTACAGCAATAAGAATTCGTGGATGACAAATGACAATGGAAATGATGACAGACGGACTAAATAAATTTGTTCTTAAAATTCTTTTGTTCCTAGACAATCCTGCGCCTCATCCACAACTTATTTATGTAATGTTAAACTAATATTTCTGATTATATGTTTATATACATGCACTAATTATTAAAAATTTTAAGTTAACATATTTTTTTCTCTTCAACCTCCTTTAAACGGACACTTTATGCGGAAAAACAACTGTCCGTTCAAGGGAGAGTTCACTGTATTATGTTTTAAAACTCGCCTTTTGGTTAAAGGTTCCAGAATAAGGTCAAATACGTATATGTTTTAAAAATCGCCTTTTGGCTAAATGCTCCAGAATAATGTCAGGAAACATAAAAAATTAACAATTTTTTTAAGCTAATGCCTCAACAACTAATGAGCCATTGGCATGGTAGGTACGGTGAATTTCTGCAGTTAGGTACCTAGTGTCATGTGTAGTGTGTGTGTTGAGTAAGTGTCTTGTTACTTTGCAACGTCGACGTCATTGTATATGCAAAGAGACGCTAATTGTATCCGAACGTCTGCGGTCCTTCCGGTCGATTATCGATCCCACAAGGACAGAAACTATTTTCATTTATTAATTGATAATAAACGAAAAATGCCTAACCCTGATGAGATTCGAACTCACGACCATTCGGACCTTTCGATCCAAGGGTAGGCGCTCTTACCACTGAGACACAGAGGTGGTTAAAAAACAAAAATTGCGTAACTGGTCGTAATTTAAAGGTCAAATCAAGATAACTCGACAATCGCTCTGGATAAGTATATTAGGGGGTCTTTGGGGTCGCTCATCATGAATCCGGGGTTCTCTGACCTCTGTCAGGTCTCGCTCAAGGTCATTTCAAGTCAAATCAAGATAAATCGATACACTCGCTCTGAAAAGTTATATTAGGGACTTTTTGGGGTCGCTGATCACAAAAATGGGGTCTGTTGAGCTCTACCACGCCAAATAAAGGTCATTTCAAGGTCAAATCAGGACAAGTATACAAGACTGTTTTGTGATCAGCGACCCGAAAAACCCCCCAATATACTTTTCAGAGCGATGGTGTCGATTAGTCTTGATTTGACCTTGAAATGACCTAAAGTTAGACATGAGTGAAATCAGCGGACCCCGGATTCGTAATAAGCGACCCAAAAAACCCCCTGTTATACTTTTTCAGAATGATTGTCAATTAATCTTGATTTGATATTGAAATGACCATTACCTCTCATGATAGAGGTCAGCGGACCTCGGATTCGTGATCAGCAACCCCAAAAAGCCCCTTTTCATATGGTTCCATCAAATAGTCAAAAAATTTTTTTGTAAACCTGTGTAATTAAAGTTAGATTTAGGGATATGAAAAATTTAAATGTTTAACCTATTTTGTATGTAAAATAAAATATATTATGTAAAAATGTGGTCACGTAATAGACAGTGGTGGATCCAGAGGGGGTCACGGGGACATGCCCCCACCATTAAATAATCCGGGAGCTGTCAAACAAATAAAATTTAGGCCCATCCAAAAAAATAATTGGTAATAATCCTGGGGATGGTAAGGCTAAGTGACCTTGCATCAGAGAAAAGTAATTGAATCACTTTCAAGATACATGACCCCTCCCCCCAAAATTTCTGGATCCTCCACTGTTAATAGAACAAGTGATGGAGTTCAAATATCTAGGCATCACACTATCAAGTTACGCAAGATTCGAAACAGAAGGGGAAGATAAGGTTAATAGAGCAAACAGAGCCGCATGTTGAGTTAATTAAACAATATGGAAAAGTGATAATATCGGAAAAGAAATGAAAGACAAAATTTACAAAACTGGATAAATCTCCACTTTGGTATTTGAATTGGTTCAGAAGTTCTATGGGTTTATTATCCACTAAAGAACTTACATCTAGTTCTATATTTAGCTATAGTAATGCTCTTCGTTTTCTGCCTAGATATATATGTTCATGTTAAGCCGGCGACATGTTTTGTAGAATCTGTAAAGTTGTTTTTATAGTCAATATGCATGCGTTTCTGCGTCATCCCCATAACCCACATTACCAATGCTGTTATGTTTGAGTAGGTACATTAGTCATAGCGATTCTTTATCTTCTAGTATTTCGTCCATTAGCATGTGGAACAGGAACGTGCTGAGATCTCCCTGTGTGATACCATGACGTTGGTACGTTAGCCATAGTGGTCTCGTTTGTTTTAATTGTTTTGTGATTTCAAAGATGTTTGCAGGGAACAAAATTGCTATTCCTTATATGCTAAATATTTTTAGTTTAAAGGGGAAGTTTGGAATCTGTTTAAAGCATCTATTTACACGCTTTTGAGATGTAATGGGTTGATCAGATGGTCAATTCTGAAGTTATCCACAAAATGGGAAAAAACTTGGTCTGTGAAAAAAAATGAAAAGTGAAGTAGTTTGGCCATAGTGAAATAAAGAGAGATACGGCAAAGTGTTTGAACAGGAAGACCACCAGCAAGAGCGTCTTCCAGTAGTGTTGTTTCCTTTTACTTAAAGCAGATGTGTCGAAAGTTTTGTATTGAAAACCCCTAATAGTACGGGATTCGAATCTAGCTCGATCTTACCCATCTGCTTGCCGGATGAAACATTATTTTTAATTAATTTCATACATAGACAACTATTTCAAGCACGGGTCGAGTATCAAAATCGTGTCATAGCTATCCTTAAGGGGTTGGGGTGGGGGTGTTGTAGGGTTGAAATCAATATTTCAAGCATAATTTTTTTTTAAGATTGGTATTTCATATACAAATTAAATAGGAATATTCGGTACAATTCATAGATTATTTCAGAAAAAATTCAAGGAAAACAATGAAAAATAAGCCAACCTTGGCAAATTTTTGAAGACACCTCAAAATATAATGAATTTTGCGGTGGACAGCAGAACTCATCATTGGATCACGTAAATAAAAAATTTAAACAGGTTTTATTATCATATGAATTTTTAGAGGTAACGCTGTCGAGTTATTTTACTTTCATCTACTTTTGACTTTTTGATATCACTCAGAAGTCAAAACAACGAATTTTCTTTGCAAAATGGTGAAAATCAACATATTTCTTATTGTTAAACAAAAAATAAACATACAACAAAAAATATCTCGACAGCGCTACCTCAAGGAATGTACAAAAATATATACAGTGATGAGCGCGCTAATAACCGGCAAAATAGCTCAAAAGATGGAAAATGTATTAAATTGTGAGATAAAAAGCAATGAAACTACTTGAGATGGGATTTTATCGGTATTAACTTATAATTTACATTACCAATATGGATAGTTTCCACCTTTATACCTTTAAACGTCAGCTAGTTAACTTCGGTAATAATTCTACGTGTGACGTTCTTTCAAACCTGAGTTTTAATAAGTTACGTATGTCTTCTTCTTCTTTTATTTATTGGCCTCTACTTGCATGGGTATTTGGCTAGTCCATCGTCTTGGAATAAAGGAATAATCCCTTATTCACCTACAATTTAGAGTTGATATCGGACAAATACAACAAAGGTAAAAACTTTTCTCGTACAGGGATAACTGCCGACCATTACACAATCTGCTTTTACTTCTTCTTCTCGTTCTTTAGTTAATTGGCAATTTTGAATTGTCATGGGACAAATACAACAAAGGCAAAAACCTTTCTAGTTCAGGGACAACTGCTGATCATTACAAGATTTCCCTGGTGTAAGCTGGGCGAATTATCCCGAGGGATATAACCCAATAAAGGAAGAAGGAGAAGAAGATCATTACAAGATTGCGTAATGTGGCCTCGGTTAGTTGAAGTGAAGAACCCAGATGATTACAGACTGTTATTATTACAAAATATTGTATAGTTATTCTACCCAGATTTGAATTATCTAGTCGTATGTAATTTTTGACATATTGTTCAAATTATTTATTATTTTATCCATTCATTTTCAATATTTTGCTTTTCTCATAACTACGTATGGCGTTAACATGACATTAACATTTTTTTTGATTTCGCATAAAGTAAAAATCAATTGAAGACAATAAAGCAAAATAAAAAGAGTTTAATTAGTTGTAATTTTTTATTCTAAAATTAACTTAATTTTTACCATGATTTTAGACGTCCTGCATTTACTGATGTCACTACAGAATTGTCGAAGGTTGTTTCAAATCCCACATTTGTAATTTTTTGCAATAATTAAATATTAAAAATTGAAATTATTGAATTATTAAGTCTAAATTGTAGATGACTACGGGATTTTTCCTTTATTCTGAGAGGATCAACTGGCCAAAATACCCATGCAAGTAGAGGCCAACAAACCAAAGAAGAAGAAGACTTACATAACCTGATAAAACTGAGTTTGAAGGAACGTCATACGTAGAATTAAAATTATGACCGAAATTAACTAGCTGACGTTTAAAGGTATAAAGGTCGAAACTGTCCATAATGGTAATGTAAATTATAAGTTAATACCGATAAAATCCCACCTCCAGTAGTTTCATTTCTTTTTATCTCACAATTTAATATGTTTTCCATCTTTTGAGCTGTTTTGCCGGTTACTAGCGCGCTCATCACTGTATACAAAATTCCAGGTCAACTGGTCAAGTAGTTTTTGAGTTACAATGTCTACAGCCTTTGAAAAAAGCAGTTTAAAAAAAACGCGTTTAAAGTATTGTCAACTTTTAGTTTCAATTTATTTTTGTCTGTCAAATCGTAAAGTGATGCACACCGGAATATGTTTTTGAACCGCGGGGTAATTTACAAAAGAAAATGAGAATAGCTGTTGACCATTTCTCACTACGCTCAAGCGCGCTGGCGCGAACTTGCTGCAAAGCGAGTCGAAGATAGGGATATTCAACAGTCGCGATTCAAAAACATATTCCGGTGTGCATCACTTTACGACTTGACAGATAAAAAGACATTGAAAATAAAAGTTGTCAATACTTTAAACGCGTTTTTCTCAAAACTGCTTTTTCAAAGCCTGTAGACGTTGTAAATGAAAATTACTTGACCAACCCATCTGAAATTGTGTGTATATTTTCTTTAGACATTTCTTGAGGTAACTATGTCGAGATATTTTTTGTTTTATGCTTATTTTTGTTTAACAATAACAAATATATTGATTTTCGCCCTTTTTGCAAAAAATCGTTGTTTTGATTTTTGAGTGATATCAAAAAGTCAAAAGCTTACTCATAAAACTAAAAACACTCGACAGTACTACCTCTAAAAACTCACAAGCTAATAAAATATGTTTGAATTTGTTGTTTAACATGATCCAATGATGAGCTCTGAGGTCCGCGGCAAAATTCATTATATTTTGGCTCCGTTTCTGCACCGTTGGCTTATTTTTCATTAAATATAAAATAATTATACCAAAATTTCAAAAAACATGTGTTGAAATATTGATTTCAACCCCTGCGGCCCCGTCTTAAGGATAGCTATGACGCGATTTTGATAGGAAACCCATGCTAGAAATATTTGTCCATGTATGAAAATAATTAAAATACACTGGTATATGTTTTTGAACCGCGGGGTAATTTACAACAGAAAATGAGAACAGCTGTTGACCATATCTCACTACTTGCTGCAAAGCGAGTCGAAGATAGGGATATTCAAGAGTCGCGATTCAAAAACATATTGCGGTGTGCATCACTTTACGACTTAACAGATAAAAAAGTCATCGAAAATAAAAGTTGACAATACTTTAAACGCGTTTTTCTCAAAACTGCTTTTTTCAGAGCCTGTAGACGTTGTAAATGAAAATTACTTGACCAACCCATCTGGAATTGTGTATATATTTCCTTTAGACATTTCTTGAGGTAACTATGTCGAGATATTTTTTGTTTTATGCTTATTTTTTTAACAATAACAAATATATTGATTTTCGCCCTTTTTGCAAAAAAATCGTTGTTTTGATTTCTGAGTGATATCAAAAAGTCAAAAGCAGATAAAACTAAAAACACTCGACAGTACTACCTCTAAAAACTCACAAACTAATAAAATATGTTTGAATTTGTTGTTTATCATGATCCAATGATGAGCTCTGAGGTCCGCGGCAAAATTCATTATATTTTGGCTCCGTTTCTGCACCGTAGGCTTATTTTTCATTAAATATAAAATAATTATACCAAAAATTCAAAAAAAGTGTGTTGAAATATTGATTTCAACCCCTACGGCCCCGTCTTAACGATAGCTATGACACGATTTTGATAGGAAACCCATGCTAGAAATATTTGTCCATGTATGAAATTAATTAAAATCAATGTTTCATCCGGCAAGCATATAGGTACAGACCGACCTATATTCGGATCCCGTACTATTAGGAGTTATCAACACAAAACTTTCGAGACATCCGCTTTAAGTAAAAGAAAACAACACTGCTGGAAGACGCTCTTGCTTGACTATGATCAATATTAGTTATTTAATTTGGTACAGCAGAGCAGTAATATAAGACACACGTTAAATAATCAATATTATGGGTAAAATTACCAACAGATACCTAATTGTCATTTAAAATTTTATAATTTATTAAAAACATAGTGCTTTTTTAATCATTAATTTATTCATTTAATTATTGCCAATGTGCTAATTAAATACGCCAAACATAATAGTGCCACCAACCAAAACGTATCATATAATGCGACGCGTGGCGGCTTAGGAGTGGAGTGGACGGGCATAATTAACAATAATTAATTAGCAACTAAAAAACAACGGTTTCAATTGAAGTACGCCCGATTACATCAGAATCGTAAAATTGAATGTTTCAACTTCAATTTAGGCCCTCGGCAACCTCAAAAATTATAACTTTTATTGAGGTTTCAAACCTCATAAATGCGTATTTTCGCATTTTTTAGATGTTAAATCTCCTATAATTCGAAAACAATCACCTTTTGATAAAAATCACACCGGACCTTTTTGTTTACAATAATCGACCTAGCACCTAAAAAATATTTTGCGGGACAAAAAAGTGAACGTTTGCGCGAATTTGTTTAAAAAAACTGTTTCCGCCCAAACAGATCGCGCCACACTTTTCTGATTTTTTGTTTAAAGGGGACATTTAAAAACAAGAATTCTAAGAAACCGAATCAGAACTGTTTTCGTACGGCGGCGGCCTCACAACATTAGTGATGTTGAAAAAGTATCAATTCGTAACAAAGTACTCGTTACTTACGAATACCGAAATTAACGATTATACTTTACAGAGAGGTAAATCGTTACTTTGATTACTTTGATTACTTTGATTACTCTGATTACTTCGTTACTTCGTACCAATCGTATCAGAGCGAGTACCTATTTTGATTTTGAGAATTGTATCTACTCGGTTGATATCGGAGTCGAAGTGTTCGGTATCAAGTACAGTTAACTAAACTTTATCTATGAAGGGCGAAGTCTATGAAGAGTTTTACAGGATTACAAGGCTCTGAGAAATAGCTGAACCAGAGGGAGGTATATTATTTAACAAAGCATGCACCCAGAAACAGATGTCTATACGATTTGTCGAGGTAGATAATTCACTCCGCCTCCGGTAAGTGCTGGGTGGATTGAGTAGCTCAGTAAATGCCGGTGCCGGTCCCAAGCCCGGATAAAGGAGGAGCGTTGAGGCGATGGGCTAGCAACTCGTCCCTTGTCAAAAGAAATAAATGCTACAAATTTCGACAAAACGCCTCGGAATGCGGACGGATCAAAACAAAGACGACTAATGCAACGGAAAAGGAAAATGATATTGGCTACATGGAATGTGCAAGGACTTAAAACCAAACAAGCAGAAGTATTCAAAGAATTAGCGGAAAGAAAAATAGATGTATGTGTTCTTACCGAAACCAAGAAAAGGGGAAAAGGAAATGAAGAGATTGGAGAGTATATACATATTTTCAGTGGAGTGAGCAAAGATAACAGAGCTAAGAGAGGAGTCTCTATTGCTATTCGAAAAAATCTTAAAAATAATAATAAATCGTGGACTGAAGTAAATGAACAACTGTTGATGCTGGAAATGACAAAGAATGGGCACAATATCGTAATTGTCGGAGTGTATGCCCCAAATGAAGATGCAGATCCAGAAAGTAAAGACGATTTCTACGACAAGATGAATGAAATAATCTCTCAAGTTAAAGATAACTGTGAAATCTATGTACTAGGAGATTTAAACGGCAGAGTAGGTAGGGAAGAAAATAATAGAGTCGTAGGAAGATATGGGGAACAAATAACCAATGACAACGGAATGCGTTTTAGAGATTTTTGTGAAACAATGTCTCTCAAGATTCTGAATGGATTTTTTCAACATAGAGACATCCACAAATTTACATGGATGCAACCTACTAGGAATCTGCGCTCGATAATCGACTATGTAATTCAACGTCAAACTTCCCAGCTGAAAACCACTGACGTAAGGGTATACCGTGGATCAGAATGTGGATCCGATCATCGTTTACTTATGGCCAACGTGATAGTTAACTATCGCAAAAACAATAATACTCAGGTACAGAATATAGAAAAGGGACAAGAAGTAAGATCTCATAAATATAACCTAGAAAGCTTGAAAGAAGACTCAACGAAATTTCTATATAAATTACGACTGGCCACAAAATTGCAAAATGTGGGACGAGAAAATATAACAGCGGAAGAATTATACCAGCAAATTAAAAAATACATTCATGAGGCTGCAAGTGAAGCTTTGGGGTATAAATACAAACATGAAATAAAAAATACAGAATGGTGGTCGGAGAATATGCAAACGTTAGTAAACAAGAAGAAAACTGCTTATCAGAAATGGATGTCAACAAGAAGGGAGGAAGATCACAAGAGATATGCAGCATTAGATCGAGATGTAAAAAGAGAAGTAGTGAAAAGTAAAAATGAGATGTGGGACCGAAAATGCGCAGAAGTGGATAGGTATATGGGTGTAACAAGAGTTGGGCAAGCGTGGAAGGTAATAAAGTCTCTCCAGAGGGAAGGAAAGGAAAAATCTAACATAAAGTTAATAGATCTTAAACAGTGGAAACACCATTATGAGATTTTACTGACAGAAAATAGATGTAAATTCCAAGTGATCGAAATGGAAGAATTAGCCGAACATACACAAATAGTTGAGATAACAACCGGAAAGTTAAGCGAAGCCCTCAAAAGATCTAAAAACGGTAAAGCAGCAGGACCTGGAGACATCCCAATTGAGTTGGTAAAGTACGGACCAAACATATTACATGAGATGTTGGTTCAACTATTTAATAAATGCTTAAAAGGACAAAATATCCCTGATGATTGGAATGTTGGATACATCAGCTCAGTATTCAAGAAAGGGGATAAACGCATATGCTCTAATTATAGAGGAATAACTGTTACCAGCTCAGTAGGGAGGTTGTACGGTCGAATAATAAAGAAAAAAATAGAATCAGAATACGAAGACATGGAAGAACAAAGTGGATTTCGTGCAAAAAGATCGTGCACTGATAATTATATTCGTTCTGCAGCAGGTAATAGAAAAACGGAAGGCAAGGAATCTATCTACCCACCTATTGTTTGTAGATTTAAAGAAGACATACGATACGGTACCTTTGAAAAAACTGTTTCAAACATTGACGAAGGTAGGTCTCAGTAGAGAGTATGTGGATGCTATCGCAAATATATACAAAAATGCAAGAAGTGTCGTTAAAGAAGGAAACTTTATATCTGACTCATTCCCTATATCAAAGGGGCTTAAACAAGGATGTTGTCTGTCTCCGACTTTATTTAAAATATATATTCAATCATCGCTAGAGCAGTGAAGGAAACAAGTATCCGGAATGGGAATAGATATAGGGAGTGGTAAATGTCTAAAAACTTTGTTTTTTGCAGATGATAAGGTAGTCGTAGCGAATGATGAGGAAGACATGGACTACATGTTTAGAAAACTAAAGAAAGAATATGAAAAATGGGGCCTCAATATGAATATGTCAAAGACAGATTATCTTAAAATAGGGGATGATGAAGAAAATCCAGAGTTAGAAATTAGAACCACGAAAATATGTAATGAATATAAATATCTCGGATCTATAATATCTAAAGAGGCCACTACCAAAAGGGACATCGAAAGGAGAACGCAGCAGGGCAAAAAAGCGGTAAACATTCTGAGCTCTCTACTGTGGTCTAAAGATATAAGGCAAGAAACGAAATTGACAATCTATCGTACCTTGGTAGAGCCTATTATGACTTATGGGGCAGAAGTTTGGCAGATGACAAAAAAAGATAGGAAAAGAATAGAAGTAGTAGAAATGGATTATCTAAGGAGAGCGTGTGGTATATCTAAAAAAGATCATATCAGGAATGAAGATATTAGAAGGAGGACACATACTATATATTCCAGTGTAGATAAAATTGAAACTAGACAACTAGTGTGGTATGGTCACGTGAAACGAATGAATGAAGATAGATGGCCAAAGAAAGCTTTAAATTACATACCACACCAAAGAAGAAGAAGGGTAAGACCTTCAGTTGCCTGGGAAGAAAATGTACGGCACATCATGAAAGATAGAGCCATCAGAGGAGACGAATGAATGGACAGAAAACGATGGCGGTCGAAATGCGAGAAGCGGCAGAGGCTGTAGGAACCTCGCTGATAGATAGAGAGATAATTCACAGAATTTCACAGATGTTAGTTCATTTGAAAATAAAAATGCAACACATTAGATTTTAATAAAAATTACACACTATTCTTATCAGGCCTAAAAAAATAGCCTTCATTGACTGGAAAATATGTAGAAATGATAATATTTCTAGACTATGATCATCAACTTTAATTTTACATGTAGGTATGGCATTGTTTTTATTAGACCAGGGCATTTAACACTAAAAACACAGGAATAAATCTATTTTTAAATATAGTAGGTACATAGAGACTTGCAACTTTTTGCATTGTATTTAGGATTAGGATGACGTCTGGAAAAAGTCTTCAATAAAAAAATAGGTGGGAATGCATGATTACATTTTAAAGTGTATAAAACGCATCGAAAAATGCATAAACATGTTAAAATCAGTATATTAAGGGCCTGATTTCCTTATTTCGGGGTATTTGGGGTAGGGATGGGAAAAACCTACCGGTTTTAACCTAAAACCGGTTTTTTTACTTCGCAATAACCGGTTTTACCGGTTTTTTGTCCCGGTTATAACCGGTTTTTTATTTTTAAAGTAAAAACCGGTTATTAGGTTTTTACGGTGATTAGGATTAGGTTAGGTATTATTTTGGATCCCACTCATAATTATTATTCTTAAGAAATTATTCCAAAAAAAATATATTTCAAATTTTATTTTATAAATACACTTTTATTATAATATTTCGTTGAAAAGGTATTTGAAATCATAATATTTTTCTTCAAACGTCAAATAATGATGACACTACTTATCTAACTTGATCCTGTCAAAGTTTGATGTCTCCGCCGGCAGCAGTTTTTTTTCCCATTTCTTTACGGCGCACAGTGGTTCCAAATGCTGAAAACGTGGTCATGAGGCGAAAAAAGGAGTCCATATTTAGGAATTTTAATGTTTACAGTTGTTTTCTGATACTATCGTAGATTCCTAATAAGCATGTATGAGGATCAGACTGGATGTATTCTGGTTCACAACTCAGGCACAAGTGGGCCATGTCCGGGGTTATTTTGGTCGGCAGAGAAAGTGAAAAAGGACGCGTATATTGAAAATGCTGTAAAACGTTTTGTAGTTTATCAATTTTATCGCTGTAAAGCAGATTTTTCCTTTTTAAGTATGTAGTAATGTAAGATGTAACTTAAATCAACATTTATTAACAATAAATGCCTTAAATTTGTTAATGCATAAATAGGGAAAATATACTTGAAATAATTAAAATCTTGTAAAGATGCATTCAAAAAGTACAAAATTCTGCATAATTCTGCGACTAATGTTTATTTATCTTGAAATATATAGTAAGGAAGTGGACAATCACTTTGATTTAGCTGCCTATAACTGCCTATGTATTGCTAGCAGTTGTTTAAATACAAAAGTGGGAAATGACGCATATTACATGATTCTGGCGATTGTTGAGCATGTATGGGCAGTTGTACATAAGTAATAGGTTCTGAATATTGTACTTCATAAAGAAAATGTATTGGTAATCAGCAGTTTCAAAAGTCCCTTATAATATAAAATTTTTAAACAAAAATGCGGCTAAAATAAAATTTTCGAATTTCTTTCGTTCATATTTTATCCGCCATTTTGTTTAAAAAAAAAGTAAAGTTAGATTTGTAATCAGCGACCTTAACCTAGCAAATTTGACAAAAATTTTTCCTTTTTGATTGATATTTTCAATTTCTTTCCGCCATGTTGGATCCGCCATTTTGTTTTTCTGAAAAAATAATGCCAGATTCGTAATCAGCGATGCCAAAAACCCTTAAGAACGAAAGTAATTCTTTATGTATAAACAATATACGCTTATAAGGTTCATGACCACGTTTTCGGCATTTGGAACCACTGTGCGGCGGAGGGAAAAATGTTATCATGGCAACAATATGAAACATGTCACAAAGCAACAATACAAATGTCATTAACAACAATTAAACATCATTTTTATTTATAGTAATATCAAAAGTACAATTAGTTAATGAGGCATTTTCAAAATTGAAACCGTGCAAAAATGTTCCCGACTCTTGATACGCATTGGTAATTGTTGATGATACTGATGGTCGAGCACAACTTTCAGCAATCATTCCGACGACTTAATTATTTTAATTTCTAACATCTAGACGACTTTGATAGTTGTCACAGTTAATTTCGAGTAAAAATAGCGTATGAAATGTACTATTTATGGTTGAAAATTGCTACGTTTGAAGAAAAAATAGTATACTTTATTCGGCAAAGAAGCGACTTTTCTTGACTTGCCCTCTATTACGCGCCTCACTTCGTTCGGCGCGTAATATCGGGCGCGTCAAGAAAAGTCATGCTTCTCCGCCTCATAAAGTAATATACTATTACATAAGAAGTGATCTGGTTGAAGTAGACGCAAACATCATCTATTTTTTACACTTGACTCTTAACATTGAAAGTGGGTAAATGACTTTTTTTTATTACCAAAAATAATGTTCGGACTATGAATATCGAATTACCGATTACGAATACGAACCTTCAAGAATTTCCTTACGTTTTCAAAACGATACACCCATACAGGAAGTATTAAATGAGTTAAGATCTACCTATTATACAAACATACAAACGTGTTAAAAGTAATACGTGATAAATACATTTTTAAGTAAAATATTTATGTTGATATTATTTTTTTTAAATCCAATTTGAAAGAGTCTGGGAAATTTTTTATAAGTTGAAATGGTTGGGGAAATTTTTGGGTTTGGGAGGAGAGGAAAATTTTTTGGGTATTTAAGAAGATTATATTTTGAAATGGTAAATTAAATTTGCGTCATTAATTGATGCATTGTAAATGTAACATTGTAACCTATTGGATTAAAAAAACCGAAAACCGGTTTTTGGGAAAACCGTTTTTTGGCCGGTTATAACCGCCAGGTTAAACCGTAAGCAAAAAAAAAACCGGTATAACCGAAAACCGGTGTTTTGTCAAAAACCGCCATCCCTAATTTGGGGTCACCGAACACGAATTTGCAATCAGAACCGACCTCCGAAGAACCTGGGTGCCCAGGGTTATTGCTAAGGTACGTCATCTAGAGTTTGGAGGGTTTGTTTTTGGCACTTAATTAATGCAAACAGATCACTCGAGATTACTGATATTATGGAGCAGCAATGATAGAGCAATTACATATCATTTAATTTCTATCCATTAAATAGATCGGTGAAGGTCGATATATCGGATATTATACTTATACGAAATACTGAGATACTCGAAATACTCGATATGATTACCGGTACTCAAACACAAGAGTAATCAAGGTATCCTACTAATACTCACATACAAAAGTAACAAAAGTAATCAAAGTAATCAAAGTAACGAATACTTTAAATGATTACTTTATACAAAAGTAACGATTTGTAACGAATACTCGAAAGTAACTATAATCAATATCACAACACAACATGAGATATGCTGCATTTTCTGAATCGGTATAATTATTACCATTAATGAACACATTTGTTCGAAGTTATCAACACAAAACTTTCGAGACATCCGCTTTAAGTAAAAGGAAACAACACTGCTGGAAGACGCTCTTGCTTGACTATGATCAATATCAGTTATTCCATTTGGTACAGCAGAGCAGTAATATCAAGACACGCGTTAAAAGAATCAATATTATCGCGTTTGGCAGCGTCTTATTTCCGGGTAAATGGAGTATTTTAATGCATCGTATCTGCGAGAGAACATTTATGTGAAATGTGTTCTGTTCAATTTTCGGGAGGATTCTCAGAACGTTCTGAGAACGTTCGTTAACAGAAGCAACCGTGCATAATTCCTGCTCCTTTGCAATTGTGTCAGCCAAGTAGATTTTATCGTGTCTTGTAAACTTCGATTAATGCCGCAGTCTATTTTCGGATCTCACAATCGAAGTAAGCGAATTAAGACCGCTAAATTGAATTCTGAGATGTGCCGTGATTTGTTTGTTGTATTATTTTGGATGTTTGTTGGTTTGGCTGGAAAATAGTGAGCTAGTCGAGAAAGATTACAGCGTGATAAAGGTCTAAAGGTGGATTCAGGATTACTCTAGTTTCCGTATCTTCGTCTAAGTGTTTCCGTTACAAAAGAAGTCATTTATTCGTCCTTAAGTTGCCGGTTCTCGCTATATACCGGATAGAACGTTCCTGTTTAGTTCCTGCTTGTCCTTAGATTAAATCTCAACAACGATTTTACGTAAAAAGGGAGGAAATAACTTTGTGCAAAATAAGATTTACTTTTATTTTTAGCTTTAATATTGCTATTTGGGATAAGAAGCTAGCAAATACCGTTACTTGTGTTAACTTTTAAATAGATTAGGTATATTCTTCACGTAGATAAGTATATACATTTTAACTAGGTACTTTGTTTTAACGTCACACTCTCTTCGTCACACGTCTATACCAAGTAGATTGATATTCCATTGTACCTTTTTTTTAAATCAGTTTTTAGTTTCTCAGTTTATAAAATTGACTTAAATACTTGTAATCTGCAGTTAGCTACATTTAATGTAGTTCTGGAACCATTTTGTCGTGCCTCATATTTCACTGAATATTTTATACACTCAACGAAAAATGTACGTAATATTAATAAAAATGTTAATTTAGACAGCAAAAGCAATACTTAAAATTTGTCCAATTATTGGTTTTATTGGAACAACAACAAAGCGATGTTCATCAATTCATTATTTTCGTTAGTTGATCCAATGTATTACGTTTATTGATATTACGAACACTGTTCACTGAATCAACGAACATTATTCATTGAAACAACAACGTCGTTAATTGACCGACGAGTACTATTCGTTGGGTCAATAACAGTGTTATTTCTCCTAACGTATACTGCTTCATGCATCCAATAAATTTCGTTTATTTCTACAATTATTTCCGTTTATTCTTACAATTAATTCCGTTCATTCCCACAATAAATACGGTTATCCTTACAAGCAATTCTATTCTTACTATGAACGCATTTTATATTAATAATTACTGAAGGCATTAGCTCAATGTATGATATTAATTGATTAATAATAATTTTGCAAATCCCCCTTTTTTGTCTTAAACCTAATGGACTTTACACTGTGTGATTTCTCATATTATTTCACTTATACAGTGCGCTGGAATAAGTGGTGCCCCCTTATTAACTTAATTATTTTTAGCACATAAGCAAAACTCTTGGACAGGTCGATTTTTAAAATAATAAAAGTAATATTATAACATTAATGTTTCGAACTTTACGCGATACCTCTTCAGGTGACAGGCACAACTTTGATTTTTTTAAATGGGAAAGTACATCATGTCAGCTCATTTAAAAGCGTTTGAAATAATGATTCCAAAAATGTATAACACTTTAATTCTTTTTGAGAGCGCAGGTGCAAAATTTCGATCGAATTCTTTTTAAACGCATTCATTTTTTTGGAATACTGAGAAAACTAATCAGTATTTTTGAAAAATTTAGACGCAGAATAAAAGATTACCTTATTACCGAGGGCTGAAAGTCCCTTAGAATAAACAGAAAGTTTCTTTTGAATGGTATACAGTGTAACCTCGATAAGTCGGAATAATCGGGACCGCGGCCGATCCGGGTTATCTAAAATCCGGGTTAGCCGGAGAATATGGTAAAAATTAATAAAATACGGTATATTTAGAGATAAACTCCATTATAAATGCCAGAACATGAAATCCATATGCACAGTACAACTAAATTAGATACAGTTGTATAAGTATTGTTTATTTCTTGGTAAAAAACTCAATCGAAATGAAAAATTTTTATATTATAATAGCCGGACTTCCGGGTTATCGGGGGTCGACTTATACGAGTTCCACTGTATTTGAGATTAAAAATAATACTAAATTTTCTTTTTTCACCCCTGTGACTTATTAAAATAATTATTATAGAAGTTCTCAGGGACGTCAGACCTTCGATAATACTGTGATATTTTATTCTGTGTTTAAACTTTTCAAAAATACTAATTAGTTTTCTCAGGATTCGAAAAAAAAATGAATACGATAATAGACACACGAAAACTGCCTTTCAGTACGGACTACACTTGGAAACGAAATGAAATTATTCGGCACTTCGGAAGAGGTAACAGGGAAGCTCGGGGTACCACGATTAGGAAAAGCCGTTACATTTCAATTGGTCAAGCTAAACATTTATTGTTTCAACAACTGCGTTCATTGTTACCGTGGACTCATTGATTGTGGCTATTAAACGCAGTAGTAGATTGATTAATGCATTCGTTGTCACGACAATCAGTTTACATCTATGGAATAATCAAATATTACTCTATATTAACAACATTTGTACACTGTTTTAATGAAATCTGTACGTTGTCACGATAAACCAAGGTAATTGCTTATCATCTACGAAATCAAGAAAGTGAGTTACTGCCAGAATTAACATTATTTATTAAATACACGACACTAACTTATTGGCTAAATAAATTGAATGTTATTGATTAATGTACTCTAGTTATTTTCACAATGATTATTTAATCATTCTGACAATAACCAAATACATTGATCAATGTCTAAAAGTTCGTTGAAACAAAAAATTAAATTGTTGTTACAACGAAATACTATTCAGAAATAACTGTTAATCAATATTACGAACTAAATTTTTTTGGGTGTTCATGTAGGCGAAAAACGAAGCAGTAAACCGACCAATTTTCCGTAGTAAGATGAATCGATAAGATGCAAATTAGAAGTTGACTACAAAACTGTGGAACAGGTGAATCACTTCAAATATCTTGAAGCGGAAATAAGCTATGGAAATCTCTCAAAACAGGTCAGAGAACAAACAGTAAAAGCAGCTAGAATCTCAGGATACCCAAAAGAAATCGTATTGAAGAACAAATTATCTAAATACTGAAAACAAAGTCAAAATATATACGACAAAAATAAGATCTATTATAACATATGCGACAGAAACAATACCAGACACAGTGCCAGTTTAACCTAACTTCGGGCCCAAGGCGCTGAATATTTAGGGGCCCCCTTAATTGCTATTCGTTGTCAGATTTTTTTACAAGAAAACACATTCATGTATTTACACCCGTAAAATCCATACACAATTTTTAGCAAACAAGAAGAATAGCAAACGTAAAAAATATTCCAAAAAATACATTTAAAAATGTATAAAAAAAACGGAAAGTTACACAAAACAACACATGACAAACAAAAAAATATATTATATTCTAAACAATATATATGACAAAAATTCATTTTCTATAATACAATAATGATATGCTTCTAGATTTTCGTGACCCAAATTTGGCGTTAAATATATTCTTATTCTGTTTAAAGCCGAAAAAGACCGCTCGCCTGAAGCATTAGAAGTTGGTATCGTGAAATAAACGTGCAGTAAAGGTAAAATATTGGGAAATGTTGCCTTTACAATCTTTACATCCTGGATGACACCAAATTTTATAAATGTTTATTAAACTTTTGGCATAATGTTAAAGAATGGGTGACTTCATTATGCAAGTTATCTTTGGTTTCATCAACACATTTTTTATCTTTCACATATAAAGTATTAATTGACCTCTTGACTGCTTCTATGTCTAACGTAGAAAATCATCTAACAGCTGATGTAACATCTTTGTAGCATATATCCTCGTCTTCGAAAAATAGTTATTTATGTACCAAGTCAGTAAAGAGTCTGATATTATGAGCCGAGCGAGCGTAGCGAGCAAGGCGATTAACAGACGAGTTTGATAAAGAGTCTTTACTGACGTGGTGCATACAAAATTTTATCGCCAATCATAAAAAACATTAACACTTACTTATTTATATCCTTTTAATGAAAAAAGAGTGTGTGTACTTTGTACGCACGAAAGAAGTTATATTTCAATTATGATGATTTCAAGGAAATAAACATATTTTAAACAGTTTTATCATATTCATATTTAAATAATATACTAATTTTAATACTTAAATTAAAATACCAAAAATTAAAAATACCGTTAATAGTTACGTCATTGTTAATTAAATGTAGCTTCCCGCAGCGAAGTTGTTTTTCCGTGATGAATAGTTGAAAATCTAAATAAATATATTTACTAACAAATTATCAGTACCTACATATTTATCACCGTCCCATATATTATAATCGAATTAACAAAAACAACATTTCATACTATATATATTTGAACTTTTACTTTTACACGAAATAGACATTTCGTATGACAGTGACAGTAATGACAGAAGGCTCTTGCATGATGGCTGATTTCGATGTTTAATCGATAGTTGTTAGGTATCAATATTGAATATCTACCTAATTACTAAAGCTGTAAAGTTTGGACTTTCTGATCTGTTGTTCGGTGGTTTTGATTTATGTTTTATAAATATAATTGCAAAATACTACAGAATTTCATTTTCTGACATAAAAATTAATAATAACGTAAATTTTGTACAATATTTTTAATAATTAAAGTAAATAAATTTTAAGGTCACTCAAATAAATAATCGATTACTGCCATCGGCCACTTACATTCAATCTCAGTTAATTTGATTAATCGCCGGAGGTAAAGTAAAATTCTTCTTTCAGTACAATAAAGTGTTAGTTTACTGCCGCAAATGGCGGCAAATGAGTACAATAATGAATGACTTTAGTGACGGTTGGCGATAAAAATATTTTTGGCTTCTAGTTCAATTTCGCTTGAGATATTTCTTACGTCCCCAACAAATCTCAAAATAAATGTCATTATTTCTACTCCAATTGACACGTTTCATTCCACAGTTTCTTCAGGTTCACGTATTACTTTTGCATTAATAGTCCAGGGCGCATCTGTTTTGAGATGGACGTTGAGAGGTGACTCAAATTTTTTTGCAGAAATTGCTTGAAAATAACTCAAATAATAATATTTGATTATAACTTTAAAATTATCCATTTCTGAGAAAAGTTGTACTGAGATAAAAGTTGCATAATTAAATTTCCTACAGTATAGAATTAGTTAAAAATTTTAAAAATAGTCACACTTGTTGCAAAATAGCAATAATTGAGAAAATCATACAAAAACAAGTATTCGCATTTTACGTTTCTCAGCCATTTATGCTACACTTAGGACCTTCATATTTTACCCAGAAAAGTTTTATGATATACTAAAATAACACTGTCAATTTAATTATGATCGGTTTAACATATTTTGCAAAATAAATTTTGCAATCCAGCTTTCGCAAAAAAAAATTCATTTTTTAAAATGTTGCAGGACTGAAAATAAAGCAGATAGCAAGTTGAATTTTTTTTTGGTTATAGAAGTGTACTGTACCTTTCATTTGCAATTTGCAAAATTAAAATCGATTAATTACCACGGCGTCAGGAAGTTTTTTAAATAAACATTAATTTTTGGTGCTACGCGCATGCAGTGTTCGATTCACATAAGTTGGTTTCCACCAAAATTTCTTCCAATCTTTATCTAATATATTATTTTCTTACTCTATATTTTGTTGTATTTTAATATTTTAATTCCATAAAAATCAAACTAATTTTATTATTGTTTGTGAAATATTGTTTAAACAATTGCATATGTTTAAAAATAATAAACTTTTATTCTCTAAGTTAAAATATATGAATAAATAAAGTTTTTGCTAAAATAAGTATTATTTCAAAGGATAGAGTATGTGTTTATATTTTGCAATAAAGAAATTTATTTATTTATATCGAAATGCAACAAAAATTAAAATGTATTAATCATTATCAAAGGTCATTGGAATGCCCAATCAGAGCAAACTATCCGTTGTTCTGCGCGTAGCACTAATAAGTAATGTTTATTTAAAAAAATTCCTGACGCCTTGGTAATTAATCGATTTTAATTTTGCGAATTTCAGATGAAAGGTAGAGTACACTTCTATAACCAAAAAAAAAATTTCAACTTGCTACCTGCTTTATTTTCAGTCCTGTAACATTTTGAAAAAATGAATTTTTTTTGCGAAAGCTGGATTGCAAATCTATTAAACCGATCTTATTGTTTTACTGTATTATAAAGTTTTTCTGGGTGAAATATGAAGGTCCTAAGTGTAGTATAAATGATTGAAAAATGTAAAAGGCGAATACTTGTTTTTGTATGGTTTTCTCGCAATTATTGTTATTTTGCAACAAGGGTGACTATTTTTTAAATTGTTAACTAATTTTGTATTGTAGGAAATTTAATTACGCCACTTTTATGTCAGTACAACTTTTCTCGGAAATGAATATTTTTAAATTTATATTCAAAAAACGAAGAAAAAAATCGAATTTTTCCTTCATTTTTTGACAATTTGATTATTTAAAAAATGTTCTGGACCTTTTTGAGAGGGAGGATAACTCAAATATTATTATTTGAGTTATTTTCAAGCAATTTCGGCAAAAAAATTTGAGTTACCTCTCAACGTCCAAATGTATTAATATTTTTACAGATGCGCCCTGGTCTATAACTCGTTCCAAAGTTTTTTCCAAATCACTGTCAATAGAGCTGTCTCAAAGTTTTTATTCTGCAGTGTCTTGGCTTCATTTTAGTTACTTATTTTTCGTCTCTGTTATTGCTTAACTGAAAAAAAAAAATAGGTTTGATGGATACCTAGTTTTTAACTAAAGCATTTACAACGTCAAAAGTTTCTACAAGCTTTGATTTCATTGCTTCCAAGAATTCATTGCAAATTTGGCGAGACAGATAGCTAACTGAACCTTTTCATTTATTCGAATTTAGTTGTAAATGCTCAGCCAAGAAGTAGTCAAATTTAGCCTAGTATACAATACAACTTAAGTAACTTCCTTTATGATGACTCGTTAAATCCTCGTTGGATCAACGGAAAGCTAGTCCTTGAGAAGCAAGTCATTTAGTAGTGACAACAACTCTTCTTAGGAGGTTTATCCAATAGTCAGCTTCGCATTTTACTTGCTGTTTAGAGGCAGCGTCTATAACTCCAATCAATGATGATCTTGTTATTAATGTAACCATAGAGTTCAGATGAAATTTACTTTCTTCGTGAGATTTGAGCAAAATATTTAAATGTTTTCAGTGGGTCCATCCAGACTCAGTTAAACTATTTTCTCAAATTAAAATAATTTGCACGGGTAACAATAAACAGCTTTAACACTTGCGTCGTATATTAGCCAATCTTTCTTTTCTTTGCCTCCATTGGATTTTCCTCTATAAAAGTTGCTTTATTTAATCTTCTATAATAAGCTTTTTCTCCATCTTCAAACATTCTTTTACAATGTTCTAAGGAATCACTTTTTTGTTTAAAAGTTCACAGTTTTTATAAAGTCATCAGTCTTAAAATCAGATCATTTCGAAAACGCAAGTATTTCGTCGTCTTTTTTTTCTATTTTGGAAAATACGTAGATTATTTAGAGGACTTTACTTTTTTATTAGTAAAAGGAACGGGTCCTTACGGGCCCCTCCGTGGCCCGGGCCCCTGGGCACCCGCCCCAAGCGCCCAGTGCGTAAAACGATTCTGGACCAGACACAAATAGAACGTTACAAATTGTGAGAACAGTTGAAGTAAGAACACTGAGAAGTATACAAGGCAAAACTCTACGTGACAGAATAAGAAAGTGAAGACATCAGACAAAACTGGGGAATACAGGATATAGGAAGGTGGGTCAGACAGAGACGAATATATTGGAACAAACATATAAAGAGAATGGAGGACAGTACAGTCGTTAAAAGCGCAAAAACGAATAACCCAGTAGGTAAAAGACCACATGGTAGACCTCCAAAACGATACCAAGAATGATGGACCTCATCGTCAGGAGAAGACTTGATGGCAATCAACAGGCAGTAGCCTACTAGGATGATGGATAATGCTACAAAGAAGAAGAAGATAAACCGCTATGCAACCTCTTACACTCGATTGGGGAAAGTGTCAGGAAAGTTTGTGAATCAAATTCATGGTGGTAAAATGAAAATTGCACGTTGTAGAGAAGGAGAAATTATCTCCAAAGTGCATCATATCAATAATTAAAAATTAGCATATAAAAAGCAGCGTAAAAAACTAATGCGTTAAATTTTGTTACAATGGAGTTTTAAGATCATGCTGAGCACAATGATAACGACGATGGTCCTTTAGTTACCTGGCGCCAAGAGTGGAATTCGTCTCTTGGAGTTTTATGTTATTTTCACATCTGTCGAAAGTCAAGACTCGGGTACTTTAAAGGTCGCTGAACACGAATATGATAACGACGATGGCTGTGATGGTGCCCAGGGTGGACCTGGTCTCTTGGAGTCTTATATTATTTTTATTCAAATCAGATGTGGCGTGATTTGTTTGTTGTATTATTATGGATGTTTTTTGGTTTGGGTGGAAAATATTGAGCTATCCGCTATCGCGTCGTTCGGGTCAACGGCAGTTTCGTGCGGGAAAGTATCAGTTATCACAACTGCGACGCCGAGATATCGCATTTCCAGTAAATAGACAACACAATTTGAGATCTTTTACCTACCTATTGTACAGAGTCTTATAGTTATTGTAAACTTCTGTGATTAGGTCTACTAATTTGCATATTGCAGGATTGCAGGTATAAGCAATCCCCCACTTATTAACCAACGGCTTCGGGCTGATGAGTTGGTAAGTGGTAGGGCACCGTTTTGTCCTGAGGTTGTGAAATCGGCCCCGAAGGCGGATGAACCGAACATTTGGTCAACGGTATAAAGATGGGGAAGCACAAGTACGGCAAACACCCCATTAATGATCCAGAGCGATACGCCCTACTCAATCAATCATGGTAATGCTCAACACTAAAATAAATTCCTGAGTAAGTCCTCCCATCGGTAATATCAACAGAATTATACAGAAAATTCCCGACAGGAAGTTCTTATCATTATGGGAGACTTTAATGCCAAGATTGGAGCTGGAGATAAGACGCATTACATCAGCGCACATGGACTTGGAGTCAGAAACGACAGAGGAGACCTCCTAAAAAAATTCGCAGAAGGCTCAAAACTCGTTGTCACTAACACATTTTTCCAATTACCACCTCGAAAACTGTACACATGGAAATCCCCTCAAGACAAACCCGAGAGAATTATTAGAAATCAAATAGATTACATTTTAGTAAACAAAAGATTCCGAAACAGCTTTACATCTGTTAAGACTTATCCTGGAGCAGACTTAGAGACGGACCACTTTCCACTGGTGGGAGTATTTCGCGTCAAACTCAAAATCGTGCAGAAAAAGAAATCACAATCATACGACCTACGTATGCTAAAAGACCCTGACACGAAAATGAGGGTCCAAGCCACGTTTAACGAGCAAGTGACTGCAATTAGAGACGAATCAGACGAAGAACAAATGATCAAACAGATGGCCGAAATAGTTCAAAATGTAAAGGATAGACACCTAAAGGCAGATAAATTAACCAAGAAGAAATCATGGATGACAGATGAGATCCTGAAACTAATGGACGAAAGAAGAAATGCCAAAAATGACCCCAACACATACAAAACACTCAATATATCAATAAGAAGAAAAATTAAACAAGCGAAAAAAAAGAAGCAATGGAGAGATGCCGAGAAATTTAGATTCTACAATCAAAGTACGATAGTCACAATGTACATAGGAAAGTTAAAGAACTCACAGGTAGACTAAGACGGAGATACAGAGGAATTTTAACTGATTCTGACGGAAACATTATCTTAGATAAACAGAGTAAAATTAGAACGTGGAAAGAATATCTAGAAAAACTAGTTGAAGACCAAAGATATAACACCTTTGAGCTAGAAGAAGAGGTAAATGATGGACCAAGAGTATTACATAAGGAAGTTTATTCTGCCATAACACAACTAACGGATGGCAAAGCAGCAGGTCCCGATAATATACAAGCAGAACTACTCAAACTGATGGACAACGAATCAATAGCAATAATCACAAAGATATTCAACCACATATACAACTCTGGACAAATACCAACAGAATGGTTGAAGTCTGAGTTTATTGCACTTTCAAAAAAACCAGGAGACAAAATGTGCGAAGAATACCGTACGATAAGCCTGATGAGTCATCTCCTAAAATAGTTCCTAAAGGTAATCCATGCGAGAATTTACAAGCTATGTGAAAGTCAAATTTTGCCCAACCAGTTCGGGTTCATAAACGCTGTTGGTACGAGAGAGGCTTCGTTTTCAATACAAGTCTTATTCCAGAGATGCAGAGACGTAAATTGCGACGTATATGCATGTCTGGTTGGTTACGAGAAGGAGTTTGATCGAGTACAACACGCCAAGGTGATGCAAATACTAAAAGAAGCAGGAATTAACAACCAAGATCTGAAAATAATTAGAAACCATTACTGGAATCAGACTGCAAACCTCAGAGTTGACGGTGAACTCACCGAATATGTCAAAATCATGCGTAAAGTGAGGCAAGGCTGCATTTTGTCCCTCCTAATTTTCAATCTTTACTCTGAAAGAATATTTATCGGAGCTTTGCACGAAACTGAAAAAGGTATTTTACTAAACGGGTACCGGCTAAATAATATCAGGTATGCAGATGGCACCATAGTATTTACGGACAACCTAGAAGAGCTACAAGTCCTCATGGACAAAATCACGTGTTACAGTCAACAATATGGACTCAATATAAACGTACAGAAAACAAAGCTTATGATCGTCAGCAAGAAAAAGATGGAAAATCCGTCCTCACAAATGAGAAGGTCCTTAGAAGAATGGGGAAGAATCGAGAAGTACTAACCACCATCAAATCTCGAAAGTTGGAATACTTTGGACACATTGTGCGAAATGAATCCAGATATGCCCTCCTTCAAGCCATCCTGCAAGGAAAAATATTTAGAAAGCGAGGTTCAGGAAGAAGAAGAACATCCTGGTTAGGGATGGACTCGAGCCGAGCCGAGCCGAGCTTTTGAGAAGCTTGTGCTCGGCTCGAAATTTCGAGCCGAGCTCGAGATAGAAGCTCGGCTTGAACTTCGAGCTTGCAGGTTGAGCTCGTGGCTCGTGCCGGCTCGGCTCGAATAGTTCGAGCCGAGCCGAGCCGAGCTCAAAAACATAATAATGAATGTAAAATATAACATTCGTAGTAATTTTTTTTACTTATAATAGTCAAATATAAGAAATAATAAGAAATTCACTAAATGCTTTTCACATAATAGCTACATACTCTGTCATAGTAACGTTAGGAGACAAGAAGAGTGAGATATTTTTTTTCTTAGATTAATATTTCACAGTTTGTCTTAATTTCTGTTTAAAAAACTATGATAATGTATGATTTTAGTGTTCGTCCTGAAATAATGTCAGTCTTTTTAAAATAACCCGATTTAAAGGAAGCCAAGAAAATAGTTTTATCGCTGAGAAACTATATAGGTAGATATATTACGATAGTTTAATATAAATTTCAAATAAGATGGCATATTTGTATTAAGTATTATGACAAGATAGAGATGAATTGTTTGATAACACCCGGATTTCGTATAGTGTAGTGATAATAAATAATACAAATAACAATAAAAAGTAAAGTCTAATACGACCAGACTAATCCATAAATAATCGGAGTAGGAAAAAGCAGCATATTTTATGAAAACATTTTTTTAAATATCAATATTCATATGTACATACAGTGTGGCCAAGCCAAATGGAATAAATTTATTATTTCGTGAATAAGCGCTTTTGGAAAAAAATTCCGAAACAGGTCGGTTTTTATTTTTAAATTACAATTTTTTGGCATATACTCGTATATGATAGTAGCTCATTTGAACGGTTATGAAATTCTCTATTCAGTAATATAAATATTAACATAATATACAGATATAAACACTAATATACAGATATAACATAATATAAACTTAATACAGATGAGTTGTAACTCTTTTTTTTTTTAATTTAAGTAACTAAAAAACCTGTGTCACCTGAAAAATATTTTTGTACACTTACAGTCAATTGTAAATAGGTACATAGTATCTCCATTAACATTTTATATCGGAGATACTATTTAAAAAAAAATTACATTGTTAATAAAAATCATTTACAAGAGGAAAGGAGGAAAGTGTAGGTATATATTTAAAAATAACATTATAACTCTATTCTTACCAAATTATACATATACGACTCTACTTCAACAATAAATAAAATTAAACCTAGAACTAATTTAAACGATTAAAATTTAAAAAAAAATTGTTTTACACATTTTTCAAAATTGGGTTTTCTACCCAAGAGTTTAGACATAAGAGGCACTTAGCCGATTCATTAGTCAATCTATTGCGTTGTTTTCGAATAATTAAGCCAGCTTTCGAAAACAATCGCTCAGATGGTACGGACGTAGCAGGAATACTTAGTAAGTCTCTGGCCATTTCAGCAAGAACAGGAAATCTTCCTTTATTTACCTGCCACCACTTTAAAATATCTTCGTTGCCAGTACTTTGCGGGAGTGCTATGTAGTCATAGAATTCAGTACTTAAGTCTTTTGGTTTTGTTATGACCTTTGATTGATAATAGCTTTCGAAATTGATTTCAAGCTCATCTTGTACTTCCATGACCACCAACGATTCAGATGTACTTTGCGTTATATTTTCTACAGCTTGCTGATTTCCTTCATACTTTTTTAACAGTTTTTTAAACACTGAATACGATTCGTTCTTTAAGTCCCTTCCCCAAAGTGAGTTATCAAATGCTTCAAGTTTATGTCTTGGGTCTAAAATAAGTACTGCACAGTAAATCCAATTTGTTTGTCTGTAATGTTTTAAAATTTTATCTCTGGCCTTTTGAAATGCAGTTAAAAGTTGTTCATCTACACAGGAACGATTCGGTTTATCGTCAAGCAACTTTGATTGTAATTCGATTTTGTCTAACAGTATATTTAGACTGACTATCACTGATGGAAGCGTTGCGTATTTGTCTCCTCCAAGGTTTTCGCTTACTATTTTAAACATCTTTAAAAATTTACAGACGGAGGCTAACATCTGCCATTCGTTTTGGTGTAGTCGAAAATTGTTTAATTTATTGACACTGTCGCTTGCACATAGACAGTCGATCCCCTTTTTTACCTTTAATGCGACATCCAACATATCATGAGTGGAGTTCCATCTTGTTGGAACATCCAGAATAGGTGAAATCTGTGTAGATGCCCCAGCAGTTTGGCACGCACTTTTAAAACGGATCCGTAATTTTTCAGATTTTTTTATTTTCTTAAATATATAACGAATTTTATCCAAACAGTTAGTTGGTGTTTGAATATCTTCATCTAGAACATCGTTGTGTTCGAACTCAACCTCTTCATCTACGTTACTGCTTTCTTCATCTTCAGCCTCCCCTCCTACGTCTTCTTCTATTTTCAGAGATTTTAAGCAATCTTGAACAGCCAAGTTCAGAATATGTACTACACATTTAAAATGTTGATTAACGTCATCAAAAGAAGGAATAAGCTTTTTTAACTCCTGCATGAACGTTGTATTTGCTGCAGTGTTGTCAACAGTTATGCCTTGAATTTTCGATGTGATGCCATAGCTCTGCAAAGATTCATAAAACAACTTGGCAATATCTCTCCCAGTATGAAGCCCATGTGAAGGTGAGAAATCGATAACTACAGACTGGAGTTGCCAATGGTCATCAATAAAGTGGGCGGTGATCAAATAATAAGATTTTCCATTAATTGCCGTCCAGCCATCAATGGTAAAAGATATTCTTGATGTGTTTTGTTGTAGTATATGCATAACTTTTTTTTGATCCCGTTCAAAACGGGACACAACCATTCTCTTTAAAGCTTTTCGTCCAGGCAGGTTTATTCCAGGTTTGATTTGATCGAAGAAGTTCCTTGTTGCTTCGTCGTCAAAAAACGAAAAAGGTAGGTATTTAGTGGCCACCCAATCAACGATAAAGTTTTCATCTTTAGGTTCATTCACGGATTTCTGCAATAAACATAAACGAGTGTAAATTACTTGATATTTGAATGTAAATTTGAATTATTTTTAAAATAAAGCTATTATTTTATTGTATTTATTTTGCTATTTATTATTTCCCAGCCAACATGAATTCACACTAAATTACCAGAGCCCGCTAATAGTTAAAATAGGATTGGAGGTCGTTGGGTAGGTACAATGAACTGCACACTAAAGAGATTACCGAATTGGGCGCTGAATTTTTTGAACTTTTTTTTTGGTTTTTCCATAAATAAACAAATTAAATTGACCTAGTCTTTTAGAAAATTATGAAATATAAAATATTTTAATTATAACTTTTATTTGTTCTTTAAGTCAATATCATTTACATTGTTAAAAAACTAAATCATTGAGAAAAGTAGTAATAGATAATGAGAAATTATCTAATTGTTTAGAATTATTATAGCAGCCCAGCGGGTAAACAAAATTATTTTTACCAACTTTACGGCAATTGAACCAACAAGAATATTAGCAAGAATAAGGAGACAATGGTTGTTAAGTGTTAAATGTTCTTTACGTGTTTTATATTTTAATTTTTGGTTCCTTTCAGACTTTTGTAAGCTTTGGTTTCAAACAACACAAAAATAGAAGTAATTAAAAACTGAATTATGGACGAAAACGGCAAGAATTACTTGTCGCAGACGGAAAAGTTTTATAAAAGTAAAATGAAAGTGATAAAACATGGTAAAAAACATAAAAGGGAGTTTGGGTGTGGTACCAATTATTAAAGATAAAATGAGATAAGTTTAAGGTGGTTATGGCGCGTACAATGCGCAAAGGTACCATTTCATCCAAAAAGCGAAAATGTGTGTCGCACCTGGAGCTAGTAAGAGAGGAAGAAGAAGCCGTTATGGTAAAGTTAGGAATGACATGGCGGTAAAGAATATTTATTCTGATGTGGCTCAAGACAAAAAAGGCAAATATGTATAATGATGATGATGTAATAGAAGAGAATATATTAGGCTATTGATTATGTTCAAAATAAGATGGCTAAAAGGAACTACAACGTTCACGGGGTTTTATTGTTTCTTGTTTCATATGGTCAATGGACCTCTAAATATGAAAAAACCGCGGAGTGCTTCCATTTACAGGGGTGCGTTTTTGAGAAAGGGGTGAATTAACCCCTATGAACTAAGGTGCATAGTATGAGTTCTATGCCCGTTAAGTACATACATTTCTACAGCAAAATTGTTCGAAATTAAATTTACTATTGAATTAAGTTTAAAAGTGTTTTTTACAAAAATATATTAAAAAAATGCAAATTCATCCTTCCTCTTTAAAATGACGTTTGGCAGAGGTCATCGCTTATAACTCGACAACAACTAATTTTAGACAAATATCACAAGAGACCTTTTTTGCTCAGAATTATCCAAAGAATCTAAAAAGACCTTAATACTATCAATTTCTTTACAGGGCTTCTCATAAAGCCCTTATTTTACCATTATTTGTTAATAACAATTAAACGGACCATATTTGGGCTTCCAGACCACTTCCATTGGATTCAGCGACCCAAAAAACTTATAATACCACCATTAAATCACGGGGAGCTCGAACTTTCCCATGGGACCCCCTCTGTTGCGACTAGACAATGGATCTCGGATTTGCATTTTAGGTTAAGTAGGTATATCAATTTTCATTATAATTAATGCAATTGTTAGTACTGAAAACTAACAGCTTAAAATTTTATAATTTTACTCAGTTTGACAACATTGTTTAACGTTAAGCAATTATTTAATGCCAAATATTTATCAGATTATTACATCGACCAAAATTTTATTAAGAAAATTCCCAAAAAAACTGGTTATGAACAAAAAATTTTATTACACTTTTTTTTCCAACAATAATAAATAAAAACTGAAACATCATGCAAAAAAATAATAAAATATTATTTTTGAATATTTGCATTGTTTTGGCACATCGAAAACTTTGGCGTTAATACTTTGAATATTGACATTACAATAGTAAAATGTGTTCTTACCTTAATTGTTAAGAAATTATGAAGTGGTCCAGCTTTGCTAGTTCCAGGTTGAGACAGCTTTGGAAAAATAGTACCATATTCCTTTGGATGTTTACTTAATAAGTGCCTTTTTAAAGTAGTTGTAACGGAAAGTTTTACTTTAAACTCACTTTTAATTTTTCGTTTGTTACATAATTTGCATGTCGCTAATTTGTTTATTTTGTCAATAATTTTAAACTCAAAAAAGCATGTAAACTTGCTCCGAAATGTCGAAGTTTCGTCAAGAGTATAATCGCCGCTAACGCTTTCAGTCGACTTAGTTGACACTTCCCTATTTTCACTTGGAGAAGGAAGATTTGTGTCCATAAAACTATCATCACTATCGTAATTAAACATTTTAAAAACGCGAAAAATTTGGAATTAGGTTCCTAAACAGAAATGGACGAACAGCAACTTCAACTTCTTTCTCAAGACTGAAAAGATTGTAATAACTATTAGATTTCTTTCCTACTACCCGTAAAATACAAACGTGCTAGTTTTCTTAAAATCGGAATTATTTTCTTAATACCTACAGATTTAGCAAAGTTTATACTGAGAAATAAGTTACAATAAAACATTCAACTGTACAGATTAACAGTAAATTTCTATTGTTAAATTCATATCATTATGTCCAAAACCATTCAAGTATGGAGGTACGAGGTAGTAGTACCTTTCCTTTAATAAAATTATTATAGAGATTCAAATTTTTCGGTAGATTATATTACCCCATGAACATATTTTTTTGTTATGGTAAAATGTAAATATTCGCATTCCTAGAAGTTAGTCTTTTTGATAAACAAATTCTTAAGAAGGTTACAAGAGGCAGTTTAAGTTTATGGAGGGTTATAAAATTGGGATTCTACCTACATTAAAATTTTTACCTCTTCCGAGTAACTATAGTAAAAATGAGAAGTACATAACTGCATTTTATAAATCCTATTCAAATATTTAGTGACGATATTAGGGATAATCGAAATGCAAGAATATTATTTAAAAAGGAATTTATACAGAGTGTCCGTAAAATATGTAATAAATTAGATACTTCCTTAATCCTTTTTAAAAATATCTGGAATTCGTGGAGTTTTAATTTTAATGTTCTACCTTCTACCATAAAATTTGATTATACAGGGTGATATACATTAAGCTGATATGTATGAGGTAAATGTACACTCTGTACCTACGTTGTGACATTTTTAGATCGATAAAAATGAGCTGATGTTAAAAAGGTATGATACTTGGGGTCTAACGGACAGAATTTCAAAGATATGCGCTATGAAAATAAATTTTATTGATTTCAAATTATTAATCTAAGAATTTGAAAGTAATCCAGTAATTGATACATGACTTTATCTTAAATTTTCACACTCCCACGTCTTCCAATCCACCTGTTCGGAAAAATTTCGTCTACGTACCTTGGAACATCTACAGCATAATGCGGAGGCGCAATATCCTGTTGAAACCATAAACTTTCATCAAAACCTCCAGGATTAATTCTACTGGGAAATAAATAAATTAAAGTAGGTGCGAGATACCCCGTTAAAGACTGATGTTATGCGACTCGTTTCAATTACCTTTGAAAAGTAGGGTCCGATAATTGTTAGCCCACATATTTACCTTTGCAGATATTGTGTATGAAGCTGTTATATTTACAAAAAATCCGATGGCGTCATCACCTTTATGTGTATCACTCTGTGTAATTAAATTTGGTTGTAAAATGTAGATCATTAAAATTAAAAATCGACGTGTTTTAGATTTTTTTCAAAAGACTTTTAGTTTAGGAAATATCCCATTTATTTAATACATTACGGACACACTGTATATTGCAAATACATATTTGTCGTCTAAATTACTTATTCTCAAACAAAAGTATCAGTGGTATCAAAAATAAATAGAAAAAATATTAGAGTATTAGCTAAAATATTGACAAGCTCGTTAAGGAAAGCTCGGCTCGTTTCCAATTAAGCTCGAGCTTGTGTCCATCCCTAATCCTGGTTAAAGAGCGTCAGAACCTGGTTCAACACAACACCTGTGCAGCTTTTCCGCGTTGCTGCAGATAAAGTGAAGATTGCCATGATGATCGCCAACATTCGTCACGGATAGGCACATCAAGAAGGAGAAGACATATGCGACGGTGGATGGTTGATGGTAATTTACCAAACATTCCATCAAGCCAGCAACTTCTCTGTACATTCGACCATTTTCGACAATTGCTACAGCTCTATAGCAATATCAGTCGGTATTAAATCACCCATTTTTGCTTTCTCTTTGGAATAAGAGCACCACTGTTGAAAATAAAGTAAATGAAAAATTAACTTTCAACAGACACAAACAAATTAATTTATCAATTAAATACAAGCCTGTACTTCTTATCAACAGAGAATACGACTTTAAAATTTAAAGAAAAACACAAATAAACAAATTAATTTGATGTTTTTTTATGACATTTAAAACTTTATTGTGGCGAGGATCACTCAAAGCTATCTAGATATTATAGTCTATAAAATAGAAATAAAAAGAAATACGTTACTAACCTAGTCCATTAAATTTGCCGGTGTGTGTATATATATTTTACAGTTCAAGTTGATTCTCAGTTAGAGTTGACTCCAACTAGTTGGAGTCAACTCCAACTGAAACGAGCAGTAAAAGTTGATTTTAAAAATTTAAATCAACTTTTACTAGTTGGAGTTGACTCTTCCTGGATCGATTCAGTAAATGTTGATTATACGAGAATCTCAAGTGCATTTTTGATGAGTGTGCGTTTCTTTGTTTTGACCGTTTCAACTACTTATTAGTATAGTCTGTAATGTCGCCTCCGTTAGGTAAATTATTCTGATTCGATTTTTTGCACAAACTTACTCAAAGAAATACATGCGTATAGTAATCCTTATAACAAATACACAGGGTGTCACGCGGTACCGCGGTCGAAAAATTATTTAACCAATTTTTGTTAACCAAATTCACAAAAATAATTTTATGTAAAAATGTAAAGGTTTTATTGTGTGAAAATTGTAAATATAGATAGCAGTACATGAAGAGTTTAAAGTGTGTCTGAAGTAACAATGTATTTTAAATGGGTTTTACTTTTTCGCACTGTTTTTTAGCACACTTTCATATAATTAAACATCCTTAACTTTCGCCTTCGGGAGGAAATCAGACACGCCCTTACAACGGCAACTGAAATGCTCACAAAACAGCGACCACGGAAGCAAAGATGGATGACAGAGGAAATATTGGATTTAATGGAAGAAAGAAGAAAATGCAAACAGCACAAAGCAATGTACAAAGCATTAAATAGAACCATTAAACAAAAAATAAAAATTGCAAAAGGAAAATGGATAACAGAACAATGTGAAGAAATCGAAAGCTTATATAAAAAACATGATGACTTCCATCTGTATAAGAAACTCAAGGAATTCACAGGCACTACATACTCACAAGGACCAAATAATCTAATCAACGCAGAAGGCAAACTGATTTCAAGCCCTGAAGAACAAATAAACATGTGGGAAGACTATATAAAGGAACTCTTCTATGACATCAGAGAACCTCCTACATTAAATACCGAAAACGACGAAGGTCTTCCAGTACTAAAGTCCAAACTGGAATATGCTCTACGTCAACTAAAAAACAACAAATCTGTAGGAAAAGATGAAATACCAACTGAGCTATTGAACTTAATCAACGAAGAAAACTTAGACCTTCTTCTTGGACTATTTAATAATGTTTACAATACAGGGACTATCCCTAAAATATGGCTTGAATCAGTCTTTATACCACTGCCTAAAAAGAACGCCAAATTATGCCAGGACTTCCGCCTTATAAGTCTATTAAATAACATTCTGAAGCTTTTCTTGCGTATCATACAGAACAGAATATATTATAAAAAATGTGATGAGGTCTCACCGGTCAAGAAAAATTTCGCTTCAGGAAAGGTATGGGGACACTAGAAGCAATATTCTGTCTTCAAACTCTGGCACAAAGATACAAAAATCAGCAAGCAGACCTTTTTATCTGTTTCATAGATTTTGAGAAAGCGCTCGATAGGGTGAAGCACAAAGCACAAGACCTTGATAGAAAGATTGAATGACATCGGAGTCGACAAAAGAGATTCTAAAATTATAGAGGTTATTTATTGGAACCAGACAGCAATCATAAAGACCAATGGTAATACGTCAAGGCCAATTGAAATACAACGAGGTGTTAGACAGGGTTGTGTGCTATCACCCATACTTTTAAACTCTGAGGTAATATTTGCGAACTCTTTATCGCACCCTTCAGAAGGAATCAGGATAAACGGTCAGAGAGTAAATAACATCCGCTATGCAGATGTCACAGTATTAATGACTGATTCGGACCATAGTCTGCAAATACTGTTGGATAGGGTTACTGAGAGTTGTGAAAAAATGGAGATGAAGATCAATACTGCGAAAACCAAAGTTATAAGAATATCAAGGAAGAAAAATTTACCTCTTTTTACCTCTTCCAATAAATATGTGAAACACCAACAGCTTGAATACGTAAGCCAGTACAAATATATTGGTTGCTGGTTCAACAATCAACTTGATTAAAAACAAGAAGTCAAGAGCGAGAATAGAGGTAGCCCGACAGGGGTTTATCGAAATGAAAAGCTTATTTTGTAACAGTAG
This sequence comes from Diabrotica virgifera virgifera, assembly GCF_917563875.1. Classification (NCBI taxonomy): domain Eukaryota; kingdom Metazoa; phylum Arthropoda; class Insecta; order Coleoptera; family Chrysomelidae; genus Diabrotica; species Diabrotica virgifera. The sequence goes on along the minus strand of NC_065443.1, from coordinate 240,706,915 downwards.
CATTAATATCAGCCTTAGATGTCATTTTCTGCATTGCTATGTGTGGTCAATACTTTTGTATGGAACGGAGGCCTGGACACAACACAACATTGATGAACAAGTTGGACGCCTTTGAACTCTGGCTTTATAGAAGAGACTTGAAAATACCTTGGACAACCCACACCACCAACGAGTATGTTCCGAGGAGAATAGGTACAGATAGGGAACTGCTAAAAATCATTAAAGTCAGAAAAGTTAGCTACCTGGGACACATAATGAGAAACTAAAAGTACCGCCTCACGCAACTGATTATCCAGGGTAAGAGTGAAGGAAAACGGGGTCCCGGTAGGCGCCAGATTTCGTAGTTTAGAAATATCTGGAAAGACCGAAAGTTTATAGAAACTGGACCGGCCTTGATTCAACATCTTTGTTTAGAGCCGCATTGGACAGAGACAGATTTGCCAGTGTAGTCGCTAACCTCCACTAAAGGAGAAAGCACCACAAGAAGAAGAACTTTCGACTTGTAATGGTGATGACATGTGAGCTATAAATTACAAAAAAAGTTTTGACAGTTTTGTGGTTTGACAGAAATTTGAATTTTTAAATGTCCAAATGGTGCAATGGTGCATCTCACTCGCACTCACATTGATAGCTGCGTCAATACGCTCCTAGCGCTCATTGTTAATAATTAAAAATAACCGCTTAGTAATAAAATAATAACAAAAATTTCTTCAGTATCTTGAAGGGGGGTCGTTAATATTTTATTTGGTGACTTTCGGACTTTCATAATAATAATTTTTAACTGAGTTATTAAGCCTTGAAAATGGTCATTTTCGTATTTTGCAAATTTTAAATCGCGTATAACTAGAGAACAACAAAATTTTACAGAAAAATCACAAAAGACCTCTTTTGCTCCGAATGACCCAAATGATGTAAAGAAAATTGTCCTAAATAAATATTTTTTGTGAGTTTGTTTAAAAAAATTGTTTAAACAATTTTTCGACCACAGTACCATCTGACACCCTGTGGATTCGTTATTTGGTCGAAGAGGACCTCTTTTTTAGTAAGTTTGTGCAAAAAAAAATCGAACTGGAATAATTTACCTAACGGGGGTGACGATACAGCCTAGACTAATTTGAACATATTCAGTAACATTTAATTTCTAGAATCGGCTGTTTGTGTGAATCAGAATCAACTTTTACTAAATGGCATTGGGAAGAGTATACTTTTCCTAGTTGGAGTCTACTTTTACTAGTAAATGTTGAATATAAATCTTCATTTTATAGTTATAATCAACTTTTACTGAAACCAGCCGTTAGAGTCGACTCCAACTAGTTGGAGTCAACTCCAACTGGATAACCAACTTGAACTGTAACATATACAATACACACATTAATATTTGTCCAAAGATTTTATCCCCAGTTTTGCCCATTCATAGATCATGAATGGGTAAAGATACGTTATTATATTCATCTTATTTACCGCCACCTGATATATTTTATAGCCTAACCAAAGATCTTTGTAACAGAATTTATGTCTGGTGGAAATAATTTCATTACACGTATAACTAACATAATTTTCAAGAGCTTCAAAAGTTCTGAACTGAGTTATAACTTTAGAAACGGCCGAGAGTGACCCGTAGCGTCGGATTTGACCTAACCCGACCGAATTCTAAGGATGATTAAGGTAATATTATATCCTTAATGATTGAGTGTATGGAACCCTTCAAAACGGATAAGACCGACCCTTTGTTTTCACTGTTTTATTATATTAGATACTCGAGGGAGAGTTGAGTGTTTGCGCCTCACCTATGATACGTTGAAATTTAAAGCAAGATTCTACCTTTAAATAAATGCTTGTCATTTTCCAGATATTGAGCTCCTATGGTTGTATTGGTAAAAATGCGAGTAGAGAGGGTTGAGCTATTGTTTAACGTAATTTCCTAACTTTCATTTTACTAATTGGTTTATAGACCAGGGCGCATCTGTAAAAATATTAGTACATTTGGACGTTGAGACGCGACTCAAATTTTTTTGTAGAAATTGCTTCGAAATAAATCAAATAATAATATTTGAGTTATCCTTCCTCTCAAAAAGGTCCGGAACATTGTTTAAATAATCAAAATGTCAAAAAATTAAGGAAAAATTCGATATTTTTCTTGGTTTTTTGATTATAACTTTAAAAGTATTCATTTCCGAGAAAAGTTGTACTCACATAAAAATTGCATAATTAAATTTTCTATAATACAGAATTGGTTAAAAATTAAAAAAATAGTCACCCTTGTTGCAAAATAGCAATCATTGTGAAAAAAACATACAAAAACAAGTATTCGCATTTTACGTTTTTCAACCATTTATCCTACACTTAGGAACTTGATATTTCACCCTGAAAAACACTATGATACAGTAAAACAATACTGTAAATTTAATTAAGATCGGTTCAATAGATTTTGAAAAATAAATTTTGCAATCCAGCTTTCGTAAAAAAAATTTATTTTTTCAAAATGTTACAGGACTGAAAATAAAGCAGATAGCAAGTTGAAAATTTTTTTGCTTATAGAAGTGTACAGTACATTTCATTTTCAACTTTGCAAAATTAAAATCGATTAACCCCACGGTGTCAGGAATTTTTTTAAATAAACATTAATTATTGGTGCTACGCGCAGGACAGCGGATAGTTTGCTCTGATTGGGCATTCCAATGACCTTTGATAATGATTGATACATTTTAATTCTTATTAAATTTCGATATAAATAAATAAATTTGTTTGTTGCAAAATAAAAACACATACTCTATCCTTTGAAATAACACTTTTATTAGCAAAAATTTTTTTTGTTCATATATTTCAACTTAAATAAGAAAATTTTATTATTTTTAAACATATGCAATTGTTTAAACAATAGTTCCCAAACAATAATAAAATTAGTTTGATTTTTGTGGAATTAAAATATTAAAATATAACAAAATATAGAGTAAGAACACCGCTGTCCTGCGCGTAGCACCAAAAATTATTGTTTATTTTAAAAAATTTCTGACGCCGTGGTAATTAATCGATTTTAATTTTGAAAATTGCAAATGAAAGGTACAACACTTCTATAAGTAAAAAAAATTTCAACTTGCTATCTGCTTTATTTTCAGTCCTGTAACATTTTGAAAGAATGAATTTTTTTTGCGAAACCTGGATTTCAAAATTTATTTTGCAAAATCTATTGAACCGATCTTAATTAAATTTACAGTATTGTTTTACTGTATCATAAAGTTTTTGTGGGTGAAATATGAAGGTACTAAGTGTAGCATAAATGGTTGAAAGACGTAAAATGCGAATACTTGTTTTTGTATAGTTTTTTCGCAATTATTGCTATTTTTCAACTAGGGTGACTATTTTTAAAATTTTTAACCAATTTTATATTGTAGTAAATTTAATTACGCAACTTTTATGTTAGTACAACTTTTCTCGGAAATGAATACTTTTAAAGTTATAATCAAAAAACGAAGAAAAAAATTGAATTTTTCCTTCAATTTTTGAAATTTTGATTATTTAAACAATGTTCCGGACCTTTTTGAGAGGGAGGAAAACTCAAATATTATTATTTGATTTATTTTCAAGCAATTTCTGCAAAAAAATTGAGTCACCTCTCAACGTCCATCTCAAAACAGATGCGCCCTAGACTATTATAATATTCGTAATCTAGATTCTAGATATACCTAAAAAATATAGCAGTCTCATGAAATAAACATTACAGGGTTCAAAAGCCGCAATTAGAGTAGATGGATTAGCCCCTATTTGACATAAATGTGGGAAGGAGACAGGGAGATGCACTATCAGCAATATTGTTCAACCTAGTCATTATAAATAAAGATTCCAAAACAGTAAAAATTACTCCATATGCAGACGAGGTCGCTATCATCAGTAGGAGCAAGCAAGGACTAATGGAAGCATTTAAGGAAATTGATCCTGAAGAACGAAAAAGGGGGCTCAAAATAAACGAAACCAAACGAAGTACATGCCTGTCAAAAAAATGCTTTACAATGAAAATCTTATCGATTTAGCAAATTATATTATTGAACGTGTGGATGTCTTCACATATTTGTGCACAGAAATTAATCAAAGGGATTCCGTAAGTAGCGAAATTAATGCAGGTAAATCCAGAGTAAATCGTACATACTATTCTAATAAAAGATTGATGACACCAAAATTATTAGATAATAGTACCAAAATGGCTATCTACAGAACATTGATTAGACTCGTAATAACCTATGCCTGTGAAATATTAATAATCAGTATCGTACTGATAGATCAGCGGGCCCTGGTTCCAGTTGGGATGCGGGCCCCCCGAACAATAAAAACACACATTGTATATCAAAAGTTTTTAATAAACATTAAATATAAATCATCATATTTTTGTAAAAATTTAAACTAATTTAAAACAGTAAATTAATATTAATCCTATCCTTTTTCATACTGATATGGCTGATTACTTTACTCCAGCTGTTTTTGTAAATAATGAAACTCAAAAATTTTCTACATCTACACCTTCAGTCATAATTAAAAATCTTAATATCGGAAAACTAAAACAGTTTTTAAGAAATGAACATTGGAATGCAATTTATATCAACAAAATGGATTCTCAAATTATTGGATGATACATTTATAAATAAGTTAAATAATTACATACAAACCCCCAGGAGATAAAAAGTTTGAATAAAAAAAAAATAGCAAAAATAAATCCTTAGATATTGGTGGGGTTGATATATTTAATCAAGCGACGGGATTTTCTTAAAAAGGAAATAATAAAGTAATGTTCGCCAACACTTAAGGGAATAGGCGTAAATTGCTGCTCCAATGGATTTTAAATGCAATAATTTTTTTCGAATACTGAGAAAACTAATAAGTATTTTTAAATGATTTAAACGCAGAATGAAGATTACTTTATTGCCGAGGGCCGAAAGTTCCTGAAAATTTCTTTAATGTTTATTTTAATAAGTTACAGGGGTTAGAAAAAAGAAAATTTAGTGTGATTTTTAATTTTCAATGTCTCATTCAAAAGAAATTTTTTATTTATTCTAAGGGATTTTTCGGCCCTCGGAAATAATGTAGTCCTTCATGCTGAGTTTAAATTTTTCAAAAATATTAACTAGTTTTTTCAGGATTCGTAAAAAATGGACACCATGCCTGTGGCAATATTTTCCAAATCGAACATTGGCTATCTTTGTCATACAAAGCAGTCAGTTGAACAGAATGTGGTGACAAGACATTGACAAACAAGCTTACTAAATATTTGACACTGACCCGGCTTCAGCAATATTTTGAGTAGGTTATTAAATAATATTTATGGTGTATTTGATAAATAAATTACTTAAGATGTGACATTAATAAAAGTTATTAATTGTTTATTATTTATGGAAGATCCAAGTAGAAAATACACCAGGATAAATTCTGTGATCCAAGTATTTTGTTGTTAAGATGTTCAAAATTTATCTAAGCGTTCCATAGTAACAATGTATTATTAAAAAAATCACTTTTACTCTCATCTCGATTATTAGTTTTAATTGTATAGCATATAAATTATTATAATCACGGAATACATAGTTAGTGAAAAAAATGATCATATTAATTAACTGAATTAATAATTTAAGCGATTATAGGTACAAGTAAAGGTGATCCAAGAACATTCAAAAGCCATCTCTAAGTTAATCATGGCAATGCCATTGTCAACCAATGTTTATATCTCCATACCAGTAAGAATTTTACTACACGTAATTTGTTGCGTAAAGAAAGAAAAAGTAGATATAGTCGGTTTGCTAAAGTCAGACACAACTAGCTAGTGATTTTAATAGGTAATTTTTTTGTTTTTTGCCAATTTTCCCAAAATTGGCATAATTGCTAATTATTTAGTAATTATTAACTATTTAGTAATTATGTTTGGCCAATTTTGCCAAAATTGGCAAAATTACTTACTAAAATCACTAGCCAGTTGTGTCTGAGTTTAGCGAACTGACTATATATCCGTAAATATTTGCGCCTACGCTCTTAATGTTGACTATAAAAACTATAGGAGTAAGCTTAAAAGTTTATTAAAAAAAACGACTTCTATCAGAATAAAGTTCATGAAGCTGGTGCAAACACAAAAAAATGTGGAATACTATAAATGATCTCTGGTTGGAAGCAAACGTCTAAAAATATTATACATCTAATAACATTATATCAATAACACAGTAAAATTTACATAAATATTGGTATCTATTATAATATGGATTACCGTCGAAAGCCGACATGATCAACCAAAAAAGAAGATGTATTTGGTGATTTTTCTAGTGACCTTCTTGGGTGTGAATCTGTCTCTTTAATCTACTCTTCCTGGTTTAAAAACAAAGCATAGTGTCAATTGACTTAGCACCATGCCTGGGCAAGAGTTGTCTGCTTTGCGCTACACCAAGTCAATAGACACTGTATCAATGATTTTACACAAAAGTAGTATTAAGGTTGGAAGTTAGAAGTAAAATTAAACATCTAACGTAAATCTAACAATAAAACACGAAAACGTTTGTTTTCTATACTTCCACAAAATTTATTATAACTAAGTGACTACAGCTGTTTCGGCGGAGTGCCTTTCTCAAGTGATATAGTTTACAATGTGTTTGCCTTTTTAAGTCTTCAACTGAAGAGGTTGAGGAGTGGGGAGCTGTTTGTCTCGAGTTGGTCATTCAGAATTATATCTGTATTTTTCAGTTTATTAATTTCCAAAGATTCTAAAAAAGATAGCTTAAGGCCTTTATTTTGAATATGTAGAATTTGAAACTCTTCATTGAAAGAATGATTATGATCTAGAAGGTGAAGTGCGTATGTAGAAGTGTCTGTTTTTCTATTGTTGAATGCCCTTTTGTGTTCTGCTATCCGTTTGTCAAAAGTTCTGCCAGTTTGACCGATGTACGTTTTCGGACAGTTACCACAAGTTAGTTTGTACACACCACTCTGTAGTTGCTTTCTCTTTCGACTTTTATTGTTCTTAATATATTTGCTTAAGTTGTTGTTAGTTCTGAAAGCTGGTGTTATTCCTTTCTTTTTTATGTATCTGGCTATTTTTGTTGTTATCTTGCCAGTATATGTGAGAGAGCAGAAGGTACTGGGTTCTTTCTGTGGTGGTGGATACACTAATTTCAGGGCTTTCTTATGGAGTTTTTGGTTTAAAATTTTGTTAACTGTTTGTTCGTTATAGCCGTTGTTTACTGCTATTTGTTTAATGATGTTTAGTTCTATCTCGAAGTTATTTTTTGTCATGGGAATTTCTGTCAGTCTATGTATCATGCTATGGTAGGCTGCTAATTTGTGTTGTGTAGGATGGGATGTACATAGACTGACAGAAATTCCCATGACAAAAAATAACTTCGAGATAGAACTAAACATCATTAAACAAATAGCAGTAAACAACGGCTATAACGAACAAACAGTTAACAAAATTTTAAACCAAAAACTCCATAAGAAAGCCCTGAAATTAGTGTATCCACCACCACAGAAAGAACCCAGTACCTTCTGCTCTCTCACATATACTGGCAAGATAACAACAAAAACAGCCAGATACATAAAAAAGAAAGGAATAACACCAGCTTTCAGAACTAACAACAACTTAAGCAAATATATTAAGAACAATAAAAGTCGAAAGAGAAAGCAACTACAGAGTGGTGTGTACAAACTAACTTGTGGTGACTGTCCGAAAACGTACATCGGTCAAACTGGCAGAACTTTTGACAAACGGATAGCAGAACACAAAAGGGCATTCAACAATAGAAAAACAGACACTTCTACATACGCACTTCACCTTCTAGATCATAATCATTCTTTCAATGAAGAGTTTCAAATTCTACATATTCAAAATAAAGGCCTTAAGCTATCTTTTTTAGAATCTTTGGAAATTAATAAACTGAAAAATACAGATATAATTCTGAATGACCAACTCGAGACAAACAGCTCCCCACTCCTCAACTTCTTCAGTTGAAGACTTAAAAAGGCAAACACATTGTGAACTATATCACTTGAGAAAGGCACTCCGCCGAAACAGCTGTAGTCACTTAGTTATAATAAATTTTGTGGAAGTATAGAAAACAAACGTTTTCGTGTTTTATTGTTAGATAAAATGAACTTCCATCAAGTAACGGTCGAATCCATCAATTATCTAACGTAAAGTTAATTCTAACGAACAAGACCGACGGTATACGGTAAATCACATTGGATGTTGAATACCTTGATAGTAAACTAAATAATATTATAGTAATACGTCGCTGAAGAGTTCTAAAAAACAACTGCTTTTTGTACAAAACCAGACTAAAAATCTAAAAATTAAAGGAATAACGCAGAATACACAAAATATCGCCTATAGGTATAACTTAATTAACCTATGAAATGCCAATAATGTCAAAATTTCACAACAGTGGAGTAAACTTCCCTCAGATTGCACCAATTAAAAACAAACGTTACGGAGCAGTAAATTTAAATTACACCTCTTGGATTAAAAACAGAGCATAATAATATAAAATATATTACATGTAATAGTAAATAGTATAGGCTTATTATTCAACGAGCATAATAATGCCTTCGACTCATGTCGTAATTCATCTCGAACAAAAGGAGCATGGAACGTCGACTTTATTGTCTTGGGTTTATTTTTATAACACTAAGCAATACTTGTATTGAATATCTAAATTTCCGAAATTTTACAACTTCGTAGTTTACAACTTCGTAGTTTACAACTTAGTTGATAGATCGTGCTAATACAAGTGTTTGGGTTAGCAGATACAGCGGTTAAACATAGTGTTGGGACCATGACTTCGGTTTATTGCGTGCAGGTAAAAACGAGTTTAGAACCTTTAGAAAGGCGTTCACTACATTTCTTCAAAAATTTTGTTTTCAAATTTTTTTATAAATAGGTAGGAATTCTATTTATTTTATAAGCAGGTAGATATAAAAAAATACCTACCACATCAAAATAAAAATTTATTAAGAAGTTACATTTTCTACTATGTACTTGTGTAGTTCAAAATGTCCCCATCAAATTAGAAAAAAATAAAGAAGCAAAAATCGAGTTAGAGCGGGCACCTTTGGGGCCCGGGCCCTGGTTCCGCGGAACCCGCGGAACCATTCTCAGTACGCCACTGTTAATAATGACAAAAAAACGATGAAACCCACCTCAGGACATTCCAGAGAAAGATACTGCTAAAAGTATATAGCCTGGTCCAAGAGAAAGACGGCACATGGGGAACTATGAGAAACGACGAGGTTGATGAATTGAATGGATGGTATAATATTGTAAAATTTGTGAAAAGTCAAATACCTACTGTTATTTTAATGGGACAACAGCAAAAAAATATTACAATGGAAGCCGATAGGATTACGAAAAAGACGAAGTCCCACAACGACATTGTTGGATGACGTGGAAGACCTGAAAACCATGAATATAAGACATGGAGAAGAAGGGCATAAGAGAGATCTGAATGCAAGGACATAGCTAGACAGGCAAAGACCCATCCATGGTTATGATGTAAAAAGAAGAAGAAGAATATTCTTAACTCTTCTTTTTTGCCCTTTAGTTCGTCCAATTTTGAACATAGGCTTTCCCCAGTTTCCTCCATTCGCTTCGGTTTAGTGCTTTCTGTTTCCAGTGCGTTCCTCCTATCTTTTTATTGTCGTCTCCCCATCTCATCTGGGGTTGTCTTCTTGCTCTCTTTCCTGTCCATAGTCTCCATTGTTGTATCGTGGTATTCCACCTATTGTCCGTTTGTATGGCTATGTTGTATTCTTAACTCATTCACGGCCCATCACACCACTGTGGCGTACATAACTCTGAACGCCCTGTGGTGACAAACGCCATAGTGGCGTGGTGTACAGGTTTGTAGACAACGATGTTTTTACGTAGTCGGCTCCCGAGATCCTATTTAAATTTTAAACCGACAGTGAACTTGTTTTAATGACGGATTGTATGAAATCCTTCAAAACGGATAATACCGACCTTTTTTTTCGTTTTATTATATTAATTGCTCGAGGGAGAGTTGAGTATTTGCGGCTCACCTATGATACGTTGAAATTTAAAGCAATATTCTACGTTAAAATAAATGTTTGCTGTATTAATACAGATATTGAGCTGCTGCGATTATCGGTAAAAATATGAGATGGAGAGAGCTGAGCTATTATTTAAATAAAATCTTTATAGCGTTCTAAAATTATTGACTTGTGACGTATTTAATTTAAATATTATGTTTATATGGGATTAGTCATAGTAAGGTTTTATATAATAATTAAATTAATAATAAATTTTATATTTTACCTAAAAGTACTCGACATTCTGGAACGTCAAGTAAGATTAGAAGTAGTTCCAATCTAAGGTCTTTTTTGCAGAGAAGTCTTTTCATTTTTAGAAACGCATTTCTTGCTATTTCTATGCTGGTCCTTATTTTTGTACTTTGATCATTATTTTCTGAAATCCATGTTCCCAGATATTTTTTTTATTATATTTTAGTCTATATATTTCACAAAAATTATTTGTTTTGTTTATTAGTACTTGCAGTTCTTCAGCAGAGCTTGCCATAATATCGGTGTTATCTGAATATCTTATGGTGTTAATAGATCTTCCGTTAATTATTTTTCGTTCACTTGCAGATAGTAATGCTTCTTCAAAAATAAATTTCTTTTGTTAAAATGTTAAATCCTTGTACTCTCTTTTAAAAAATTTTTATCTGGCTGTGTGGGTTTTACGTTAAAGCAAAAAAAATTCACCATATACAGTGAATAGTAATGGAGATAAAATACATCCCAGGCTAACTGCCCTCCTAATTTCAATTTCTGGACTAGATTCTTTATCTATTAAAATTTGTGCTCTTTAATTCCAGTAGAATAGCTTTAGGATGGGCAGCATATGGCAAACTAAGAGACGTGTTCAAGGAAAACATCCCAATAAAGCTAAAAAGAAAAGCATTTAACCAGTGCGTACTTCAGGTGCTTACTTATGGAGCTGAAACACTGACATTGACTAAAACATCAATAAGAAAACTACAAGTAGCGCAACGAAAAATAGAAAGATCTATGCTTGGCCTAACTTTGAGAGACAGAATACGAAATGATGAGTTACGGCGAAAAACTGGAGTGGAAGACATCATAAAGCGCATTACGAAGTTGAAGTGGAAATGGCCAGGACACGTCGCAAGACAAAGAGACAACAGACGGACAAGAAAGATGTTAGAGTGGAGGCCAAGGGCGGACAAACGATGTCGTGGAAGACCATCTACCAGGTGGACCGACGATATCAAGAGAATAGCTACAAACTGGATTGCAGCTGCCCAGGACAGAGAAGGGTGGAGACATTTTGAGGAGGCCTATGTCCGACAGTGGACAAATTTGGCTGTGTGATGATGATGATGATTCCAGTAAAGGTGTGTTACTATTCGTAAGTTTTTTTGGCTATGTTTGTTGTCTTTAGAATTTTGACTTATTTTTAATATCTTACCTTATCACATGCTTCTTCAAAATCAACGTAAAAACATGCATATCCACATTCATATCCGTGCTTTTTTGCGATATCACATTAAAAGCAAAAAAGGCCTTTCTGATTCCTAGTCCGTTTCATCTATTCGTTCTTCCAGTTTTTTGTTTATACGACAATATATTATTTTCAGGAATAATTTGAGAACATTTCAGACTTAGTAATGATATTTTTCTGTATTCACTGCAATCCTTAGCGTTTGTATTTTTAGGGTAGCACAAAGGGTGGAGAGTAATCATTTTTTCGATATAATATATGCTGTTTTGTACTCTGTGTTAAACAACTCAACATTTATGAATTTTAAGGTCTCTACTGGGATTTGGTCTGGCACTACTGCTTTACCATTTTTGCTGTTTTTTAATGCCATTTTAATTTCTTCTTTTAATATCTTCAATACCATCACACCTTTTACTTCTACTTCCATCGGCTCTGTTCTATTGCCCTTCATTCAACAATTCATTGATGTATTTTTTACAGATATACATAACTTGTCTGATCAATACATGGTCTATGTGGTTTGTCACAATTCTCTCTTATTCATCTGCTGGTGATTTCCCCAGGCATAATATAGTCTTCTCCTTGTCATTTTAAACAATGTGTTAGCTACAACAAAATTATTATTTCGCAATCACCTCTTTCGTTTCTGTTGCTCATACCGTATCCTCCTGTATATTCTTCTACTTTTTCTTCCCCAACTTTTGCGTTAAAATATCCCATTAAAATTTTATCATCCTACGTTTTAATAGATTTTTTCTACAACTATGTTAAAAATGCAATTTTTAGCACCCCATACGAGCGTTAAAAATGCTACTTTAAGGCACTAGTGCTTTAAAATATTTTTAAGGCACTGCAGTTCGTATTGACCCATTGACCGTATAGGCAATTTTGAGGTAATGTCAAAAAAATATAAAATTGGAATGTCAGTCAAGTTCAAGTAAAAGTTTTTTTCTACGGCCGTGCTAAAAGAGCCACTTTCACGCACGCATTTCGTTTCCGAAAGTTGCATTTTCCCGCACGGCGTGCGTGAAAGTAAATTTTCCCGCACAGCGTGCGGGAAAGTAAAATACCTTGTAATATGGCATTATAATATATCATAATACATGCAATAAACTAATATTAAGATATTTTATTATTTATTAATTTATTTCAAATTTATCATATTTTGTTCATGTTTTAATGAAATGAGCGCGATTATTTCATTCATAGGAGATTCTGACCAATAGAAAGCTACAGAAATAAAAATTAAACTGATAATTTTTGATAATATCCCGTCGTCAAGTATATTATTTCAGATGCCTTTCGTTGCTACGAAAAAATACATTCGGTGGCATTAATGACACATAATATTTTAAAAATTATAAAGGTGATGACTTTCAACCGTCAAATATTTATAACAACTGTGTGTTTAATTGTACTAATTTGTACTTACATAAATAAATTACAATATAATTTTGGTTTTGAACAGTTTTATTCATGAAATAATCGCAACAAATTGCACTCGATCTCTAAAATTATTATCGAATTCTTGCCCTGGTGACACTTTGACATAGTTTCACCCCCCTTCGGGTCGTGAAATTAAAACTGTCAAAGTGTCACTCGGGAAAAATTCGATAATTTTAGAGCTCTTGTGCAATTACTACTGATTATTTCATTCATAGGAGATTCTGACCAATAGAAAGTTACAGAAATGCAAATTAAGGTGATAATTTTTGATAATATCCCGTCGTTAAGTAGGTATATTACGTCAGATGCCCTTCGTTGCTACGAAAAAATACATTCAGTGACATTAAGGACAATTAATGTTTTAAAAATTATAAAAGTGATGACTTTCAATCGTCAAATATTTATAAAAACTGTACTAATTTGTACTTTCATAAATAAATTACAACAAAATTTTGGTTTTGAACAGTTTTATTCATGAAATAATCGCAACAAATTGCACTCGATCTCTGAAATTAATATAGAATTTTTACTCTCGTGACACTTTGACATAATTTCACTCGCCTTCGGCTTGTGAAACTAAAACTGTCAAAGTGTCACTCGGGAAAAATTCAATAATTTCAGAGCTCTTGTGCAATTACTACTGATAATTCGATGAAATAAAATTATTTTGACATAATATTTAAAAGTCAGATCAGTAGACAATTACAATGGTTTTGAATCGTCGTCATGGAAACCAATATCGTCGTCGTGGTAACCCATTATATTGAAATTTTGGTTTTGACAACTGTGTCAAAGAATTAATTTGTGTATTTTTCCAAACGTACGGCCCTAGAAAAAATATTGTTCCTAACTCATGCGGAAAGTGTCCTGTTTGCCCGAACTCCGCTATCGCGTCGTTCGATTCAACGGCAGTCTCGTGCGTGAAAGTATCACTTTCCGTACTAGTTAGGAAAATAACTATTGTAGATATTGTCCTGTAATTACGTTTGTAGAAAAAATATTGTATGATATGTGTGTTAAAAAGTACATTTTTAAGGTAATTATGTGAATTGCAGAACTCGCAATCGCTCATTCTGCAAACTTTCACATGCGTGCCTTAAACGTGCACTTTTAACACTTATATCATAAATAACTATTAAAATATTGTCTTTAATTATTTTCTATTAAATAAGTCGTTGTAGAAAGTTTCAATATCTCTCTCTAGTTTGTCCTCAGTATGCGCATAAACTTGGTTTGTAACGATGTACGAGGTTTAAACGGATCCTACATAGAGATAGAAGCAAAGAGTATAATGAAAAAAGTTAAATTTTACTTTTGTTAAATACACTGCGGTGCAACAAAATCAATCCACTAAAAATTTGGTCATTTTTGAAGATTCGAATTTCCTAAACCTGTTGTTCGATTTAAGTGATTTTTTTACCACGTTATAGCCTTATTAATTGACAATATCGCTGTAATAATATTGTTGCTACACAGTCAAACTGTTATTTTATACCGGGTGTACGAATCAAACTGTGCCTTTTTCTCAAAGTTCGCATCACCCTGTGGACTATTCTAGCATTTATAAAATACTGAAATTAAAACCTAACTATAGACCAAAGTTTCATTAACATTTTGTCTTTCGATTCATTCGCTTATATTGGATAATGAAAAAGTTAGGTACTTTAACAACTGGCTATATTCGTCATCAGTACAGGGTGTTTCTAAATAAGTGTGACAAACTTTAGGTAATTTTACATGAAAAAATAATGACAATTTCCTTTATAATCATAATGTCCGCAAACGCTTGGATTCCGAGATACGGGGAGTTCAATATTTTTTTACAAACTGACAATTTATTTATTGCTTTAAAACCAGTTGAGATATGCAAATCAAATTTGGTGGGTTTTAAGATGTAGTTATTGCACATTTTTGGACATACAATTAAGAATTTTATATTCACCATTGGCGCGCAAAACGGGTATTATGGCCCATAATATTACCCGTACGCACGCCAATAATAGTAAATATAAAATTCTTAATTGTATGTCAAAAAATGTGCAATAAGTACGTCTTAAAACCCACCAAATTTGATTTGCATATCTCAACTGGTTTTAAAGCAATAAATAAACTGTCAGTTTGTAAAAAAATATTGAACATCCCGTATCTCGGAAACGAAGGGTTTGCGGACATACGATTATTAAGCAAACTGTCATCATTTTCATCTGTAAAACTACCCCTTAAAGTTTGCTGCACTTATTTCAAAAAAACCCTGTACTGATGACGAACATGACCAGAGTTAAAGTATTTAACTTTTTTATTATCCAACATAAGCGAATAAATCGAAAGACAAAATGTTAAGAAAACTTGAGGCTATAGTTAGGTTTTAATTCAGTATTTTATAAGTGCTAGAATAGTCCACAAGGTGATGCGAAATTTGAGAAAAAAACACAGTTTTATTCGTACACTCAGTATACAATGACAGTTTGAATGTCTAGCAACAATATTACTACAGCGATGTTGTCAATGAATAAGGCTATAACGTGGTAAAAAATCGCTTAAATCGAACAACAGGTTTAGGAATTTCGAAACTTCAAAAATGACCAAATTTTTAGTGGATCGATTTGTTTGCATCGCAGTAGAGTATTTGATTTGTTTCTAATTCCTACATGCCTTCTTAGAATACGTATTATTAGAAAATATAAATTCCTTTCTAACACACCACCAAATTATTAATGGTATTAAGTTATAACACACCCTCCCGGAACTCGCTAATAGAAAATCCGCAAGGAATATGTTTCTGATAACTTTTCCATTTAGTGTCTTGTCATCTTCATGGCATCTATCTACATTCCTAATGGACTAATTGACGCGCTGTTTGGGCTCTTCCGATTCATTTTCACGTGGAATCAGTCCGCATAAACATCTTGTTTTGACAATTGTTTGTGTGACTTGGCGTCTTCTTCAATTTTTCTCCATTCGTTTCTATTTCTTCTTATGATTATTCAATATCTAACGACCATCTTCTTAAGGTTCGTAATTATCTGGTCCTTCCAACTCGTTTTCGGTCTTCTTCTTGGTCTGCCTGGTAATGGTCTCCATTTGGTAAGTTTCTTGATAAATAATTGATGGATTCCACCGTTACTTGATGGAAGTTCATTTTATCTAATAATAAAACACTGAAAACGTTTGTTTTCTATACTTCCACAGAATTTATTACAACTAAGTGACTACAGCTGTTTCGGCAGAGTGCCTTTCTCAAGTGATATAGTTTACAATGTGTTTGCCTTTTTAAGTCTTCAACTGAAGAGGTTGAGGAGTGGGGAGCTGTTTGTCTCGAGTTGGTCATTCAGAATTATATCTGTATTTTTCAGTTTATTAATTTACATAGATTCTAAAAAAGATAGCTTAAGGCCTTTATTTTGAATATGCATAAATTGAAACTGTTCATTGAAAGAATGATTATGATCTAGAAGGTGAAGTGCGTATGTAGAAGTGTCTGTTTTTCTATTGTTGAATGCCCTTTTTTTGTTCTGCTATCCGTTTGTCAAAAGTTCTGCCAGTTTGACCGATGTACGTTTTCGGACAGTCACCACACGTTAGTTTGTACACAACACTCTGTAGTTGCTTTCTCTTTCGGCTTTTATTGTTCTTAATATCTTTGCTTAAGTTGTTGTTAGTTCTGAAAGCTGGTGTTATTCCTTTCTTTTTTATGTATCTGGCTATTTTTGTTGTTATCTTGCCAGTATATGTGAGAGAGCAGAAGGTACTGGGTTCTTTCTGTGGTGGTGGATACACTAATTTCAGGGCTTTCTTATGAAGTTTTTGGTTTAAAATTTTGTTAACTGTTTGTTCGTTATAGCCGTTGTTTACTGCTATTTGTTTAATGATGTTTAGTTCTATCTCGAAGTTATTTTCTGTCATGGGAATTTCTGTCAGTCTATGTATCATGCTATGTATATCATAAACCTACCCATACTGACACAACTATACACAATTCATCATCCAATCCTACACAACACAAATTAGCAGCCTACCATAGCATGATACATAGACTGACAGAAATTCCCATGACAAAAAATAACTTCGAGATAGAACTAAACATCAATAAACAAATAGCAGTAAACAACGGCTATAACGAACAAACAGTTAACAAAACTTTAAACCAAAAACTCCATAAGAAAGCCCTGAAATTAGTGTATCCACCACCATAGAAAGAACCCAGTACCTTCTGCTCTCTCACATATACTGGCAAGATAACAACAAAAATAGCCAGATACATAAAAAAGAAAGAAATAACACCAGCTTTCAGAACTAACAACAACTTAAGCAAATATATTAAGAACAATAAAAGCCGAAAGACAAAGCAACTACAGAGTGGTGTGTACAAACTAACGTGTGGTGACTGTCCGAAAACGTACATAGGTCAAACTGGCAGAACTTTTGACAAACGGATAGCAGAACACAGAAGGGCATTCAACAATAGAAAAACAGACACTTCCACATACGCACTTCACCTTCTAGATCATAATCATTCTTTCAATGAAGAGTTTCAAATTATGCATATTCAAAATAAAGGCCTTAAGCTATCTTTTTTAGAATCTATGGACATTAATAAACTGAAAAATACAGATAAAATTCTGAATGACCAACTCGAGACAAACAGCTCCCCACTCCTCAACCTCTTCAGTTGAAGACTTAAAAAGGCAAACACATTGTAAACTATATCACTTGAGAAAGGCACTCTGCCGAAACAGCTGTAGTCACCTAGTTGTAATCAATTCTGTGGAAGTATAGAAAACAAACGTTTTCAGTGTTTTATTATTCTTGATAAATGCTTCTGGATTTCTGTTTTTTATAGGTTCCATCCATCTGAGTCTTTGTGCCTTAAGAAAATTAACGATATCTTCCCATTCCAAAAGTTCTTTAACTTCGTACTTCATCGGTTTTTTAATTCAGCATTACCTAAGTTTGGTGGGCCTGCCAATCTTTTTTAATCTGTCTGCGTCAACCACATTACTCCAGCACGATATTTGATTACTGGTCTACCTAATTGCTGCTTTGTAAACTTTAGTTTAGTATTCTGAGTTAGCTTCTTATTTTTGAAGAAGCTGTATTTCCAGGAGATCACGTTTCCTGCCAGGATTCTTTCATTGATTACTATACTTCTATCATTAGTACCAGAAATTGAATAATTTAATTTATAGTTGTGCAGATGGACTGATGATGGTTTGTAATTATTCCTGATTTGATTTTATTTTGATTCCTACTTCTTCTTCTAGTGCCGACTATTCGTATTGCCGATAATTCATATTTATCTTCTTCTTTTCTTAAAAGCGTCTATGTATTTAACTCGGTCCAGTCGCGAATGTTTTTCAGCCAGGATATTTGTCGTCTAACAGGGCCCCTTTTTTCTTCGATTTTACCCTTCATTATTAGCTGTAACAACTCGTACTTATATATTTTAAGTATATGCACCAAATATTCCGTTTTTTTTTCTTTTAATGGTTGTGAAAAGTTCTGTGGGTCTTCCAGTTTTGTTCATTTTATTCGTAATATGATCGGTCCATGGTATTTTCAAAATTCTCCTAAAAAGCTACATATAAAAGCTTCTAGCTTTTTCATTAAGTCAACATTAATTGTCCGAGCATCGGCGCCTTAAAGAAGAATAGAGTGGTTATATCCGATGTGGGATTTGGTATGGGGTATCAACTTGTTAAATACTAACCTAAAACTTACAATAAAATTTTACAAGAACAAATGAAAATCATGATAAGTTTAGCAGATGAACAAAAGGGTTTTCTTACTGGAAGATCGTGTACATGCAATACTCGTCATAAAGAAAATTACTCAGAAATCATTAGAGTACAATAGACCAGCATTTCTATGTCTTATTGACCTGAAGAAAGCATTTGACAGAGTAAGACGCAAAGATATAATCCATCTTCTGTATAATAGAGAAGTCCCTCTAGATATCATAAAAACTATTGAAAACATCTACCAAAACAATAAAATGGAAGTCAGAATAGATAGACGACTTGATGAACAACTTACAAACTTATAGATATAGGCAGCGGAATAAGACAGGGAGACTCGCTGAGTCCTATGCTCTTCAATTGAATCATGGATGAAATCATCCAAAACGTCAAAAAAGGAAGAGGATATAGAATGGGAAACAAACAAGTAAAAATACTCTGCTACGCAGACGACGCAATATTGATAGCTCAAGATGAGGATAGTCTGCAAAGATTAGACTACAGATTTAACATAAGAGCAAAAGAATTCAATATGACAATTTCATCTCAGAAAACCAATAATAGTAATAAAGAAATAATTAGATGTAAAATAGAAATTGATGGTATCAGTATTAAACAAGTAATGGAAGTAAAATACCTTGGAATTACATTGTCAAGTTACGGAGACCTGGACAATGAAGTGAAAACTCAAGTACAAAAAGCAAATAGACTGGCAGGATGCCTTAATAACACTATATGGCGAAACCGACATATTAACACTGAGATGAAGTCTAGAATTTATAAAGCCACTGTATGACCAATTATGACATAATATGCATCAGAAACAAGACCGGATACAGCCACAACACAAATACTACTGGAAACGGCAGAGAGGAGAGTACTGAGAAGAATTACAGCAAATACACTGAGAGATTGAAAGGGGAGTGAAGATATCAGAAGACAATATAACGTACAGTGTATAAACTAATGGACACTAAATAGAAAAAAAATTAAACAATGACATAACCAGAATGGGGAGACACGTGTGGTCAAAATAGCACGAAATAAATCACCAATCGGTGGAAGAAGTATCGGCCAACCGCGCAAAAGATGGAGTGACAACCTTCCATAGAGGTATCAGTCCGCCAATAAACAAGAAGAATTGCTTATAAAGAGGAAGAAGAAGAAGATATGGGATTTGCAGATTGAGTCTTTGATTACTCAGAAATTTTCCCATTTTTAAAAAGGTTGCTCTTGATTGCTCTATTCTTGATGGATATTCTGATTTAGGATTTATATCTTCCGTAATCCAGACTCCTAAATATTTCATTTTGACAACATATTCAATATTTCCATTTTTTATTTGGACCTAATTCCTACCTACAAACCTTTTTAGAAAACGTATTATCAGGATATATAAACTCGTTTCTTAACACACTTCACCAAAATACTAATGATATTAAGTTATAACACACCCTCATGGAACTCGCTAATAGAAAATCCGCAAGGAATATGTTTCCGATAACTTTTCCATTTAGTGTCTTATATTTTCATTTATTTTGTACCCACTACACCCCAACTTAACTTATAATTTAATTATTGTCTATGTTAAAGTAGAAGCGAGAAGACGTTGATTTTAAATTTAATTATAAAATACAGGATGATTATAATTACGTAATATACAGGCGTTGTATATAATATCATAAGTTTATTAATAACATTATTATAAAGTCTTTTGTTTAGTATTTTTAAAGAGTGTTCTTAGAAATGAAAAATATGTAATAAAATTCTAACGTAATCCAAGTGAACAACTGATTGTCTTTCAGAACTGAATCTAACCATAAATAAGCAGTGATACCACCATGTAACCATGCTCCTAATTCAATTGTCAACATTTTTTCTGTGGTAGGTTATTCCGTTTTTCAAGAGCAGCTTGTACTAGTCGTGCGGTGTTTTGTCGATTATCCCGGCGAGCTCTAGTTTTATTTTAAGCATATCACACAATTGCTCTATACGGTGAAGTTTGGGTGAGCAAGCAGACCACTCCAGAATACTGACATCTGCTTTAAGGAAATCTGTACTCACTTTACTGGTATATGGAGGTGTATAAATGTTCTACCATTCTACCTCTCCAGAGCCTAACTACAGGTACTAGAACCAAGTCAACATATCTGCGAGCTCTTGGTTGGATAAATGTTAAAGGAGTTTTTTTGACGATCAACATGTCTTCCCAGAACATGACACTTCCTTTATTATATCTGTGGACGGATCTGGCAGTTTTCGTTCTGGATTGTGTTCCTCACTCTCTATGTAAGTATACGAATTCGTCGTTAATCTGAGTTTACACAAATCTTGGTTCCGTGTGAAAATAGCATATTTTGCCAATTTTTGGTGTTAAATATACTAATCTAGGCAATCACTCTTCTGCTGCTTGGATAACTCGGAAACCTGTAACTGCCCCTTGTTATATAGTCATTGGGCACGTTTGATTCTCTATTTTCTTATCGATTTAACTGAAAGACTTATCCTTGTAGCTTCTAAAAGCTCTCTTTGCAGCTGCAGGTGAAAAATTGTTGGGTTTCATCTAGCTGCTGGACAATGAAATGATCTGTCTTGGTATATTTTTCAGCTACGTCCCACTGAGACATTCTTTGCTCGCTCTACATCTACAAGATCGATAATATGTATTTCCCCTTTGCACGTTCGTTAACCTCGCATAATATAAGGCCTATTTTCATTTTGTAACTTAAAAAGTAATTTATTTATTTTTATTCAATTTACAACTAATATAGAGCAAAATCTATAACGTACCGGGCTGTATTTACTGATTGTTTTATCGTTTTTTTTTATTTAAATAAAAACATTTCGCAACATCGCAACCATAACAAGTTTTTTCAAAAGAAATAAATATTGGTTTGAAATACATGATAATTACATGAAGGTTTGGATGAGCATTATCTCTGGGTAAAATTTGACATTTTGATACTTGTATTTTTAATAAAATTCACAACGAAAATAAACTCCCTGTAGCTGGCTGTATACCATAAATCACAAAAATACTAGATTTGTTGTAAAAGGTATATTTTAAAATACCCTAAAGAAGGGTCACAAGACAAAACGTTTTCGGATTAAGAAATCCATCATCAGTGTTCTAAATGCCCTAAAATTAAGTATAACCTAATTATTTGGGAAAAAAGCTAAAAAATTGACAGAGGTATTTTATAAAACAATTATCGATAAGCAACCTCTTACTTTATCTCTTTAATACTTCATTCGTACTTCATCCTCCCACATTCTCATTCATTCACACCTGCTTTACTTTTCCAAAAAATTTTTAGCTCCTATAACGCATATACCACCACACCTCTCAGAATTGATTCTCATTATTGCCAACGTCTTCTTGTTAGTTTTACCTCATAGCTTATCGATTAAAAAACTCTACTATCATAACAACACACTACACATCTTTCATGGTCCAATAGCACAACATACTCTGTCAGACTTTTCATACCCTCCAACTCACCCGATATTTTACGATCACCCCTCATTTTCAAGCAATTTGATGTCAGGTCTCTGGAGGACTTAGTTTTATCAAGCTACTTTTAGTCTCATTGTTAGTCAGATACAAAAAACAGTATTTCTTTAATTATCATATTACATATTTTATCTCTATCCAATTTATGTTGGGTCCACTAAACAAGTTATCAAACAATTATCATTTAATTAATACTCTTAGAATTGTACACATATGTACACATTACACACAATTTTGTGTTCCTAGACGTCTGTGCTTATAAGGCCTTTCCCATTATTTGTCTAATTGTATTGATATCATACCACTAGTACAAAAACTATTGGTATTGTTGACTGCATAACTTCTGATAACGTAAAAATTTTATTTTCCTATTTTATTACTTAATTAATGGATTATTATAAAGAATTTTTTTATCTTTTTTCGAACAAATTTATCTCCAACATATGTAAATTTGATACTGTTTTTATCTTAAATATTAAAATTATCTTTAAGCGTTGTGGCTGAAATTATAACAATACAACTATGTAGGTTACATTGTCGGTTCTTAACGTAATTTTGGGTTGCTCTTGAATTCAGTTGTCAGTTGGCCATTAAAATTAAATATGTGAGGTTTTCTCCAAAAAAAATTCCAACCACGTGGGAAGAGTCCTGTGTTGCCTTGGGTAGCATCCAGGCATATCTATAACATCACTTGAATTTTGTATAAATATGTAACATAATATAATTATTTACATTTAAAGGGTTTTTACCCAACACATTTTGGTGGCTCAGGCATGCAATTTTTGTAAGTATGGCCTCTTGTTTTTTAAAAAACCTCTGTAAATTTTTTAACTTTTTTCTCAATTAATTAGGTTATACTTAATTTTAGGGCTTTCAGAACATTGATAATGGATTTCTTAATACGAAAACGTTTTGTCTCATTGTGACCCTTATTTAGGTTATTTTAAAATATACGTTTTACAAAAAACCTAGTATTTTTGTATTTTTAATGTTTAACGATAGGCGAGAAAATTAAACATTAGACCTCTAACTTTTTTAAAGTAAGACGGATCGTTATGAAACCTTTTACATTCGATTCGGGAGATCTTCAGGAAAATTCTTGAAGACTTGATATGAGGGACAAATGAAAATTGCATTTTTGTAGGCGAAAAAAGCATTTTACAAAGTGCATCTCAAAGCGTTCAAAAAAAAAAAAAATAAAAATTCACAACTAATAAAATAATCATGGAAATGTGTTAAATTTTCATAATCAGGGGGTTGCTAAGGTCGCTGAATAGGAATATCGGGTTGGCAAATCAGTAAGAGGTACATGGCGCCCGGTATCCCGGAAATTAGTTATGAAAATCGTTGACATCCCGTGGTTTTTGAGGTCGCTGAACACGAATATTGCTTCGGCGATACTGTGTGAGGTACCTGGTGCCCAGTATCTACGTCATCTCCTGGAATTTTAAATTGAAAATTCATTTTTGCCTTTGACCCCATGCCAAATGTCCAAGAATCGAAAGCAAAAGCTTTTATAACGATCCGCCTTACTTTAAAAATTAGAGGTTTAATCGATTAGTGCTTTATTTCCTCGTATACAAACACGGTCCGTACCTGATTTTATTTTTCTATGAGTTTTACTTTTATGCGAAATATTTTCCATTTCCCACATTCTCTAAATTAAAACTACCATTTTGCACATCGGTTGCTTCTCACTCCGGCAAACAATTTTATCATTGTGTTCAACTCAGGCTCTAGCAAATTGGTATTATAAGAATGGCTCCGTAATTGCCGTAAAACCTTCACAAAACAAAACCCGCATAATACTTTAAATAAGAGTGGAGAAAGAAGAAAACTTCATCGACGTAAATTAAATAAAAAAATCTTTAAGAGAAATAAAACCGGAAAATCGCATTTTTAAGTTTTTCGAGAGACATTTCCGCTGCCTTTGAAAACAGCTTTTTAATTAAATATATTTCAAGTCTTAACTAAATTTATCTCACAGAACCCTTGGAGGGTAGAAGCTGCAAGGCAAACACAAATTGCACTTTTCAGACTTAGAAAAATTTATTTTACTACAAAATATAAAGCAAAGAGCAAAAAGTTGTAGGGAAGGAACATGCGAAAGGGGGTATCTGAGTAGCTTTAAGTACTCTAACTATGGAATCTTTTTATATTAAATCCCTTTTATAAAATCAGCCGGCTGTTTAAATTTATACAGTGCGCTGGAACAAGTGTTGCCCCCTTATTAACTTTTAACTATTATTTTACGTAAGCAAACCGCTCGGACAGGTCGATTTTTAAATAAAATCATAGTATATTATATCATCCATGTTTCGAACTTTACGCGATCCCTCTTCAGGTGCAGTACATCATGTGACACCTCATTTAAAAGCTTTTGAAATACTGATTACAAAAATGTATAATAATTTAATCCTTTTTAACCCTCGAAGGACCAACCTTTTAGTAGAAACATCGAGGACCAAGGAGGGTCAATAAATGTCCACACATAAATTAATCAAAAACGTGCTTCTTTATTTTAACTAATTTAAAAATAACACTTTCATATTATTCCTAGACATTAATAGAACAGTTATAAATAAAAGATAGGAATTTATAATTTATCCGGAGTCTGCAGCTTCGGTGGATTTGGCATCATCGTAGGACATAGAAACATGTTTGACTTCCTGCTGTGCTTACCGCATACATACTTGCATTTTGAACAAACTATGATTGTTTTTGCCCACTTATTGGCCTTTTTTTAGATTTTGCTAATTTGACACATGAATGATATCGTCCCTTTCCATTTTGGGATGGTGTTGAAGGTATTCAAGGGGATTATCTATAGTCCACTGTCAAGTTTTTATAAAAGTAAGGAAATGAATTAAATTATAGAAATGCTAATTACGCCATCTAATAGGGAAGTAGTACGCCCATAACTACTAATTATTTGAGATTTTTAGGAACAAAGGTATTTAGAAAATCGGATGTAATGCAATGTTGTGGATACTGTTTAACCCTCCTTGGTCGTTCTAGGGTTAAGGGCGTAGGCGCAAAATTTAGTGCTAATTATTTTTAAATGCATTTATTTTTTTCGAATCCTGAGAAAACTAATAAATATTTTTGAAAAATTTAAACGCAGAATAAAAGATTACATTATTATCGAGAGCTGAAAGTCCCTTAGAATAAAAGAAAAAGTTTCTTTTGAACGATATATTTGAAATTATAAATCAGATTAAATTTTCTCTTTTTTTTTCACCCCTGTGACTTAATAAAATAATCATTTTAGAAGTTCTAAGGGACTTTCGACCCTCGATAACATGGTAATATTTCATTCTGCGTTTAAATTATTTAAAAATACTTATTAGTTTTCTCAGGATTCGAAAAAAATAAATGCGTTTAAAAATAATTCGAACGAAATTTTGCGCCTACGCTATTGAAAAGTATTACAGTATTATGCATTTTTGTCATCAGTATTTCGAAAGCTATTAAATGAGGTGTCACATGATGAACTTTCCCATTTAAAAAATCAAAGTTGCGCCTGTAACCTGCCCGTAAATTTCGAAACATTGATGCTATAATATACTATGATTATTTTAAAAATCGACCTGTCCAACGTTTGGCTTATGTGCTAAAAATAAATAAGTTAATAAGGGGGGGGGGGGTAACACTTATTCCGGCGCACTGTATAATATGGATCACACAGCTTTGAATACAGGAAACTGAATAATAAATATTATTTTGTATGTTTGGGTTAGACCACAATAATTTTTTTTACTATTATTATAGAACTTTTCGATACAGCCAGTATTGGAATAACCTTATTCCTTTGAAAAAGTTTTTCTGAAAAATATCTTCCCGATATGGTAAACCACAATTTATATTAATTATTACTAAACACGATATTTTCCTCATCCAACTACAGGCGCAGACAGCATCTAGGAAGGTGGATTTCAGAATATGTGGAACTCCCCAAATGCCAAATTGGATAAAAGAAGGTAAAATTTCTCAGCTCTTCATAGTAAATATCTCTTAATTTGTTCATGACCAAAATACAATGTACCGAAAAAATTGTATTTTCCTGGATTTTTTAATTAAAATATAGGTTTAATAAGTTTGATTTAAACATAGGAAATAAGGTTTTTGCTTATAAAAATGAATCTAACTATCAAAGGAAAAAATATTACGATTATTGGAGTATATGCAGTAAACGATGATGCACTGGTGAATATTAAGGACGACTTTTTTGAAAAGCTACATTCAGAAATTGCAAATATCGGCAGATCACGAGAAATTATAATCTTGGGGGACCTAAACAGTAGAACAGGCAAGAAACAGCACAATAAAGTCATAGGCCAATATGGTGAAGAAGCTATAAATGACAATGGTACTAGGCTAATAGCCTTATGCGAACAAAATGATATGAAAATCACAAACGGATTCTTCCAACACCGAGATATCCATAAATATACATGGACACAAAATACCCGAGGGCTGAAATCAATCATAGACTATACAATCATAAGACAAAAGACTAAATTGTACAGGATGTGCGGGTATATAGAGGAGCCACTTGCGGCAGTGACCACCATCTATTAAAAACAAAGCTCACAAT
Organism: Diabrotica virgifera virgifera; assembly: GCF_917563875.1. Taxonomy (NCBI): domain Eukaryota; kingdom Metazoa; phylum Arthropoda; class Insecta; order Coleoptera; family Chrysomelidae; genus Diabrotica; species Diabrotica virgifera. The sequence goes on along the minus strand of NC_065443.1, from coordinate 240,680,120 downwards.
AGGAACAGATAGAGCCAGAGATTTAAAAGAAGCTGCAGCGGAAATAGAAAAATTAACAGAAAAGAAATACAACCTAAACAGCTTAGAACAAGAAAGCGTGAGGGATTTATACAGGAGTAGATTAGATAAAAAGTTAGAAACCATGCAATTTACCAGCAATGAAGAGCATTATCGTTATATAAAAACATGTCTTCAGGAAGCAGCAACAGAGGCCCTCGGACTCCAAATAAAAACCCACAGAAAAACTCCGTATTGGTGGGACGAAGAAATAGAACAAGAGATTAAAAATAAAAGAGAGAAGTATAAAAAATTTCTGAACACAAGGACCGACGCCGATAAGGTAGAATACAAGAGGGTCCAAGCTAAAGTGCGAAAAATGATATGCCAAAAGAAGAATGAGGCTTGGGAGCAAAAGTGTAACATGATTAACACACATTTAGGAGGACGGAGAAGTACAGAAAGTTGGAAAGTATTAAAATCGCTACGACAGGAAAAGAAAAGAGATATAATATCAGCAATCACACCGGATCAATGGGACGAATATTTTGAAAAACTCCTAAATGAGGACAGAGCGGAATTTCTAAATAACAGTGATACCAGCAATGTAAATATCTTAGCCTCACCATTACGGGTAACAACAAAAGAAGTAGAAGAAGTATGTAAGTTTTTAAAAAATAACAAAGCACCAGGACCAGGGAACATACCAGCTGAACTAATAAAATATGGCACAACAAAATTATATGAAAACCTGGCTAAACTCTTTCAAAGATGCATCAACGGAGCGGAAATCCCAGAAGAATGGAAGACATCATGGATATCCACCATACATAAAAAAGGCAGACGGGATCAATGTGACAACTACAGAGGCATCGCTGTAACGAACTCGATCAGCCGAATATACGGAAAACTGATTAAAAATAAAATCGAAAACGAATACAAAGATATAGAAGCTGAAGAACAGGTAGGATTCAGGGCAGGGAGATCAACGGTTGACCATCTGTTTTGTATTACACAGATTATTGAGAAGAAACTGGCCGTCAACCAGGAGGTGCATCTGTTATATGTGGACTTAAGAAAAGCGTATGATAGCATCCCACAAAACAAACTATGGGAAGCATTAGAGAAAACCAATATAAGCGCAAATTTAATAACAGCGACGAAACAATTGTATACCAAAACTGCATCAAGGGTGAAAGTTGGAAGCAGGCTATCGAGAGGATTCCAAATTAGCAAAGGCCTAAAACAAGGGTGCTGCCTTTCACCGACATTATTTAAGATCTACCTCGAACAAACTCTAAAACTTTGGAAACGCAAATGCAAAAACATGGGATTACCGATCAGCAACAATACAATATACACTTTGTCATTTGCAGACGACCAACTTGTACTAGCGCAAGACTACGATGATATAGAATATATGACAAGGAAATTAATAGAGGAGTACAAAAAAGGTGGTTTGGAAATAAACATAAAGAAGACCGAATATATGTGTATCGGTGGGACACAGCAGGACCTTACACTGGGGAATGGCGAAATTATTAAACATTGCGACGCATATAAATACCTTGGTATGACCATCACACAAGAAGGAAGCGTAGACCGGACGATAGAAGAAAGAAACAACCAGGGAAGAAAAGCAATTACCCTTCTCAATAGCATCCTCTGGGACCAGTCAATATCAAACAACAACAAACATAGAATATACAATACAATTGTTAAGAGTATAATCACTTACAGCAGTGAAGTATGGCAAATAAAAGAAAGATACAAGAGAAAACTTGAAGCAACAGAAATGGATTTCTGGAGGCGCTCAGCAGGAAAATCAAGATTAGAAAGGGTAACCAACAACAGAATTAGGGAAATAATGAATGTGAAACACACACTAGTAGATGACATTAGTACCAAACAGCTTAGATGGTATGGACACGTACAAAGAATGTCCGAAGAACGACTCCCGAAACAAATCCTAACGTGGACACCTCATGGTAGACGAAAAAGAGGAAGACCCCGCCTGAGTTGGAGAGAAGGCATAAATCGAGAAATGAGAGAAAGAGAATTGGATGAAGACCTTTGGATGGACCGAAGTGAATGGCGACTAGGCATCGGAAGACGTAGGAGAACGTTTTAAAACCGATATATATATATATATATATATATATATATATATATATATATATATATATATATATATATATATATATATATATATATATATATATATATATATATATATATATGGCTCACAAATGATAGGAAGCCCGCTACAACCTGCCGATGAATGGAAGCCCGCGGTTTACGGGGTAAGGGGATTGTAGCACTGTCTTATTCCTACAGTCTTACGAAGCCCACTCGTATAAACGCGTTCACAGTGTATATGGATTACGCATTATACGAAGCCCGACGATGTTGCCATGTTTTAATTTACGTTTAAATAATAAGACTGTTCTACGAGATCCTTATATGTGTATATAAGTCGTCATATTGCCTGTTATAAGAAGCCCAATTCTATTCAGCAATCTATACGAAGCATTTTAGAAGAGTCAAGATAGAACGAAAAGATGCATTGTTTCGGAGCAATTCAAACAAGATTATCTTTTTCTAAAACTTTTTTTGTTAGTTTATATACATGTTAAAGTAAAAAGTTCTACTCACAGATTTTGCCGCTAATTGTTTATTATTTGTTTAAACAATAACAATAATTGTTTTGTACAGTGTGTCCAATTAACACGTTGTCGGACACTGCGTCAAATGTATAAGCAAGTGTTGTGACACTATATGTATTTTGCAAAGTAGAATAGGGAAAAATTCAACGTATATAGACGTTGTGTCACATTACATCAATGGAAATTAGACGACTATAGACGTTCTGTTCGTCAACGTGAAAAGTTGTGCATGGTCTAAATTCAAAATAGAACCATCAGTTCATTTTTTTTAAGCCGTATACGAGATATTATGTCAAAAAATATGAATTTTACTCAAGAGTAAAGTAGCTTTATTATTCAAAATATTAAAAATTGTTGTAATGAAAAGTTGTTTGGAATTAAGAACTATATTCTAATATGCCACTTCATCTTTCTAATTAAAAAAAAGTTGAATTTTTTTTAATTATGGATATACAACATTATTTTCAGTTATTTCAATTATGATAACTATTTTATTATAGACCAGTAAGGATCTGTGAAAAAACGTCTATTTTTGGATGTGAAAGGTGGCATTCGAATTTTTGCAGATAAAGTAAGGTGATAACTTCGTTAATAATAATTTACTTATGCTCCTTCTCAAATATGGCCGGAACATTAATAAAAAAAATAAAATATTTAAAAATTCGAAAAACGTCGATATCTTTCTGTTTCTTTGCTTATAACTTTAAAACGATTCGTTTTGGAACAAAGTCGTAGAGAAATAAAATAAAGATAATTGAATTTTGTATGATATCCGACTGGTCAAAAATGTCTTAACTTATTACCTTTTCTGCAATATAGCAATAAATACAAAATAAGGGGGCAAAATATGCCTGCTGTTATTCAATGTTTTTAACCACTTCGGTGGTACCTAGAACCTTAGTAATTCGCTTAGGAGATTCTTTGTAACATACTTAAACTGTGTACCAAATTTCATTAAAATCGACCTAATAGATTTTGCATAATAAATTTGCAATTTAAATGTTTTTAAAAAAGTTCAAATTTTTTAAAATCTTTCTGAACAAAAAGTAGACCATTTAGAAGTTGTCTAATTTTTTTACATATAAAGAGGTGCTTTACCTATCTAATACACTTTACAGAATTAAAATCGGATTATTTAAGGGGCCTCAGCAATGTTTTAAACTTATAAATAATTTTTTAGCTTATAAACAAATAGCTTTGTTTAATAATAAAAAATTAATTTTTAGCAGTGCAAATAATTAAAACCGGTATAATTTGATTTATACTTTCAAATTCTGTCAGCAGAATTGCTATTTTATTTTTTAATCAAAAGTTATTCGCGTTAAAAAATTGCACTTTTTCGATTTTTTGAAAGTTCCATTGCGTTTATCTCGAAAACTATGCATCCTACGAAAAAACTTGTAAGAACATTTTTTGCTTAGACTTACCCAAGAAATATAAAAAAGTGTTTTATTTTGCGAAAAATCGATGTTATGTAATTCCTCAAGTTGTTTGTTTATAACAATTTTATTGACATCCGGATCAACTGTTACCCAAAAAAATCGTGTTCCACGGGTCAAAAAATACATAAAAATCTTGGGTAAGTCCATCTAAATAAAGGAGCCCGCAGCACCCCCTCCTGGCCACAGGACTAATTTGTGTATAAGCCAAAAAATTGTTTATAACTTTAAAACATTGCTGAGGCTTCTTAAACAATCCGATTTTAATTCTGTAAAGTGCATTAGATAGGTGGAGTGTTTCTTTATATGTAAAAAAATTGACCAATCTTTGTATACACTAGTTTTTGTTGTGCAAGATTTTAAAAAATTTTAATTTTTTAAAAAAAGTTTAGATTGCAAAATTATTATTCAAAATCTAGTAAGTCAATTTTAATGAAATTTGGGGTACGGTTTTAGCACATTACAAAAATTTTCTAAGCGAATTAGGAAGGTTCCAAGTGTAACCTAAGTGATGGAAAATAATTGAATAATAACAGGCTTGTTTTGCCCCCTTATTTTATATTTATTGCTATTTTGCAGCAAGGGTGATTAATTAAGAGATTTTTAACCAATCGCATCTGATAGAAAATTTAATTACCTTTGTTTTATTCCTATACGACTTTGTTCCAAAATGAATCGTTTTAAAGTTATAAGCAAAAAAATTAGAAAAAAAAACGAAATTTTTTGAAATTTTTAAATATTTTATTTTTTTTTATTAATGTTCCGTGCATATTTGAGACGGAGCATTAATCAATTATTAATAACGAAGTTATCACCTAACTTTATCCGCAAAAATCTGAATGCCACCTCTCACATCCATCTAAAAACAGATCCTTACTGGTCTATTATTAATTATACGAAAAAAAGTTATCCTTTGTAAAAAGTTGTGCATGGCCAAAGACCTTAAATACAACCATCTTATATCAATTTTTATTAATTTTATACGAGGTATGTCAAAAAAGATAAATTTCGATCAAGAATAAAGTACCTTTATAGTTCAGAATATTTCAATGAGAAGGATGGAATATTGGAAGATGGTTTTTAGTGTTGTTCTGAAGCTATTTTCTTGTGGCATTTTTATAATTATTTTGATTGGGAAATAAGCCACAATTAAATTGAAAAAATAATTTTATTAACGTTTCGACGCCCAAATCGGATGTCCTTGTCAAAATACAAAATATTACCGAGTAAATATTAGTAATATTTTATATTTTGACAACGACATCCGATTTGGGCGTCCAAACGCGAATAAAATTATTTTTTCAATTTAATTGTGGCTTATTTCCCAACCAAAGATAGATTCCCAACCTAGCGACCCGGCATTGGTCGCTAGGTAGATTGTTACGCGAGTGGTCGCGCGTGAGATTTTCTCTCACATATCCAAATTTTACCTTTTTTTACAAAATAAAGTTTTTAAAACAGTTTTTAAACTTTTTTTATTAACTAATAATAAGAAAAAAAAAATACAAAAAAATAAAATAAAAAGAAATAATCGGAATTAAACCAATATTAATCAATCTCCGTATCTTGATAATTTACGGCACAGCACACAAATATAACAAGAATGCTCTGGAAAAATTGATTGATGACAATTACAATTTTTTTTACATTATTTTAGGTTTTAAGTGCCAAAATAAAATTAATTTTTATGTACAGTTCGTAACGCGGGTGGTCGCTTGATGAGAGAATGTCTCACTTGAAGCGCGCTGACTCAACAATTGGGTGATATTAGGTCAACTGAGTCACTATCTAAGCGGACGATTCTATTAGATTGTCGAGGGAGGATAGTTAGGAGACTAGAAGGAACTACAGATCTTATAATTTCCCAGAAAAAAAATTCTGTGCAATTTTCTGAAACCGTGAGAGAAAATCTCATATAGCGACCACTGGCGGGTCAATTATGGTTTTTAGTTCTAAACAACTTTACACAAGCACAATTTTCAATATTGTGAAAAATAAGGGTATATTATTTAAGTACTCTTGGGAAAATTCATATTTTTTTTATATACCTCGTATAAAATTAACAAAATTTGATATTAGACGGTTGTATTTTAGGTTTTAGACCCTGTAGAACATTTTATAAAGAATAACTGTTTTTCGTAAAATGAATAATAAAAGAGTTTTCCACCTACCTCTACCGAAAGTATACTTTTCCGGACCTGATTGTAGGGAGCAAAGTTGTACTTTTCCTCCCTAGGGAAGAAAAGTAAAAGTGACATTATGGTATTTCATTCATAAAAATATAACTTATTGACGCCCTGTACAATATCTATTTTCTATTACGTAAGTTTGTATACATTTTAACGTTTATTTATAAAACACTCTGTATTTCACAGAATGGTAAAAAACTGTAAATTGTTATTTTGATTTAACAATGTTTACATTTTTATTTTGACTTATATTTGACAGTTGACAGTTATATTGTACGTACTTATTAGTTTTAGTTCTAATAAATTTTGTTGGTTAGTTACATAAATAAATTAAGTAAAAATGAAAAAATGACTTGTTATTTGAGGAAGGTGGAAAAACCATATGTATAACATGGGAGTAAAGTGCCTTTTCCTCCCTTGAATGATTACTGCCCTCCGCTACGCGTCGGGCAGTAAACTTCATTCTCGGGAGGAAAAGAAGCACTTTCCTCCCTTGTTATACAAATATCTATATGTATCATAATTGAAATAAACAACTAAAAATAATGTTGATTAGAAAAATTTTCAAATTTTTTTTTCCATTAGAAGGATGAAATTGCATATCAGAATATAGTTCTTAATTCCAAACAATCATGTTAAATTATATAATTTAAAATAATTTTAAAAGTATCGTTGAATTTTGTTTCTATTTTGTTTTTGATTATGCTGAATCTGAATATGGCATTACAATTTGAAAATGCTTATAAAGAAGCTCTTCTACACTATGTCTGCGTAGCAAGGAACCATATTTGAAACATTTTTATTACAAATTTTACGAAAAAAAGTTTTTTCTTCATAAATTGCTCTGCATAGTCTAAAATCTAAAACCCAATCATCAGATATCAAGTTTTATCAATTTTATACGAGGTATGTCAAAAATACGAATTTTATTAAAGAGTAAAGTACCTTTATATTCCAGAATATCAAAATATTGGTATTATAAAAAGTTGTTGGGAATTAAAAACTATGTTTTATTATAATTACATCATTATAATTAAAAAAAAAATTCAATGTTTTCTCAAATTACGGATACCCATCATCATTATTTTATTTCAATTATTTCAACTATTTTATTATTAATTTTACGAAAAAAAGTTATTCTTCATAAAATACTCTATTCTGGTCTAAAGTCCAAAAAACAACCATCAGATATCAAACTTTTTCAATTTTATACGAGGTATGTAAAAAATATGACTTTTGCTTAACAGTTCAGTATGGTTTGTTCAACAGTAAATGGTTGAGTTCAATTAGTGCGGTCGTAAATATTATTAAATTTATCTGACCTGGTCCATTGTTAAGACCCACCCGGAGCGATAAGCAACCGAGGTAGACAGAGTTGGTCTTTTGACAATTAACACTGACTAGACGGTAATCCCATAATAAAGCAAAGAAATTGTACCAGAAAACATATTTAAATTTTACCTGAAACCGGACCTTTTATACTATTATCGGTTATTCCAGGATGTTTATAGTGGTAACTAATTGAACTCGACCATTTACTGTTAAACACACCATACCTTTATAGTTCACAATATCTCATTTAGAAGAATGTAATTAAACAGTGAAACATATTTTGTAATTCCAAACAACTTTTTTTAATAACAATTTTCGATATTGTGAAATCTAAAGGTACTTTACTCTTGAGTGAAATTCATATTTTTTTACATACCTCGTATGTCAAAATGTAAAATCGTATGTAAAACCTCGTATGTAAAATTAATAAAATTTGATATTTGATGGTTGCATCTGAGATCATATACGATGCAGAGTATTTTATAAAGAATAACTTTTTTCGTAAAACTGGTAATAAAAAAGTTATTAATAGGTTCGAAGTTACGCAGACATAATGTTTAAGAGCTAAAAATATTTTTTTGTTGAAAATTTATTATTGTTCAAGCTTATTATTAAATTTATTTTAGGTAAGTTTTAGAGAAAACATTTTTGATCACTTTTTATAAACAATTTTTTAGTTGGTAATTTTCGGTTTTTGTATTAGGTACATTTTTGTTATCTTTCTTAATTTTTGTCAAAAAGGAATAGTTTCATTCATAGTTTCATAGTTTCATTTCTAAAATAAAATTATTGAGTAAATTTTAAAAATACATCAAATGCTTTAAAAAATCACCTATAAAAGTGCTGGTAATCCTGTAAACTACGTTTTTACTTAAAACTTACGTAAAAGTTTTCAAAAATTGCATTTTTGCGTCATATCATTTGAATTAAATTTTTGGCATTTTTTTGAATGAAACATTGTTTAGTAAGATGTTTGAAAGGTAAGTTGTGCAAATTTGAGAGCTTTATAAGAAAAATTTTATTAGTTACACATTTTTAAATAATGTTTAAACAAAATTCAGCCCACACCGTACTTATGCCCATATATTTTATTTCTTTTTATTATAACCATAAGATAGCTTAATTGTTCTTCTTTCCAATTAAGCTATCCTTTCTTGTTCCTTCTCTTAATTTCCTTCTTTCTTGTCCAATTTGTAAAATTTTATTTGATCCATTAATTAGAGAAATACACTGAAATAACTCAGCCGTGCACTTCGCTAGTTTACAGTGCGCCAATGTTTGTGAGAAGGGTGACTTTAGCGTTATAAATAAAAAATTATAGAAGCTACAGATTTAATTTTATAAAAATTTTAATCTTATATTTAGGTTTTTTTCAATAGTCTGAATTTTTCAAGTCAAGTCAGTTTTTTTCTAAAATTTATATTTTCGGGGTTATTTAAAGAAACATCTAATTTCGCAGTTCATTTGTTTAATAAAAAATTAAGTGCCCACTTCTAGAGTAGAACTTTTTAATATGTTGTTTATTAAACATTTCTTAGGGCCATCGGTACATAATTCGCAAATATTTTAAGGCTATCCCCACTCTTTATGTCTTTACACGGCAAATTACGTGTAGTAAAATTGTCACTGGTATGGATATGTAAACTTTACTTGACAATTTCATCATTAACTGTAAAGATGGCTTTTGAATGTTCTTGGATAACTAGTACTAGTATAATTAATTGCCTTAATTGTTAATTCAGTTAATTAATATGATTATTTCATATTTCCGACCAATAGAAAGCTACAGAAATACAAATTAAATTGATCATTTTTGATAATATCCCATCGTCAAGTATATTACGTCAGATGCCCTTCGTTGCTGTGAAAAAATACATTCAGTGACATTAATGACAATTACTGTTTTAAAACTTATAAAAGTGATGACTTTCAATCGTCAAATATTTATAACAACTGTGTGTTTAATTGTACCAATTTGTACTTACATAAATAAATTACAATAAAATTTTGGTTTTAAACTGTTTTATTCATGAAATAATCGCAGCAAATTGCAGCTCGATCTCTGAAATTATTATCGAATTGTCTCCCTCGTGCCACTTGACGTAATTTCACTCCCCTTCGGGTCGTGAAATTAATACTGTCAAAGTGTCACTCGGGAAAAATTCGATAATTTCAGAGCTCCTGTTCAATTACTACTGATAATTTTTTCACTACCTATGTATTCAGTAATAATTTATCTACTGTACAACAAAAGCTAATAATCAATCGAGAAAAGAGGAAAAGTGATAAAGTGATTTTTTAATAATATATTGTTACTATGAAACGCTTACAATTTTGAACATCTGTAACAACACAATACTTGGATCACTGAATATATCCTGGTGTATTCTCTGCTTTGGATCTTCCATAAATAATAAACAATAAATAACTTTTTATTAAGTTCACGTCTAAATCAATTATTTATTAAACACATTATCAATATTATTTAATCAACAACTGAAAATATTCCCAATGCCAGGTCAAATATTTAAAATTGTCACTGTCTGACTGACAAAGATTTGGAAAATATTACCACGGACATTGTGTTCATTTTTTTTCAAATCCTAAAAAAAAACAATAAATATTTTTGAAAAATTTAAACGCAAAATGAAAGACTAAATTATTACCGAGGGCCGAAAGTCTCTTACAATAAATAAAAAGTTTATTTTGAATGAGATATTTTGAAATTAAAAGTCACACTAAATTTTCTTTTAGTTTTTTAGCCCTGTAACTTATTAAAATAAACATTATAGAAGTTCTCAGGGACTTTCGGCCCTCGCTAATAACGTAATCTCTTATTCTGAGTTTAAAATTTTCAAAAATAATTATTAGTTTTCTCAGAATTCGAAAAAAAAATGAATTCCATTTGAGTAGCATTTCAGCAGAAACTACGTGCCCATTCCCTTAATGAAATTAAAAAACATCTATATTGTTTGATTTTTTCCGAAGGGAAAATCTATATGCATTATTGTATTAAATATTTTGTATTTGTATTAAATGAGGCGCTCAGAGCAACAGTGGCACAGTCCACAAATTGAGCATTTTTAGATTAATACATCAATAAAAGCAGAAAAATTGGATATATGGTTCAACAGTGGTCTACACAACCTAGCTCTATATTTGGCAATATGGCAGTACATAATGTATTGTTGCCTTGACAAATACTAAAAATACGAATGAAACAGTGGCCTAACCCTCAATTGTGTGGCTCAGACCCATCAAACAAGTGTTCATCGTATCAGAATCAGAATAATACGCATAATTCATAAGAATGACTATTTTTAATTTTATAAAGTAATATTTAATAATAATAACTTTAACCCCGTCCTTGACTGAGTGGTAAGAGCGCCTACCTTTGGATCGAAAAATCCGAATGGTTGTGAGTTCGAATCTCACCAGGGTCAGAAATGTTTCATTTATTATAAATTAATAAATGAAAATAGTTTCTGTCCTTGTGGGATCGGTACTCACCGGAGGAACCGCAGATGTTCGGATACAGTTAGCGTCTCTTTGCAAAGACAATGACGTCAACTTTGCAAAGTAACAAGACACTTACTCAACACACACACACACACTACACATTACACTAGGTACCTAACTGTTAAAAATTACCGTACCTACCATGCCAATGACCATTAGTTGTCGAGGCATTAACCTTTTTTAAATAAAAAAAACAATAATTTAATTTGTCATATTAATTTCCTATTTGGTAGCAAATTTTGTGGCTTTTTACAAACTAAAATAGTAAATTAGTAATACAAAGTATCAATTTGTATTAATTGTATCAATTAAAATAAATAATTCTTTTGCGATTCAATTTTTAAATCTTTTTTCTGACGGTATCTTGCTGTGTACAGGTAATGCTAAGAATTACCATAATCTGTTCTCGGGAGTCTTAGTACACAAGATTAATGACGATGAACGACCCAAAAATACAAAAAATGTGCATTGCCAGGTAATAATAAAAATGTTTACAAGCTAATAGTACTTTGAGGAATACGCAAAAACGTTGCCAAACTTCAGGGCTTCTTATAATCGGTAGCTCAATGTGGGCTTCCTAACGCTGCTAAACTTCTACAGAGTATATACTTTTTTTCGCAGCGCAAACTGGTGGTAGATACCATGAACTACGAGTGTATGTTTTGATAATAATTCCAGGCATAAGCAGCCCGGGCTTCGTATTGTTAATCATGATTTCAGAGCTACCTATGGTACATTTCTAAAATTTGTCCGAATATATATGAAGCCCAAGCGTATTCACATGTTCTGAGCTTGGTTAAAATATCGAGAGATGGTGTAAAGTACGTTTTTTGGGGAAATAACATTAAAGAATTACGAAGCCCGAATCCGGGCTTCGTAAGGAGGTGTCGGGCTTCGTATGACCGGTGCGATATAGCGTTTTTGGCTTCCTAAAGTCGGAATCCATATATATATATATATATATATATATATATATATATATATATATATATATATATATATATATATATATATATATATAGTTATATATATATATATATATATATATATACATCTTCCAGACATTGATGCGTCCATACATTTATGTTTTTGCATGTAATGCTGCATCCACCGCATTGTTGCGTCAATATACGGACGCAGTATTACAATCGCTTATATTTCGGTAATGGTCGTTACCAATTTCTCTTAGGTAATATAAGGGGGCACTAGTAATCCAAACAAGTAATGTGGCCAATTTTCATAGAGTTGTGATACACAGCAAAAAACTTATTGAGGATTTTAAGTGACGCAACAATAATATTAGCATGAAATGTTTGTGTATACATTAGTTCAAGATATCTCCTTCAGGAGGCGCATGAACCAATCGAGTATAATTCATTGGTGAATATTATTTTCATTCTTTCGATTATTCTGCGTCTTCTCAATTTGGCAACATTGGTAACCGTCTGAAATACCGTTATACAAGTATTTTAAATGTCGATATTGGATCAACGGAAGAAATGGATAACGAAAATGAAATATTGTCATCACAGAACTCAGGTAGGCCTTTGCTAAAAAAAATAAGTTCAATAAGTACAAATTAACCCTGGAGTAGTCGCGCTCACTTCTGTAACGTCGTAGTCGCGTGTGAGATTCTATCTCAAAATACGAATTTAAAACAAATTTTTATTTTGTACTATTTTTATCTACTTTTTATATTGAAAATATATATTTCTAACAATTTTATTAAAAAAACCTGTGTTAACGGCCACCTGCCAACATCGGCCACCTGTCCTAACGGCCAGTTTAAAAATTTCTCAAACCAATTATATTATGTAGACTACAAAAACTGTCAATACCGTCCACCTTTCTATATCGGCCAATAGTTCTTTCATTTTTAGTGGCCGTTACTGACAAATTTTACTGTACAGTAAAACGTGTGTTAACGGCCACCTGCCAACATCGGCCACCTGTCCTAACGGCCAGTTTAAAAATTTCCCAAACCAATTATATTATGTAGACTACAAAAACTGGCAATACCGTCCACCTTTCTATATCGGCCAATAGTTCTTTCATTTTTAGTGGCCGTTGCTGACAAATTTTAGTGTACAGTAAAACCTGTGTTAACGGCCACCTGCCAATATCGGCCACTCCGGCCAGTTTAAAAATTTCCCAAACCAATTATATGTAGACTACAAAAACTGACAATAGCGGCCACCTTTCTATATCGGCCAATAGTTCTTTCATTTTTAGTGGCCGTTACTGACAGGTTTTACTGTATTACGAAAAAGGATGAAATGTGAGATTCTATCTAAAGGCGCGACTACTCGCGGGTTAAACCTAATTGGCGCTCCCCAAAGCCATAAATTCCACAAAAAGAAGAAGAAGAAAAAAAATTCCTACGCATTACTACACCCTTCCTCGAGGCACTTACGAATTTTTTTCCAAATTGAAAAATTTTTCATCAAGTTATCGCGAAAAAGGATAAAAATTGAGATTCTATCTCACCGCGCAACTACTCGCGGGTTAAAATTGTTTTTATAAGGAAAAATAATGCATTCTTTAAAACATTTGCGTTTTTATAAGAAAACGATGCGTTCAATTATGTTTACTGATAGGTACATTTTTTTATTTTACTTTCCGTTTCAATGAATGACAGTTTTGTAACGAATAATGAAATAATATGCTCAAATGTTCAAGACCGTATCCCTGATAAATCGGATGTAGACTCTGATGAAGGCATGTTATGAAAACCACTAAGAAAATATTTTACTTTAAATCGATATGTTTCACCGGTAATAAAGATTATATGTAATATAGGTATTATTGTGTCCAGAAAATTTAGAAAAGTCTAATAACACTGGATTAGTTTTCAAGAACAATATTACGTCTCACACCATATACGCCACGAAAAAGCTAAAAAAAGAGAATGGAAAAAAATTGCTAGATGCTAAGCACATTCTAAGAAGTCGTTCAGAATGTTCAGAAAATTATTTCCTTTATTTCATGTAATTCCTTGGATAGAAGAAACCTTTAGAGACTGACCGATTAATCGATTTCGGCCAGCTTCGGCCAGCATAATCTTCAGCTAAAAACCTTCGGCGAAACTTTCGTCTTCACTTTGGCTGAAGGTGGAATAATGAAACGATAAAATATAAAAGAAGTTCGCCGCCGAATCCACATGCAGTTTTCCTCTTCTTCTTCTTTAGATGCAAATCCACTAATGGATGTTAGCGATCACATTTTCCATTAACTCTCTGTTTCTTGCAATGCGTATCAGATATTTTATGTCGTTAATCCCTGTCCATTGCCTTATATTTCGGAGCCAGGACATTTTCTTGCGTCCTATTCCTTTCTTGCCTTCAATTTGCCCTGGATTATAAGTTGAAGGAACTGGTTTTTTTTCGTTTTGCATGATGTGACCCAAATACGCCGTTTTCCTTTTTCTTGATGTTTTCGAAAAGGTGGCGCTCTTGGTTGATTATTTTAAGGACATCTACATTTGTGACTTTCTCTGTCCATAGTATCTTTAGGACACGGCGATAAAGCCACATTTCGAAGGCTTCTAATCTGTTTATATCCCTCGTTTTTTATAAAATGCTTCGCATTGTATATAATCTAAAATGCAACCATGAGATATCAGATTTTATTATTTTATACGAGGTATGTAAAAAAAATGTGAATTTCGCTCAACAGTAAAGTACCTTTATATTTCACAATATCGAAAATATTTCACATATCACCAAGTCTTCACCAAAATCATATATAACAGAATCTACAACAAGTGTGAAGCGGAAATCAACGAGTCACAAATTGGTTTTAGGAACGCTTTGGGCACAAAATGGCAGTGTTTTATCTGCAAACATTAGTACAGAGGTGTAGAGATATGAACAAGGATATCTACATGTGCTTTATAGATTACTCGAAGGCCTTTGACAATGTAAGACATGACCAACTAATTGAAATTCTACAAAATATAGGAATTGATGATAAGGACATCCGGATTGTGACAAGTCTCTACTGGAATCAGACAGCCAGGGTAAAAGTCGGCAATGCGTCCATAGAGAGCATTGATATCAGGAAAGGTGTGCGACAGGGATGTGTTCTCTCCCCTCTCCTTTTTAATATTTACTCCGAACAATTTTTTAAAAAAGCACTGGATGCAGAAAACGAAGGCATAAAAATCAATGGAGAATTGACAAATAACATCCGATATGCGGACGATACAGTCGTACTTGCCAGTAGTATCGATGAACTACAGTATCTTATGGACAGGGTACAAAGAGCGAGTGAAGAAAAAGGACTTAACCTCAACATAAATAAAACAAAATGGATGCTGGTCAGCAAAACTCAAAAACCTGCCAGACAATTGAAAATAAAAAACCAATCAATTGAACACGTTGACTCGTATAAATATATACCTTGGAACAGTCTTCAACTCGAAATGGGATCAAACAACAGAAATACGATCTAAAATTGACAAGGCCAGAGCAACATTTAACAGCATGAGAAATATAGGCACCAATTCCGACATATCTCTCCCACTAAAAATACGGCTGCTAAAATGCTATGTATTTCCAGTCTTGCTGTATGGAGCAGAGGCATGGACACTAACGGAGACATTAATAAGGAAGTTAGAGGCATTCGAAATGTGGGTGTATTGACGTCTCCTCAAAATATCCTGGACGACTTACACCACCAACGTAAATGTATTGCGCCGAATGGGAAAACAAAAAGAAATCTCTTTCACAATTAAGAAACGGAACCTTCACTACCTCGGTCATATTATGAGACATGATAAATATCATATAGTCCAACTGGAACGAGTGGATCAACATGGATCGAGTTATTCAGAAACGCCGAAAACAAGATTAAAATTGCTATGATGATAGCCAACGTCCGCAACGGACAAGGCACATGAAGAAGAAGAAGAATATCGAAAATGGTTATTAAGAAAAGTTGTTTGGAATTAAAAACTATGGTTAAATATTCAATTATGGTGAACTATAAAAGTACTTAACTGTTAAGCGAAATTCATATTTTTTTACATTCTTCTTGTTCCGTCTTCTAACGAAGATTGGCGGTCACTTTTTTAAACGCTTCTCTGTCTTTTGCAACATGAAATATCTGTTCAACACTGAGGTTAGTCCAATCTCTGATATTCCTCAGCCAAGATTTCTTCTTTCTTTCCAAGCCTTTTTCCCCCTCTACTCTTCCTTGCATTATGACGTGTAGCAGAGAGTATTTATCGTTACGAAGTATATGGCCCAAATACGATGTTTTTCTTATTTTAGTTGTGTTCATAAGCTTCTTGCCATGTCCAATTCTTCTTAACACTTCTTCGTTTGAGACTTTTACAGTCCTATTTTCAGAATACACCTATATAGCCACATTTCGAATGCCTCCAATTTTTTACTTTTAGAGTCCAAACTTCTACCCCATATAGTAGTTACGACCAAACATAACCTTTGACGAAAATTTTTTTTACATACCTCGTATTAAATTTAAAAAGTCTGATATATGATGGTTGCATCTTAGATTTTAGACAAGTTAGAGTATTTTATGAAGAATAACTTTTTTCGTAAAATTGATAATAAAATAGTTATCTATCATAATTGAAATAAAATGATGTTAAGACTCCGTAATTTGAGAAAAGTTTGCAATTTTTTTTTCAATTTGAAGGATGTAATTGCACATTAAAACATAGTTTTTAATTACAAACAACTTTTCATAGTAACAATTTTTGATATTCTGAAATTGTTGATTCTGATTTTTGACACACATTGTATAAAATTGATAAAATTTTATATCTGATGGTTGAGTTTTAGATTTTAGACTATGCAGAGAATTTTATGAAGAATAACTTTTTTTCGTATGATTGGTAATAAAAAAGTTTCCCATATGGTTCCTAGTTACGCAGACATACTTTATAATATGTAGCTCAAAATTTTTAAATTTTCAAATTGTAATGCCATATTCGGATTCAGGATAATCAAAAACAAAATAGAAACATATTTTATCAAAGTAAATTAATGAATTCAACCACATTGTTTTCATCCATTTAAAAAAATGTGAAATCATAGAATTATATTACACATCCTTCTGTCTGTCTGCGAACACAATTCCTCCGTCAGTATACCAGGTAGAATTACAGATGAGGTGTCAAATGATAGCTTGTAAACGAAGGATCCGTCGACCCCCGAGGATAATTACAGCTTAAGATAACAAAAATCCGTCTCAATTAATAAATTTTACAATACTTTACGATAATCCAAAATTTTACGTTTAGTTAAAATGGTAACAGAAATGTTAACAGAAAATAAATCACTTATGATGATTATTAAACATAAATTTTTCTTGTTTTTTCATTAATTTCTAGAATAGAAAATCGAGTTAAAGATTTTGACCCTTACTTTTGTTTATGGCGGCGGCCCTGGAAGGATGGTAATCAAGGTGAGAAATTTAACCTAGTCTGTCTGTCCGTCTATCCGTCCTACCGCGAATAAGACTGCTCGTCACTATACCAGGTAGACTGACAAATGAGGTGTCAAATGAAAGCTTATAATCCAGGGATGGTACTAAAGGTGAGAAATTTGACTTAGGACTTCCGGTTTTAAAAATGCGACCGGAAGTACTGTTTTAAAGTCACCGGAATAGTACAAGTGATATATTATTCGACGCGCCTTCGAAAAATGAGAACAAATATATACTTTCGGTTTCATGACTGTCTGTCCGTCGGTCCGTCCCTCCGCGAATACAACTCCTCCATTATTAATACAGATGGAATGACAAATAAGGTGTCGAATGAAAGCTTATAAGCCAAGGATAGTAGTAAAGATGAGAAATTTGACACAGGACTTCGGTTTTAGAGTTAAGCAATCGTAAGTACTGTTTTAAAGTCACATAAAATATGATATGAGTGTAAATAAAGATAACTCAAAATTAGTAAAATTGTATATTAATCGACGCAAAGTTACACGAAGAGTTCAAATATCGACTTCCATTTCTACTTTCGATTACTTTGGGTGAAAAGCTAGGACTTACGAAGTCCACTTACTTGTTTCTAAAATAATTTATACACAAAAATTGTTATTATTTAAACAATTAATAAACAATTAGCGGCTAAATCTTTGAAAAGAACTTTTTACCATAACATGTATATAAACTAACAAAAAAAAATTTTAGAAAAATATAAGTTTGTTTGAATTTTTCCAAAACAATGCATGCTTTGTATTGTACCTTGCCACTCATTATCTAGCAAACAACCTTGAGAAAATAAGATGACCTTTTCTACACGGACATGTTCTAACAGGGTACAGGTAGCATTTAGGATCACATCAAAATGAAATGATAAACTGGACCGAGGTATTTGATAGTGGCAACGTTGCGGACGCAGAAATAGCTTCCCTATGAACAAAGATACCCGTTGCGGACACAGAAATGCCGGCATGCTGTAATATGGTATATTCGGACGTTTCAACGATAGCAAAATATGTGGATGCAAAATTGCTATCGCAGTGAAAGTAAAAATCATCTCCATTATTCTTAGAGTATATAGAAAACTGAGTTGATGCCGAAGTAGCCATGGTTGCAGGATAGCCAACAATGTTATAAAATATAGATATACATCAATTTTTCGAGTGGACGCACAAACATACCTATGGTAAAAGGATGCAGCAATGATGGTAGGATTTATATATATATATATATATATATATATATATATATATATATATATATATATATATATATATATATATATATATATATATATATATATATATATATATATATATATAGTTTGAGTTTAATTCTTGAACCTTGATATATTTTTTTACCAATGTTTCTTGGGTTTAGGTTCATAAAAAAAGCTTGTCTAGGATGTTATGACCATATTTATTGATATATTATCCGACGTTTCGGCAGGAAATCCATGCCTTTTTCAAGGATTGACTAACCAAAAAAACCAAAGCCTTTCTAAATGAGAACCCAAATTTAATTGTTCTGAAGCCTGATAAAACAAACAAAACTGTCATTATGGAATCCAACGAGTATGACAGTAAAATGGATTCTCTGTTAAATGATAAAACAACATACCGTGAAATGAAAAATGACCCTACGAACATCTTCCAAAAAAGAAATAACGAATTAGTTGATAGATGGGAAAAAATGTGTTACATCTCACCAAACACCGCAAAATCCCTCAAGATACATAATGCTGTAGCTCCAAAAATATATGGTCTACCCAAAACACATAAAGAAGGTATGCCTCTGCGTCCTATTGTCTCATGTATTCAGTCTCCTTTTGAAAACCTTTCTAAATATTTGAAGAACATTATTTCTAACGTAATTAACAAAAATCCGCACTATTTAAAAGACGCTGAGGACCTGAAATCTAAAATCAAAAATATACATTTACCTACAACGTATAAATTAGTGTCTCTCGATGTTGTATCTTTATACACCAATATTCCCATAGATTTAGCGAAAGACATCATAAGAAAAAAGTGGAATGAAATAAAAGTATTTACAGACATCCCTCTAGAAGAATTTATTTCAGCAGTCGAAACAACATTAAAATCAACATATTTTATATATAAAAACAAAATTTTCCAACAAACAGATGGATGCGCTATGGGTGCTAGCATATCTAGCGCCATAGCTCAATTAGTTCTAGAGCACCTAGAGGAAATTGTTTTGAATAAAATAGATTTCAATATTCCTTTTTTCTATCGATACATAGATGACTGTTTAAGTGCAGCACCAGAGGACAAAATGAATGTTTTGCTAAATGAGTTCAATAACTTCCACCAAAAACTCAAATTCACGTTAGAAGTTGAAAAAAATTGTCAAATCAATTTTCTGGACCTGACCTTACATCGAGACAACAGCATCATAACTACTTCATGGTACACCAAAAAAACCTGGTCGTCAAGATACCTAAACTTCAACTCTCATCACCCGTTGTCCCAGAAGAAATCAGTAGTTATTGGCCTAGCCGACAGAGCCATCAGATTGTCTGATCCCATCAATAGACCTCATGCTATAAAAAAAGCAAAAACAGCACTAACACTTAATTCATACCCACATCACCTCATTGAAAACACCTTCAAGTCACGACTACATACATTTTACAATAACAAAAACAACAACAAAAATAACAAGGAAAAGAAGAAATATATGTCTTTGCCTTACATACAAGGGTTATCTGAACAACTTTCGAATCTCCTAGCCAAGCATAACATTACAGTTGCTCACAAAGGATATAATCTCTTGAAAAGGAATTTTACTAAACTTAAAACTAAAACCCCGCAATCAAAAAAATCACATGTTGTATATGAAATTCCTTGTTCAAATTGCGATGGGGTATATATCGGACAAACCAGCCAGCTACTAAACTCTAGAATTCGGTCTCACAAATATGACAAAAATAACACTACAGCCCTCACAAAACATGAAAACGAAAAGAAACACAAATTTGATTTCGATAAAACTAAAATCCTAAAAAGTGAACCCAACAAAAAGAAGAGGGAACTGCTAGAGTCCATAGAAATTAAAAAAAAATAACAAAGCTGTCAATGATAAACGGGATGTCAAAAACCTTAATAGGGTATATTTCAACTTAATCTAAAATTAACTATGTATATAATATTTCAGCACGCCTATGAGACGAAGACAACTATTTTGACTTAACATAAAATCAAACATCAATAAACACCATAATAATTTTTGACACAGTTCATTACTCTCTTAACGCAATGACTTAGTGGGTCCGTTCCTATGCTTTAACATTTTAACATTGTTTTAATTGTGACGTCTATTTGTGTACTTGTTTCAAAACTAAATTTACGATTGCATGGTAAGTCGATTTTCTTTTAAATTGTATTGTAGCTTTCAATAAATGTTGTTTTAGTCAATCCTTGAAAAAGGCATGGATTTCCTGCCGAAACGTCGGATAATATATCAATAAATATGGTCATAACATCCTAGACAAGCTTTTTTTATGAACCTAAACCCAAGAAACATTGGTAAAAATATATATATATATATATATATATATATATATATATATATATATATATATAATAAGGTTTTTGCAAAACGGTGCACTTTGCAACCACTCTTCGTAATCATTTAAATATATGTTTTCCTAGGAGATCGATTGTTAGACGAGAAACGATAAAGTTGCCTCCTAGATCTCCGGAACTTGCACCACGTGATTTTTTGCTGCAGAAATGATCCACAAATATTCAAGAAATACAATTTCCTCGTCGATTCAAATACTACCAAGGGGTTATCTAAAAAAAACCACCCTTGCGGCGATTTGGTTATTTACAACTAGTGACAAAAGAACACAGAAATCTTGGAGGGTAGAAACTGCAAGGCAAAGACAAATTGCACTTTTCAGACTTAGAAAAATTTATTTTACTACAAAATATAAAGCAACGAGCAAAAAGTTGTAGGGAAGGAACATGCGAAAGGGAGTTATTGAATAGCTTTAAGTACTCTATCTATGGGATTATATTAGATCTTTTTATATTAAATCCCTTTTATAAAATCAGCAAGCTGTTTAGTTTTATTACTATGGATCACAGAGCACTGAATACAGGGAGATGAATATTAAATATTAGATATTATTTATGTTTAGGTTAGTATACAATAAGTTTTTGGTTCTGTTTGTATAGAACTTTACGATACAGCCATTGTTGGAAAAATCTTCCTTCTGAAAAGTTATTTTCTTCCTGATAGTGAAAACAACAAATCATACTATTTGCGAGATACATTAATTTCTTCATTCAGCAAAAAGCACTGTCCATCTAAGAAGGTGGTTATTAGAATATTAGGAACTACAAGGAGGCCAAATTTGATAAAAAGTTCTTCTTCTTCTTCCTACTTTATAAATAGGCTCAATGCCTGTTTTACTTCGGTTGTAAGCCTCAATTGACATTTGCTGACCATCTTTCCTCGGTGATTCCAATGATCTTCTTCCATTTGGCGATTTGTCCCTTAAATTTTCTATTTTTATTTAATCTTTCCTGTGAAATCGTTTGTTTCATCTTCTCTTTCCATCTTTAAGGCTAAATAAAAAGTTAAAAAAGGCTGTAAAGATGGTAAAATGTGCACTCTGTTGGATTCTTATTTGAGATGAGGCACCCGAAATTATGTATTAAAAAGGGCTCCCCTTGACGGGATATATTTACCATTTTTCCTCCATAGATACTTAAAATATGAAAAAATATCCCATTTTTTGTATTTTCCACCATATTTTTAGCACAAAAACAAGCTATATGTTACTAAATATGAGAAACCATCTTTTTATACAGGGTGTTTGGTAAAGAATGTGCCATAGCTTAACCTCAGGTTCCTGAGGTTAAAATAGGCCGATTTAAGCTAACTGACCTTTGTACAAAGTTATAATAACCGAGATACAGGGTGTCAAAATTAAACTTTTTTTTATTTATTATTGAATATTTCCTGAAAGGCATGACATATCAACACGAAATTTGGTATGTGGGTTTTTTTTTTCGGACGAGAAAACTAAATTCTCTACCAAAAATTATGTAAATAATTGATGGACTCGACCGTTACTTGATGGAAGTTCATTTTATCTAACAATAAAACACTGAAAACGTTTGGTTTCTATACTTCCACAAAATTTATTATAACTAAGTGATTACAGCTGTTTCGGCGGAGTGCCTTTCTCAAGTTATACAGTTTACAATGCGTTTGCCTTTTTAAGTCTTCAACTGAAGAGGTTGAGGAGTGGGGAGCTGTTTGTCTCGAGTTGGCCATTCAGAATTATATCTATATTTTTCAGTTTATTAATTTCCATAGATTCTAAAAAAGATAACTTAAGGCCTTTATTTCGAATATGTAGAATTTGAAACTCTTCATTGAAAGAATGATTATGATCTAGAAGGTGAAGTGCGTATGTAGAAGTGTCTGTTTTTCTATTGTTGAATGCCCTTTTGTGTTCTGCTATCCGTTTGTCAAAAGTTCTGCCAGTTTGACCGATGTACGTTTTCGGACAGTCACCACAAGTTAGTTTGGTCACAAGTCACCGCCGAAACAGCTGTAGTTACTTAGTTATAATAAATTTTGTGGAAGTATAGAAAACAAACGTTTTCAGTGTTTTATTTTTAGACAAAAATTATGTGTTGCTCAGAGGGAGCCACATACGCCTTTCAGCACTCATTTAATACGTTCAATTTTTTTTATCCGTCACTCGGTATAATTTTGACATTAAACTTTTTATTCCCCTATTAGTTTTACTTAAAAAAGGTATACCTCTTTAATCTTCCTAAACTCAACCGTTTTCGAGATAAACGCATTTTAAATCTGCGGTGCAATATAATTTTTAGCATAATATTATCATTGTAGTTACACCAGAAAAATAACTTAAAACCAAAAAATTATTCAAAAATGTATCGCAAATTTCTTCAAATGGAACTTGCGATGCAATTACATAAATTTGAGAACTGGCACAATTATTAGCGTTTTAAGTTATTTTTCGGGTGTAACTACAATGATATTATGCTAAAAATGATGGTGTATCGCAGATTTAAAATGCGTTTATCTCGAAAACGGTTGAGTTTAGGGAGATGAAAAAGTATACCTTTCTTAAGTAAAACTAATAGTAGAACAAAAATTTTAATGTCAAAATTATACAGAGTGAGGAATAAAAAAAATTTAACGTAATAAATGAGTGCTGAAAGGCGTAGGTATGTGGCGCCCTCTGGGCAACACATAATTTTTGGTAGGGAATTTAGTTTTCTCGGCCCAAAAAACCCCACGTACCAAATTTTATGTTTTTATCTCATACCTGTCAGGAAATATTCAATAATAAATAAAAAAAAGTTTAACTTTGACACCCTGTATCTCGGTTATTATAAACTTTGTACTAAGGTAAGTTAGCTTAAATCGGCCTATTTTAACCTCAGGAATCTGAGGTTAAGTTATGGCCCATTCTTTACCAAACACCCTGTATACATATTTGTATTTTCCCATGTTATTAGTACATAATCTCTACTGCATATGAATTCAAAAAGATTTCTTATTTATTTTTCCATTTTTTTAATAGAAGGGTCATGTTTATTATTTTTATACCGAATCGCCGTGATTTGACTTGATTAAAACTTATAGGCCTGGATCCCGCGTACCAAAAAAATGTTGACTAATAGCCAGCTGAAAATTTGTTAATAGCTTAACCGTGTTTAGGCGGACAAAGTCTGATGTATGGGAACACTGGAACAGGGGAAGTTTTAATAATTGTGGAACGTCTCATTCTGATAAGTTTATGATTGTGAAAACTACCAGGTTGTTTTTAAGTTTATTCATTAGCAAGCTTTTTATAATATATGAAATAATGTTTGTCCGACAAACATGTTCGGCATTTTAATAAGTTCGACACGTAGAACATGTCAAATGACATGAGTTATATTGGTGGTAAATAGCAGTCTGAGTCTGATT
Organism: Diabrotica virgifera virgifera; assembly: GCF_917563875.1. Classification (NCBI taxonomy): domain Eukaryota; kingdom Metazoa; phylum Arthropoda; class Insecta; order Coleoptera; family Chrysomelidae; genus Diabrotica; species Diabrotica virgifera. Next base: position 240,655,529 of record NC_065443.1, on the reverse strand, counting down.
TTTGTACGAGAGTTTAATGAAAGGGTAACAAATCAATTGGAAGTTTTGTCCGACAAAATACACAGGAAGTTTTCGTAGTCTGACGTTCGAAAGCTGTAACCTGTTCTAAAATTAAAACTTCCCCTGTTTCAGTGTTCCCGCACATCAAAGTTTGTCCGACTAGACATCGTTAAGCTATTAATAAATTTTCAGGTTGCTATGAGTCAACTTTTTTTTGGTACGCGGGATCCAGGTCTATTAAATGATATTGGGTTTAATCATAATATACTTAAACTTGCTTTATCATCCTCATCTATCAGCTCCGCTGATTAGTAAATGGCTTAAATTACCTAATCGATTTGTCACAAAACTGAGATAGATTGTAAAGGCAATTCACGGCAATCTCAACAAAAAGACAAGTTCGTTCACTAGCAATTAGACAAAATACTCATAACAGAAACTAGTTCATATGCTAAGATTTCATATTTTCTCAATAACACTTTTTGTATACTCTTAAATACTGATAAAGATCCCGATGGGTTCGGGGACAAAATCGAATGAAAATACAGTAGCATTAGAAGTTGAGACAACTAGATGGTTCAGACGCCTATTGCAGCTGTTCTGCTCACGAAATTGAAGATTTTTCAAAGATGACTGAAAGGGCTTCAAAGTATTTTTTTCAGAAACCTATCAGTTAGGTCAAGCCATTTGCTACTTAGCCAAGCTGTTTGGAATTGGTGGAATCCGATATCATTAAAGTTTTCATTAGCTAAAGACATAAAATACTTATGTATTTATCTTTGATGTATGTTGAATCATAAACGTTATTATTTAAAAACTTGATAGTACCAAAGTAGGTCTTTGAGAATATGTATTAAAATTTTTTTATAAACGAGGGTCAACGTTTCCAAAAGAGGCTTATATTTCACAGTGTACCAAAATACGATAAATTTTTTTACAAACTTAAATTTTATAAAATATTCCTATGAATTTTAGAAGTTTTACAGTATTGTCAAATGGTTAACAGTAACTTTTATATCACTCGCGGTATTTCGACACTCATCTTTTTCTATAACGGCACATACGGCAATTTCACTCGCGCACTAGTCAGCTTTTTCGTTGTCTGCAATTCCAATCATGGTATCCATATAAACATTATGTGGAAATATAAGTTTACTGGTTACCCTGAGATGACTCGTCCTAGGATTCAGAGACCTGGTTACCCAAGTGCCATAGGATTTTCTTTCTGAGAGTGCTGATAAAACGTTTGGATGATCTGTCTTTCAATTGTGTATAAATTTCAGTTAACATATCGTGTAATCGCATTAGGTCGGAGGTAAAATCTTGAATAATTATATCAATAGGATTTTGTGCGCCACTAATATTGCTTATAAGAAGATTTAGTTGGTCAAAATTGAGGACAAATGCGGGTGAATGATTTTCGATAAAATTTTGGCAGGTTCAAGGTTATACGATTTTGATGATTTCGTTGCTACATGCTCCTCGTTGCTCTAAATCTTCTTGGCTTTAGGTTCAGATGAAGGTATAGTAAACGGTTTTTCTGTATGATTGAAGAAGTGAGAACCTCATTGATACTACGTTTCGACTGAAGGTCGACATTAATGGCTATGGAGCTGTCCATGTTACTAACTTCTTGATTTTCTTCTATATTAGGATTATTCAGATTATTTGTTGAGCTATCTTCGATAGGAATTTGTTCGTTAGATAGGAATGTAGCTGTAGGTTGAGGTATAGTTTCGGGTAAGGAAGAAGAGATAGGTTGACTGTTACTTGAACTTGCTATTGATTCCATTTTATCGGTACAATTTGTGGCGATGTGTCCAGACTTTTTGCAGGTATAACATGCCATAGTTTCTTAAGATAAGAAAATTCGATGTGTTGAATTACCGAAGTCTAAAGTAAATGAGTCGGGTAAGGAGATATTGTGAGGACTAACGCATATTTGTCTTATGAAGCTCAAAATATGATTGTATTCAGAAAGATTGGAACTGATTTTTAGAAAAGTGTCTAGGGAGAGAAGATTAAGTCCTATTTTTTGTAAATAATCAACTAACAAACTGTGTGGTATAGTGGGACATACGTTTGATGAAACGATACGTTCGGCTGGAGAAATCCGTCTTCTAGCTTGTACACATTGTACAGTATTATCCTCGATTTTTATTTGTCCGTGCTTTTGCATAAATTCGTCCACCAGTTGTTTGCTTGAAAGGTACATACATATCCGATTGTTCGATAATCGAGACGAAAATATAATATTTTTTGGTTGTATTAGATTGCCCAACGGAATTAAGTAATCTTGCAGCTTCGTATTTTCCAAGGCGCTGAAGACAATTGCTTGAAACTTGGACGGGAAAGGTGTAGAAGTGGCTGATGAATAGGTTTTATTGATATTTGTCTGCAGTTGTTGTACATGTTGCGAGTCAGAGAGACTCCGAATGTTAGGTTCAATTTTTAATTCTAACACGAGACATGTGATCAAAACTAAGTCGGACCTGACCAGTAATTAAGCAGGTATTTAAACCAGTAACAAAACTGCAATAAATTGTATCTTATTATAATATTGATGTTAATAAATAAAAATTAGCCAAAACTGGTTTATTACGTTATATTAAACAAAAATAATACGATAAATTCACTTATTGGTATCTACTAAAATTGTCACTTAACTATTTATAAATCAACTATTACTTATTTGCAATTTTGTTGAGACCAGAAATAAACACGCCATTCGGTAGGTCGTTCAGGGCCGGCTTTCCACGATAAATTTTGTTCTGAAGGTTTTGGGATTTTAAATAATACTTATTTAATTGTTTATAACTTACGACCAGTTCTATTCAACATTCGTTTATTTTGACATTTAGAATTTCATTTGGAAATTTTTTTGAAAATACACTGAACTATTGTTTAACGGGAAACAATATTAATGATCAATCTTCATATCATTTAATTTAATATATACTTTAATTTTACTCAAAATCTTCGTCAAATATTTAATACCTTATTTCACTCCAGTCTTCCCTACTACTTGGTGTGCTAGTCAATATTATAGCTCGTTGAACAAACGACCAAATGTCAAAAAGTTAAAGTATGTTATAAAACTTTTACCGAGTTTCCGATATTTATTATATATTAAAGAAAAAAGCAGACAAACAGAAAAATGCAGAGATTTTCGGGAAAGCTATTCGGTCCCTTATACCTGTCTCAATTGGTATTTACAGAACGAAAACTAATTCCCAACTTTCTTTTATTTCCTACTTTTCCATACATTGTGTGTCGGATGTTACACTGTACCTTATTACAAATTTAAGCAAGAATAGGAGTCTGGCATTGTGGATGGCTTTAAAAGATTACACAAGAAATTTCTTTGCAGATAAAAATTTTACAATATTACGTTGAAGACTCAAAATGGTATAAAATTATTTAAATTAGTAAAATGTATATTTAGACCAGGGCGCATCTGTAAAAATATTAGTACATTTGGACGTTGAGAGGTGACTCAAATTTTTTTGCAGAAATTGCTTGAAAATAACTCAAATAATAATACTTGAGTTATCCTCCCTCTCAAAAGGGTCCGGAAAATTGTTTAAATATTCAAAATGTAAAAAAATAAAGGAAAAGTTCGATTTTTTTCTTCGGTTTTTGATTATAACTTTAAAAGTATTCATTTTTGAGAAAAGCTGTACTGACATAAAAGTTGCGTAATTAAATTTACTACAACATAAAGTTGCTTAAAAATTTAAAAAAATAGTCTCACTTGTTGAAAATAGCAATAATTGCGAAAAAATATACAAAAACAAGTATTGGTATTTTAAGTTTTTCAACCATTTATGCTACACTTAGGACCTTCATATTTCACCCAGAAAAACTTTATGATACATTAAAAGAGTACTGTAAATTTCATTAAGATCGGGTTAATAGATTTTGCTAAATAAATTTTGCAATCCAGTTTCCGCAAAAAAAATTCATTTTTTCAAAATGTTACAGGACCGAAAATAAAGCAGATAGCAAGTTGAAATTTTTCTTGATTATAAAATTGTACCGTACAACCGTACAATTATTTTTGTAACTTTGCAGTTTGCAAAATTAAAATCGATTAACTACCACGGCGTCAGGATTTTTTTTTAATAAACATTAATTATTGGTGCTACGCGCAGGACAGCGGATAATTTGCTCTGATTGGGCATTCCAATGACCTTTGATAATGATTGATACATTTTAATTTTTATTACGTTTCGATATAAATAAATAAATTTGTTTATTGCAAAATAAAAACACATACTCTATCTTTTGAAATAACACTTTTTTTAGCAAAAACTTTCCTTGTTCATATATTTTAACTTAGAGAAAAAACTTTATTATTTTTAAACATATGCAATTGTTTAAACAATATTTCACAAACAATAATAAAATTAGTTTGATTTTTGTGGAATTAAAATATTAAAATACAACAAAATATAGAGTAAGAAAATAATATATTAGATAAAGATTGGAAGAAATTTTGGTGGAAATCAACTTGTGTGAATCGAACACCGCTGTCCTGCGCGTAGCACCAAAAATTATTGTTTATTTAAAAAATTTCCTGACAGCGTGATAATTAATCGATTTTAATTTTGCAAATTGCAAATGAAAGGTACGGTACACTTCTATAAGCAAAAAAATTCAACTTGCTATCTGCTTTATTTTCAGTCCTGCAACATTAAAAAAAATGAATTTTTTTTGCGAAAGCTGGATTGCAAAATTTATTTTGCAGAATCTGTTCAACCGATCTTAATTAAATTTACAGTGTTATTTTAATATATCATAAAGTTTTTCTGGGTAAAATATAAAGGTCCTAAGTGTAGCGTAAATGGTTGAAAAACGTAAAATGCGAATAGTTGTTTTTGTATGTTTTTTTGCAATTATTGCTGTTTTGCAACAAGGGTGGCTATTTTTTTAAATTGTAACCAATTCTATATTGTAGGAAATTGAATTACGCAACTTTTATGTCAGTACAGCTTTTCTCAGGAATGAATAGTTTTAAAGTTATAATCAAAAAACCAATAAAAAAATCGAATTTTCCTTCATATTTTGACATTTTGATTATTTAAACAATGTTCCGGACCATTTTGAGTGGGAGGATAACTTAAATATTATTATTTGAGTTATTTTGAAGCAATTTCTGCAAAAACATTTGAGTCACCGCTCAACGTCCATCTCAAAACAGATGCGCCCTAGACTAATTAGGCGAAGTAACAAAGCACTAAAATTGACGTTACCTCCGAATAAAAAAACGACAAGACGGATCTTAATAATTCTTTTTGCATTCGATCCGTGAATGCACCATGAAACTTTGTGACCCCGAGCCATGATATATGTAATATTGATAAACTGCACACAAAAAATGCATTCTTAAAGTGCATTTTAAACAGACAATTAAAAAAATTCAGAATTCGTCAATTAATTATCGGCGGAAATGAGTTCAATTTTGTTACTTGGGGATTCTTGGGATCGCTGAAAACGAATATGATGTCAAAAGTGATCTCCGGAGTACCTGGTGCCCAGGGTACCTACTGTTTACCTGGTCTTGTGGAGTGTTCGTAATTTTATTAAAAAATTAATCAAAAATCATTACTCTGGGGTTTTTGGGGTGACATCGGAAGTGATTGCTGGAGTACCTGGTGCCCAGGGTACCTATTGTTTACCTCGTCTTGTGGAGTTTTTGGCAAAAAATGTATTAAAAAATTAGTCAAAAATAATTACTCGGGAAAGTAAAATTTAATAAAAAATATTTTGTCTTGGTAAAAGGTATATTAGTTTAAAAAGCCCCTATAGGGCTACAAACATGGAAACAAAACGTTTTCGCTCTGTAACCAGAGCATCATCAGTGTTACAAGAACATGATGAGTCAACCAAAAAATACAAAGGACAAAGCCTTTCAAAAACAGACTAAAAGTCTTATATAGATGCAAACATTGCAAAATCCAAAGGATGGATAAAATTTCAATGTCTACGGCCCTAGGGCAACATATGACTCCCACACGTGGTAAGTGGGTCAATAGGTAACAACTAGGTCATTCTGTTACAAGAGGTGACAGGCAACTGAGTTTGCCCCGCCTTGGAATATACATGGAAGGCAATAGTAGCCCAAGAATAGTTGTGACACCATTTATGAGATGATAATAATATATTCAACAGCTATCTCATCCATCCTCAGATCTGTACCGGTACCTTAGGTGTTTCCGTTCATTTCTGTTCGTTGTTTTTGCATGCATTTGTGGCCAACCATTCGCTCAATGTCACCAGTCCATCTGGTTTGAGGTCTGCATCTACTTCTCTTACTTGTTCTTTGTCGCCATTCAAGCATTCGCTTCGTCCAACGGTTGTCTTTCATTCTTCCTATGTGTCCTGCCCAGTTTCATTTTAACCAGGCAATCTTTTGGATCACACCTGTTACTTTTAATCGTCCTCTTATTTCTCCGTTTAATTCGCCATTGCTAACCTATTCAACTTCCGATCACCTGCTAACCACAAAAATACTAATAAAAAAATGTAATGAATAAAAGTTTCGAATTTTTATAGCATTTGTAGACTACGAAAAAGCTTTCGACACTATAAAACACACGGCCGTAATAAACGCAATGCAAAATTGTAGAATAGACAGCAGATATATTAACTTAATAAAAGAAACTATGAACCAAGCTACAGCTACATACTACCTAAATGAAAATGAATACACGAACCCTGTACAACCCATTCAAACAACTTGGATCTACAGACCCAGCGCGACTCGTAAATTGCACGGCTTCGCTCAATCGTACTTGAGACACGTCAGGTGTTTAAAAATTTGATATTATGTGGTGTGAATTTTTAAAACTTTTAAGTGTGGTTTTTGACCGTTGTGAGAAATTATTTATTTAGTTTTGTGTTTATAATTTAAACTCTTGTTTTATTTTTAAAGTGTTCTTTTTGTTGTAAGTAGAAAATGAAACGTTGTAGTGTAACATAAACTTTTTGAAATCTACTAACTTGACGGCACATGTAAAAAGAAAACATCCAAGTGATATCATATTTTATACAGGGTGTTTGGTAAAGAATGGGCCATAACTTAACCGTAGATTTCTAAGCTTAAAATAGGTAGATTTAAGCTAACTTACCTTAGCATAAAAGTTGATAATAACCGAAATACAGGGTGTCAAAATTAAACTTTTATTTTATTTATTCTTGAATATTTCCCGAAAGGCATGGGATAACAACACGAAATTTGGTAAGCGGGGGTTTTTTGGGATGAGAAATCTAAATTCGCCACCAAAACTGATGTATTACCCAGAGGGCGCCACATATACGTCTTTCAGCGCTCATTTAATACGTTCAACTTTTATCCCCTACTCTATATACTTTTTGAATAAAAACTTTTGTTCTCTCAATATTTTTACTTAAAAAAGGTATACTACATTCATCTCACTAATAAACTCAACTATTGTTTTCGAGATAAACGCATTTTAAATCTGCGATACAACATAATCTTTGCATAATATCATTGTAGCTAGACCCGAAAAATAAACATGAAACCATAATAATTGTGCCAGTTCTCATTTATGTCATTGCATCGCAAATTCCATTTGAAGAAATTTGCGATACATTTTTGTAAACTTTTATGATTTTAAGTTATTTTTCGGGTGTAACTACAATGATATTACTTATGCAAAAAATTATGTTGTCTCTCAGATTTAAAATGCGTTTATCTCGATAACGGTTGAGTTTAGTGAGATGAATGTAGTATACCTTTTTTACAGATGGCGTAGCTACTTTTGCTATAACTACTCAACGCTTAGTTACTCTACCTACCTATATACAATTTGTATTATTTTATCAAAAAAACAAGCATTTACTCTGAAAATTGTATATTTTGCTTATTTGCTTTGCATTTTCATATGAAAATACTACGGTATTTACCTTGTACTTTTTTGAACTAGGTGCAATACTTAAGTAATATTATTATTAATAAAAAAATTATATTACAATACAATGTTAAAAACTTTAATAATATTAGCAATATTAAAAACTTTAATAGTAAGTATATTATATGAATCAGTAGAAACGATTATATTTAAATTTAGTAAATTATAACTCCGTACGACCACGCAACTCGAAATACAAGTACGAAAATACGGTTGCGTGAAGCGTGGCTCGAAGCCGTGCAATTTACGAGACTCGCTGGGTCTGTAGATCCTTGTAGTCAAACAGGGAGACACTCTATCACCCAAACTGTTCACCTTAGTTTTGGAGGACGTGTTTAAAAATCTAAATTGGAAATATAAGGGAATAAACATCAATGACCGCTACCCCAGTAATCTACGACTTACGGATGACATAATACCGATAGCTACTGACCCACAAGAACTGCAAACCATGCTGTGAGATTTACACAAAGAATCTTCTAAAATTGGACTGAAATTGAATTTAAACAAAACAAAAGTCATGCACTCCGAAGAAACCGTGACAATAATAAACGACAAAGTTATAGAAAAAGTTGAAGAATATATATTCTTAGAACAAAAAATAATACTAAATAGGGAAATTCAAACGGAAGAAATAAAAAGAAGAATAAAGTTAGCATGGGCAGCATTCGGCAAACTGAACTATATACTCAGAAATCAGCAAATTCAACTACATCTTAGATCTAAAGTTTTTGATGCATGCATTATTCCGATATTAACATATGGGGCAAAAACATGGACAATCACAAAAAAGAATATGAACATACTCAGAGTCACTCAACACGCGATGGAAAGAGCAATGTTTGGCATATCACTTAAGGACAGGAAAACAAACACATGGATAAGACAGAAAACCAAAGTCACCAATGTGGTACAAAATCATTAAAATTAAAATGGGAAATGGGAATACGCTGGACATGTAGCTAGGAGCGATCTAAACAAATGGCACAGAACAATTCTAACCTGGAGACCATACCAACACAAAAGACCCAGAGCCAGACCTCCTAAGAGATGGGCAGATGATCTGAAACGAACTGCCGGGAAAAATTGGCTACAAGTAGCGTTCAACAAAAAACAATGGAAAGGAAGACCAATGTTCGGATGTGGACGTTAATGGTGAATGGCTAGACAAAGAAGAAGAAGAAGAAGAAGAAGAAGAAGAAGAAGAACATGAAGAACATTAATGTTGAGCATCCATAGCTCTCTGAGTCACTTAAAGTTTGTGGAATATGCTGTTGTTAAAAGCCCATGAAAGTCCTTATATTAGAACCGTAATATATCGATACATTTTTGGCAAAGTAACGTAAGTGACATTGTTGAAAATCATGTTTTTCCATTAAACTAACGCTATTATTGTTCAGAAGGCACTGCCAAAGTGTAGTAAGCCTATACATATTTTACGTTTAAAGTAATTCTAGGCTTACTACACTTTGGCAGTACCTTCTAAACAATAATAGTGTTAGTTTAATGGAAAAACATGATTTTCGCCAAAAATGTCACTTACGTTACTTTGCCAAAAATGTATCGATATGTTAATAATGGAGTCACTGAAGGTGGATATGAGCTATTACCTCCGATTTCGTTCAACCTCCATCGATTTGCATGAAAATTGATGAGTGGTTAGAGGATATCTCAAGAAACGAAGGTGACATGGTGCCAACTTGCGCTTTTACCCTGGGGGTGGATGCCACCCCTTCTCGGAGTGAAAATTATTTTATTAAAAATAACCCCATAATTAGATAGGGGGACAAATTCTAAGCAAAATTTGTTATATAAAGTTATTAAAATAAATCAAAACTTTTTGAATTATTAAAGATCAAAAATTTTAATTTTTCTAAGAAAAATGCATGTTTTTAACCGATTTTTCATAGATAACTCAAAAACTATAAGTTTTTACAAAAAAGTTATTATTACGAAAATTGAAGCTAATAAAAAAATAAATAAACTCCTTACTAAAAAAATCTTTTAATATTAACTAAAAGTGAGTTATAGGTAATTGAATGCATATTTTTTTAGACGAGTACCTAAATCTAAGAATTCAAGCTTAAATTACGGGAAAATGATGCATTTATATAAATATAAACTTATAATAACTTATAAATTTATATAATACAAACTTATTAAACATTTGTGAAAGTACTTAGAAATATCTATCAAATGAGATACCGAACATTACCAATAGCATTAAAATTTATGCTCAAAAATTTTTTCAAAAAATTTCACCTTCTAAAAATTTTTCCAAAAAATGTTACCGTTTTTTATAATACCTCCGTTAATTTTTAAGGTATCAGGTTCACCTAAAAACGGTTTGAAAGGTAATTTCAAAGGCTATTAAAACGCGAAAAACATAATCTTTCAGACCGCTTACTTTTTTAAAAATTAAAGATTAAATGGCCGGGGTTACATGGTTCTCGCAGCAAAATTTAAGCTTTAAACGTTTCTATCTCGGTTATTTTTCACCATACAGAAATTGTAACAAAGGTATAGTATTTGATATAGAAAAAACTAAAATTTGGTTATTTACCATTTTTTACGTATATTGAGTATTTTTATAGTTATTATCAAAAGAAAATGAAAATGACGGTAATTTTAAAAATTCTGATTTTTTTAAATTACATCTTTTTTTCAAAAATATGCATTCTAAACCGGTGAAAATTGTTAAAATCATTACTTATGCTAATACAAAGAAATTTTTGTAAGGATTACTATAAATTTTAATTTTTGTGGAAATGGCGTATGTTTTATTTTTCACTTTTTCCTAAAAAATTCGAAAGAGTTCTCTTAGTTCCATCATAACTTGCTTAATTCTGATGCTTTTATTTTCTTCTGGAGCTCGTTTGTTAGGTATTCTGAAGTACTTTGATAAGTGTAACCAGTAACTCAATTTCAATTAACATTAGTTTAGTACGTTGAGTGAATACTGTATTAAATTTTTTATTGTCTTCAATTTTGGTAAGAATAACTTTTTTCTAAAAGCTAATAGTTTTTGGGTTATACGTGAAAAACAGCTTTAAAACATGCTTTTTTTACGAAAAATAAAATTTTTTATCTTTAATAGCTCAAAAAGTATTGATTTATGTTAATAGCTTAATATAACAAATTTTGCTTAGAATTTGCCCCTCTATCGATTTATGGTATTATTTTTAATAAAATAATTTTCACTCCAGAAAAGAGGTGGCATCCACCCCCAGGGTAAAAGCGCAAGTTGGCATCATGTCACCTTTGTTCCTTGAGGTATCCTCTAACTGCTCACCAATTTTCACGAAAATCGATGGAGGTTCAACGAAATCGTAGGTGAAAACCATCAGTGACTGCACTGTATCTATTCTAATTTAACGCAATAGAAATATAAATAAGTTTGAGTTAAATCTACTCATATTTTCGTGAACGATTGTCTACAATAGTCATGGTAGAGTATTTCAATGATTATATCAAATTTAATGAAAGTTCGTTACATAGAAAAAACAAGTTTGTCGTTTCTCCAGCTGCGGTATTTTGAAAACTGAAAGTATCAATAAAAAACTAAATGGCTAAACGCAGAACAATAATTAATATAAAGCTTCTACCGAAAAAGGGGTATATAGAAAAGTAATAAAAAGAACCGTTATCACGAACTTTTATTAAATGCTAGCTTCCATGTAACAAAAACAATAACCGTAGCTTGAAAAGCTCTCGACGATTACAAGTTGTTCTAAAAGGACCACTTCACCTGGACAATCGCCTTTGAATAAACATCATTTTCCTTAGTGTTAATTCGATCGTAATTCCTAGTGGCCGCGTAAATGGACCGGAAACAGAGAGATGTCTGTTACTTCGGCATAGAAACGCTCCATTGGGAAACCCAAATGGGCAAACAACCACTGCTATCTGATCGATAGCGATCTCTACCAACTAAATTACTCTTAACGAACATTGGATAACAAGTAATTTCGAATAGGCCGGCTGTTTTTTGCTCGAGAGAAAAACATTTTAATTGTTAGTTTACGCCGGAAAATTAATGGTGTAGAAGGGCTAGTTTCCTGTTGAATATACACTATATCACACCTACAAAATAAAAAGTCTTTCACATATAAAAGAAAGGTAAAAGCAACAAAATTGAAACAGTCAGATAAAAAGAATATACAGGGTGTGTTATGGGTACCTGCACCTACTACTACCTCGTATGGAAGCGCCTATGAAAAATAACAAATGACTATTAACCCTTTGTTTCCTGAAAACTTTTACAATCAAAAATTGAGGTAAAAATTAAATAATCTTATTCTATTGGGTTCCTAAAAGACACAAAAGTGAAAAATATTAATTTTTTTACTTATTTTTTTATTGGCTATGGTTTCGGCATGATACCAATAGAAAACTTGAGATTTTTTTTCGAGCAAAAACTGATAACTGAATAATATAAAACGTAGGTTACTTTTTATGACACAATAAAGCTATCTAAAGGAATGCTCTCTAATAATGTGAATAGACCACCCGACGATATATTACGATCTCTGAACGAATACACTTTTTTTCCTAAAATAAAAAAAATAAGTAGGTACATAATATCCAGTTTCCTAGTGGTTTCAGGTTGAAACCGGCATTTTTTATGTCATCAATATACTTATTATAAATTGAAAACTTTTAGTAATAAGAAGTATTAATCATAGATACAAATGTTTCTAACATTGTAAATAAAAAATAAAGTTATCTGCCATAGCGAAACAATCTAAAAAACTACCAAAATTGCTATACCACTACCTGGCTTCAAAACACGTGTTATTACCAACTAATAACTGAATAACTAGAACGTAAATGGTGGTGCGCGATATGTTTTATAGTAGGAGGAGCATTAATACGTCATATTATAACGTAAGTGGTTTCAGATTTCAGGCAAATACCACTGAGAACGTAGCAAAAAATTATTTGTATGCAGTAGAAAACAAATAACAGGAAGCGTTGAAAATATCTAACTAAAATGTCTCTTCGTCATAAATTTGGAACCGTAAGATTTAGTCCAGATAGCCACTGCGCATCCGCTAGGAAAAATATTCTAATTCGGATTTTTTGCACAATCTTACTCAAAAAGGACTCCCTTTAACAAATGTGCATGTTGCCAGGACCAAAACGTGGTCAAAAATTTTTTAAACGTTTTTTTTTTTTGTTTTTTTCCTAAAATTATTTTTTTTGCATGGAAAAAAGTTTTTTTAGGTTTTTTGGATCATTCCAAATAAAAAAGGTCTTTAGTGACTTTTCTCTAAAAATGATAGTTTTTGACATATAAGCGATTAAAAATTGAAAAATTGCGAAATCGGCCATTTTTAACCCTCAAAAACTATGTGAAAAACTGAAAATTTGAATGTTGTCAAGGTAGGCAAATATTCTTTAAACATCGATTGATGAAATCCCAAAGAGTTTTTTGCAATACAGTATCAAAACTCCTTTGTTTTTTAATTGCTAATCAAGCGTGCGCGACACTATTTTTCACCACGCGACAGTATGGTGAAAATGAAAGGAATAAATTCGTTATTTCGTAAACCGGTGATTTTAAGGAAAAATTCGAAACAGGTCGATTTTTATTTTTAAGTTATGATATTGTGGCATATATGGTATGCTAGTGACGTCATCCGTCTGGACGTGATGACGTAATCGATGATTTTTTTAAATAAGAATAGGGGTCGTGTGGTAGCTCATTTGAAAGGTTGTTCAATTCTCTATTCAGTAATGTAAACATTTACATAATTATTTATACAGGGTGTCCTTCTACTTCTTTTTTTTGTCAAATAATTTAATTTAATAAAAAATTTTTGGACACCTTGTATAAATAATTATGTAAATGTTTATATTACTGAATAGAAAATTAAAGAAACTTTCAAATGAGCTAGCACACGACCCCTATTCTCATTTAAAAAAAATCATTGATTACGTCATCACGCCCAGACGGATGACGTCACTAGTATACCATATATGCCACAATATCATAACTTAAAAATAAAAATCGACCTGTTTCGGGTTTTTTCCTTAAAGTCGCCGGTTTATGAAATAACGAATTTATTCCTTTCATTTGCACCATACTGTCCATAGATTAATAATATAGTATTACCGGATAGATAGGCAACTCACTGTAAAAATTTGGTTCCTTTCGCCACTTGCGACCGTAGTGTTAACTAATCACCATTTGGCGGGAAATTTAAATGGGCAAGCATTAATTTCATCCGTTCAGCGCCTCTTGCGGGCCCTTTCGTTACTAATTAAAATATCTTCTATCTCACCTATATTATTAAAATAAAATACCAGAACTTACTAAGCTTGTTAAAGTATTTTATTTAAATAATATCTAAGTAATACTCATAAATTATTCGGAATTCCCAAGTTACAAAAATATGTTATTTTTGCTGTCAAATTTAGTAAGGAAAAGGGATATAAAAAAAGTTATGACAATGTTTTTCTAAATATAGGTACGTGTATTTATTTGTTGTTTCAGATAAAACAGTTATAAACTAATTACTATTTACCTATCTATGCATTTTTCTAACTTTTCTATGATTTGTACACAACGGTACACAACAATAATAAACCATGTTCAGTTTTTTTATTAACACAACACAAAAGTTCTTTCGTTTAGTAACTAAAACAAAACTACACTTTATCAACGAAGGATAAGGAACCAACTTAAATTGAAATTACTAAGAACAAATCGTTAAAGGTAATACAATAAAAAATAAAAACTGTAAACTAATGGAAAAATTTTTCCACTAACTGTCATTACTTTTGACAGAATTGACATTGCCGAGTTAAGCCTCGTTTGATTATTTTATTTATGACATTCAGATATGGCGTTAACATAAATGATTGGTTAAAGTCTTCGTGAGCGAGATAGGCTGTCATTTCTCTTTATTAGCTGACGGTAGTGAAAGTGATGGGGGAAATCCCCCAGTTTGTTCATATAAGATTCCGGGGCATGATACTGTCGGTGGAAAATAGTGTCTCGCACGCTTGATTAGCAATTAAAAAACAAAGGAGTTTTGAATATTATATTGCAAAAAGCTCTTTGGAATTTCATTAATCGATGTTTAAAGAATATCTACCCACCTCAGCAACATTCAAATTTTCAGTTTTTCACATAGTTTTTGATGGTTAAAAATGGCCGATTTCGCAATTTTTCAATTTTTAATCGCTTATATGTCAAAAACTATCATTTTTAGAGAAAAGTCACTAAAGACCTTTTCTGTTTGGAATGATCCAAAAAACCTAAAAAAACTTTTTTCCATCCAAAAAAATAATTTTAGGAAAAAAACAAAAAAAAAAACGTTTAAAAAATTTTTGACCACCTTTTGGTCCTGGCAACATGCAAATTTGTTAAAAGGAGTCCTTTTTGAGTAAGATTGTGCAAAAACTCCGAATTAGAATATTTTTCCTAGCGGATGCGCAGTGGCTTTCTGGACTAATTGATCCGTAAGATTGATCATAATATTTGGAGAAATGTTACACAACCACGAGTACAACCTAATCTAATGATTTATTCAATCTAAACAAAATCAAGTTCGATTTTAAATTTAATTTTGTTTTGTTCATAGACAAAATATCAACGTTAAGAATTTTACAAACTAGATAAATAGGCAACTACGATTATATTTGTCCCCACACGATTACTTAACACGACGGACAGAACGTCTATAGATGTCTAATTTCCTTTGATGTAATGTGACATAACGTCAATAGACGTCATTTTTAAAATAACGAATTGTAACAAAAAATATTACATTTAGACCGGGAAGTATCATCGCCCCCGTTAGCGAAATTATTCCAATTCGATTTTTTTGCACACACTTACTCAAAAAGAGGTTCTTATAACATATCCACAGGGTGCCGGGCGGTGCCGTGGTCGAAAAATTGTTTAAACAATTTTTTTAACCAAATTCACAAAAATAATTTTTTCATTTCGAACAACTTTTTTTAGATAATTTGGTTCATTCTGAACTGAAAAGGTCTCTTATCATTTTTTTCTAAAATTGATTGTTGTCGAGTTATATGCGATTAAAAATTTGAAAAATGCGAAAATGGCCATTTTCAAGGCTTAATAACTCGATTAAAAATTATTATTATGAAATTCAAAAAATGACCAAATCAAGTTTCAAACCCCTTCTTGAAGGTCATGAAGAGATTTTTGGGATTATTTTACTACAAAGCTGTTATTTTTAATTATTAACAATTAACGCTATAGTCCAGGATGTATCGTCGGCGTCGCCCCGTTAGTAAAATTATTCCGATTCGATTTGTTTGCACAAACTTACTCAAAAAGAGGTCCTTATAACATATTCACAGGGTGCCGGGCGGTGCCGTGTTCGAAAAATTGTTTAAACAATTTTTTTTAAACAAATTCACAAAAATAATTTTTTCATTTCGAACAACTTTTTTTAGATAATTTGGTTCATTCTGAACTGAAAAGGTCTCTTATCATTTTTTTCTAAAATTGATTGTTGTCGAGTTATATGCGATTAAAAATTTGAAAAATGCGAAAATGGCCATTTTCAAGGCTTAATAACTCGATTAAAAATTATTATTATGAAATTCAAAAAATGACCAAATCAAGTTTCAAACCCCTTCTTGAAGGTCATGAAGAGATTTTTGGGATTATTTTACTACAAAGCTGTTATTTTTAATTATTAACAATTAACGCTATAGTCCAGGATGTATCGTCGGCGTCGCCCCGTTAGTAAAATTATTCCGATTCGATTTGTTTGCACAAACTTACTCAAAAAGAGGTCCTTATAACATATTCACAGGGTGCCGGGCGGTGCCGTGTTCGAAAAATTGTTTAAACAATTTTTTTTAAACAAATTCACAAAAATAATTTTTTCACTTCGAACAGTTTTTTTTAGATAATCTGGGACATTTTGAGTAAAAAAGATCTCTTGTGATTTTTCTCTAGAATTAATTGTTATCGAGTTATACGCGATTAAATATTTGAAAAATGCGAAAATGACCATATAACTCGGCAACAATCAATTTTCGAGAAAAATCACAAAAGACCTTTTTTGCTCAGAATAACCCAAATTATCTAAAAAAATCATTCGCAATGAAAAAAAATTTTTGTGAATTTGTTTAAAAACAATTTTTCGACCACGGCACCGCCCGGCACCCTGTGGATGTGTTATAAGGACCTCATTCTGAGTAAGTCTGTCCAAAAAAATCTAATCGAAATAGTTTCGCTAACGGGGGCAACGATAAAGTTGGACTGTAGCGCTAATTGTTAATAATTAAAAGTAGCAGCTTTGTAATAAAATAACGCCAAAAATCTCTTCAGGACCTTGAAGAAGGGATTTTAAACTTGATTTATATATTACTCATTTTTTGAATTTCATAATAATAATTTTTAATCGAGTTGTTAAGCCTTGAAAATGGCCATTGTGGCATTTTTCAAATTTTTAATCGCATATAACTCGACGACAATCAATTTTAGAGAAAAATGACAAGAGACCTTTTTTGCTCAGAATGACCCAAATTATCTAAAAAATTATTGTTAAAAATATATAAAAAAATATTACTTTCGTGAATTTGTTTAAAAAATTTGTTTAAACAATTTTTAGACCACGGCACCGCCCGGCACCCTGTGGATATGTTATAAGAACCTCTTCTTGAGTAAGTTTGTGCAAAAAATTCGAATCGGAATAATTTCGCTAGCGAGGGCGACGATACTGCCCGGTCTAGTATCACACCTACAAAATAAAAGAAAGTAAAATTAACAAAATTGAAAAAACTAGAATAAAAAAATATACAGGGTGAGTCATGAGGAACTGTACCAACTCCTATTTCGTGCAATCCCCTATAAGGAATAACAAATGACCATTAAAAGTGACTTCTTGCCGTGTTTAATAATATACAGGTAGAGTTGAAAATGTTAACTGGAATTTCTCCTCCACATAAGTTTGGCACCGGAAGGCATAATCATTGCTTAGTTAAGTGTTACATACTATCAAGACCTAATCAACTGATCTATTTAATCTAGAAAAATTAGATCCGATTAAAAATTAATTTTCATTTTGTATATAGAAAAAATTTCATCCTTATACAGTGGAACCTCGATAAGTCGGATTAATCGGGAACGCGGCCGATCCGGGTTAGCCGGAGAATATGGTAAAAATGAATAAAATACGGTACTCTTACAGATAAACTTAATTATAATTGATAAAAAAATTAAATACTTATGTCCTGTACATTTAAATTACGTACAGTTTTATACATTATTGTTTATGTCTTGGTAAAAAAACTCAGTCAAAGTGAAAACATTTTTATTTTATCTGATGAAAATCGATCCGGGTTAGTCGGACTTCCGGGTTATCGGAGGCCGACTTATCGGGGTTCCACTGTATCTATAGTTTTAAAAACTTTAATAACACTATAACAAACTAGAACTAGACAAATAAGCAATTATTAAATTGACAAATTTGTTGTTCCCTAAACGATTACTTCATTGTTTATTAAATAAAGTGACTATGAACAATAATTATATTATGACCATGAACATTTTATTGAATGTTTGGCAAAGTGAAACATAGATTTAAAAAAATGTAAGTTTTCTTGCGAAAACTCAATTTTTTTATGAAAGTTTAATTTATAGGTAATAACTATCACAGTTCGTGCTGCACATCTTAAACAATATTATTTTTAAACAACTTCCAGAATTTGGTACCTTTTTATTGAGTTCTCAGAATCTTGTATTATGAGCCAAAAAATAAAGGTTAATCTGTTTAAAATTACCAAAAACTAAATAGATAAAACTGTACGAATAAACGAATTTATTTACATTTTTAAGGCAATTTAAGAGTTGAGAAGAATGTATTTAAATACATAATATAATCTAAGAGCATAGTCAATGCAAAATTTGCATGTAATGCTTTTTAAATCCATTAATTTCTTTCCAATCCTGAAAAAACAGGTAAATATTTTTGAAAAATTTAAACAGCGATTGAAAGATTACGTTATTGTCGAGGGCCGAAAGTCCCTTAGAATAAACAAATGGTTTATTTTCAATAACATATGTGAAATTAAAAATGTTACTCAATTTTGTTATTCTTCATCCCTTTGACTTATTCAAATAAACATTATTGAGGTTTTCAGGGAGTCCCAGTACTCAGTAAATAATTTTATTCATTTTTCAAAAATAATAAATATTTTTGTGAGGATTCGAAAAAAATAAATGCATTTAAAAAGCATTGCAAGAAAATTTTACGCATATCCACTTAAGAAACAAATTAAACGATCAGGACGCAGCTAAGTTGTTTCTTTACAACGTCTGTCTTTACAACCTCTCTCTTTACAACGTCTTTTTCAATTTTTGCTCTATAACTCCAAAGATTTTAACTTAACACCAAAAACACCATAATAAAAATTCACCATAATTAAATTCTGCATAGAGAAATGCCTTTCCCGATTTACTTCGACGAAAATTTTTCTCGAAAAATGCGGGTTTTCCAACAAAATTTTTAATTTTCGACTAAAATTTTAGGTTAGTAATTATTTATCAATATTTAGATAACTTGGTGATATAAAAGGTCTTTTGGTATAGATTATATTTCCAGAAGCTGATGGAAATTAAATGAACAGTTTAGCAACAATTAAATTGTTAATTAAAAATTTAGGGTTTCTATAGTAACCACAATAATTAAGGTGTATAAGAATAACTGTAATTTTTTATGAAAATTAACTAGACTTATCTAATTTACTTTACAGAATTGAAATTGCACTATTAAAGTGGCCTCTTAGTGGAGTCAATGAAGGTGGATATGAGTTATTACCTCAGATTTCGTTGAACCTCCATCGATTTTCATAAAAATTGGTGAGTGGTTAAAGGATACCTCAAGGAACAATGGTGACATAGTGCCAACTTCCGCTTTTTACATTTTAGGGGTGAAATACACCCCTTTTTTAAAAATTATTTTTTAGATTTCTGAAAGTGCAGTCACTGTAAGTTTTCACTTCCTATTTCGTTGAACCTTCATCGATATTCATGAAAATCGGTAAGTAGTTAGAGGATACCTCAAGCAATAAAAGTTATATAGCATCAACTTGCGCTTTTGCATTTTAGGGGTGCAATACACCCCTACTTTTTAAATTGTATAAAATGCAGATTTCCGCATTATGGCGCAAGTAATCTTTAATTAAGAAAAATAAATATTTGTTTTATAATTATGTGCATGAATTACATTTTTTTTTAATTTTTCAAACCTTATAGTAACCAAAAATTCGAAAATTAACAAGTCGAAAATCACGAAAACCTCTTTTTTCTATATTTCTGAAAGTGTAGTCACTGAATGTTTTCACCCACGATTTCTTTGAACCTCCATCGATTTTCATGAAAATTGTTGATTAGTTAGAGGATACCTCAGAAAACAAAAGTGATATGGCACCAAGTTGCGCTTTCTGCATTTTAGGGGTGAAATCCACCTTTTTTTTTTAATGATAAAAATGCAGATTTCAGCATTCTGGCTCAAGCAATCTCGTTTAATTAAGTAAAATAAATATTTTTTTACATTTATGTGCATGATTTATAATTTTTATTAATTGTTCATACCTTATAGCAACCAAAAATCAGAAAATTAGCAAATCGATAATCACGAAAAAAATTATTCTTTTATATTTCCAAAAAGGCAGTCACTGAAGGTTTTCGCCCCTGATCTCGTTGAAACTCCATCAATTTTCATGAAAATTTGTACGTAGTTAGAGGATATCTCAAGAAACAAAAATGATAGGGTACCAACTTGCGCTTTTATCCTGGGGGTGGATGTTACCCCTTCTCATGGGTGAACACTATTTTATTAAAAATAACCCCATAATTAGATAGAGGAGTAAATTCTAAGCAAACTTTCTTTTATCAAGTTTATAAATTTTTTATGTAAATAATATTTCATAATTTAATAAAATATTATTGGTACAGTAAAACCTGCCAATAACGGCCACTAAAAATAGAAAACAATTGGCCGTTATAGAAATGTGGCCGCTAATGCTAGGTTTCCTTTTCCACAAATACATAAAATATAATTGAAAATTTATTTATTTTAGTAATTAAAGCAAATCTAAGTAAATATAATTCTACAAACAAACGGAACAGACTAAAACTAAATTCAATTTACTACAATATAAAACAATATCTATACGAAAAAACAACTACAAGAAAAACAGAATTTTTGTTTGTTTTACATTTTTTTAGATAAACGAAACATACTAAAACTAGTTTAATATAGGTAATACATAATATAAAACAACATACTATAGCTACTACGAAAAATACGCTTATCACTAAAGTATCGTCGTGCTTTCATGCTATATTCAACAAAACCAACTTGGTACGGCCTTTAATTAGATATCGCAAATCACTTTGGCTGATTTTGTCTGCATATATATTATGTTTGAAGAATCCCTTTTTTTTGTGAGACTGGATATAGGACATTTCTCAAGTATGAATTCACATTCATGGTATATCGTTGCTATACAGGGATAATAATCTGTGCAATGTTACGGTACAGGCTACGTTAAATATAAAGTAAATGTGGAAGATATACACTGGTTATTCATTTCAATTTAATCTGATTGTTTTTTAATCGTTTACAATATTTAAAATAATTAAAGACATAAAGTTAGGCATTTCAAAAATAAATTCAGTTCTCACTGGCAGGGTGGGAAATAATAAAGTGCCATACAATAGCATTTCATTATAATGCTCATTACAGGCATTACAGGCTGCTCCGTTTGAGAAAACTCATACTCTCAAACTTTGAGAAAACACTCATTCAGTTTCGACCAACCCTGTATTAGCTAAAATTAAACGTTTTGCTAGATTAATAATTTTTAACAATAATAGACTATATTAAAAATCACTTGAACATAAATTGATTTTCTGATGTCAAATCACTACAATTATACAGGGGGTGAATATTGCTATGAAATTTGAAAAAAAAAACGTAATTATATTTTAAACTACTTCGTATAACATCACAAAACCTGATATTTTAAGAAATAAAACATAGAGTAGAATCCAAAAATGTAACAAAAGATAATTTTGTTTCACCCTGTCAATATGGGTGGCCCTGTATATTTGGAAATGTATTTAAATTCTGATATTATCTATGCCCCAATCTCATCTAAATAAACTTTTTTGGTATCTCCTACAACAAACGACTAATTGGACTTCCCACAACCTGTATACATACAAAATTTCCGCTATAAAATTTTTTCAAAGAAAATGTTATTGGTTTTTTTTAAATAACTCAGTTAATTTTTGAAATATGAGAGTTATTCGAAAAACCATTACAGAGTTAAGTAAACGGTCTATAACACTGTATTAAACATAATTTTCTAAATCCTTTATTTTTTTTTAATACAAGGTGAAATGGCCCCGGTTACATGGTTCTCGCAGTAAAATTTAGGTTTTAAATATTTCTATCTCGGTTATTTTTTGTCGTAAAAAAATATTAAAAAAAGAAAAAGCTTAAATAAAGTTAAAATTAAAATTTTGTTCTCTATCATTTTTTAAGTATATCGAGTATTTTTGGAGTTATTATCAAAAGAAAATGAAATTCACGAAAATTTGAAAAATTCTAATTTTTTTTAATCGTATTTTTTTTCAAAAATATGCATTCTAAACCGGTCAAAATTGTTGAAGTTATTACTCATGTTAAAATAAACAAAGTTTTAAATGGGTTACTATAAATTTTAATTTTTGTGGAAATGACGTATGTTTCATTTTTCATTCTACCCTAAAAAATCTGAAAGGGTCCTCTTATTTCCATCATAACTTGCTTAATTTTGATGATATCGACTTCTTATATAGCTTTTTGATAGTTACCTTTAAGTACTTTATTAAAATGTTTAGTATCTATATTTAACAAAGTGCATCGTTTTCCTGTTATTTAAGCTTGAATACTAAGATTTGAGTACTCGTTGAAAAAAAAATATATATTCAATTGCATAATATATTTATATATTATATATTTATATACGTAATAAAGGATTTTTCGAATAAGGAGCTTATTTATTTTTATATTATGTTCGATTTTGGTAATAACAAGATTTTTAAAGAAACTTATGGTTTTTGAGTTACTTATGAAAAACTGCTTTAAAACATGGATTTTTTTCAGGAAAAATCAAAACTTTTGATCTTTAATAACTCAAAAACTATTTATTTATTGGAATAACTTCATATAACAAATTTTACTTATAATTTGTCCCTCTATCGATTAGTGGTATTATTTTTAATAAAATAATTTCCACCCCCGAGAAGGGGTGGCATCCCCCCCCAGGGTAAAAGTGCAAGTTGGCACCATGTCACCTTTGATTCTTGAGGTATCCTCTACATACTTACCAATTTTCATGCAAATCGACGGAGGTTCAACGAAATCGGAGGTGAAAACCTTCATTGACTCCACTATCTGGAATATTTTAAAATAATAAACAATTTTTTTGGCGTTTAATCGAATAGAATATCTCGGAAAATGTTAAATTAAATTAAATTATGAAAACGGTATTTTAAAGACCACAGCAGGACGCTTCTTGTAAAAAAAGAAACGTTCAATTTCAATGAGTGGTTCCTGAGATACAACCGGTCAAAATTGACCGGCATGTACGGCGAAGATATAAATAATAGGATGATATATTTAAAACCCCCACCTTTTTGTTTCGGTCCTTTTTCTTCACACACATTTTCGTATCTTTAAAATACTTATAACATATATTATAATAATAAAAACTATCGGTATTACGAGTGAAGAATACCAAAAATACGAAAATTTCAATCAAAAAACAGGTTGAAGAAAACGGAATCCCAAAGCTCAAATTCGGTATACGGTAAAAAAATGGATTTTCTCGGCTTCCCATACAATAATTTTTTTCATCTTATTTTTTTGTTCCTAAGTAACTCGAGTAGAGCCATCTAACTAGCGTATTATTAAATGCCAAAGTTGCTTTTGTTTAATAATTCCCTTAACAGAGTCTGCTTCTGCCTTTGTACATGCTGTATCTTTATATGTGTATATGTATATTCCAATAAATATTGGAGGCAGTACACATTCTTTCCTCACTCTCTTTTTTATTGAGTACTCTTCTTGTCTACTTCCAATACATATTGGCGATAACTCTTATCTTTTTCTTCTTTTGGCATCATAGCCCTGGATTGGCCTTTACCTGTTTGGCCTGTTCTTTCATTCAGACCTCTCTTGTGCCCTTCTCGTCCATAGTCTTGCATACATAGTTTTCATTTCGTCTTCCCCATTATTCAACCATACTGCCGTGCTAGGCCCAAAGGCGGTAAATTACATTTGACAAAATGGTGGCAAAATCGATTTCAAAATTGAGTACTAAAATTTTTGGCCCGTTAGGGATTTATGGACTAGCTAATAGTTTTTATGCATGGATGTATGCCCCAGTTTATTAAGGGAACCATTAATGATATTTTATTTAAAACAAAGTTTTATATAAAAAAAGATAGATACCGCTAAAACGTTTTATCAAAAATTACTATAAAACTAAGCCTATTAGCGGTATGTGGTTTACGGTTGTGATTGATATGAAATAAAAAGTTTTTTCTTATTAAAATTTAATAAATTGAAACAATTAAAGTATTATTAAATGTTATTAATTTGGTTGAGTCACAATATGACAACAACAAATTGACAATATTTAGTTGTCGTTATTTCTGTTTTCTTTCGAGAGTCAATAAATACATATTGGTTCATTAATAATAATGTTCTATTTGCGATAAAATATAGAGAATTAAACAAAAAACCAAACAATATACCTTGTGTCTGGTACATACAAAAGACCTATTTAGTATTACAATCGTATTACCTCATGATTAACATTTTTTATATAATCTTTTAAAGTGCGTCTAATAATTTGGCCAGAAACTGTATACAACGAAAAAAACAGAGTCTGTTCATATTGTTAACAGATGTTAAACACCTGATGTTAAGCGTTTTAAAGAATTCTTCAACTGTGAATTTAAACCATACTTTTACTTTCTCAGCTGTTATATTTTTATTTTGTTTCTTAGCGACAAAGGTTTCCTATTTTACGACATATTATTATAGAGCTTTAAGTTTTTATGATTGCCGACACCGACCCTAATATTATTATTCAGGTTATTTTTATTCTCATTTTAGATAAATACGATAAGGAATAAAATATAATTGGGTATTTCACAAATTATATTGTAGCAGATGGATTTCTACTACAATGTTTTATAAAAAATATCCATTAATTTTAATCCTATCCCAAGAAAAATATTTATTTTTCTAATATATTTTGGCGAGTTTATATATCTTTAAAATTTCCTAAGCCGCTCCTGTTCGAAATATTTCAAAGTATTTCGCAACATAGTAAAATCATAGGAAATTTCCTGTTTACTTGTATAAACATTTATTGTTCTGGAAGGATCCGTTGAAAAATCCCAGTATATCTCCCTTAAGTTTTGAGCGCTAAAAACCCTATGATATTATTGGTCTGAATTTTGAAAGATCCTTGAATTTTAGTTGGCGATTGGTTAATATCTCGGTCGAGAAATGCTTCGGCTCAGCGCACGAAGAGAATTTTTCGAAAGGCAAGGTACGCCGCTGAAAATAAAGATAGTTCCAAACACATGTTCGAAGATTAAACATCTTTTAGTATGGAACTCAACTAACAGACTCGCAGAAAGTCGCACTTTGCCGGCCTTAAAATGTTTTTCTTCTTATGGTAGAAGAACTAAAGGATTTTTAACTTGTCAAGGAATATAATGACAATAGTTTCACAGCATTTTACATGGATATATTCTTGTGAAACACTATTATAAATTGTAACGTTTTACCTGTCTGCTCTAATGGGATCAAGGAAAGACTATCTACTAAGATACTGGGGGGTCGAAATGGGGCTAGTAGAAGGAACAGACACGCAAACCTTCATGCGAACGACAGCTCATTTTTTGTGCGGTGGCGGGTCGTAGATTCGTTGGGAGGGGTAGGAGGGTTTAAAGAAGACTAACTACATAACCAAATAAGCAAAGGATACTTACACAGACTTGAGGACTTTCCTACTATTTAAACAAATTGGGACGCCGTTTGAAAAATCCTCAAATTCTCATATCGAGTACTTACTGGAAACCAACTGGGGGACATTCATCATAGATTCCTCGTTGGGGTTAAACTGGGCTACTTATTTATCATTATTGGCTTCTATGCCATATCTTTTTCTTCTGTTCTAAAACTTAATTCGCTTGTATTAGCTATCTCTTAACAATTTTTTTAAAAAAAGAGGTTACAGAAATAAAGATGTGTACATTTTATAATGTTTATTTAGACCTTTATATCTTATTATTATTATTTTGAGAATAAACACATTCTCGTAACAAGAAATAAATAATAAAAACAAATACATGATTTTACAATTCTTAACCTTATTTTTAGCAGTGTACCAAAACAAAAATTTGACATGGCTGTCAAAAGTCACTGCCATTAAATTTACTTTACATAAAAATTTCCGAGAATCCATGTTGAAAACAAATTATTTAATTATGTAAAACCTTTACCATTAATATCCACTTGTGAATTATATAAAATAAACATTCAGAACATTCATACAGAACAAAATCCATTCATATGACACACTTAGGAACTTCAAAATTTTCCATTCGAGATTGGGGGAGGGAAGACATCCAAATCATTACAAAACAGGAACTTACGGGAATCCTTACTGGAACATGAACAAATCCATAATATCATCATAAAAATAGCAACAGTTACACAAAGGACAGGAATGTTACCATAACATCATAAAAACAGGAAACCACGCACTTCTTTACCGGCAAAATAAACTGCGTGACAATAAAACTGTTTCACAATAATATATCCATTAAAATGCTGTGAAACTATTGTCATTATATTCCTTGACAAGTTAAAAATCCTTTAGTTCTTCTACCATAAGAAGAAAAACATTTTAAGGCCGGCAAAGTGCGACTTTCTGCGAGTCTGTTAGTTGAGTTCCATACTAAAAGATGTTTAATCTTCGAACATGTTTTTGGAACTATCTTTATTTTCAGCGGCGTACCTTGCCTTTCGAAAAATTCTCTTCGTGCGCTGAGCCGAAGCATTTCTCGACCGAGATATTAACCAATCGCCAACTAAAATTCAAGGATCTTTCAAAATTCAGACCAATAATATCATAGGGATTTTAGCGCTCAAAACTTAAGGGAAATATACTGGGATTTTTCAACGGATCCTTCCAGAACAATAAATGTTTATACAAGTAAACAGGAAATTTCCTATGATTTTACTATGTTGCGAAATACTTTGAAATATTTCGAACAGGAGCGGCTTAGGAAATTTTAAAGATATATAAACTCGCCAAAATATATTAGAAAAATAAATATTTTTCCTGGGATAGGATTAAAATTAATGGATATTTTTTATAAAACATTGTAGTAGAAATCCATCTGCTACAATATTAGGTAAAATACCATTACTTACAGTAATTAGGGCAAATTTTACCATTTTATTAGTTGTATTGTACAATCTAATGATATGTTATGATTAAAATATGATCACATTATCTTTCAGACCGAAAGATACGTAAATAAATATGGGATATATAATATTATTAAAATATTCACACTGCTCTACTAAAAAGTTGCTTAGAATGACATAGTGTAGTTGACTTCCGAGGTCCAGAAATATTATCAACAAAACTCTGATGTAAAAACAAATTTAATAAAATTGATTCATAGTTTTGAATACATCGTTAATTTAAAAACAAATTTCTGTATCATTAACTAGGTATCTGAGGCATTCTTAGAAAATTTATAAAGGAATAAAACCAGGATTTTTTATAAAACTTAGGTAAAGTCTACAGTCTAAAGTCTTAGGTATCTACAATCCCGTATCTATAATAACTTGTGTTTAAACAAAAAAAAAATGCAATCAATGGGACTTCTAATCCCATGTACGACCAACAAAGGGTTAATTACAGAAAACGTTAAGTACGAAAGAAACCTTGCGCCTGTACAGGCTAAATATAATTTTTTCCACCCCTTGTAATTGCTTTAGATTAAATTGTTTTCTTTCTATAATATTGCCTTCAGTGGTTTCACCTCGTATTTCACAACTCTTACTCGACTTGATTTTCTAAAAAAACATAACATATTTTTTCTACAACCGTGTTAAAAATGCAATTTTTAGCACTCCATACGGGCGTTAAAAATGCTACTTTAAGGCACTAGTGCTTTAAAATTTTTAAGGCACTGCAGTTCGTATTGACCGTATAGGCAATTTTGATGTAATGTCAAAAATAATAAAAATGGAATGTCAGTCAAGTTCAACTAAAAGTGTTTGTAGATATTGTCCTGTAATTGCGTTTGTAGAAAAAATATTGTATGATATGCGTGTTAAAAAGTACATTTTTAAGGCACTGGTGTGCTTTAACTTTCACATGCGTGCCTTAAACGTTTACTTTTAACACATATCATAAATAACTATTAAGTCACTTTTTTAAAAATGTTTGTGGACAGCGTGTGGATATGTTATAAAGACTTTAAAACCTAATTAAAAAAAATAAGAAATATTTTTTAACTATAAAAATCTCTTACCGCCTAATTCAAGATATAAATCATCTACAGAAAATAAATTTAAATTGATATAATAATATCGAAAAGTTCTTACCATCCTCGTTAATTATTCCTTTTACTAACACAACTCTTTTAACTTACACAATAATAATAACCATGTAAAGTTGGGCCGAATTTACTTTGCAATACTAAGACGATTTGGAGGTTTATAAATGTAGGCGTAGCATTCTTGAAAGTATATTAGCGGTAAGTGCAATATGCTAAGGTATATGGGCGGCAACTGTAGTAGATACCGTCAAAACGTCATAGTATTTAACATTTGCCGCCAAATGGCTTAGTATTTTAATTGAAAAGTGTAGATACCGCTAACAGAATTGCAATTTTATTTAAAATATAATGCTTCTACGACTCCAGAGACTTTGTAAATATATCCTAAATGCCCTGTTCTACCTAGAAATACCAAAATCTCATTTTCCATAAAAAAAGTTACCGCCTTTGAGCTTAGCACGGCAGCATATTGCTCTTGGTCTCCCTGTTTTTCGTCTTCCTATCTGCTTCCATTGCGATATTTTCTTTGTTGTTTTTGTATCTTATTTTATCTGTATATGTGCCAGCTCCAACTTTCTATTCTTTTAAAAATTGGTGTATAATATTAAAAGTTTTTTTTGTGTAAAAATTATTTACTTTTGGCAACGTGTCTATCCATATCTCTATATTTGATAATAATAAATGTGCGATTTCTTCTTTCACTCCCAAACTTAAATAGTAATACTACTATCTATCTTAGTAAATTACCAGGTACGTATCAGGCTGCTAGTCAACTGGAATTAAAAGCGAAATAATTCACTTCCAGTTAGACAGAGAACATTTCCAAATTGTAATTCTCGATTATCAGCCGAATTAAAGGCACAAACGTTCTGAGCAAAACTATGCTAAAAGGGGTAAAGAACAACATTCAGTCTCGACTTAATTAAAATACTTCATCACAATAAAGTTTAATTTAATTCGATACAGATGGCAAAAGCAATGGAGACTGTGTGCAATGCTAATTTCTACTATTAGCTTCACTATCAACTTTGGATATTTGCAAGATTTGCTGCAATAAATACGGAAGTGTGTTTCTGGGAGAATTTAAGGGTTACGTGAAATTATTTTATTAAACCCTCAAGGCAAGAGGTAGAACAAATTGGTTTTGCTTATGGATTTATCTACATGGGAAATATTTGTCTAAACATTAATTCAATCTAATGGCACAGGATGATATATTCAAATGTATATTTATTTTAATATACTTCGTTAATTAATAAAATTATTTGCATTCTTTTTAGTTTTTTATGCTTTATTTATTTAACTTAATAAATATACACACAACCAAATTTATATGGAATCACCATGTATTTCAAAGTAATATTTATTTCTTTTGAAAAAGCTTGTTGTTTTTTTTTTTTATTTATTTACGCTGTAACCACAGGGGTTATTAGCGATCTAAAAAATATAACAAAAGTAAAGTTAATAAAAATTACAATAGGTGATACAGTCCAGAGTCTTTAAGATAATTTATTGTGTTTTTAACATTCATGTTTACTCCTAAGGCTTCCTTTATATTCATTGGGATGGTATACTTCTTTCTTATTGTTTCATATGTTTTGCACTCAGTTAATATATGTTTCACGGAGAGTGTTGTTTCACAGTTTTCACACATAGGCGGCACAGTTCGCGTAAAGAGATGTTTGTGTGTTAGGTTGCTGTGTCCCAGCCGTAAACGTGATATTTTCACTTGGTCGGGTCTGTTCGCTATTATTTGCGGCCACGGTTTCACTGATTGTTTGATTTCCTTGAGTTTATTTTGCGACGCACTCCATTTATTTTGCCACGCACTAAACACTTCATATTTTATTTCTGACTTCAGGTCATCGGAAGAAACCTCGTTAATAAGGATGGAGTCCTGGCTGAGGGATGCTGAACGGGCTAGTAGATCTACTTCCTCATTTCCTTGTATACCTGAGTGTGATGGGACAAACATAAAGTCGACAGTGATCTTATTTTTATTTAGGATCGCTATTTCTGATTGGATATGTAAGGCAATTGGATTATTGGTGTAAAGACGTTTGATAATGTTAAGTGAGCTGAGTGAATCGGTTATTATGAGAGACGGGGATTGTTTCGACTCTTTTATGTGGATCAGTGCTTGTAATATTGCATACAACTCTGCAGTGAATGACGACGTAATAGGCTTGAATTTAAATTTTAATGATGTATTGGGTGTGAGGATGGCTGCACCAACACCGTCTGATGATTTGGATGCGTCAGTGTATATCTTGTAGTGATTTTTAAAGGTTTCCATTTCTTTTAAGAATGATTGTTTGATTAGGTCTGTTATGGTCTCACTTTTTTTGTATATACTAAGGTTAGCATTAATTTTGGGAATTGGTATTAACCAGGGTGGAGAAGTTGGGAAATTTGTTGGGATAATTTCAGGAAATTGAAGATGCAGGTCATGAAGGTTTCTCCTAATTCTTTCGTAAAATGGTGGATCTAATCTTGTTGCAGAGAAAGTGCCTTGAAATCGATCTGTGAATGTATTGGTATAAGTAGGGTGTTCTTTATTACTGGCTATTTTAGAAGCATATGAGAGAGAAAGATATTTGCATCGTAAACTTAGGGGTGGTTCTCCTGTTAAGCATTGTAAACTTTCAACTGGTGTCGTTCGAAACGCACCTGTAGCTATTCGTAGAGCCGCGTTTTGAACAGTTTCTAAGGTTTTCAATACTGACATTTTGCTTGATGAATAAACTATCGTACTATAGTCGAGTTTGGATCTGACTAAAGATTTATATACGTGTAATAGTGTATTTTGATCTGCTCCCCAGTTTTTGCTGGAAATAGTTTTCATAACATTTAATCCTGCTTGGCATGATTTTTTAAGTTCTTCTGTATGTTTTTTCCATGATAACTTTTGATCGAAAACCATACCTAAAAATCGGACATTATTTGTGAAACTAAGGGTTTGGTTATATAGCTTCAGATGCGGAGTTCGAGTGTTATGTTTTCTTGTGAATAGAATACATTTAGTTTTTGTCGGTGAGAATTGTAATCCGATAGACCTAGACCATGTTTCTAACTGATTGATTGTTTGTTGTAAATGTTTTTGTATAGATGTAGAGTTTTTTCCTTTGGCAAATAAAACTAAGTCATCAGCGTATAGTCTTCCTTTGACAATTGGTGAGCATTGTTGAAGTATATCGTTTATGGCTATTAGGAAAAGGGTTGAGCTTATAACTGATCCTTGTGGTACTCCGTTCTTTTGAACTTTTTTATCTGAGTTAACGTTGTCTGATCGAACTATGAAGCTGCGAGATTGAAGAAAATTTGATATAAATTTTAACATATTTCCTCTGATATTCCAATTATGCAATTTCGTTATGATATTGAATCGCCACACAGTATCGTAAGCTTTATTAATATCAAAGAAGACTGCGATACAATCTTGCTTATTTGCAAATGCTTCATGTATGCCTGACTCTAAGTCTATTAAGTTGTCTACAGTGGATCGATTTTGCCTAAATCCGCTTTGCTGTGGGATAAGAAGTTTTTGTTGTTCTAAATACCATCTCAGTCTTTTATTTATCATTTTCTCTAGCACTTTACATATAATATTGGTTAAAGATATTGGTCGATATGATTCTGGTGATGTCCGGGATTTATCAGGTTTGAGAAGAGGTAGTATTATTGCTTCGGACCAGGTTGAAGGGAAAACCTGGTTACTCCAGATTGAATTATAAAGGTCTAAATTATTCCCATTGTCTGGAAGATGTAGTAGAAATGCTAGGGGAATACCGTCTGGTCCCGGGCTTGCATCTTTCGAAGAGTTTAAGGCTTCGGCAAGTTCTATTAAGGAAAAAGGAACGTTAAGGTTGTGAATCTCATGTTCGTCAAATCCCAGTATGTTTTTTTCTACGTTGTTTTTATGCATTTTGAAATCGTCAGTATAATTTTCATCACTGGAATTTAACTCGTATTGGTCTGCTAACATATCTACGATTTCTTTTCTATCTCTAATTATTCTGTTATTTTTTGCTAGAAAAGGAATTTTATATGGTTGGCTTTTACCAGAGATTTTTCTTAAGTTTCTCCAAACTGTACTTATTGTTGAAGAGGTATTTAGAGATGAGATGAATTTTTTCCAGGATTCTTTTCTATTCTTTTTTAGAATGTATCTTGCCTCAGCTCGTCGTTTTTTGTATTCCGTTGTGTTTTCGTCTGTTTTGTGACGCTTTAGTTTATTGAAAGCTTTCTTATACTCTCTCGTAGCTTGGCTGCATTCAGGTGTCCACCATGGAAGAGGCTTATGTTTCTTTAATATTTTTGTTTTTCCTACATATGTCATGGCGGCATTAGTGATCATTTGTAAAAATGTACTTAAAAATTTGTCTATGTCGTTTGATGATGTGAAGTTGGTTTGGTTAATGTCCTGTTCAATTTGTTTGGTAAAGTTATTCCAATCAGCGTTTTTAATATTCCACTTTATGATAGATGACTCAATATTTATTGTGCTCTGATGTGTTAAAGAAATTATAATGGGGTAGTGGTCACTACCGTATAAATAGGGTAGTACGTCCCATGTTAATGTGGTGGACAAAATTGGGTCACACAGAGAAATATCAATTGCCGATGTTGTGCCATTTTGGATGTTGAATCTGGTTGGTCTTCCGTCGTTAAGTAGATTCAGATTTTGGGATGTTATTATGTCTTCTATAATACGACCTTTCGAGTTGAGTTTTATGGAGCCCCACATCGGATTGTGGCCGTTAAGATCTCCGACGATAATTCTAGGTGAAGGAATTTGTTCCATAATAGCTATTAAATCTTCTTTGGATATGGATTGATTTGGTGGGATATACATATTACATATATAAATCTTTTGAGGTATATTTATTGAGATAGCTATTAATTCAATATTATTTGAAGTCACTGTTAACTGTGTGCTCATGAATTTTTCATCTACGTAAATTGCTACTCCTCCACTGGCAATATTTTGGTTTAATCTGTTTTTGTAGAAACATGAATAATTACGAAAGTTATATACGTGGCTTGAATTTTTGAAATTTGTTTCCTCTAGGCAGATAATAGATGGGTGGGTTTCAGAGATAATATGTTTAAGTTTTTCGAAATGGGTATAGAACCCATTTAAGTTCCATTGAAGTAGAGAAGTGAATTTAATTATTCTTTAGAAGAGCTTATAGACGAGTCGGAGTCTTCTCCCGAGAGTGAAGTTTTTAAACCAATGTATTTGCCAAGTTTTTTCCTTAATCTGGTGCTTTTGTTTTTCATTCTTTTGTCGGTATAATATGGATGTAATTCTGTTAGAAACTTTATAAGTGCCTGAGAGTCATCTGAGTATAATTTTGTTATGCTGATTATGTCTTTTGCTCCTTGTATATTTTCGAATAAATCCACTACTTGATCAAAGTTTAACAATTGTGTTTCGCTTTTTTCTAGATATTCTCGAACTGGTTCTAAAAACGTTTTAAGATTTGTTATCTCATCTGTTAAGTTTTTGTCGTCAGTTTTGGTTTTTTTCATTAATTGAAGTTTAGGTTTTTCGAATTCGTCTTCGGCGGGTGGCGATGTTGCATCTTCTAAGGTTCTTTTTCCTGTTGTTTTATCCGAAGTTATCTGGGGTTCGTGAGTATTCATCTGTGTATTTTTGTTTAGAGGTAAGTTTTGACTTGCTTCGGGTGAGGTTGATTTTTGTTTTTGGATATTATAGGATGACTCAGACGATGTAGGTGTTGCGATTGTAGTGTTGACTGAAGACGTGGTTAAATGTATGGATGTATTTTGTAGTGGTGGTTGTTGGGTTGTGTTTATTGATAAATGCGGGATGGCTTCTGTTTGCGATGTGGTTTGAGAAGACATGGTAGGTGTGGAGGGAATGGTATTTGAAATTGTGGGAGTATTTTGCGGATTATCTTGTTGAGTATGATTTATTGGTAAAGTTTGTTTCATCTCTGTTTGCACTGCATTATCATTGTAAGGATGGCTATGAAATGAAATATTTGGACAATTAGCTGCCTGGTGTCCAGTTAATTTGCATTTGAAACATGTATCGTTTTGGGCTATAAATATGCGGTATGATGTTTGTTCTAACTTGACAAAAAAAGATTCAGGTAATACAAAGTTGTCTGGCAGAGGTGAAATGAAAATTTGTCGTCGGAAGCTTAGAATGTGACTGAAAGCAGGATTGGTTGCTCCTATTCTTAGGTATGATATGTCTGATAGAGGATTTAGAC
Source organism: Diabrotica virgifera virgifera (assembly GCF_917563875.1). Lineage (NCBI taxonomy): Eukaryota > Metazoa > Arthropoda > Insecta > Coleoptera > Chrysomelidae > Diabrotica > Diabrotica virgifera. Next base: position 240,620,697 of record NC_065443.1, on the reverse strand, counting down.
CTAGTTTTATTAATTCGTCTTTAATTAAGTTCGAAGGTATACTTGGACATACACCGGACAGAATTAAGCGGACTGATGGAGTTATTAATCTTCTTGCTTCTAGTATATTTCCATTTATTTTATCTTCTTTGTTTCTGTTAGGAATTTGTCTACTAAGTTTTTAGATGATAGATATATGCATATTCTACCGTTTGATATACGGGATGCGAAAATTATATTTCTTGGTTCTATATGCTGACTCAATCCTTCAAGATAGTCATTGATTGTACAATTCTCTAGAGTGTTAAATAAAATGGCTTGATCTCTGTCTGGAGTTAATATATTGCGTGGTTGGCTAACTGCTTTTGAATATGATGCAATTTGTTGTGGTTGACTGGAAGATGACATCTTTTAAATTTATTTAAAATCCAACTCCGGTGCTGTCTCACAGCTTTCGCTGTGACACCCGTTCATGGAATTGGATAATGTAGAGATAATTGTCGTGATTTATTGAAATATTCAATCCAAATAGACACAAATAATAAATTTCATCTACTTACAATTAAAATATTCCGTATACAAATCACTTTCACTAGTACTTTTATATTATAGTACTTTTTATTTTAATTACTTTTAAATATGTTTCAGTAATTACTATTTAACTAGCTCGATAACCAAAAACACTTGTTCATCGGTAGCTGTCTAAACATCGAATCAAACTTGTTGTTGTTACGAAGAATAAACCTTTTTATTGAAAATAAACAAATCGATAAGACAATCAGATAGTACAGCTCGGTACGGTATAGGTTATTTGCTTGAGTTGCAAATTGAACGAAAATAAATAAACTAAATTTTGCGTCCAAAAACCAAAATATGCGTCATAAGGGATTGTAAACCTTACAACGGGGAAAGATTATATTGTCCTTGTACAGTAAGTAGTGTTTTCAGAGGGACATAGCTGTAGAGCTAGGACACATCCCGTTCTTTCCAAAACCTATGCTAGTTAATAGGACTAGACAACCTCAAAAATAAAGCAAGGGAAATTTTCCAAAAAGTAGCAACGGCTCGCCACGATCGTTTAATTCTCCATTCAGCTGAAAATCATCCAACTATTTCTCACCTGCAGCTCCAAAGGCAGCTTTTGGAAGCTACAAGTGTAACTCTTTCAGTTAAAAAGATAAAAAGAAGAGTTCGTGCTAAGAAGTATACAGAAGGAGACAGTTATGGGTTCCCGAGTTATCCAGGCAGCACAAGATTAATCGCCTAAATTTGGTGTCTTCACCACCAAAACTGCAACATTGGGAATTGACAAAATGTGCTATTTTCAGAAAAAGTCAGGATTTGTGTAAAATCAGATGACCTACGAAATCGTGTACTTCGAGGTCGAGGAAGACAAGCAAAAACAAAAACTGTTAGATCTGTTTACAAATATACAAGAGGAAGTGTAATGTTCTGGAGAGGAATAATTGTTATCCGTAAAAAAACTTCTTTAATTTTCATCTAATCAACTTTAACTGCTCACTGGTATGTTGATAACCTGTAGTTAGGCTCTGAAGAGGTGCAACAGGAGAAAATTTAATTTTCTTTCATGATAATATACCTCCACCTACCATTAGAGTGACTAGAGACATCATTGAAACAGAAGGTATGCCTTGTTTGGAGTGGCCTACTTGATCACCCGAGCTTGACACTATAGATAATTTGTGCGATATGCCTAAAAGAAAAATTAGAGCTCGCCAGGATAATCCACAAATCACCTCACGGCTAGTACAAGATTGCATAAAGACTAGAGGTGATAACACTGAATACCAAAAAAAAAACAAAAAAAATAAATAAAAACCATTTAAACATTATTTGTTGTACACTGAAATTTTTTTTAACTTTAAAACAACTAATTTCAATTTGTTTGTTAATACTTTATTGTTTTATATAATTGTTTTTACTCTGGGCTAATTAGCAAAATTCATGGAAAAATTATTTCCCAGCAAGTTTATTTCTGGAATCGAATTATAAGATCATACATTATAAGATCATTGTATAAAATATTAATAATATAGGTATGCAAAGTCCGCATATAGTGTGCTCCTTTTTTTATAAACAAAATGGCGCCGACAAATCGTATTTTTTTCAATTATTGCTCTATAACTCCAAAGATTTTACCATTTCAACAAAAACACTCAAATAAAAATTCACCGCAATTGAATTCTGCATAGAGATATGTTTTTCCTGATTTGCTTTGACGAAAATTTTCCTCGGAAAATGCGGGTTTTCCCAACAACAACTCTAATTTTCAAATAAAGTTTTAGGTAAGTAATAATTAATCAATAATTAAATAATTAAGTGACATCAAAACTTTCTTGGTATATATTGTAATTCCAGAAGCCGGTGAAAATTAAATAAATATTTTAGCAACAATTCAATAATTATTGTTAATTAACAATTTACGATCGCAATAATAACCAAAATAATCACGATACATTGATCAAACTTATAAAGATTATAAAGATGAGATTAAATTAAAGATTATCGACAAAATATCAATTTTTCATTTTTTTGCATAATTATTAAATTTTGAAAAAAAAATAGTTATAATACGCTGGTCTAATTAGTAAAGTACAAAGAAAGGTTATTAACCAGCAATTTCATTGCTGGAATCGAATATTATGATCCTTTATATTAATAATATAGGTATGCAAAGTCCGCAGATAGTGTGCTACTTTTTTTATTAACAAAATGGCGCCCCCAAATCGTGTTTTTTTCAATTATTGGTCTATAACTCTTAAGATTTTAACTTTACACCAAAAACACTCAAATAAAAATTCACCCCAATTTAATTCTACATATAGGCATGTTTTCCCGATTTGCTCCGACGAAAATTTTCCTCGGAACATGTGGGTTTTCCCAACAAAATCTCGAATTTTCAAATAATTCTTTTGGGCAAGTAATTATTTATTATTAATTAAATAACTTGGCGAAATAAAAGCTCTCTTGGTATAGATTATAACTGCAAAAGTCGGTGAAAATTAAACGAATATTTTAGCAACAATTCAATTGTTACTTAACAATTTACAGTCGCAATAAAAACCAAAATATTCATGAGACATTGATCAAACTTAGAAAGATTATAAATATGTGATGCCTATTTATTATTTTGTTGACAAGATATAAATTTTTTATTTTTTTGCATAATTTTTAAATGTTTAGAAAAATAGTTATAAACAAATTAACATTTCTCAGAAATTGTTTATTATATTCTAATTTTAAAAAATACCTAAAATGCGTATTTCAAAGGTCTTGAAAATGAATGCTTCAAAAAATTTTTCCAACCATTTGCAAAAAAGTTATGAAACAGCAAATTTAATATACGAATGCTCCGTTGCTTATATTTTGTGTTAATTGTTTCAAAGCTTAAAACTAAGTCTGTGGTACAATCTAATTACTCACAAATAATATAAAATATTAGTGTAATAGTTCTGTTTTAATCAAAGATTAAATATACTTTTTTTGGTAATTTTTAGCGCGAAAGTAGGCTTGATACAGAGCCGGACACTCCAAGCGACTGACACGCTTTAAACTCGCGCGAGTTGTGTATGTGGACGGGTATAATACATAATACATAGCTACGGTACTGTACTAGTCTAGTTTCGCGCGTGTAAATTACAAAAAAAAATATTTTTAATATTTAATTAAAATATAACCATTAAACTAATAATCGATATTTTTTGTAAGTAATTAGCTTGTACTTTAAACTCACTTTTACGCTTAGAAAGAATAAAAAAAATTATAAACAACGCAGTAATCGTATGTTTACTTTGCTGTTTCATAACTTTACTGCAAATGGCTCTAAAAAAGTTTTAAAACATTCATTTTCAAGATATTTGAAATACGCATTTTAACTGTTTTTTAAAATAAGAATATAATAAAAACTTTCTAATAAACGTTAATTTGTTTATAACTATTTTTTAAACATTTAAAGATTATGCAAAAAAATAAAAACATTTATATTTTGTCGACAAAACGTTAAATAGGCATCTCATCTTTATAAGATTTCAAAGTTTGATCAGCGCATCATAATTATTTTGGTTATTATTGCGACCGTAAATTATGAATTAACAATTGAATTGTTGCTAAAATATTCCTTCAATTTTCACCAGCTTCTGGAACTATAATCCAAACCAAGAAGGCTTTTAAGTCAACAAATTATTTAATTATTGGTAGATAATTACTTATCTAAAACTTTATTTGAAAATTAAAGATTTTGTTGGGAAAACCCGAATTTTCCGAGGAAAGTTTTCGTCGGAGCAGATCGGAAAAAACATATCTCTATGCAGAATTTAATTGCGGTGAAATTTTATTTGAGTGTTTTTGTTGTAAAGTTAAAGTCTTCGGAGCTATAGAGCAATAATTGAAAAAAAAAACACGATTTTCGGGCGCCATTTTGTTTATAAAAAAAATAGCACACTATCTGCGGACTTTGCGTACCTATATTATTAATATATATATATATATATATATATATATATATATACATCCTACTATCAATTTGGCATCGATACATTATGCATTTACCATCGATTTGGCATCGTCTTGCAAAGTGGCATCTGTATATCGATGCCACTTTACACTACCTTAATAACTTTATTCCTGTACTTGCTACCAGAAGTCTAATCAGCTCGGTAGTTAGAGATTTGATTCCTTGATGTTACTTTAATATATCAGCTTTCCTTGTTTACCCCTTACTAAGTTATATAAGTTTATTCCATAAAATGTTTGAGTCCAAAATGATCGTACAGTGAAAATATTATATACATTTAGTTCAGTGTTTTACCGTTTTGTCGCTGCCGTTATATACATGAAAACGTATATCCCACTTTCATTATCAATCATTTTGGCATCAGAAATTTGGCATCACTGTTGAATACAATATTATTCACAACGAAAAATAGACAATTTGAGAATGTATATATTATTTTCATAAAGAAATCAGTCTGGCATCATGTTTTATTGTTTTCACCCAATTTTGAAAAAATGTGAAAACTTTGTATTATCCACGTCCGTCTGTCCGTCTGTCTGTAACCACAACTCCTCCGTCAATATACCAGCTAGAATGACAAATGAGGTATCAAATGAAAGCTGATAATCCAAGGATGGTACTAAAGGTGAGATATTTGACCTTGGCGGTCTGTCCGTCGGTCTTTACGACCGCGAATATAACTCCTCCATCATTATACCAGGTAGAATGACAAATGAGGTGTCAAATGAAAGCATATAATCCAAGGATGGTACTAACGGTGAGATATTTGACCTAGGCTGTCTTTCCGTCGGTCCCTCCGACCGCAAATATAACTCCTCCGTCATTCTACCTGGTATAATGACAAATGAGGTGTCAAAAGAAAGCTTATAATACAAGGATGGTACTAAAGGTGAGATATTTGACTTAGGCGGTCTGTGACTCGGTCCCTCCGACCGCGAATATAACTTATCCGTCATTATACCAGGTAGAATGACAAATGAGGTGTCAAATGAAAGCTGATAATCCTAGGATGGTACTAAAGGTGAGATATTTGACCTAGGCTGTCTTTCCGTCGGTCCCTCCGACCGCGAATATAACTCCTCCGTCATTATACCAGGTAGAATGACAAATGAGGTGTCAAAAGAAAGCTTATAATACAAGGATGGTACTAAAGGTGAGATATTTAACTTAGGCGATCTGTGCGCCGGTCCCTCCGACCGCCAATATAACTCCTCCATCATTATACCAGGTAGAATGACAAATGAGGTGTCAAATGAAAGCTTATATTCCAAGGATGGTAATAAAGGTGAGATATTTGACCTAGGCTGTCTTTCCGACGGTCCGTACGACCGGGAATATAACTCCTCCGTCATTATACCATGTAGAATGAGAAATGAGGTGTCAAATGAAGGCTGATATTCCAAGGATGGTACTAAAGGTGAGATATTTGACCTACATGGTCTGTCCGTCGGTCCGTCCGACCGCGAGTATAACTCCTCAATCATTATACCAGGTAGAATGATAAATGAGGTGTCAAATGAAAGCTTATAATCCAAGGATGGTACTAAAGGTGAGATATTTGGCCTAGGCAATCTTTCTGTCGGTCCGTACGACCGCGAATATAACTTCTCCGTCATTATACCAGGTAGAATGACAAATGAGGTGTCAAATGAAAGCTGATAATCCTAGGATGGTACTAAAAGTGAGATATTTGACCTAGGCTGTCTTTCCGTCGGTCCCTCCGACCGCGAATATAACTCCTCCGTCATTATACCAGGTAGAATGACAAATGAGGTGTCAAAAGAAAGCTTATAATACAAGGATGGTACTAAAGGTGAGATATTTAACTTAGGCGATCTGTGCGCCGGTCCCTCCGACCGCCAATATAACTCCTCCATCATTATACCAGGTAGAATGACAAATGAGGTGTCAAATGAAAGCTTATATTCCAAGGATGGTAATAAAGGTGAGATATTTGACCTAGGCTGTCTTTCCGACGGTCCGTACGACCGGGAATATAACTCCTCCGTCATTATACCATGTAGAATGAGAAATGAGGTGTCAAATGAAGGCTGATATTCCAAGGATGGTACTAAAGGTGAGATATTTGACCTACATGGTCTGTCCGTCGGTCCGTCCGACCGCGAGTATAACTCCTCAATCATTATACCAGGTAGAATGATAAATGAGGTGTCAAATGAAAGCTTATAATCCAAGGATGGTACTAAAGGTGAGATATTTGGCCTAGGCAATCTTTCTGTCGGTCCGTACGACCGCGAATATAACTTCTCCGTCATTATACCAGGTAGAATGACAAATGAGGTGTCAAATGAAAGCTTATATTCCAAGGATGGTACTAAAGGTGAGATATTTGACCCAGGCTGTCTTTCCGTCGGTCCGTACGACCGCGCATATAACCCCTCCGTCGTTATACCAGGTAGAATGACAAATGAGGTGTCAAATGAAAGCTGATAATCCAATGATAGTACTACAGGTGAGCGATTTGACCTAGGCTGTCTTTCCGCCGGTCCGTACGACCGCGACTATAACTTCTGCGTCTTTATACCAAGTAGAATGACAAATGAGGTGTCAAATGAAAGCTGATAATCCAATGATGGTACTACAGGTGAGCGATTTGACCTAAGCTGTCTTTCCGCCGGTCCGTACGACCGCGACTATAACTTCTGCGTCTTTATAACAAGTAGAATGATAAATAAGGTGTCAAATGAAAGCTTATAATCCAAGGATGGTACTAAAAGTGAGATATTTGGCCTAGACAATCTTTCTGTCGGTCCGTACGACCGCGAATATAACTTCTCCGTCATTATACCAGGTAGAATGACAAATAAGGTGTCAAATGTAAGCTGGTAATACAAGGATGGTACTAAAGGTGAGATATTTGACCTAGGCGGTCTGTCGGTGGGTCCGTCCGACCGCGAATGTAACTCCTCTATCATTATACCAGCTATAAAAATAAATGAGGTGTCAAATGAAAGCTTATAATCCAAGGATGGTACTAAAGGTGAGATATTTGAGCTGGGCACTCTTTCTGTCGGTCCGTACGACCGCCAATATAACTCCTCCGCCATTATACCGGGTAGAATGACAAATGAGGTGTCAAATAAAAGCTTGTGGGTGAAAACCTAGGACTTACGAAGTCCAATTTAAAAATAGGGCATATCAGAGATATGCCTTAGACATCATAGAAGACAATGACACAGAAAAATCAAACAAGCAATATGTCAAAAGGGCCTTAGTTATGTATCTTCGGTCCTGTTGGTCCAATCGTGATGTGTAGCACCTCAAATGATAGGATTTGACAAACAGAATACAATGAGAGAAAAATCAAATACAACCTCATGTCAAAAGGGCCTTAGTCGCGTATCTTCGGTCCTATAAGACCAATCGTGACGTACGGCATCTCAAATAATAGGACTTGACAAATAAAATACAATGACACAGAAAAATCAAATACAGCAACAAGTCAAAAGGGCCCTAGTTATGTATATCTAGTCCTATTGGTCCAATTGTGACGTACAGCAGCTCAAATGGTAGGGTTTAATGAACAGAATACAATGACACAGAAAAATCAAATACAGCAATATGTCAAAAGGGCCTTATTTACGTATCTTCGCTCCTATTGGTCCAATCGTGGCGTACAGCACCTAAAATAACTGGATTTGACTAATATAATACAATGACGTATGAAAATCAATTACAGCATCATGTCAAAAGGGCCTTAGTCTTGTATCTACGGTTCTATTGGTTCAATCGTGACGTACAGCGTCTGAAATGATGGGATTTAACTGGCAGAATAAGATGGTGTAGACAAATGAAAATGACGGCATGTAATAACACTTTAAAATTGTAGAAATAAAATGGATTAACACACATGGTATGACATATTAGGTGAGAGTATTTAACAAATAGAATACGATTACATACGTCCAGTTTTTGACAAGCGACTTCTCTACATATGATAAACGCGAAAGGGCCCCAACGTTCACTGCTCGACATAGGCCTCCCGTTCACTGCATATACCCACTGCTTTCTGACGCTGTGACTTGAGAGGATAGGATTTAACGAATAGAACGACAAAGAAGACTAAACAAGGCAGCTCACGGGAAAAACACAACTGTCCGTTTTATACTCTACAGGGAAGCATCAAATATTCAACGTAAGAATATATTAGAGTATAACGGTATGATAAATCTTTTTCTTCTTTTTTTCATTTAGTGCATTCCGTACGTTTTTTAAACATAATCAGGAGAAGTTGTTGAATTTCTGAAGTCTATAAAAGAATTTCTTAACAAACCTTTTTTTAATTGTGTTATGGATTATTTTTAAGAATGTGTTTAAAAGGCAGTTCGCAGGCTTACTGTTCAATGGTCTTATCACTTTCAAGCGCCTGTCTTTTTTGTAGGACTATTAATTGTTACTTGTGATTTCAACCATTCTAGCGGGGCAATGCCTTTTCTATAACTGAAATGAATATTGTTATCCATTTAATTTTTTTCCTCAATTAATTGAATGCCTCCTACTGGTGTTTGGTCTAAGCTTACCGCTTTTCCCCATTTAAGCTAAACTGCTCGTCAAAAGTTAGGGATATAGAAAATTATGCTCATTTTCATAGCTAATTTTTTCGAGAACAGATTAACGGATTCCACTATTTTTTTTAATATTTTAGATTTTTCTTTAGTATTTACACAGTTGTGCAAAGGTTTACACAAACTTCTTTTTTGTACTTATACCGAGTGGTAGGTATAAGTACAGAAAAGAAGTTTGAGTAAACCTCTTGATAGGTATTAGTTACGTATCTTCACTCCCATTGGTCCCAACGTGTCGTACGGCGGCTCAAATCATTGGAATCAGCCAACAGAATACAATGACTAGGGAGCGGATTTATATGCGATCAATTTTGATGAAATATTCGCATATATATGCGGTAAAAAATTACGAAATATGCGCAAGATATGCACAAAAATTCAAAAAATGCGCATTTCGGGAAACCACAAATTTTCTGTCTTACTTAGTAATCTTATTTATTATTTTTCAAATAAAATCATTTTTTATATATGCAATTTATTCACAGTTTTTACAAAAACTGCTACCAATAGTTACCTATTTAAAATAAAACAACAATATCACTATAAATATATCTTCGATTATAATTCACTACAATGTGCTTTTCCAAATTCTTTACGAGGAAACATATTCTTTGATCAGACAAAATATTTTTATAACTTGAAAAACTCCTTTCAACATCGATAATTGGTGCGTATTTAAAATAACTTGTTAATTTCCGTTAGAAAATCGTAAAACTTTGGCTAAAGGTGTAAATTCTCTTAACAATAGAGGATTTAAAAAATCACCAGAATTATAGGTAGGTACCTACCCTAATAGCACAAGGACGTCCAATGGACGTCCTTCACGGACTTTAGGGACGTCCTTTTTCGTCCGAGGAACGTCCTTTATACGTCCTATTTTGGTCCAAATGTCGCGCTACCGAACGTCCATTGGACGTCCATCTAATGTCCGAGGGGACATATATTGGATCTTAATCGGACGTAAATTGGACCTTAATCGGACGTCCTAGGGGACGTAAATTGGACCCTAATCGGACGTAAATTGGACCTTAATCGGACGTAAATTGAACCTTAATCGGACGTAAATTGGACCTTAATCGGACGTAAATTGAACCTTAATCGGACGTAAATTGGACTTTAATCGGACGTAAATTGGACCTTAATCGGACGTAAATGGGACCTTAATTGGACGTAAATTGGACCTTAATCGGAGTAAATTGGATCTTAATCGGACGTCTTAGGGGACGTGAATTGGACCTTAACAGGACGTCCAATTTTGGTCCAAATTCCACGTTGCCAAATGCCCAATGGAGGTCCACCTAACGTCCGAAGGGACGTTTGGTGGACGTCAATTGGGCCTTCATAGGACGTCCCAGTTTGGTCCAATGTATTGCTGCCGATCATCCATCTAACGTCCTGGGAGGACGTTCGGTGGACGTCTAGAGACGATATTTATACCTGTGGAGAATGTATTGTGGGAAATAAAAAATATATTTTTTAAGGAACTTATATTACATCTTATATTAATTTACAATTATTGGATATTAGATTATTTACATTAAATTATAATTACATTTCTCCAAGAAATTAACGCACCACCTTAAAAATGGGCCATTTTTGATGTCTCGAATTTCCTAAAGCCATTGTCCCATCTAAGTGATTTTTTTAATAATATTATAGCCTAGGCTATATGGGCTACCTCCATAAGCTTGTCATGCACGGGGAGCTATACTGTAATAATATTATATCACATCGCTGAGGGAACTCTACATTACATATACTTTTCGAATCAAAACTTTTATTCTCTTAATATTATTACTTAAAAAATATATACTACATTCGTCTCGCTAAACTCGAAAAATAACTTATAAACCATAAAAATCTCCAAAAATATAAATGACATAAATGAGAATTGGCACAATTATTATTATGGTTTTAAGTTGATTTTTCGGATTTAACTACAATATTATGCAAAAAATTATGTTATATCGCAGATTTAAAATGGGTTTATCTCGAAAACAGTTATATTAAGTTTAGCGAGATGATTGTAGTACACTTTTTTTAAGTAAAAATATTAAGAGAATAAAAGTAGACTGGTACGCAGTCTGATTTTTGCATAAGAGTTTAATGAAATGGTAACAAATCAATTGGAAGTTCTGTCCGACAAAATACATGGAACGTTTTCGGTAGTCTGATGTTCCAAGTTTTTAACCTGTTCCACAATTAAAACTTCCTCGGTTCCAGTATTCCCGTACATCAAAGTTTGTCCGACTAGACACCGTGAAGCTATTAACAAATTTTCAGCTTGCTGTTAATCAACTTTTTTTATTACGCGGGATCCAGGTCTATAAATGAATACAATAAATAAGTAGGTAGGTACATATTATACACTTATTTATACGAGTACAATTAATAGTAGAGCTGGTTTTTGGGATGTTACAAGCAGCATTTGCCTTTCCACAGAGATACTTATGACAGAAATAATAAAATACCGAGACGGACTATTATTATAATAATTTACAATAGGACCCGACCGACGGCCGACGCTATAGGGACAGGTAAAATTTATGACTGAACAATGCACCGAGCATCGATACAAGCAATATGTACCGGTCGAAGGTTATTTTTTATTGTGCCAAATGGACGTATATAGTACCTACCTTTAAAAATCGAATACACAAATTAAAAGATATTTAACAACCATAAAGATTTGTCAAACTCTATCACCGACTTCATGAAAACAAGTATTACTACATTCTTTGATGGTTTTTGCTGTAAATTTTAAAGGATTGACATGAAATTTGGCATACGCATAGCTAACATGCCAAAGAAAAAAAGTGATATTGTGCCAATGTGTGCTATTGCCCTGGGGTGAGTTTCACTCTTTCTCTGGGGTGAAAAACGTTCAAAATAAGTCCGGACTTCGATAAACTGATTAATATTAAGCAACCTTTATTCCATACTTACAAAGTATGTGTACTTACAAATTAGTATGTGAATTTGGGGGGTGAGTTTCACCCCGAGGAGGGGTGATATACAAAATATAGATAGATACACAAAAGATATACAAAAATGTTTCAAAACATCGAAAAAATGTGGTAAAATGCAAATATACATATCATATTATGATAAAATTGCGATTTTGGCGATTTGCCTTTTTGGATAGAATGATGATGATGTTGATTAGGATAAAACTGCGAAGAATTTTTTTATCGAAATATAGTAAAAAATATGAAAAATATACCAAAAAGCTTGAAAAAATATGTAAGTATGTAAGGAAAAACATAAATAATTAAATAAACTTTTGACAACACAACACAAAAGTTTGAAACACTCACTATTTGGATTGGTTGTCCTGGCTTGTGATTTTCTTCTTTGCAGATGACGCTCACGGATCGATGTCAATGTCCAACGGACGTCCGAGCACGGACGTCCAATGGACGTCCAAAGGACGTTCATATTTATTCAACACGTAAGTACGTCCAACGTCGGACGTCCGAAGGACGTTCATTTATAGTCCATCCGCATTAGGACTAAAACTGGACCTATTTTGGGCACACGTACGCTCAACTTCAAAAAGATGCTCTCAATATTCATCTGTAGTAAGGATACATTGATAAAAATTATATTTTTGCTTATTAGAATTAACCACCAAACTTCTATCATCTTGGTAACGGGAATAATAAAACATTATAAAGTCCACTTTACATCAACAATAATTGAACAAGAAATTGACGACAAGTTATTCAAGGTCAAATTTGGCTTATACAAAACACAATTCTACTTCCAATTTTGCCGTGAATAAACAGAAAATAAAGAAATTTGACAAAATAAAACATATCCAATTGTTCTATTTCATCAAATTCCTTCATTTTCTTTTACAAATCATACATTTTGTACTCGTCAAATTTGGCCTTGAATAACTTAGTCAATTTCTTGTTCAATTTATTGTTGATGTAGAGTGGACATAACGAATAATTTACCGATCAGATTTTCACACTTTACATAAAAACAAAAACATGTATTAGATATTAAACTACATATACAGTTTTGAATTAAATATGATTTATAATCTTTTCCATTTAAACTATTTTATTAGCATAATTAAGTTAATATTTTATTAAATAATTTTGCTGTTTAATCCCCTTATTGGTAGAATATGTCCAATATGGACGATTGGAAAAGGTCCGTATTTCGTCCGAGTACGGACGTCCAAAGGACGTTCATATTTATTCCACCCGAAGGACGTCCAACACCGGACGTCCGAAGGACGTACATATTTAGTCCACCCGAAGGACGTCCAACGCCGGACGTCCAAAGGACGTACATATTTAGTCCACCTGAAGGACGTCCAACGCCGGACGTCCAAAGGACGTACATATTTAGTACACCCGAAGTACGTCCAGCGTCGGACGTCCAAAGGACGTCCGTTTATGGTCCATGGACGTTAGGACCAAAAATTGACCTATTTTGGACGTCCAAAGGACGTCGTGTGCTATTAGGGTATTAAATATAACAAAAGTATATAAAATTCGGATTTCCGGGTAAAACATCCTTCGTCATTTTAACATCCTACAATCATTTCATAACGGCGGCGTATTATCCTATAAGTACTTTGTGTAGAGATCGTTTATTTTCTAAGAAAAAATGAAAGGCGGTTAATGAGCTGTCTCTCTTGGTTCTCGAATTAATACAGACCACAGCCTGTGCGTGGAAATATTTTGTCGAATTAAAAAATTTAAATTTTGTTTTGGACTAATGAAATAAAACATTTTAGTAGTTCCAAAATGACACAAAATCTAGGCATCGGATAAAAAAGTTTATTTGAAGAAAGTGTATTTTTTTGTTCTTCTTAATGGCGGTACAGGCTCGTTTTTTTAATATTGTATTTAATTACAGAATAATTTTCAAATATTACCTAATATATTTTTCAAATTGGGCTCTGTACCGCCATTCTTTATTATATTACGAATACGTGTGCCAAATATCTTGAAAAAATATTCAAAATTACAGCCGCAATCTTGGAACGCGTTTTGGCTACCTGTTGATCGCTACTGTATCACCTTAAACAATTTTTTAAACAAATTCACAAAAATAATTTTTTCATTACGAACGATTTTTTAGATAAGTTGGGTTATTCTGAGCAAAAAATGTATCTTGAGATTTTTCTCTAAAATTGATTTTTGTCGAGTTATATGGCCATTTTCGCATTTTTCAGGTTTTAAATCGCGTATAACTCGACAACAATCAATTTTAGAGAAAATTGACAAGAGACCTTTTTTGTTCAGAATGTCCAAAATTATCTAAAAAAAAATTGTTCAAAGTGAAAAAATTATTTTTGTGGATTTGTTTAAAAAATTGTTTAAACAATTTTTCGACCACGGCACCTTGTGAATATGTTATAAGGACCTCTTTTTGAGTAAGTTTGTGCAAAAAAATCGAATCGGAATAATTTCACTAACAGGGGCGACGATAAATCCGGGACTATAGCGCTAATTATTAATAATTAAAAATAACAGCTTTGTAATAAAATAATGACAAAAATCTCTTAAGGACCTTGAAGCAAGGGTTTGAAACTTGATCTGCTCACTTTTTAATTTCATAATAATAACTTTTAATCGAGTTATTAAGACTTAAAAATGGCCATTTTCGCATTTTTCAAATTTTTAATCGCATATAACTCGACAACAATCAATTTTAAACAAAAATGGCAAGACACCTTTTTTGCCCAGAATGACACAAGTTATCTAAAAAAAATTGTTCGAAATGAAAAAATTGTTTTTGTGAATTTGTTTCAAAAAATTTTTTTAAACAATTTTTCGACCAATGCACCGCCCGGCACCCTTTGGATATGTTATAAGGACCTCTTTTTGAGTAAGTTTGTGCAAAAAAATCGAATCGGAATAATTTCGCTAGCGGGGGCGACGATACTGCCCGGTCTACTTTTGATGCTGATGGTGATAGAATAGATACTTTTTATATAACAAAAATAAAACTTTTTTTAAACTCTTTAAAAAATTTGTGGCGGGTTTTCCCCGAAAAGTGCGTTATTTTTTGGACATTTTACGTTGAACTAGTCGATTTGGAATTTGACGAATAAGAACCAACTTTTGATTAGCTCCAACTCTGTTTTTATTGTGTGTCCAGACTTCATACATACATCATTTTTTTTACTGTTTTATAAGCTTTATATTTGCTAGGAATAGTTTTTCGATCAAATACTTACTTTTTGATTTATTTGCGAAAAACCATCTAAAAACAAAAGTTACAAGGAATTTAATTAGTTTATCCACTTACGGACTTATTTGGACCTATATTTTTTCACACTCGAGAAGGGGGTGGTACTCATCCCCAGAAAAAAAGCACACACTGGCACTCTGATGTTCATTTCGCGAAATATCGCAGGGTTCGTATTTAAAATTTTTAATTTACTCCTCACCCCTTTCCGTGGGGGTTCGTTTTTGGTATCATTCGATAGACTTTTGAAAAATATTGAACACGCATTTTTTAGTTTTTCGATCTGACGTTCATTTCGCGAAATATTCGCTTTTTTGTGAAACTTTGTGACTCGCCCATCATTTCTTCAGATTTGGGAACACTTAATAATCGGAGGGGGCCAAGTCAGGAGAGTAAGCCGCATGAGAAAGTAATTAGAACCCCAACTCGAATTTTTGCTACTGTCACAACGCTCTTGTGAGTCGATGTATTGTCTTAGGTCTTGAGAACACTTTTTTCTTCTGCTTATGGAGTCGTTTTTCATTCATCACATACCGGAACTCACCACATAAATTTTGAAGACCCTGACATCAAAACTGTATTAAATTATATGTGATCTAAGTAAGTTAATGAAAAGTCAGAATAGATAGAGTAGAACACTTATAAAAAAAATTGTAACAAGCAATTGGACATCGTAAGTTCTAATTTTTCACAAAAAGTGACCGGAAGTTGAACCGGCAGTCGATATTTGAACCCTTCGTGTAACTTTTTGTCAGCTGATATGACGGATGAATTTTGTTCACCTACAGATATGGACGAACAGACAGGCATGAAACCGGAAGTATGTATTTGTTCTGGTCTTTCTTAGTCGTGTTGACCAATAGTTTGTACTATTTCGACGAATTTAAAACAGTACTTTCGGTTGCAACTCTGGAACAGGCAGTCCGAGGTCAAACTTCTCACATGTAATATCATATTTTGGTTATAGGCTTTCATTTGACACCTTATTTGTCATTCTTTCTGTCCTACTAATAGACGAGTTGTGTTTATTGACGGACAGACATGGATAATTCTAGGTTTTCACATTTAATGATAAAAACAATAATTATACAATTCAGTTAACCTGACTATATCATTGTGATAATGACTTCTTATCTAAAAGTGACAACGGCAATAATTGCCGTTGTAATAATTATTATTCCATTCACTCACGATAAAATATCGCAAAACCTCCAGATTTTAAAGAACCGCTTGGATTGACATAAAATTTGGCACACACGTAGCTAAAATGCCAAAGAAAAAAGTGAGATTATGCCGATATGTTCTCTTGTCCTGGATGTGACTTTCACCCCTTCTTGGAGGTGAAAAAACATACGTGCAAAATAAGTCCGGAAGTGGATAAACTGACTAATTCTAATTCTAAGCAAATTTTGTTCTATAAAAGTTTTAGGTCAATACTTTTCGAGGTATGTGCGAGTGAATATGTTTATTTTTCATAGAAAAACACGTTTTGGACGGATTTTCGCAAATAACTCAAAAAGTAAGTATGTACATATTTTATCGAAGAAAATATTCCTAGCAATAATATAGCTTATGAAAAAGAGGTGTCAGTATAAGGTCTGTAGACCCAGTAGAAGCAGGGTTGCAGCTAATGAAAAATAGGTTCTTATTCGTCAAATACCAAATCGAATATTTCAACGTAAAATAACCAAAAAAATAAAGCACTTTTCGGGAAACACTCATCATAACTCTTTTAAAGTGTTTAAAAAAAAATTTTTTTGGTGTTTTTAAAACAGTTTCTAGCGTGAAAAGTAAGCAAGTTACGCTGAAAATAAAATCGTTCCCTTTTTTTTGGCAAAAGAAAGTCATGAAAATTAATTGTTACCGCTTCACACGTTACTTTAGATAAATGTATTGTTTATACAGGGTGTCTCCGAAAATAGTGCGTTCCTTTAAGGTGTGGATATAATACACAATTTAGAACAAAAAGGTGTTGTAACATTTTTTCCTAAAGTTAACCGTTTCAACAAAAATTACGTTGTTCTCCATAAGAGTAAATTTTTATTTTCATAAATTTATATGACCTGGCAACATGGCGTAGAAGAACCTGTGACTGTGAAATTTAATCTAATGGGACCCCTTGTTTATTTACTAATTGAGTATCAATTTGCATATCAAAATGTATTTTCGTTTTTTGGTCAAACGGCTGAATTTAGAATAAAATGTTATAAGACTTTTTTGCTCTACATTGTGCTTTCTATCTATACCTTTAAGGAACGCACTATTTTCGGGGAAACCCTGTATATGATCTGTAAGTTGCATTGGTTCAAAATGCTTATTTTTGAAAGGGGTTTTGTTGAAAGGCCTCGAACGAATCACTAGTCACGAGTATGTATATGCAAATTTTGAACAGCCATATCTTAACCAATTTTTGTCTTCCAGAAAATCAAAAAATTCCAAATATTTAAAAAAGCAACACCTACATTTTTTACTCTTTAAGATATTTGGTATCACTAATAATTTTTAAGTTATTTTGACAAAAGTCTTTTTTTCAAAATTAAAGATTTAAAAAAATTTACTTTAAAACCAAATTTTTCCACAAATAAGCACTTTGAACTGATGAAACTTACAAACACAAACAATACATAAAGTTACTTGTGAAGTGGTAACGATTAATTCCATTTGGGCTGTTAATTAGAGGGAGTTTTTAGAATATTTTTAACCAAAAAAAAAAGGAACAACTGTATTTTGAGCGTAACCTGCTTACTCTTGCTGCTGGAAACTTAAAAAAAAATAAAAATAAACGTTTTCTTAAACACTTTAAGAAAGTTGTAATAAGTTTTCCCAGAAAAGTGTTTCATTTTTTTTATTTCACGTTAAAATATTCGATTTGGAATTTGAGATATAAGAGCTTATTTTTCACTATAGTCTGTTTTTAAACAAGAGGAGTCATTCAAATATCCCGCGCCGTACACCTTGTTTGTAATTGGTACAACCTCAGGCAATTTTACTCATATCAAATTTTGACACTATTGGCATTTCATAGGTTAGTTTATTTATTTTATCAGCAATTTTTGTATTTTCTGCGTTCTTCCTTTTATTTTTAGATTTTTAGTCAAGATTACCGTCAAAGGCCGATATGATCAACCAAAAAAGAAGATTTATCTGATGATATTTCTAGTGACTTTCTTGGGTGTGAATCTGCCATTTAGTTTACCTACTCCTCTTGGTTTTAAAACAAAGCTTAGCAATAACTCTGCTTCTACTGGGTCTACAGACCTGACACATATACCATTTTTTCACTTTTTTATAAGCTATATTTACTATTTGCTAATTTTTTTTCAATAAAGTACCTACTTTTTGAGTTATTTGCGAAAAACCGTATAAAAACGTTTTTTTTTTGTTGAAAAATGAACATATTCACTCGCAAATATCTCTAAAAGTATTGACTTAGTGAAAAACGCTATAAAATAGAAGTTGCTTAGAATTAGTCAGTTTATCCAATTCCGGACTTATTTGAACGTATTTGTTTTCATACCCTATAACCGACGAAACTCACCTCCAGATCAAAAGCACATATCGGCACAATATCACTTTTTTTCTTTAACATATTAGCTATAGGTACGTGTCCCAAATTTTATGTCAAACCAAGCGTTTCTTCAAAATTCTGACCAAAAACCCTAAGTAAATTAAACGAAAATATAAAATGAATTTTTCAAACAAATATTTTAAGTCGGTATGAGAAATTTTAATTTAACAGATGAAATCAAATAAACACAATTCAACTCGTAAAATATTTAGACCCTTGCTTGGTAATCCAGCTGAACAGGTAAAGAACCCACCTTTTATGTAGTTTATAATCTGAGAGGATGGAATATTTTACCAAAATATTCCATCCTCTAAGTTTACAATAGACCTTTTCTACCTGTCCTCAAAAGATCGGTATTTTTAACTCGTGGCAACGTCGAAAAGCGGCAAAATGATGGGAAATACACATTTTTATGTGGTGGAAGTCAAAATGGTTATGAAGTGTAAAAATTTTTGTATATAATTTAAATTTTTAAAATTAAAATTTTAGAAAACTGAGAACGATACAGGGCGTTAAAAAATGCGCTCAACAAACATACACGAATTAAAATTCGAAAATGATAGTATTTCTTGGTGATGCCAAATGACTGCAACATGAAAAGATGACATAATGATAGCGGGATGTATATATATATATATATATATATATATATATATATATATATATATATATATATATATATATATATATATATATATATATATATATATATATATATATATATATATATATATATATCCGGCCCACGTTTTCAGTCCCGCTATATTATTCAGGCTACCTAAGACCCACTTAATACAAATGATTTAGGTGTGTATATAAACAGGAAATTAGCAGTTCGAAAATATAACTTCTTAAGCATGCTTAGAGGGGAAAACATTTCTTTTTACATAAAAAGTTGCATACCGAATAACAGTTTTTAAACCCAATTCATTTTACCACCTTCTCGAGCCCATATATACTACTTGATAATATCCGACCATCGTAACCAGACCCAGCGGTGTTGCCAGACAATCGGGACTCGTGGCGTCGGTCGAAAATGTTATACCATATACCAATCCCTACGTGGTCACAATTATTGGATTTTTAGAAGTTAATAAATTTGCCTCCATAAAGTATCATGACCTTGGGATTCATTATTTACTATACTTAAATTATACAAAGTAGTCCAGTCGGATTAGACGAATAAAAGGCCTATGACCTTGCATGCCGAGCTGCCCCAAATTTTATTTTTCTAATCTTTAGGAAGGGTCAATAGTAGTGTAAATTTAAAATTTCGACTGAATTCCGCCGTTGAGTAGACGCCGTCCTGATTTTAAACGAGGACCGGTTTTACTCAATATCCCCGCCATTTTCAACTTCTCGAAAAAAAGTGTAAGAACTGAAATGGTTGAAAACTCGATTTTCTATAATTTCTTTTATTACAATTTTTTTCGTGCGGTCGATATTTTCCGAGTTATGGGGGAAAATAATGAGAGTTAGAACATAATTATTGAATTACATATTTCGTTTATTATTAGATTTACGACAAAAATGTACCGATAAAAAATGAAGAGAATTAAATTTTATACAATTTTAATTCCTTTCACCTTTTTGCTAAAATTAATATTTAAGCTAGTACGTAGTCGGTAAAGGCGCGAGCGTAAGACCTGATTCATTTTATAGCAATGGTTTTTGTTTAGCATCTACGCCATTTTTATCTTTTCGATAACAACGGCCGGAACTAAAATTGTTCCACATATGATTTCCTACAATTTCTTATTAACAATTTTTTTGGTGCGGTTGATATTTTTGGAGTTAAGCGGGAAAATAATAAAAAGGGGTGGGAGGCATAATTATCCCAAGTTTTATAATTTTATCATTTAGCGAAGGTCAATAGTAGTGTAAATTTAAAATCGCTACTGAATTACGCCGTTGCGTTAGCCGGCATATTGATTTTAAAGGAGAAGCGTTGTTGCTTAATATCTCCGCCATTTTCAACTTTTTGAAAAAATGGTAGGAATAGAATTGTTGGAAATGCAATCTCCTAAAATTTATTTTGCGCATTTTTTTATGTGATCACTATTTTTCGAGTTAAGGGGTAAAATAGTGAAAGCGGAGGGGAAGCATAATTATTGAATAATTGTCTCGTGTATCATTAATTTAAGGACATTATTGTTAAACAAAAATAAAGAGAATTATATTTTATACAGTTTTTGAAACTTCCATTAAGTTTTTTGTCAACTGAATATATTTTTGTTCTAATATTTTTTTTTAATTTTGGACCCTGTTTGGGAAATTTCCCCACCCCTCCCCCTTCGTAGGTTCTCTGGTCTCTCTAGCCAGAGAACGAGCTTTCGTAGGTTCTCTGGTTCTCTCGAAAAATTGTAGTAACTCGCTATTGTAACAAATTCAGTTCTTACAATTTTTGTCGAAAAGTTGAAAATGGCGGAGATATGGAACAAAAACATTTGCTATAAAACCAATCAGGTCTTACGCTCGCGCCTTTACCGCATACGTACTACGTTAAATATTGATTTTATGAAAAAAATGGATCAAATTCATTGTATAAAAATTATATAAAATATAGTTGTATAAAATTTAATTCACTTTTATTTTTGTATAGGTACATTTTTCTCGTAAAACTAATAATAAACGAAATAATTCAATAGTTATGATCCAACTCACTATTTCCCCCATAACTCGGAAAATGTCGATCGCACGAAAAAAATTAAAATAAAATAAATTATCTAAAATCGAATTTTCAACAATTTTAGTAATTACAAGTTTTGTCGAAAAGTTGAAAATGGCGGAGATATTGAGCAAAAACGGTTCTCGTTTAAAATTAAGATGGCGGCTAACGCTACAGCGGAATTTAATCAAGATTTTAAATTTACACTACTATTAACCCTCCTTAAAGATTAGAAACATTTAATTTGGGGCAGCTTGGCATGCAAGGTCGACTGATATCCCGACTGGGCTAAAGGTAGGTATAGTCTTTTTACTACAAAAGCAAGGTTATGTAGGTCAAAATTTCTGACGTGAGAGCACTGACAAATCATTAGAATGTGACTTTTCGTCATGGCCACGTTAATGCCATTACCTGTCAGATATTTCTTTTGTTTTTGTTTACCGTACAAATAATATCTCTAATTCTTTTTTCCTATTAATGATGTCAATCGGTTTTCATTTCTTGTCGAAATATATTAATAATACGCCGAAATATTTGTAATTAAATCAACTTTAAAATTGACATTTCTTTAGCTGACCGAACTGACCGATCTTGCAAAAGTGTCAAAATGGTATTATAATAGGGCTTTTCATTCACAGTCATTTGTTTCGGACTTCTGTCATATGTTGTATAATCCGGGTATATTAATATTATACGCAGGTTATACAACATATGACGGAAGCTCGAAACAAATAACAATCGATGAAAAGCCCTATAAGAAAAACGTAATCACGAGTACATTGAGAATTTTGGAATTATATTAATTAAATAACCAAAAACCTATTTTATTATTAATAATATAAATTTTATGAAACATTCCTTTAAGTTAAATACTCCAGAAAATAATAATTTTATTTAAATTAGGGATGGGAAAAACCTACCGGTTTAAACCTAAAACCGGTTTTTTTACTTCGCAATAACCGGTTTTACCGGTTGTTTTTTTGTCCCGATTATAACCGGTTTTTTCTTTTTAAAGTAAAAACCGGTTATTAGGTTTTTACGGTGATTAGGATAAGGTTAGGTATTATTTTGGATCCCAATCATAATTATTATTCTCAAGTAATTATTCCAAACAAAACCATAATTCAAATTTTATTTTACTTTATAAAATACAGAAGCAAACTGAAAGTGCAATCTCACATCAGCCAGAAACAATTATTGAGTTTTATTATAATATTTCCTTGAAAAGGTATTTGTAATCATAATATTTACATAAGAAGTGATCTGGTTTAATTAGACGCAAACATCATCTATTTTTCACACTTAACTCTTAACATTGAAAGTGGGTGAATGATTTTTTCTGATTACCAAAAATAATACTCTGAGTATGAATATCGAATTACTGATTACGAATACGAATCTCCAAGAATTTCGTTACGTTTTTAAAACGATACTCATACAGGAAGTATTTAATGAGTTAAAATGTTCCTATTCTACCAATATACAAATGTGTTAAAAGTAATACATTATGTTCTTTCGATAGTACTAATTTTGATCATATCGAGTCGAATGGAGTATCGCAAACTAAAGTGTATTGTAAAATGTAACTTTGTAACCTATTGGATTAAAAAAACCGAAAACTGGTTTTTCCAAAAACCGGTTATAACCGCCAGGTTAAACCGTAAGCAAAAAAACCGGTATAACCGAAAACCGGTGTTTTGTCAAAAACCACCATCCCTAATTTAAATATATCAGACAATCGTACGCTGTAACGCTGTAATCGTACTGATGTAACAGTTCTGTGTTGCTACATTTTCACTTCATTTCGTACACAATTTGATTCAAAATATAGCTTTACACTGTAGGTACTGTTTTTATAAATACCTACATATTAAAATATACCTTAATTTAAAAACTCTTGCAATTATTGTGGTGTACCTATACTATTGTGTTTGTGTTCGTATTGAGAAACATTGTGCAAAATCAAAAATGCTTTTTAATAGATTATTTTTAAACAAGAACGAAATAATGGGATTCCCTTTTACCATTAACTGCAGAGATGTAAGTTAAAGAATTTAGATTTCTCAGATTAGATTTATTAGAAATAAGTTTCTTATTAGATTTAAAGATCTGAAAGTTTTCTTACGAATTTTAGCGTGTGCAGTACTTAGTTTTAAAAAAAATATATTAAATAATCTATTTTAATGATTATAGCTACTCTGTGGTAATATTGTTGGTAAATAATATATTTCGGCAAGTAATGAAAAACAAATTGACATCATTAATTTGAATAAATAACCATAGATATTATTTTTATAGTAAACAAAAAAATCTGAAAAGTAATGACATAAACGTGGCCATGATGAAAAGTTACATTCTAATTTTTGACAGTCCTGTTACGTCAGAAATTTTGACCTACGTAATCTTGCTTTTGTAGTAAAAAGACTATATATAAAATTTCGCTGATTTAAACTAAAGAACTTTAAAAAATAACAGTATATTATTTAAAAAATGAACAAGTTTAGTTCGTCAAAAGTAAATGCAATTTTTTATGCATTTATAATATCCACAAATGTCGCCTGCTTAATCGCAAAATAGATTATGTTACCCTTTATGTAAGCTCTCTTTTACAAATAAATTTAAACTCATATAAGTTTGAAGTCTAATTTTACTTTTAATTTTTTAGTTAACAACAGTTTTAGTTTTTCTTTATTAAAGGACAATATTGCATGTTTGTGAATCTGTTTTGAGTATCTCAAAGAAAACTCTGTAAAAATTACTTTTACAATATTTCATGTTTTTTTCAATTTTCTGAAATAAAATATCGCATTTTGGATAAACAAAACTTTGTAATCTTTTTGGGGAATAATTCAACACAAATCTATCATTGCTACCAGCGCGAAATAATAAAAAAAACGGTAGTTAGTAGGCAGTTTTAGCATATCGGGTCTGTATCAGAACTGTAGATATATACCCAATCAACGTATATTTAAAAGCCTCATAATCCTTAAAACTTGTTATAATTATGGATCAAATAAGTGCCCAGGTCATTTTAGGTCGTTTTATTGTATCGGGACTGTATGAGCCCTGTGAATATATATTCTTGGTTTATTTATACACCATACGGTGTTGCCAGGTGTAGGGCTTCTAGGCGTATGTTAACTATGCGAAATATATACAGCTAGTTGACCGCGACCGAAGCGCCCTCGAATCTGCCGTACGGTGAACTAAATCTGTATATAATATGATGTATTACCGATTTTTCAAGCCCAGCTAAAAATTCACCCCCCTACACCCCCTACACCCCTAGAGTCCAGTACTATAAGTAAACGTTGTCAGACCCGAAGCCGGGTCTGACAACGTCACTTTTGGACTGAATAGGCGGTGAAGTATGACGTTTTGGGACTGTATAAGCGGTCAAACAAATATATATATATATATATATATATATATATATATATATATATATATATATATATATATATATAGAAGACAAGAAGTCTTTGCTGACAGTAAATAGAAAGAAATTTAGGATATTGGGTTATGCAGCAAATGAAAAGTGTACTCTCTCAAGTTTCTTTAATCCAAGCTTTCGGTTATGATTATAACCATCATCAGGGTGCTACAATGATATTTTTTCTATGTAAAAGAATATGAAAACATGTATAAATAAATAGTACTTACAAACTTATTGAGGATATTTCAAATGTGATGTCATTGAGAAGAAATGAGATGCAACTTGATCAATGGTCATGCCGATGCCTCGAATCCAACAAAATTTAATTTAATAAGCGGGGTGGTTTGTATTATATCACCATTGCAGGAACGACCAATGAGCAAAGGTTAAGTTGTTATGAAGTATCACCCGGTGACGGGTTTGGCATGACATTTGAAATATCAACAAGACTTTTTAAAAAAGAAGAGTAAAAGAACATTAAGGGTCAATGGTAAATATAAAATAATATTAAAATTTATAAATAATAGTAAGACACTATCATAAAACGATTATAAAATTAAATTAGGCTAAGAATTTTAAAAAATTGACATACACAACATATAGAATTAAAATTTGTTAAAATTGCGGTTAAATTGAGTAACAACAATATTGATTAAAATTGAATTTAAAATTATTAGTACAAATTATAATGTTGATGACAGTTCAGAGTCTCTAGAATGGGAGTTAGGAGATGACTCACGATTATCTAAATAGAGTAAGTAGGAAAACATTTCATTGAGGTGGCCTATATCAGTACGATGGTTCATCGAATTTGGATTTTTGTTTATGTGGACCATTTCCAAAAATAGCCTCTTAGCCGCATGTGACTCACGGTCCAATACCCTCACGTTGTTATAATCAATTCGGTGGTCATTATTGAAAGAATGTTCGCCCAGTGCACTTCTATCCGGGTACAATCTACAGTCTGACCTATGTGACGTTATTCTGTCTTTTAGTCTTCTTGATGTTTGTCCGATGTATATTTTATTGCAATTTAAACAAGGAAGGCTGTAGACCGTATCAGTTTTAGACCATCGACATTCCCAATACTAACGTGGCTTACATGACGCTGCCATATACCAGTGAGATTGCACCGAAGTTGACTCGACTGTTTAAGCCGTTTGAAAACATCAAACTTGCGTTTAGGACTGCCCTCACAGTCAATAGGGTTTTCTCGAACGTCAAGGAAAAGACACCAGTGCTTTCTAAAACTGATACGGTCTACAGCCTTCCTTGTTTAAATTGCAATAAAATATACATCGGACAAACATCAAGAAGACTAAAAGACAGAATAACGTCACATAGGTCAGACTGTAGATTGTACCCGGATAGAAGTGCACTGGGCGAACATTCTTTCAATAATGACCACCGAATTGATTATAACAACGTGAGGGTATTGGACCGTGAGTCACATGCGGCTAAGAGGCTATTTTTGGAAATGGTCCACATAAACAAAAATCCAAATTCGATGAACCATCGTACTGATATAGGCCACCTCAATGAAATGTTTTCCTACTTACTCTATTTAGATAATCGTGAGTCATCTCCTAACTCCCATTCTAGAGACTCTGAACTGTCATCAACATTATAATTTGTACTAATAATTTTAAATTCAATTTTAATCAATATTGTTGTTACTCAATTTAACCGCAATTTTAACAAATTTTAATTCTATATGTTGTGTATGTCAATTTTTTAAAATTCTTAGCCTAATTTAATTTTATAATCGTTTTATGATAGTGTCTTACTATTATTTATAAATTTTAATATTATTTTATATTTACCATTGACCCTTAATGTTCTTTTACTCTTCTTTTTTAAAAAGTCTTGTTGATATTTCAAATGTCATGCCAAACCCGTCACCGGGTGATACTTCATAACAACTTAACCTTTGCTCATTGGTCGTTCCTGCAATGGTGATATAATACAAACCACCCCGCTTATTAAATTAAATTTTGTTGGATTCGAGGCATCGGCATGACCATTGATCAAGTTGCATCTCATTTCTTCTCAATGACATCACATTTGAAATATCCTCAATAAGTTTGTAAGTACTATTTATTTATACATGTTTTCATATTCTTTTACATAGAAAAAATATCATTGTAGCACCCTGATGATGGTTATAATCATAACCGAAAGCTTGGATTAAAGAAACTTGAAAGAGTACACTTTTCATTTGCTGCATAACCCAATATCCTAAATTTCTTTCTATATATATATATATATAGACCGGTCACTCTAGTATAGAGTATAGGTCGCTCAGGTTCATGAGCTCTTTTAATCCATTTCATGCGGTGGATTGGTCCGCATAATTCCTCTTCATTATCCTTTATAGATTTTCGTGTTTTTTTGCTTTTTCTGTAATCTGTTTCCATTCTTTCCTATTCTGTATTTTTTCTCTCCAGCCTGTAATTTCCTTATTGGATATATCCTCTCGCAGTTGGTCTTCCCATCTTATTTTCGGTCTTCCTCTAGGTCTGTTTATTACTGGCGTCCAATTTGTATTCTGCCTAATTAGTGCATCTGCTTCTCTTCGTTGGATGTGGCCAAACCATTTTAACCTTTGTGCTTTAATGAATCTCACTATATCTTCTCCTTCCATTAGATTTCTTATTTCGTGATTCATCAGAATTCGTATTTCTTCTTGATCTGTTTTGATTGGGCCATGTATTCTTCTAATAATTTTTCTTTCTATTATTCTCAGTTTTTCTTCATCTTTTTTTGTAAGGCACATTGCTTCTGCTCCATAAGTGATGACTGGTCTAATTGTCGCTCTATATATCTTTGTCTTTGTTTTCTTGCTTAGGTTTTTATCTTTAAGTAACTTGTGGTATTTCCAGAATGCCCTATTCCCTGCTAAGAATTTATCTCTATGCTTCTTCTGTTTTGACCATCTACTATCACTCCTAAGTATTTAAAGCAGTCAACCCTTTGGAATACATTATCACTTATTCTTATCTCTTTTATTCTATTTACTTGGTCTTGATTTCTCGTACTTATTAAATATTTTGTTTTTTTCTGATTAATTATTAACCCCCTGATTTTTGCCTCTCTTGTCAATGTTAGCAGTGCATCCTCTAGACTTCTCTTGTCACGGGCTATCAACCCTAGGTCGTCTGTATACCCTATTATTTGTGTAGAACTTTGGATTATTGTCTTTTTTGTTAGTCCTGTGTTTCTAATTACTCCCTCCAAGGCTATATTAAAGAGCGTTGTCGATAGGCTGTCACCTTGTCTTACCCCGTGTTCTATGTTGATATTCTTCGTTTCACCATCCACTGTTTTGACCTTTGCTGTTGTGTCCATCATTGTCATTCTGGTCAATCTTATTAATTTTGCAGGTATATTCATATTTTTCATTTCTTTTAATAGCTGTTTTCTGTAGATGCTGTCGAAAGCCTGCTGGAAATCAATAAACAATATGTGCAATTCTATGCCATGTTCGTAACTTTTTTCGATTGTTTGCGTTAAAACGTGGATTGCATCAATTGTTGATCTCCCTTTTCTAAATCCCTGTTGATATGGTCCTAAGTTTTTTTCTGTGTATCTGGTTAGCCGATTTCTTATAATTGTTGTCATGATCTTATATGTTGTATTTAATAGCGAAATTGCTCTATAATTGCTGCAAAGCGTTGGGTCTCCTTTTTTAAAAACTGGTATAATGAGTCCTTTCTTCCATTCTTCAGGCATGTATTCCTTTTCCCATATACTGACCATTAATTTATATATACGGTTTAGAAGGTCATCTCCTCCATTTGCAATAAGTTCATTCTTAATCTCATCTGGTCCTGGAGTTTTGTCAGATTTTAGTTGTTTTACTACATCTATAAATTCTTGGTAGGTAGGTGCATCTTCTTCTTCATCTCGGTTATCTGTTATATCTTCTTCTTCTGTGTCAATTGCTTGGTTGCTTGTATTTATATCTTTAAAGTGATTTTCCCAATCTTTTTTGCTTATTTTGCTGGTCACTTTGTTACCATTATATTGTTGTTTTATATATTCAAACAATTTTTTGTTGTCTCTATTATTTGTTTCAATCTCTTGCATCTGATCTGAGATCCATGTCTCTTTCTTTCTTTTATAAAGTTTGGCCGCTTCTCTCTTTTCTTTCTGGTATTGTTCTCTTTCCTCTTGTCCGCTATTTTCAGACCATTTGTTTCGTGCCAGCGTTTTCAGTTGACTTAGGTATCGACATTCTTCGTCAAACCATTCTTTAGTTTTTTTATTTTCTTGAGGTCCTATGGTTTGCTCCGCAGCCTCTATGATGCTCATTTTTATATTTTTCCATTCCTCTTCTACGTTCGTGCCATTGTACCTCTTTAGTTTTTGTACTAATTCCTCTGAATACTCTCGTTTTGTTTGTTGCACTTTTAATTTGGTTAAGTTCCACTTCCTTCTTTTTCCTACTTTATTATTAGCTTTGATGATTTTCATCTTCATTTTGGCTATTAAGAGTATGTGGTCAGTGTCAGCGTTTGCTCCTCTAAAGGATCTCACATCTTGTATTATCTTTGTCCATTTTTTCGAAATCAAAACATGATCTATTTGGTTGCCATCTGATCTCCCTGGTAACATCCAGGTTATCTTGTGTTCCCTTTTATGAATAAATTTCGTACTGACGATGTAGGTATTTGTTGCTGCTGCCAGATTGCAAACTTTTGCCCCGTTATCGTTTGTGACATTGTGGATCGTTTCTTTACCTGCTACATTTTGGTTGTAGCTCTCTTTTCCCACTTGCGCGTTAAAATCTCCCAGTATTATCAAGATATCGTTCCTAGGAATATTTTCGCAGGTTTCTTCTAAAAGTTCATAGAATTCCATTTTATCTTGTTGGTCTGCTTCCTCGGTAGGTGCGTAGCAGTTAAGTAAAGATATATTGGCTTGTTTATTTTCGATTCTGATGTAGGAGATTCTTCCATTAATAGCTTTGAAATGTATAACTTTTTCTCTCATTCTTTTGCTCACCATAAAAGCTGTTCCATTTTTCCCCTGTTTGTCTTCTCCTGAGTAATACATAGTAAAGTTTTTCTTCTTAACTGTTCCTTCATTTTTCCATCGTATCTCCTGTAGTGCTAGTATTTCTAGTTCGTATTTTTCCATTTCTAAAGCAATTTTCTGCATTTTCCCTACTTTTAGCATTGTCTGGATATTCCATGATCCAATTTTAATGGATTTAGCTCTTTTATTCATTTTAATTTTATTCCTCTTTTTCTTGTATATTGTTTTATTATTATCATTATCCATTTCCTTAGCCGGGTCTGTTTCCAGTATCCTTCGGTTTAATTCTTTCAGTTTTTTGGATTTTCTCTGTTGTTTCCAGTACACTTCAGCTTTAAGTCTTTTATTATGTTATTCCATTCCCAAAGTTGATCGTCTATCCATAATTTTTTGAAGCCCATCTTCACTTTCTTCCCTGCTTCCTTTTCCACCTCTGCTCTTTTCTTTACTTCCCTGTGTATTCTTCGTTCTTCATAGGTTCTTTGTTCGTCGATAAATATTTTTGTACCTTTGAGGATTTTCTTTTGTTCCATTATTTTCTTTTTATCTTGTATATTTTCCAATTTTGCTATTATGAACGGCTGTGAATTTCTTGGTCTAATTATCTATGTTTGTTCTATTTTAGCTTCAACGTTGAGTTTTATTTTTAGTAAATTTTCTAGATCTTCTTTTACATTTTCTTCTCCTATTTTAATTCCCCTGACTATTACGTTTTTCTCAATTTTCTTTTTCTCCTCTCTTTCCGTTCTATCCTCTAGGTCGCTTAGTCTTTTTGGCACTTCCTCCTTAAATTTTAGTTTGCTTAGCGTTTCCATTTCTTCTCGCACTTCATTAATTTCAGCTTTCATTTGTTTATTTTCTGCTCTTATTTCACTCATATCTTGCTTTAGTAGCATATTTTCTCTTTTCAGCTCCTGGTTTTGATTTCTTAATTCTTTAAGCTCTTCTTGGATTCCATCCAATTTTTGCTCTATCCTCGTATCCCTTGTTTCCATTCTATCCAATTTTTCTCGCAAATCTTTTATGAATTCTTCCATGTTGTTACTATTCGATTGTTACTATTTGATTGTTACTATTTGATATACTAAATATATTTTTTACACACGTATAATTTGGCTGTCTGCGGTAAGTGCAAAAATCCGATTCAACCTCGCGGAGATTTTTGCCCTTCTTAGACTGGCCTATTTAAAAGGGTATTTATTTCTTTCTTCCCTATTTCTCAGTACTTCTTTCAGATTTGGCAACACCGCCAACAATTGTTTAGCAGTTACCTTCTTATGGAATGCAATAATTGATTGTTTTGTTTATTTATAGCTAACCTTGTTTTTTTGACCAGCACTGGCTCTGCAGGTTTTATTTACTTAAAAATGTTTGTTTCACTCCGAATTTTGATTGTACACTTCGCTGTTGTCCTTAGATACGAGGTGTGGTGTTAAAATTTTATTTTCACCTCAGTTTTAAGAATTTTCGCGATTTATTCACAGTAAATTTCCGAACTTGTTTATCTAGTCAAGCAACGTTGCCAACCAACCGAATTGGACATACCTTAAGGAATAATTCTAATAATATCACAAGACAAGCAATCAAGTATCAACCTGAGAGGACAAGAAATAAGGGAAAACCAGAAATATCTGAAAGAAAAGAGTAACCACAAAACACAACAAAATCAGCATGCATAAGATGATGGAAAGTGAAAAACAAAGCAAAAAACAGAGAACAACGGAAGAAACTGGTACTCAGGATAACCAGAGAACAAACACACAGAAGCTGCGCTGAGCTGCCCACCAACCGTCTTAAAGCCACTGGCAGAGAAATTCAGATGCGACCAATACTCCCGATGTGAGAGATTTTAATTTTCCCAAAAATATTCGTTAAAACTATAGGCCTAACCAAACTTTGTATAGACAACATCAACAAATTAGTGTCACATAATTCTCTAGTGTTCTTTTAGAAATAATTTGCAAGTATCTAAATTTTGTTGTTTTTAATCTTTATCGATTTAAGGATGAGGTGTCGTGTTGGTACTTAAGGGACGGTAAAAGGGCCAATTCTCGAACTTAAGAAAAACGCTGAATCTACACTATACTTTATTTAAAGAGACAACGTCAATAAGCGTAGGGCTTAAGGAGGTGTTGTTTCACGGGGTATTCGTTCAGACACCCATCTAGAGCAATAATAACTATAATAATAATTTCTACTTAACCCCTCCTAGGGCTTTTTATATCTTCCTTTATCTTGTACTTTGAAATTAGATTATACGTGAGTAACGCAAGGTTACCCAAACAAACTACATCAATTTGCCACATTATCAACCTTCGCTTTGTTTTTACAGAAACAACACCTCTTCAATGACCTACTTATGTTTAAATTATATACATTTTAGGATACATATTATATTATAAAGTAAGGGTTTTTTCCCAGGCAACCAAACAACGTTTACAGAACGTTGAAAAGTCGTCATAATTATCACCAAACCACGTCAGTTTGTCACGTTTTTTCGACGTCGAAAGTCACGTGAATATATCCCACCATAACTGACGTCATTTTTATCAAGTTTTAAATAGGTGATATAAATACGTAATTTTTATGTCGTTTTTTTAGATTATTTTTCATTTTATGGTTTTAAAAATACACAATAATAATTATTCCGTATTGGTATTTTTGGTGTTGGTATTGGAATTTTTCATTTAACTGTTTTAAATTTAGCTTATAGGCTAAGGTATACTTACTGTGTCAAAACTGAAACAATAACTATTATAAACTAATAAATAATTTATTAACAAATTAATTTAATTAAACCCGATAACATTTAATTAGTTCATTAACAGAAAATATTCACCAAAACAAACCACATAACCTCAAACCGTTATCAAGAAGAACAACTATCACAAGAACTATTGCATTAAACTAACTCACAAGTCACTTAAGAAAAACGAATAAAAATCTCTTAATTAACACGTTTCTTCAACTAAATATCTAAACGAAAAGTCCCTTTTTACCACACAAAGCATTTAAACAATAAATGAACAATTTCTTATGACAATTTAAGCTTATAGTTATAAATGTCAATATACAACATTATCAGGGTTGCCAGGTCAATTTTTACTTTTTCAGTAGTTTTGCTTTCAAAAATCAGTGGAAATCAGTAGATTCTTTTTAGGGCATGTAAATACAGTAAAACCTGTGTTATCGGTCACCTGTCAAAATCGGCCGCCTCTACTAACTGCCAGTTTCAAAATTCTCAAAACTAATTACATAATATATGAAGATTTCCTTATTTAAATACCTAATCCAATAATACCAAGTCATAATTATTATGACCTGGTATTTACGGCCATCTTTATAATACGGATGCGGCCAAATAATCTAGTATTTTTAAAGCCCGTTTCATAGAAATTTACCTATTAATAACGGCCAATATATGTTGATAGATTTCAGTAGGTCACTAATTGGAGTAAAAATCAGTAGGTCCACTGAAAAATCAGTAGACCTGGTAACCCTGAACATTATAAGCATTAACCCGTTAAGCTCCTCCCATTTTTGTGACGTCAGACTTGGGCTGTCTGAAATACTCTGAAATGAAAACGTATTTTAACGTCATTAATCTTACGTATTTAAAATCACCTACAGAAGACGTTTATATGACCACAGTATATGACGTAATAATCAAACACGTGTATATATTCAACCAAAAGCTGACGTTTCCTCGACGTCATTGACGTCACTTGGTTGCCTGGGTCATATGTAGCTTGTTGTAATATTTGTAATTTGTTTCACCATTTTATTTGCAATTTATTATAGCAACCATAACTACAGTTGAGTCCGCGAGTCTTTACCCGTGCGTCATTAATACCTGGCGAGATAAAACACATACTTTTTATCTAGCATCATTCTCTTCCTCGCATTAAACTCATGACAAACCAGCTGCCGTTTGTTATTAAGTAAAAACACATGTTACTTTTATGAACCATCTAGACTCAGTGCATTGAAAAGAGATAGGTACAAAAATAGACGATTCGGTATGTTTTCATATTTTAATCACAATTTGTTTGACGTTTCTGCTTTGTTTACTTTTGTGGCTGTCAGTTA
Organism: Diabrotica virgifera virgifera; assembly: GCF_917563875.1. Lineage (NCBI taxonomy): Eukaryota > Metazoa > Arthropoda > Insecta > Coleoptera > Chrysomelidae > Diabrotica > Diabrotica virgifera. The sequence continues at coordinate 240,586,581 of NC_065443.1, read as the reverse complement.
GTGGAATTTTTTGCTGTTTTTGTCGAATTTTTGCGTTTTGAAGTTTCTTTATATTACACAAACAGCTGGGCTTTGAAATTTTAAGGTAAATAATTATATTATTTTGGCAATTAATATTTAACACATACAAAGCTAACGTCATTCACACAGTAACGAAATGATTCTGTTTATATTTCCGTCAAAGTAAATAAAATAACAAAAATAAAATATATTATTGAATTTTTTTATAAATTGTTTATTTATTTATTAATCAATAATAATAAAAGACTTTATTAAGCTAAATCAAATGTAGCTGTAATTCTGCACAAAAATTTTGAAGCAAAACTTGCATTTCTATAAGTATATGTATTTATTAACGTCAAATTTTATAATAAAACCCGTAATCGGAATAGTAGCCACTTTCTGTCAGTTGTTGCGTGAAATAGATTTCCGACTTATTTCGTATGCTTTAAATGATGACGCACGGGTAAATACTCGCGGACTCAACTGTAATGTTTTGGTTGTCATAATAACTAACATAAACTATGTTTTTTTCAGTACTAGCTTTAGTTTTTATTTCAGATTTATTCATCTTTTATTAAGTATTTTCATTTTATTTCACCTCTTATATTACTGTATGTATTGAACAGTATTTTAGTAATAGTAAAAGAAATAAATAATTACTAAAAATATGTAAACAATACCTCTTTATTACACTGGCGACAAATGTCGCCACGCGTCTACTTACGTCACTTAAGCCACACGACTATTTAAAAAAGGTTATATTATACTGTTTGTGATTAAAAAAATATGTTTTTTATAAGTTTAAATAAAACTTTCCACTTATTTAAAATTTATCAAACGTGTTTTTAAGATTTACTTCCTTTGCACATATTTTAACTTTTCATATTCAGCGCTTGCCATAAATCTGGAATCTGTATTTTATTTTCATTACTAACATTGAGTTATCCGCAGCAACTTTTTTACTCAGAAGGCAGGTTTGGGGTTTACATCTGAAAGAGAAAGATGTAGGAGTAAGATATAGTATAATGGACAGGCACAGAGGATATTACCATATCTCTCAATTTCAGATTCTGAAGTTGGCGCACAGAAAAATGATGAAAAATCGTTTCAAACTTTTATAAGTTGCGGACAACTGCCGGCATCATAAATATTCAGGATTTCGGTGACGGCATTTTAGATATGTAATATCAAATAATGGAGTTGTCCAACAATTATTGGAGGGACTCGAAAATTTTATTTTTCGTTTAGGTATATAAACAAGAATAAAAAACTGCTAAACGCCGTAAAATGAGTGGGGCATACAATATTCCAGCTACAAAAGAGCTGATATGAATATTACATGGCGAGAAAATGTATTTTAATTTTTATGGAAAATAAAACTGTAGTTTAATTTTAAAAGATCTTTCCATAATATTTGCTAAATTTTAAGTAAAACGCTCTACAAAAAGTAACTTTAAGAGAGTTTGTATTTTGAAGCTCTTTTGTGGCGCGTTTTACTTCAAATTTAGCAAATATACTCAGTAACATTAGAAGTTTTACATCCAGAAGGAAAAGTTTCTTGAACTTAATTTTTTGGCAGCACAATGACTATATTTAAAGCATGCTATTGTTACGCGATTGACTCTACTATTTTATTTATTTATATCTTTAGGCACTAAGTTTAATTTAAATAAAGGAAGACTTACTTATATTAATTATTTACATCACTTATTTATTTTAATAATTACAAATAACACCAACTAACACATCTAATTTATTTACAACTAAAATTTATGATTTAATTAACTAAACATAATAACTTCGATTACTAATATATACATTTCATTAAATTCCGATTCGAATACAATTATATCACGCGTCGCGGCTCGTTCATTGACTGACTGGCCTGTGCTCGAATTCCTGTTCTTAAATACTCTGACAGCGGTCACCTCGAATCGCCGTGGAAGGTCTGGCCTTTACTCGTAACCCCGGGAAGCATCGAGAATAATTAGGCCGGGTTGTGAGGTGTCACACTATGATAACAATATCAATGTTTTATCTTTTATAGTTTTTGTAAAAATAAAGTTTTATCTTTAAATTTTTTTGTGAAAAGACCAATTATGAAGACCAATTGGTAAAGAAATTTTTAGTTATTATTTCTCAGTCTAATTGTATTCAGTGCAAGAATATTCCTCGAGTTCGAAGACACCAAAATTACCACCATTTTAGCATTTCGATGGCGCAGAATGAAACCCTCGTATGTCAAAAATTGCAATTTTTACAGGAAACAGTTAAAACTGTTTTTTAGTTTAGAATATCGAAAAATTTAAATATTTTATTGGATAGTATGTTTAAAGGGCAATACTTTTTTAGGTTACACATTACTTTAAAAAAAAAATCATTACTATGACGTAGTACCGTGACTTACGTGATTTTCACGCAACGTGAGTTAGTATTTATACGAGTATTTCATGCATTACGAAATAAGCAATACAGTATTAAGCGTATACTTTTATTAACAGTTTTTAAAAAAATTAGTTCACAATGCATTTAAACTAAAACTGATTATCTTTTAGGATAAAACAAGCAAATAATAAATTCTTAAATCAAACAAAATTACGAAAAAGTTTATTGTTAGTGTTGTAGCTCATCATAAAATGAATGAGTATCTTTTGGAATGACCATCTTTAATTCTTGAAGATGATTAAATTTCTGTATTTTAATAGAATTTCTTTTGGTGTATAATTGCATAAAGTTGTCAGAGGCTTCCGGTTTTTTAATGCGCCTGGGTAAATTCTCGTAAGGATCTGAGAATTTTTTCTTCACTTGCATCGTACCTTTAGGATGGTATTGTATTGCACACAAATCCACTACAACAGGATCTCCAACACGGTTACCACGACGTATTGAGTTTACATAAGGGACATCTTTAAATTTTAAGAAAAAGTCGTATTCCAAGTACTGTACTTGGTATGGTCTAGGATGCGTACGAGCTGTCTTGCACACTTCTACGTATCTTGCTGGTGAATAGATCTCCCTATTTCTTAGACGTCGTTCAATCGTGGAGTGCATCGAGTCACACTCCATTTGGGTGTGACCCTTTTCTAAAAACTTTTGAGTAATAATTAATCCTGTTTTTACTGACGCCAGAAGCAATCCATTAGATAAAATTGCATTGCGGTTTTGGTATGTGCAACCATCGCTGAAGAAAAATCTTTTACTACAGTTCTGTCAATATTATTCATAACGAAATCATAAAAATTACTGCAAAATTCGTCAGCATTAAGGCCTCCGTGTGTCTCGTCCCACAAAAAGCAAAATCCGTCATGATTTCCTAGATTATAAATAGTTAGGTTGTGTACAAGAAATTTCGTTTTGTAATACAGTGCCGAAGCTTTTAAAAAAGGGCAAAGTAGTACGGCTTGTAGGTCAATCGTAAACACCACTACAGATGGATCTTGATTTTCCTTGTCCTTGTCTTTCTCCTTCCTCGCCTCATCTTTACGCTCAATATGCCTATTATAAAAAATCTCAGTAATATTTTTTGTTCTGTAGCCACAGCAGATATCGCACTGGTCTTTTTTTGGTCGGAATAAAGATAAATTCATTTCATCAAAAATTTGCCAGAATACAAATTTAGATACTGAATGCTGTTGTCCATTATTTACACCAAGGAAGTTTAAGTATTCTGTATACAATTTATATTTTGACTGCCACAGAGGTTCTAAATATAATTTGGCGGTATCTTTTCTACAGTAATGTGCTTCCAGTTTTGGTAAACTATCAAGAAACTCATAAACCTTTTGTCTATTGGTGTTCTCGTTAGTTTTGATGACAGGATTTCTTGTTGTGTTAATTATATCTTTAATACCGACCCAAGCATGTACGGTCAATTCTCCAACCTCTAATGTATGTAAGAACATTTTTTTACAAACGTGAAAGGTGGTACCTACATCTTTTAAATGGTACTGAAAGGAACTGCCTCTACGAGAATTTGGATTATCTATTCGCCTTTGTTTAACTTCCTTCTTCAAAACTAGTGCTTTTATAAAACTTTTTTTCCGGACGACTCATATTCCAGTAAGTAGTAAAAATATTCTGCCTGAAAGTATCACTTACAGGACTGCACTTTAAGAATGCAGAAATTGTGTGGTTACATCGAGGTTTCAGTTGTCTTGATGCCCTAGGTACATCAAAAACAATTTTTCCTTGTTCTGTTTTTCGTCTACCAAAATATTCTTCTCCCTTATTTCTTTGTAATTTTTGTTTCTCCGAAGTCCAGTTGTCTTTACTTGCTCGTCCTCGTTTTGCTCGTTTTGTCTTCGTATTAGTCATTATTGGTAAAGGTGCTTCATTTGATAAATTTTGTCTTTCTTCATCAGGTTCAGACTCCGATTCTGTCTCATCTTCTGGGTTGAATAGTGGATCAGCATCAGAGTCATCGTTATCTTTCAACAACTCCATTGGGGAAGCCCTACAAACACCTGTAGACGTAGAGGGTATGATATTGTTTGTTTCACTATGTACATCTTCTGACGATTCATTTTGTGCTAAAGCTAGCTGCACTATAGATTTTCCTCTAGATGACCTGAAATTAAATAATGTAACGTTGTATTATAATACGGAACATCGTCGAATACGATGCATGAAATACTCGTATATCAAACACTACACATTCGTGGGATGTAACATTCATTATGGAATAAGAGGTTCATACGTGGTTTTCAGAGAGTTTAAAAAAACATTTTTTATACCAAAACCATTTTATCAAGAGACTGAATAATATAAAATTATGAAACAATTGTCATGCATTTACTAGTTTTTAATTAGATAAACAAAAAACTTACATTATATAAACCGATGTTCAAAGATTTTCACAAAACAATTACCACGTCGTTACATACAAAGTTTTCGTTTTATTTAAATTTTACAAGATGGCTACGTGGTTTACATTCACGTCATTTTTCGCTTAAAAGACTATGGTTGCCATATGGCAACCATTGTAAGCAGTGATCTAAATAATTTTTTCGGTAGGTTTCTCTATTAAAAAGCATATGGCTCATGCTGTTCTGAATAGTAAAATAAGTACATTTTAAGGTAGTACTGAAAGTCAGTCTCAAGTTAGTGTTTGTTTGATTAACATCGTTGTGTATATATCCGATTTTTATTGGTGCAAGAAAATGTACATCAGATTTGTGTAAGTAACTTTTTAATACCTAATATAAATTATTTTTTGTTTAGTATACGATTTTATTTACAAGAATAGACTAGATTTTAAAAATGTTGCATTAGTCTGTCTTTTTCTTTTAGTGTGTAATTATTTTAGGGCGGGAAAAACTAAAATTGCCATATGGCAACCAGAGTCTCTTTCAATACCTATTATTGAATGTTTTTATTTTATTTTAGAAGAGGCTTTACTCTTGAAGAGGCGTTACAAATGGCCTACGCGGACGATTTAGATATGGGGGGAATCTACATTGAACCACCAGACACAAAATGAATTGACCGATGAAGATTCTGCTGATGAGGATAATGGTGGTATGGTAGATAATTTACCAGCAAGCCAATTTCGAGCTTCAGGTTCGCAATTCGAACGAAAAGGATTTTGCAATGAAGAAAATAGACGCTACCAAGGTATATTTTGTATTTTTACGACAAAATATAGGTGATAGTTTTATCGGAATTTTGTCTCTACAGAAAGTAAAAAGGTTTTCCCAAAAAGAAAAGAAAAATATTTTAGTTCCTAGACCATACGTTTTCGGTAAATACAATGTAGCAATGGGAAGGATAGATCCCAAGGACGAAAATATAGCCAGGTATAGAATAAGTATGAGGGGTAAAAAATTGTGGTGGTGCATTTTTTCTTGGCTTATTGATGTATCGATACAAAATGCGTGGATTATTACAAGAAGTCTGACCACAACTATACACAGCTACAATTTAGACGTGATACTGTAAAATTAGCTTCTGCTAAGTTTCGAGATCCACCAAAAATTGTAGGTCGACCATCGTTAAGCTTATCATCCAGCACTAATAGTAGAGTTAGTGATGATATTAGGTATGATAATCTTAGCCATTTTTGGTATCTACTCCAAAAAATAAGAAAAAGAAATGTGCAAATAAAACGTGCAAGTCTATAATGAGAACGATGTGCTCTAAATGTAACGTTGGCTTATGCCTAGGGTGCAATGTGCAATTTCACACTAAATAATTTATAGTTTTTATTGTTATTCATAGTTGTAGTAATTTTTTATGTTTATTATAATATAGGTAGTAGGAAGGACTAGGGTTGCCATATGGCAATCTTCTTTTTTTATAAAAAATACTTAAATTGTTTAATTTTTTTATTATAATTTTAATATTTGTTCAAAATAAAACATAAATCACGAACTTTTTTTCAGTTTTTTAATAAAAACAAAAGTCCGTCCTTTAAGGGTTAAGATAGAGCAACCATTTTTTTGCACTAATAGCTTACGAGGTATTCATTGGAATAACACAATAATTTTTTTTATATAAAAATTGAGATACGAGGGTTTCACTCAACGCCATCGATTTGAGCCTTTGGACTGGATTCATTTCGCCCACGACTAGTGCTTCCTTTACTGCGGACCACTATCATAAACGTTTGAATTGGTGCAGAGAACGACAGCAGTGGGTGACAGAATGGCATAATGCAGCATTCAGCAATGAATCGCGATTTTGTTTCGGTATGCATGATGGTCGTAAGATGTTAAGACGCCTCCTTAAAGAGCGACGAGATATCGGATTTGCTCTTGAGAGGTATCTACACAGGACAGTTGGAGTAATGGTTTGGGAGGTTATTGCCTATGGTAGCCGATCACCACATTTGTTTATTCGAGGCAGTATGACAGATTCGCGTTATGTTGATGAAATTTTACAAACCACTTTACTGTCTTATCTAGACGGTAGTCGAAACGCCATTTTTTAGGAAGACATTGCGTATCCCCATATTGTTCGTCGGACTATAGACTTTCTTCAACAAGCTGGCGTTAATTTTTTGCTACGGCTACCCCGTTCGGTGGGTCTAAATCCTGTCGAACATGTGTGGGATATGATAGGGAGGAGACTGTCCACTTTTCACCATCCTCTACAGACTCTGACACAGTTAATCCATGAAATTCAAGTTGCTTGGAATGAGGTGCCACAAGCAGACATCGATCATCTCATTTTGCCAAAGCCTAGACGTGTACAGGAGTGTATTCAGCTAGGGGGTCGCCAAACATATTATTATTTTTTACTTTATCGTACTATATACGTAGTATAGTATATTACTTTATCGTACTATATACGTAGTATAGTATAATAGATAAAGTTATAGGATCGTGCAAAAAAAATTTTTTCAGATTTCACTTTTTTTCGACGTTTTGAGTCCCGCTGAGTCTAAAAAGCAAATAAAAAAAACATGTCGGAAGTATGTACGTACGTACGTATGTCGCCACCGCCCAGCAAAAACTACCGGACCGATTTTGATGAAATTCGGTATGAGTAAGTTTAAGAGAATTTTGTCGAGAAACTAAGCTTTTAAAAAAAAACTCTCAAAGGGGGGCCGAAATAGGGGGGTTATTTAGGGCCCATTTTTGCAAATTTTTACCGAAATGAATGAAATTCAACTCAAAGTAAGCTCATCTATAGGTAAATAAAAATACGGAATTTGACATTCCCAAATTTAAAATGGCGGCCAACATGGCCGACCGCCCACCCGACACATTTCGCTACCTATCTAAAAACTTGTTTAAGATAAGTTTAATTTGAAAACGTCGTTATATAGCTTAAAGATGGGGCTATAAGAAGAATGTTATCGTTTTTCAGAGAAAGTTACGGGTTGCCTATATTTAAGGGGTCAAAATTTGACATAAATTTGAACTAGATTTTCTCAAAAATGGCTCCAAGGAATTTTTTTATTTTTTGATATGTTTTTGATATCCTATCGCTAAATTGAATGACATTAGTCAGATTTTTTAACTCCCTATAGGAGGCGAGTTATGTATTTTTTATAAAAAAATGTTTGAGTGCCCGTAACTTCCTTCATAATAGAAACTTAAATTTTAAATTTTGCAGACATATATGGTACTTTATTATCTATTATCACAATAAATTTTACCAAAAATATGGCTTCCGGTTGAACCGGAAATGAATAAAAAATCTTAATCTTTTTAGATGCGCCCTATATATTTTTACATATTTTGAAAGAATGCAAAATTACCTTTCCAATGACATAAAATTCGTTGCTGTACCTCAAAAACTCGAAAAGTTACGGTAAATAGAAATTTTGCTATAATCTTAAGTGTGTCCTCTCTCACGCGATCATAGCAGAGCATTATTGTAGGGCACTCAATGAGGGTATTTGGCTCCGAATTCTATCCTACTACATTTATGTACTTGATATTTTCACAGTAAGTAGGGAATAGCTCAAGAAACAAAATCTACCCTATATACTATGGCGCTTTTATCTTGGGGCGGTTCCCACTTCTTCAAGGGGGTGGAAAATTTGTTGGTCAAAATAAGCACGGAAGTGGCTAAAGAACCTATGTCTAAGCAAAAACTGGTCTATACTTTTTTTTGAGAACTCAATACTTTTTGAGTTATGCGTAGTTGAAAATTGGCCATTTTCATTGAAAAATGACACCTTTTCGGACTGATTTTTTGTGAATACCTTAAAAACTATGCATCGAACTAAAAACACTATATAAAACATTATTTAGATTATAAATAATAAAGAGATTCGTTCATTCGTAAATGTTGTATTTATAATACAAAAATAGATATGGTAGGTGAAAATAGTTTGTTTTTTGGTGCATGCTCAAATTGGTGTATTCAACTTCAAATAACAGAGGAACGGTAGGTTTTAGGTGTATAATGCTACCAACACCTTTTGTAGTGTTTGAAAAGGCCTTTAAAAAGAGCACCGTTAAATGTCGGTTACATACAAATTAAGCGAGATATGGTGTAAAAAAATATAAGACTAATGTACTTTAAGGAAAAATGAAAAGTATATACATTTAACTCCCCATCCAACATAATTTAAATGTATTGTTTTTCTTTTGCAATACCTTTTAATATAGTGTTACTTCTACTTTCAAAAAGTTGAACGAGTTTAAAATGAATGGTTTTTGTAGAAAATGTGATCAAATTATAGAATGAATTTTTAAATTTTCTTAAAAATCTTCCTTTTTCTACATGTAATTCGAAAATAAAAATATTTCACCCCTGAGAATTGGTGGGAACCGCCCCCATGATAAAAGCGCCATAGTATATAGGATTGACTTTGAATTAGGAGATTGGACTACTCCCAAAATTTCCTTAAAATCCATGCAGTAGGATAGAATTCGGAGATAATATCTTGACTGGCATAATCGAAATAGAATGAAATGTAAATAATATAAGCTATTAATTTCTCAGAAAAATGAAGTAATTTTAAATTCTAAAATATCAAAATAACGAGTAACTTTGTTATTTTTATATAATGCCAGTATCTAGTACCATAACGATAATAGATCGGTACGATAAAGTTCTCGGGCGACCCTTCCGTCCAGCGTTTTTTGATTACATTTCAATAAAAACTCTTGCTAATGTTATCGTTTCATTCATTTGATGAAAATGTACCATGTTGCCAAAAAAGTAAGTTCCAGAAATGATTCCTTCTGGGTGTAACACTTCTAATGTCACTGAGTATATTATGGAAACATATTTTAAAATAAAACTAGAATTTTATTTTCCATTAAAATGAAAATATATTTTTGCGCCACGTAATATTCATATCAGTTCGTTTGTAGTTTGAATATTGTATCCCCAACTCATTTTTACGGCGTTTAGCGGTTTTTTATTCTTGTATCAGGAGTTTTTTTAAAAGGTATTTATAAATTAAATATATGCAGCTAAATGTAATATTTAATCGTCCCGTGCGAGTGGCCATAGTTGCTGAGCACATTAATGTAAATAAAAAAAAATGTAATGTTTCTTGATTCCACGTTAAGCTTTATAAATGGTCGCCTTTCTAGCATTATCTCTCAAATGATCGAATGTCCATCGAATGTACACTAGATTTTTTTTCTATTCGAAAAAGATTTAAAAACAATATTGGGATGGCTGGTAAATGAACTCGGATTGCCCTATCAAATTTAGCGTCGTAACCACTATAACTACATAAACCATTTCGGCGATAATGGTCAAATGGATTATACTTTGGAGCTTGATAACTTCGAAACGACTTATCCGATTTTGATCACTAAACATGAGTTTGAAACGTATTGACAAGTAGTATCTGATGCCTCTAAGGTCAAGTACGATAACTGAAGGTATTACAGGAATTATTGAGCTTGAAAAACCGTTTTTCCCATAGAAAATAGATTTGATCACACTTATGAATAGGGTGGTTCGAAAAAAACTATTTTTTTTTATTTCAGATCGCTATAGTGCACAAAAGTTGCCATTGGTATAGACGTGAACAAAACCACTAATTATTATTTTTTTATTAATTTATCTTCCGGTCGCGCATTGCCATCGAAATTAACAAAAATTGTGAAAAACCTTAATTTTTCATATTTTTTTAAGCAGGCCAAATTCATATACCAAGAATTAACTACTAAAAGTATGTAAAATCAATATATATGCACTTATTATAATTTCTTTCATATCTTGCGGTCGTAACGTAATACAAAATGAGTAAAATTAGTAGTTTTTGTAAAAATTTCAAGTTTGACTGTTTAGTACAATTTAATCATACGACTTTTAGAGATGCTATAGTTTAATTTTATTTTAATAATATATTTAAAATCCAAGCATATAAGATAAACTTTGATATTCAAGTGGAATTCAGCGTTCAATGTCAGCGAAGCGCGCGCAGCCACAAATAGAGATACGTGTGGGAAGACCTCTACAATGGTATTTGTCTTCTCCATTACAACGAACTTCCATTCCGTCACCTTTTCTAACACTTAGATGGAAATACAGCAGGCCCAATAGGATATTCCGGACCGATTGGAAAGGCCCTACCTGATTGTGAAAGATTACCAGTTGTTGATTTTAATCATATGGATTGTGAGATTACAAAAGTTGACAAGCGTATTCTTAGCAAGGACCAATTGTACTTTGAGATATCAGAAGTCATCAAGTCAGGACATTGTTCAGAAGACTTGGTAGTACGTGATCCTGACCCAATATCACATTCAAGATGGCATACTACCGCAAATCGAGTTTTGCGTTTCTACATCAGTGTGTCAAGCTTTTCTGAAAATCTGAGAGGGATTGTCACATTCATTCTCAAATCCTATATACCTATGTAATTTGCCATAAAAATAAACCACAAATAATTCACAGATGGGCTTAGACATGTTTACAAAATCATTGAATCTGCAAGGTACTTACCAGAAGAGCTTCGTCAAGTTGTTGATCCCGTTTTACAACGGAATGCTTACTTTGCCCATCCAGAAAATTTACTTCTGGCTATGGTAACTGATAAAAGACTATATATCTGAGAGCTGGGCGTCAGGCGTATCACGAAGGCAAATCAAGCAATATCTGAAAGTGAACCTATCAAAATCTTTAAACCACCAAACCAAAAAACGAAGAAAATTGAATACATTGAAAATGGTTATTCATTTTTAACCAAACCTAAACTTTGAAGCTAAAGAGTATCACGAAATTATCAAATGGAACACCAGTACACTGATTCCTCCTCCACAGTTAAGAACATGGACTAATGAAGAGATAAAACAATATGTAAGTAATTACTTTAAGCCTGTAATGAGTATAGATATTTTCCCATGCCATACGCAGGCAATTGAAAGATGCATTAAGCTAGTGACCGAAGCTTCAAGTAAAGTGTGTGGATACAGTTACAGAGACGGCTAACAATATTGCACAGCTCAGCGATGCAAACTTTGACATTAGGCCAGGATCATTTACTACAAAGTCTTTTGAACAATGTCCTAGCTTGACGACTTCTGATATCTCAAGCAAGAACAATAATTGATCCTTGCTAAGAATACGCTTGTCACCTTTTGGAATCTCACAACCGATAGGATTAAAATCAACAACTGGTAGTCTTTCACAATCAGGTACGGCCTTTCCAATCGGTCAGGATATCCTATTGGGCCTGTTGTATTTCCATCTAAGTATTGGAGAAGGTGGCGGAATGGCAGTTCATTGTAATGGAGAAGACAAGTACTCCATTGTAGAGGTCTTCCGACATGTACTTCTATTTGTGGCTGCACGCGCTTCGCTGGCATTCGTCACTTTCCCTCGCCTCTCGGTATTCTGCTGTTTTTGATGAATCTGCGCGACCGAATTTCACTTGAATAAAAAATGTATCTTATATGCTTAGATTTTAAATATATTATTGTGACAGAATTAAAATATAGCATCTCAAAGTCGTATGACTAAATTGTACTAAACAGTCATACTTTAAGGTTTTGCAAAAACTACTAATTTTCCTCATTTTGTAATATGTTGCGCGACCGGAAGATATGAAACAAATTAATAATAGGTGCATTTGTGTTGATTTTACACACCCGTAGTAGTTAATTCATGGTATAGGAACGCAATTCCAAGCATCTGGCCTGCTTAAGAAAAATATGAAAAATTAAAGTTTTTCATGTGCAGTTGTGCGCATGTGAGCTGTGTGTATGTCTGATCCTAACCTCTTTGGCACAATTTGAAAGCTTAACTCAACGCTATGGATTTGGTTTATTTGAGGTTTTCCTGTCTGTTCTTAAACCTATGGTATATACCCCCAAAAATATGCTGTTTTGTACCTACCCAGTCCTACAGCTGGCTTATGGGTAGTCGAAAGTCGCAAACTGCACCGGTTCTTAATTGGCCCCTTTTGAAACACAGAAAAAAATTCAGATCTATGTAACTTTTTTACAAACATACACACATACAAACATTTTCCCCTTTTTAAATAGAAATTAAATAATATTTATGAGCTCGGTAACTTTTGAATGGTAAATCTGATTTTAAAAATTAAACATGAGTTGGAAAGGTAATGATCAGTACTATCAGAAGCCGCAAAGGTCGGACTCAAATTTTCGAAATTTTTGGAGTTTTGGGGACGAGAACGAAGAACAAACCCTAAATAGGAAGGGCTGTAAAATCCACACCCTTGGACTGAAGTGGATGGTTGACATATGGATTGGCGAGCCTTTTCCTATACTTTAAGATGGGATTTGGCTCAATTTCAATTCAGTCAGATTTAGTAAATCGAAAATTTCGTGTATATGTTACCGGCCAAACCCGATTTCAGGACAAACTAGTTTGGCCTAGGTCAAATTAGTTTGTCCTAAGCGCCTTAGAATAAACTAGTATGGCCTAGGCCAAACTAGTTTGTCCTATCGGGCGTAGGCCAAACTAGTTTGCCCTAGGCCAAACTAGTTTATCCTGATATAAAGACGCACACTTCAGGTCAAAGTAGGCCAAACTATTACATGCAGGAAATTCCCAAATCACGTCCCAACAGGGAGGGAAAAAAATTAAATATCGTTGTATTGTACTATATTATTATACATCGAATGAAGATATTGCTACATGCTATAAATCAATATATTCTTGTATAATTCAATAATACAAAAAATAATATATAAAAAGATGAGGTTTTCTCCAAAAATTAAAAGAAAAGATACACTTACGAATAAAATCGAATACGAATTAATATTACCAATTTTTAAAAAATGTGAAAACGTTGAATTATCCACGTCCGTCTGTCCGTCCGTTCGTCTGTCTTTCTGTCCGTGAACTCAACTCCTCCGTCATTATACCAGGTAGAATGATGTACTCCAATTCAACAGATTGTATTTTATTTCGTATTATTATTGTCACTGGCCATTATTCCGCTCTTGTAGTGTAATATTCAGCAGTATGCCCTGAAAAATCCTTTTTGTTTTCTTTAGTTAAAGTGTTCTTGCATATCGCTCCATGGAGTGTTTTCGTGGCTTGTTTTCCCCGTACTATTTGCATTTCTATATCTTTCATACAAGTGTCATCTCGGTTTATCATTTACCCTAAATACTTAAAAGTCTTACAACTCTTAAGAGTGTCTTCTAAACTTACGAGCAACCAATCTGTAATCAATTTCTTTCGACTAGGCTAAACTAGTTTATCCTAATATGAAAACATACACTTCAGGGTAAGCTAGTTTGGCCTGAAGTGTGCGTCTTTATATCAGGATAAACTAGTTTGGCCTATGCGCGATAGGAAAATCTAGTTTGGCCTTGGCAATACTAGTTTATCCTAACACGCCTAGGCCAAACTAGTTTGTCCTGAAACATATATTTGTTTGGCCGGTAACATATATACAGTTTCGCATGTACGGGGGGTTGTGCGCCGCTGGCGAGAACTGCAGTCCTCTGGGATAAACTGGCAATTTGAAAGAAAACGGAAATGTGTATTTATCAAAAAAACATATGTTTTTCTGTTTTGTGACAGCAGTAGAATGTATTTTGAATTAAATAAATTACGTACATTCTTCTTTTTCTGTCAATTAATTTGATTAATTTTTTTTTCTTGGACACCCTGTATAATTAATTATACCAAAGTTTATATTACTGAATAGAGAATTGAATAATCTTTCAAATGACCTAGAACACGACCCCTATTCCCTATTTAAAAATAAGGGGCGGAGGAAGTTGAAAGGAGGGGGTTGACAAATGACAGATGTATGTACCCCAAAAATATAGGAAATGTAGAACCTTAAATGAAAAATCGACCTGTTTCGTAATTTTCTTAAATTCTACTAAATACTGCCAAATATCGAGGTGGACTGTTTTATTTGGCCCACCCTGTATACATAATGGTAGTAAACTAGTGCATGGTGATCAGAACGACCTGGCATACAATCAAAAGAGCTATTTAACCAGCGCAGCTTTACTGTTGTGATGCATATTTACAGTATGGTGCAGAACTATTATGTTGTGCTTTTAATATCATCTAAATTCTGGATGGTCAACTTTTTGGAAAAGTAACTACTTCTTGAAAAAAGTCATGCGGGAAAACAGAAAGTTTTATAAATATACTCACAATTCTCAAAGGTATGCACAGTATATTAAAGAAGTTTATAAATGCAACCTTTTACTAAAGGAATGTAGCTTTTGAATATAAGCGAGCCACAAATAAAAGTTTATATACTTACTTGGTCCAGCTAAAAGTTTATATACTCGGAATTTTTGCATGTTTGCCATTATTTATTCTATTTTAATTGATTATAGGTTTTAATCATTATGTATTAAAAAACTTATAAGATCAGGAACTGCAAGCACCGAAGGATACGCTTAAATGGAAAACAAATGAACCGCTTGAAATGTTCATTGTATCGTAATCTTAAAATGAAGGCATAAAGAGAATATATTATAAAGTTAAAGCAATCTACTACAGGTGAACTGGGAATAGGAATAGACGTAAACATACCGTGTGCGCTAGCACATTTCATATTACGGTACTGAGCGGTCAGTTGATCTAAAACCGCTTAGCAGTTGATGTGGATATTTTTACTATAAAGACCATTAGCGACGCGACGTTGACAAATTTTGTGTAAAATCTTAGTTTTTAATAGTTATTAATAATAGCGTTTTTGAATTTGCTGATCGTTTTAAGTTTTATTTTAATATTTATGTTTCTTAAAAAAATTGGAAAAAAAAAGTCAAATCGTGAGTTTTAGTAAATACAATAGAATTGTTACAAAACTTCACAGAATGGGTACCAGGTAAAAAATTTCCAAATTAAAATAATTGTATTACCTAATGTATTAATTAGCAAATTGTAAAGATGGATCGAGATAGCTTACCCTACTATATTTTTATCTAATACATTAATTATCTGAAAATTTGGAAAACATTTTAGGACATAAATATGTTAATATTATTATACGTTAATATTTCAATATTTTAATATGTTAATATATTAATATGTTAATATTATTATATGTTAATATTTTTAGACAGAAAGTGTCTTGTCAAGAAGCGTATTGTTAAGGTGAAACAGTAGCGATCAACAGGTAGCGAAAACGCGTTCCAATATTGCGGCTGTAATTTTGAATATTTTTTCGAGATATTTGGCACACGTATTCGTAATATAATAAAGAATAGCGGTACAGAGCCCAATTTGAAAAATATATTAATATGTGGAAATTACTCTGTAATTAAATGCAATATTAAAAAAACGAGCCTGTACCTCCATTAAGAAGAACAAAAAATACACTTTCTTTAAATAAACTTTTTTATCCGATACCTAGATTTTGTGTCATTTTGGAACTACTAATGAAATAAAAAAATTTACTAGTTCCAAAATGACACAAAATCTAGGCATCGGATAAAAAGTTTATTTGAAGAAAGTGTATTTTTTTGTTCTTCTTAATGGCGGTAGAGGCTCGTTTTCTTAATATTGTATTTAATTACAGAGTAATTTCCACATATTAAAAATATTTTTCAAATTGGGCTCTGTACCGCCATTCTTTATTATATTACGAATACGTGTGCCAAATATCTCGAAAAAATATTCAAAATTACAGCCGCAATCTTGGAACGCGTTTTTGCTACCTGTTGATCGCTACTGTTTCCTCTTAAGAGTAAAGGCGGAAATAGTTTACGGCTATCCCTAATTTTTCTGTCTTTACACGGCAAATTACGTGTAGTAAAATTCTCATTGGTATGGATATGTAAACATTACTTGACAATGTCTTTTGTCAATGTCGCATATCGTGCCAAGTTGCATCTAAGTGAACTTTTTAACAAAACTAATATTTTTAGCATTATTTTGGTGAAATTTATTCCTCTGCCATGGAGGTTGCCAGATCTGCTAACATTTCTTGAATTTTTGCATCAATATGAACCGAATTAACAGATAAAAATTACGTTTTAAGCTCAATGGTTTTAGAAAATCACGTGCTACAACTATATAACTAGAGATAGCTAGTTGTAGCATCAGTGTATGTCGAATTCACGATTAGTTCGATTAAACAATAATTTTATAACTCATCTTGTCAAGTTTTAGCACTGAACTTTAGTGGAATTTGAGTTTTATCAACTTTCGTCAATGATAAATAAATACTTAACCCGTTTGAGGCGAGTTATGAACTTCTTATACAATATGGAGGCAAATAAAATACATCTTGTGAACTAGTTATCTCAAAAACGTCAATTTTGGAGTTATCGCCAAGTATAGTACTAAGGCGGCGACGATATACTGTACTATACTGTGATACTGTGTATACGAGATACTGTGATCAAAACTAATACTCAATCGTGAAAAGAAAAAAAGTGATAAAGTGATTTTTTAATAATATATTGTTACTATAGAACGCTTACGATTTTGAAAATCTTTAACAACAAAATACTTGGATCGCAAAATATGTCCTGGTGTATTCTCTGCTTGGATCTTCCATAAATAATAAACAATAAATAATTTTTATTAACTTCACGTCTTAAATCAATTATTTATCAAATACACTATCAGTATTATTGAATCCATAACTCAAAATATTCCCGTTGCCATGTCAAATATTTAAAATTGTCACCATATTCTATTCGACTCAGTGCGTTGTATGACAAAGATAGCGAATGTTTGATTTGGAAAATATCACCACGGACATGGTGTCCATTTCTTTCGAATCCTGAAAAAACTAATAAACATTTTTTTAAAATTTAAACGCAGAATGAAAGACTAAACCATTATCGAGGGCCGAAAGTCCCTTAGAATAAATAAAAAGTTTCGTTTGAATGAGATATTTGAAATTTAAAATCACACTACATTTATCTTAGTTTTTACCCCTGTAACTTATTAAAATAAACATTATAGAAGTTTTCGAGGACTTTCTGCCCTCGGTAAGAGCGTAATCTTTCGTTCTAAGTTTAAATTTTTCAAAAATATTTATTAAGTTTCTCAGGATTCGAAAAAAATTAATCCCATTTAAATAGCATTGGAGCCGAAACTATGTACCGATCCCCTTAAGATTATATATGTAGTATAATAACTATTTATTGGATAAGAGGCAAAAATAGCAAATTTCCGCTAAGGGAAGCTGATAAGTCATGTTAAGACAAATAAATTGTTGTATGAGACATATTGTATAAGACACATATCCTCTTAATTTACAATGATACCTTATGATCTGTTTTTTCAACTATAACTTTCCATATTATGCTTTACACTAAATAGTACGAGAAACAAAACAAAACCTTGCCTGACTTCTTTTAATAACTTTTAATACATTTCTTATTTGTGCTTTTTAGCTTTCTCCTTCAAAACTTGGCGACAATTTTGAAATGCGTTTTCTTCTTCGTTTCACGTTCTCATTTATGATATCATACACGTTTATCAAATTCTCTTTCAAAATTAATTAAACTTAAATTGTGTAAAATATCGACAAAATCGTTTTTAAGTTCCTTTAATAAAGACGCAACATTAACCAGCAAATTAAAATATGTGGTTTTTGACCATTATAAATTACATCTACATTTCAAATATCTCCCAACTTGAAATTACTTCCATCGCGTTAACCCACACGTTAGGTAAATGTCCAATTAATAGGAGCACAATTTGCTTAAACCACTGTTGTCTTTGAATTACTAGAGAAACTATTTAGATTAATCCCATCAACCAAGATAAGCTACAACTAGACTAAAATCAATACTTTAAGTTGGACATCCGACACCCAATCTGCAAAGTAAATATTGCATCAGTATATTTGCTCCGGAGAAATTACCGAAATTTACTTACAGTTCTCTCGGACACTGATCTACAAAGAAAATTGCAAATTGTTTTTTTACTTATAGGTATTAATTATTGATATCACAAATTTTTAGTTTTACCAAAATTTTTAGATGTTCTCGGCAAGTTATTTTTCTAGAAGTAGTATGATAGAATTGATCCAAAACATGGCATAATCCAGACATCCAAAGTGAAAGTTATCCTCCTACACCAAATTGTTCTATATGGTCCACATAATGTTCAGAAAAAAGTCACACCATTTTGAGCGTCGGGTTTGGGAAGGAGAGGGGGGGAAAATCGGTAAATTCGTAGTTTTTAACGTTTTTTTGTCAATATTTCTAAAATTGTGAGGCTTAGCATGAATAACTCTATACAAAAATGTTCTACATTAAATTTAAAATAAAAAAGTTCCTATGCATAATCCTTCTAAAGTGAAAGATTCCAAAGTTACAGAAGTAGTATAGTATAATTGGTCCAAAAAAAGGCCTAACCCAGACAATCAAGATAAAAGTATTCCTCCTACACCAAATTGTTCTATACGGTCCACATATGGTTCAGTAAAAAGTTACACCATTTTGAGCGTCCGGTTTGGGGAGGAGATGGGGGAGAAGTCGATAAATTAGTAGTTTTTTAAGTTTTTCGTCAATATTTCTAAAACTACACTTTATCGCAAACAATGTTCTATATAAATATCATCATCATCATCATTGGCTCGACAGCCCTTTCTGGGTCTTGGCCTGTTCCAGGATTCTTCTCCACTCTGATCTGTTTCGTGCTTTTTTCTCCAGTTTTTTATTTTTAGGGTTTTCATATCATTTTCTATTTGTTCTAAATATCTCAGCTTCGGTCTTCCTCTTGTTATTTTTCCTACTGGCATCTGTTTGAATATTTTGTTTGGTATTTCGCCTTCTTCCATTCTTTCTACATGTCCCATCCAACGCAGCCGTCCTATTTTAATGAATGTTATGATATCTGGATCCTGGTATATTTCGTATAGTTCAAAGTTGTACCTTCTTCGCCAAATTCCATTTTCTTTTGTGCCCTTATATATGTGTCGCAAGATTTTTCTTTCAAAGGTGGCTAGCAATGTTTCCTCTCTTTTAGTGAGTGTCCAGGTTTCTGAGCCGTATGTGAGTACCGGTCTTATTAGGGTTTTGTATATTTGGCATTTTGTTTTCCTTGCGACGTTGTCTGATCTTAGTTGCCGAATTAAGCCATGATAACTTTTATTGGCAATAAATATTCGCCTCTTCACTTCCTCTGCTACGTTATTATCAGATGTGACTAGGGATCCCAAGTATGTAAAGTTTTTTACCCCCTCAATGTTGTATTCTCCTATTGTTATATTTTGTGGCTGCCTTATTTCTGTGTTTTTACTTACCTGAATATATTTTGTTTTGTTCTGGTTGATTTTCAGGCCACTATTTTGTGCAGCTCGTTCTATTTGATTGAATGCCTCTATCATTTCTCATAAATATGTTTTACATAAAATTCAAAACAAAAAAGTCCTATATATAATTGTTATAAAATCAACGGTTCCAGAGTTACGGAAGGTGAAACGTGGAGGATTTCGATACTTTTTATATTTTTTGGTCAATTGATGATAATTTTGAATGGTGAGGTTGACGTTTCTTCAAGGGCTTATCACTAACATACCATCGGCCACTGAAATAGCAAATTTGATTTATAAAACACAATCCTGTTAAATAAAATCAGTAGGGAATTGCCCAAAAAATATAAAAAGTATCGAAAACCTCCACTTTTCACCCTCCGTAACTCTGGAACTGTTGATTTTATAACAATTATGCGTCAGACCTTTTTTGTTTTAAATTTTATGTAGAACATTTTTGTATAGAACGTTGTTTACGCTAAAGCCTATAGAAATATTGGCGAAAAACGTAAAAAAACTACTAATTTACCTATTTCTCCCCCATCTCCCCCCCCCCAAACCGGACGCTCAAAATGGTGTAACTTTTTACTAAACAATATGTGGACCATATAAAACAATTTGGTGTTGGAAGAAAACTTTGAATTTTTAGGTTTTTTTTGGACCAATTATAACAACAATAATTATAGGATAACATGCGACAAGCAGAGAGCTGCATGGAATTCTAAACCCATTACTAAACTACACAGAAAAAAATCAGTCTAAATTTTCTTGACTGTATAACTCCACAAGATTTTATATTAGAGAAAAATCTCAAAACGATTGGTGGGTGATCGCCATATTAAAACTTACAAAAAATAATATAGCAAATTACAGTGCACATATTCTAAATGTACAGGTGGAGTTTACATCTATGCGTCGTATTATAGTCGGTGTGTGGGAGAGAAAGTATTCAAAATAATGAAAAAACAAATAATAATATAAAATAAACTTATACAGAAGTAAAAACTTCAAGTTGTATACTGGTATAAAATCGTTTATTAAAAAACTTCATAAAATGTCGTGCAAAACGTTTTCGTTCTAATTCAGAACATTTTCAGTGCATTCTGCTAAGTAGTTGAAAACTTGCAACTAGTAGTGCAAAACATTTTCGTTCTAATTCAGAACATTTTCAGTGCATTCTGCTAAGTAGTTGAAAACTTAAAGTAGTTGAAATAAAATTGATTTACAAATCCACAAAGAAAAAATTTTTACTGCAACTGGCTGTATACTATATATCACAAAAAATTTGGTTACTTAAAATCCTTTATAAAAGGTATATAATTTAATAAGAATTCCCTTAAAGGGCTACATCACATGTCAAGATTGTTTTCGATCTAATACAGATCATCATCAATGCTGAACCTAAAACCTAAAACTATAACCTTTGAAGTTAAAGTAAAATTTCTAAATATTGAACTACGGTTGAAAAAACAAGGTTTGGTTATACCTATAGGATGAAAATATAAGGAATGGAACCATTGACATAAATTTTTGTAAATAAAATGGATGCTATAAATAATCCTAGATTTAACAATGGGCATCATTTCATCCCTCACATGAGTTGGACACCTCCTGAGGTTCAGCTACCTCACATCTTAAACTCTCGATGGCCGATGGATAATATTTGTTTCCTAAAAAATTATATTGGAGATGATATTAATAAGAATGATGTTGGGTATCCGTAATTTGAGGAAAATTTCCAAAATTTTTTTTAATCAGAAGAATGTATTTTAATTCCAAACAACTTTTCTTAATAACAATTTTCGATATTATAAAATATAAAGCAACTTAATATTCCGTAAAAGTCATCTTTTTTGACATACCTATTATATTGATAAAATTTGATATCTGATGATCGCATCTTAGGTAGCTATGCAAAGCAGTTTATGAAGAATAACTTTTATTCATAAAATTGATAATAAAAAAGTAACCCAAAATAAAAAATAGAAATATATGTACATAGTGTATATTATTATATTATTGTATATTTTTAACAAAGTTGATATAATGTAAATAATAATTGGCGACATTGATAACGCCGTCAAATATTTTAACTTATAAATGGTACTTTTAACTTTGAAATACTTCAAAGGTTACAATTTGCTCTTTTCTCAAAACTACAGCACGAATATAATTCCTAACTTCACAGCAATCATAATAAAATTGTATGTTATAAGCAATTAAATCATTTACCGCTACTATGTCATTACAGCAATAAAATTGTTTATAGTGTAATTTAATAGTCGCCATTCATTAAGAGTACCTCCCTGCATTAAAGTTTATGTTGCACTCGTAAACCAAATTTATAATAAAAATATCGGACGGAGTCATTTACGAAACAAATAAAGTTTGACAGTTTGTTTTTTTAACAAAAAAATATTTGATATTGTTCTGAAATTGTCTGCCCCTGGCGTTTCAGCTTTTATCATAACAGACCTGGATCCCGCGTTCCAAAAAAAGTTTATTAATAGCAAGCTGAAAATTTGTTAATAGCTTAACGGTGTCTAGTCGGATAAACTTCGATGTACGGGAACACTTGAAAGGGGGAAGTTTTAATTGTGGAACAGGTTACAGGTTTCGTCCCATGTATTTTGTCGGATAGAACTTCCAATTGATTTGTTACCCTTTAATAATTAAACTCTCATGCAAAAATCAGGGTGTTATTTACCACCAACATAATTCCTGTCATTTGACATGTTCTACAGTATGTCCCTGTAATTTGTATCCATATGGAAAACTTTTTTATTATTAATTTTACGAAAAAAAGTTATTCTTCATAAAAAGCTCTGCATGTTCCAAAACCTAAGATTTTACCATCAAGTATCAAATTTTTTGAATATTATACGAGGTATGTCAAAAAGTTTGAATTTCGCTCAAGAGTAAAGCAGCTTTATTTCTCACAATATTGAAAATTGCTATTTGAAAAGTTGTTTGGAATTAAAAACTATATTCTAGTATGCAATTACATCCTTCTAATTGAATTTTTTTTTTGAAAAATTATGGAAAACTAACATTATTTCCAGTTATTTCAATTCAGACAACTCTTTTATTATTAATTTTACGAAAAAAAGTGATTCTTAATAAAAAGTTCTGTATGGTCTAAAACCTAAAATACAACCATCTTATGTTAAATTTTATCAATTTTATACGAGGTATGTCAAAAAATATGAATTTCGCTCAAGAGTAAAATACGTTTATTTTTCACAATATCGAAAATTGTTTTTATGAAAAGTTATTTAGAATTAAAGACTATGTTTCAGTATGTAATTACATCCTTTTACTTGAAATATTCTGAACTATAAAGGTGCTTTACTTTTGATCTAAATTTAGCTTTTTTGACATACCTCGTATAAAATTGATAAAATTTGATATAAGATGGTTGTATTTTAGGTTTTAGACCATCCAGAACTTTTTATTAGGAATCACTTTTTCTCGTAAAATTAATAATAAAAGAATTATCTGAATTAGAATGTTAGTTATCCATAATTTTTCAAAAAGTTTTCTTTTTAAATTAGAAGGATGTAATTTTATATTATAATATAGTTTTTAATTCCAAACAACAGCAATTTTCAATATTGTGAAAAATAAAGCTACTTTACTCTTGAGTGAAATTCAAACTTTTTGACATACCTCGTATAATATTTAAAAAATTTGATATTTGATGGTTAAATCTTAGGTTTTGAACCATGCAGAGCTTTTTATGAAGAATAACTTTTTTTTCGTAAAATTAATAATAAAAAAGTTTTCCATATGGATACAACTTACAGGGACATGTCGGAATTATTAAAATGCCCAATATATGTGCTGGGCAAACATTTTTCCTTATATTGTAATAATATAAAGTTTACTATTGAATAAATTTAAAAACAATCTTTTTTTTAATTTATTCAATAGTAAACTTTATATTAGGCCGGTTTCACCAACGACAATTAGTAGTTTATTCTATGAACAAAGTTATTCGACGAATAAACTGAGTTTTCTCCATTTTACTAACGTCAAATAAGACTTATTTTAATTATTTATCAAATAAATACTTACTCTTCGAACGAATTGGTAAGTTAATCTCGCTGTAAATATTTATGAGAAAGAAAATTCGCCAGTTAAGCTTTAAATTATCAAAATTATATTGAAACAAAATATAAATATAAACGTCTAATAAATTTTATTCGACGAATGGCTATTCATTGATTTATTTGTTGTTGGTGAAACCGGATTATTTAAAACAATATTATAATTTAAAACTTTATATTAAAATTTAAAAACAACAAAACAATTTGTGCATTGGAGGAGAACAAAATGTTCTCATATTAGACGATAACACCACGATAAAGCACTGCTGTGACTACAAGTATCTAGGTATCACTATTTCGCACGATGGAGACAAAGAAATAAAAGAGAGAAATACGTCAGGGAAAAAAGCCGTCACAATGTTAAACAGCATTTTATGGGACGAATCCATCAGAAAAGAAAATAAAAAGAGGATATATTATGAGACTATAGTAAAAAGTATCACTTTATACAGCTGTGAGGTATGGACATTCAAAAGAAAGAACACTGGTAACGCTGAGAGCAATGGAAATGGATTTTTGGAGAAGAGCCGCAGGAAGATCTAAAAGAGAAAGATTACCAAGGAGGCATTAGAGAAATAATGAGAATCAAACGAACAATCACAGATGACCTAACAACAAAAAAACTTATCTGGTTCGGACATATACAAGGAATGGATGCACAACGAATACCAAAAGGAATATTAAAATGGCAACCAGAAGGAAAGAGAAAACGAGGCAGACCGAGAAAATGTTGAAGCGAAGGAATAAATAAAGAGCTGAGAGAAAGGACCATAGAAGAGGATTTATGGAACAACCGGACGAAGTGGCAATTGGAAGTCGGAAAAAGGCGGAGAACGATATAAACCGACAAAGTAATAGTAGGAATAAAAACTACCTGCTATTTTAAAATCATAAACTTGTCAGGATGACACGTTCCACAATTAAAACTTCCCCTGTTCCAGTATTCCGATTCATCAAAGTTTGTTCGAGTAGACACCGTTAAGCTATTATAGTATGATACAATTATTCCACAAGATGGCATAACCCAGACATCCAAAGTGAGTTATCCTTCAACACCAAATTGTTCTATACTCAGCGATACTCAACCTTTTTCCTCCAGTTCCACATCATAGCTATTGCCACAGCTTGCGGGCCACATACGTGGAGTAGTATACAGGGTGTTTTATTAAGAAACGGAAATACTTAAATGGTGAATAAGGCCACTGAGGCGGTTCTAGATATTCTATATTTATTGCCCCACCCATTTTTATAACCGAGTTACAGGGTGTTTTTATCGATTTTGATTATTTTTGTCTGGATCCATAACTTTATAACCACCTTGTATATTTTTTGATATTTGATATAAGTATGTCTTATTTAGAACTTAAATTCATTGTGACCTTGAAACAGTATCCTGACCTTGAAACAGTATCTCGAAATTTTCAAAACCCGTTTGCACATTTGAAAAGACCACACTCATAACAAAAATTTCGATTAAATTTCGAAATTATTGTCATTAAATTGTCTACACAAAAAATTGAAGCGGTATTAAAACTTGGTTTTTTGTACTCTTTTCAAATGTGCAAAGGTATTTTGACAATTTTAATATACAGGATGTTGTTTCGAGATCACAATTATTTTATATTTTTTTGTTAATTCAAACTTGGGTTTTTCTTGTGATAAGTAGGTAAGTGTCAGTCCAATGTAGCATATAATTATGGATTATTTTTAAAATGAGTATTTATTCATTAACTTTAATAATTTATTATTCAAAGTGTTTTAAAACCCTGCTTTTTAATCTTAGAGTTCTTAAAAATTTCAGTATATTTAATGTCAAAATTAAAGTCATTAAATTTTCTGTGCCCAAAATTAAAGAGAACATGTAAACTCAGTTTTTTGTGCTCTTTTCAAATGTGTAAATGAATCTTAAAAATTTAAATACACAGGGTGTTGTTTCAAGGTCACAATGACTTTATATTTTTTTTATTAATCCGGACTTGGATTTTTCTTGTGATTACTAAAAATGGGTTGTTCCAGTGTAGTAAATAAGTGTTGATTATTTTTAAAATGGGCATTTATTCACTAACTTTAATAATTTATTAATAAAAGTTAGTATAACCTGCTTTTTAATCCCAGAGTTCTTAAATATTTCAATATAATTTCACAATTAAAGTCATCAAATTGTCTGCCTCACGCACAAACACAGCGGCACACTATCAAATAATTTGACAAACACGTGAAATTTGACAAATAATTTACTCGTCTACAGGGCCTTTTAGTGAGCTTTCGGGCCGCATGAAAAACGCTAGAGGGCCGCATGTTGAGTATCACTGTTCTATATGGTCCACATAATGTTCAGAAAAAAATGACACCATTTCGAGCGTCGGGTTTGGGGGGGGGGGGGGGTAGAAATCGGTAAATTCGTAGTTTTTTACGTTTTTCGTCAATATTTCTAAAACTATGCGGTTTAGCATGAACAAACTTTTATACAAAAATGTTCTACATTAAAAAAAGCCGCCAACACCAAATTGTTCCATATGGTCCACATATTGTTCAGTAAAAAGGTAAAAAGTTGCACCATTTCGGTTTGGGGGGATGGGGGATGGGGGGATGGGGGGATGGGGATAAGTCGGTAAATTTGTAGTTTTTTACGTTTTTAGTCAATATTTCTAAAACTATGGTTTAACGTAAACAACGTTCTATACAAAAATGTTCTATATAAAATTTAAAACAAAAAAGGTCTTATACATAATTTTTATAAAATCAACCGTTCCAGAGTTACGGAGGATGAAAAGTGGAGGTTTTCGATATTTTTTTTATTTTTTGGGCAATTGATGATGATTTTGGATGGTGAGGATGACGTTTCTTCAAGGACTTATCCCTAACATACCATAGGCCACTCAAATAGAAAATTTTATTTACAAAACACAATCCTGTTAAAGAAAATTTCTTTCATCAGCAATAATAATATTATAAATTGCCCAAAAAATATAAAAAGTATCGTAAACCTCCACATTTCACCCTCCATAACTCTAAAACCGTTGATTTTGTAACAATTATGTGTAGAACCTTTTTTGTTTTAAATTTTATGTAGTTACGCTAAAGCATAGTTTTAGAAATATTGACAAAGAACGTAAAAAAAAACTAATAATTTACCGATTTTTCCCCCATCTCCCCCCCAAACCGGACGCTCAAAATGGTGTAACTTTTTATTGAACAATATGCGTATCATATAGAACAATTTGGTGTTGAAGAAAAACTTTTATTTTGGATGTTTGGGTTAGGCCTTTTTTGCACCAATTATACTACACTACCTCCGTAACTTTGGAACCGTTTATTTTAGAAGGATTATGCATAGGACCTTTTTTATTTCAAATTTAATGTAGAACAATTTTGTATATAAGGACGTTCATGCTAAACCACATAGTTTAAGAAATATTGACGAAAAATATAAAAAAACTACTAATTTACCGATTTCTCCACCCTCCCCTCCCAAAACCGACGCTCAAAATGATGTGACTTTTTCTGAACATTATGTGGACCATATGAAACAATTTGGTGTTGGAGGATAACTTTCACTTTGGATGTCTGGGTTTGGGTATAGTTATACCATTAACAAATTTTCAGCTTGCTATAAATAAACTTTTTTTGGTACGCGAGAACCAGGCCTATAATCTTTGTTGCACATTTATTAATTGTGAATTATATTGAAAACGTTATTCATATGAACTAGCAATTATAAAATATTATAAAAAATACATTTTTCTTTGATTTTTCCTGAACTAAAAATTGTAAATTCAGGAATTGTCATCAGGCAAAAACACTAAATCGTAAATAAAATTATGATGATGATAAAACACACCTAAAATCTATACATGGTTTTGAATTATAAACGACTGTGGAACGTGAATATTGAAAGTGGAGGACATTACAAATTTCACAATTTTTTAAATGTGCATGCACCTGGTAAATATGGAGAGCAAGCTGGACTAGTAAAATAATAAGTTAAATAATCCTAAAGGCTCGTTTTCACGTTACGTCTAAATTAGTCCAGGAACCGAAGCTTTTTACCTCGCAATTTTTGCAGAATGGATCGAATTGCTTGAAAATTTGAGAATAAGTAGTGCATGGTCCAAGGATCAAAATCTGTATGATGCCGAAGGGGGCTTTTACTATGTGGGTGGTTGCCACCCCATCTCGGTGGTGGAAATTTTTTATTATATTTTGACAGCAAAAGTTTATAAAAACGTTCATTCTAAGCCAAAAATATTCTATACATTTTCTTGATAAAATTAATAGTTTTCGATTTATCCGCTATCGAAAGTGTTAGACTCATATCGAAATAATCAATGTTTTTCGACATAGGTACTCATTTACGATTCACTCAATTTTTGCTATAAAAATTTTTTTTCAAACCAAGTTCTTGCGAATTAAATATCTTACAATTTCATATTTAATAGCTATTTGTATAACAAGGGAGGAAAGTGCTACTTTTCCTCCCGAGAATGAAGTTTACTGCCCGACGCATAGCGGAGGGCAGTAATCATTCAAGGGAGGAAAAGGCACTTTACTTCCATGTTATACATATGGTTTTTCCACCTTCCTCAAATTAATAACTAGTCATTTTTCATTTTTACTTAATTTATTTATGTAACTAACCAACAAAATTTATTAAAACTAAAACTAACAAGTAGGTACAATATACCTGTCAGCTGTCAAATATAAGTCAAATTATTAATGTAAACATTGTTAAATCAAAATAACAATTTACTGTTTTTTACCATTTTGCAAAATACTGGGTGTTTTAAAAATAAACGTTAAAATGTATAGATACTTACGTAATAGAAAATAGATATTGTACAGGGCGTCAATAAGTTATATTTCATGAATGACGCCACTTTTACTTTTCCTCCCTAGGGAGGAAAATATTTTCCTCCCAAGGGAGGAAAAGTACAACTTTGCTCCCTACAATCAGGTCCTGAAAAGTATACATTCGGTAGAGGTAGGTGGAAATAGCTATTTGTATAACAAGGGAGGAAAGTGCTACTTTTCCTCCCGAGAATGAAGTTTACTGCCCGACGCGTAGCGGAGGGCAGTAATCATTCAAGGGAGGAAAAGGCACTTTACTCCCATGTTATACATATGGTTTTTCCACCTTCCTCAAATAACAAGTCATTTTTTCATTTTTACTTAGTTTATTTATGTAACTAACCAACAAAATTTATTAGAACTAAAACTAACAAGTACGTACAATATAACTGTCAACTGTCAAATATAAGTCAAATAAATAATGTAAACATTGTTAAATCAAAATAACAATTTACTGTTTTTTACCATTATGCAAAATACAGAGTGTTTTATAAATAAACGTTAAAATGTATAGAAACTTACGTAATAAAAAATAGATATTGTACAGGGCGTCAATAAGTTACATTTCATGAATGAAATACCATGACGTCACTTTTACTTTTCCTCCCTAGGGAGGAAAAATATTTTCCTCCCTAGGGAGGAAAAGTACAACTTTGCTCCCTACAAACAGGTCCGGAAAAGTATACTTTCGGTAGAGGTAGGTGGAAAACATTTTTTCGTATCTCTGATGCTAATCTTTCTACTCTGAAGAAAATGACATTTTTTACCAAACTACAAAAATTCGTCATTCGCGTTAAACTCCAGTTTTTCTACCAAAAAAAATAGTCCTTGTAAGTTAGTATCAAAGTTCTAGAATCTATTACTAATACATAAATAAAGAAGAACGAATAAGGCCAATGACTAAAAACAGTGCTAACTTACATTATTATGCTTTTAATCAGATTTCTCCTTTTTTTTTGTCAAAAAAATATATTGAATTTTTAACAGTAACTTTTTTATTTTTTATATTAAAAAGTTTGGTTAAAAATTGTTTTGTAGGTGTTTACAAGATATATAAGACTTTGAATAACAGAGCTTTTTAAAATCCTCAGTCGCAGAAAGAGGTGACTTTGAAAAGGTTGGTAAAGCTGGTTTTTGCATGTTATTACCAGTTTTAATTGTCAATAGCTCACTTTATTTTTGCCGTAAAAAAAATTTTTGGAAACCAGGTTCTTGGGAATTAAATAAGCTACAATTTCATATTGAATTATTTCTTCGTATCTCTGATGCCAATCTTTCTATTCTGAAGAAAAAGCCAATTTTTCCAAACCACAAAAATTCGTTATTCGCTTTTAACTTAATTTTTTTTAAACTAATCATTATAAGACGGTCAAATTTCTAGAACCTATTAATAATACATAAATAAAGAAGACCAAATAAGGTCAATGACTAATTTTAATTAGGGTGGTGATTAGGGGATTGCTTCCGATCACTTTTTCGCTGAAAAAAGCAGGGACTGACCTTCTTTTCATTATAAGTCACTCAATTTTTGAGCTAGTGACTTTTTTTATTTTTACAGATAGATATTTGAAATACATTAAATTAGTTTAAACAAGTTGTTCTCGAAAAATGCTTAGTTTTTCCGTTTTTTGAGTTTAAAACTACAATATTTTACATTTGACAAATAAGAGCTAACATATAATAAAGTATAGCTCGATTATTGTTGGTCTTAAAGAAAATAAAGAAATAGATTTTGGTTCTTTTTTGAAAGGTACATTTTTGTTAAGTAAAGTTGTTTTGATAAAACGAACACTTTTGGAATTATTAGCAAAAAACGTATCAAAAACATTGATTTTTTCGATATAAAACTAACGCGTTCGATAGCGAATAAATCGAAAACTATTAATTTTATCAAAAAAATGTATAGAACATTTTTTGCTTAAAATGAATGTTTTTACGAACTTTTGTGGTCAAAAAATAATAAAAAATTTCCACCCCCGGAATGGGGTGGCAACCACCCCCATGGTAAAAGCGCCTTTCGGCATCATATGAATTTTGATCCTTGGACTATACACTACTTATTCTCAAATTTTCAAGCAAATCGATCCATTCTGTAAAAATATCGAGGTTTTGTCCTAATTTAAGCTTCATTACTTCGACTATATTGTACGTTTTGTGTGACAGGACAAATCTTATACAATAAAATGTGGCGTGTAAACAGCAAAACGTACGTTTTGCCAAATCAAAAAATATATAGGGTTTGTCCTATCACACAAAATGTACAATAAGACGTAGCGTGAAAACAGCAAAACGGACGTCTTGTCAAATCGAAAAAATTAAATCCGCTTATTGATAAAACGTAGGTTTTGTATGACCCACGAGACCCACTCTAAATGTAGCTTGAAGTGTTTATTATTAAATTATGAGAGATTATTAAATTGTTTCTAAAACAACATTTGAATACCATTTTTTAACATGGAACAACATTTATTCACCCTAGGCTTTTTACATACAGAAATTCCACTCTTATGTCTATACTCTCATTTTCGTAAATTTGAATCTATAATAATAATTCAACGTGTTACTCATAAAATAAAATTTTAAATATTACCGATGATCGAATAAAGTGTACCGAAATATATCTGATTTTTGAAAAAAAATAGTACTCTTGGCTTTCTTTTATTCAACTTCTGACCCATTAGCCCTTTTTTTGTGTCTAACTGATCAGCTTTGATCAAAAGTATATGAAGAGTATAGGGGAAAAACAAGGAATGTCAAATTTTATACATATTGAGATAAACACCAATAAAGGATTAATTCTTGTGATATCTAAAAACCACTTAGGAGATTCTTAGAAGAATTCTAGCAATTCTTATTATTAGGCCAGGGTAATAAGGCAAAAATATACCCTGTTCGTGACACTCGAGCAGCCAGGGTACTGAAGCGTTTTTTCGACAGGTAATACCTATGAGAACAAATTGTAACTATTTCCTGCGTAGGATCTAGCGGCCATTTTTATTTATAAACAATTTAATACCGAAAAACGGCATTTTTTCCGTTTTTTCTCAAATCAATGGAAAACAGTGTACCTTGTGGTTACATTAGTACAAACATCCTGGTGAGCATGGAAAAATCTTTAAAATGACGTATTACACAGATTGATATACTTATTTATTGTTAATATAATTGAGAAAAAAGGTCTAAATTGAAAAAAATTAATTTTGCAATAACTATTGTAAAAATTAGTGTACAGCTTTGAAATTTTTGTCAAATGAGGGTTCTGTAGTGCGTAATATGTGACAAAAATTTCGAAGCGATTTATTCAACTGTTTATATTTTATTCAAATTGTTTTTCCCAGAGAGTTTTTTTTTGCAATAAAATAAGTCAGAAAAACAGAATGTTAGAACCATTCTGCAGGTGTCAAGAAAAGATCATAAGCTAAACTTTCAAACTTGTTTAAAACAAGTTAATAAAAAGTGCATTTATTAGTAACAAATAATTATGCAAAAGTCTCGTCAATTTTTCCTTATAAACAAATTGAATAGCTTTTTTATTATGACCGGCACAAACATTTTTTTACATATTCTACAAGATGGTATTTTTACACGAACTTTAAAAAAAAATAATTTAGCCTAGGTCAATTAGGGCCAAAGTTAGCAACATTTTTTTTTTAAATTTACAGCTAATTTGTTTATAATAAATAAGGATCGAAAATAGCGCTTTTTCACTTTTAAAGACACGAAGTATCCATAAAAAAATTTTGGCTCTATTTGCTTTTCAAGGAAGTCGTCAATAAACCTTTAGAAATGAAGTATGTAAATCCATGCGACCTAAAATTGAAATATTAACTTCATAATCCTACAGTTTTTTGTATCTTGGGAACCAACTAATGGATTTTAATGTTTTTTTAATTTGTATGTACTTTTAGCGTACTTTACAAGTATGGAGTCAGTTGATTCATAAATTGTAATAACCAATTTAATTTATTTAAACAAAAAAAAACAATTTATTTAATTTTTTACCGTGTTTTAGGTGCACAACTACCAAGTAATGTTATCTATATAATAATTGATAAAAAATTGTTATGAATATATATATAATATATACTGGGAGGGGCTAAATTATGGAAAAAATTAATTTTCTCTAAAATGGAGGATTGTGGAGAAATCCCGAAACAGGTCGATTTTTATTTTTAAATTACAATGTTTTGGCATATATTTCATATTAGTGACGTCATCCACCAGAGTGTGATGTCGTAATCTATGATTTTTTTAAATAGGAATAGGGGTCGTGTGACACCCCATTTGAAAGGGTGTTCAATTCTCTATTCAGTAATATAAACATTAATATCATTATTTATACAGGGTAGCCAAAAAATAATTTTTGAATTAAATTAATTAACGAAAAAAGAAGAATGTATACAGTTTATTTATCTCAAAATACTTTCTATCGCTGACAGAAAATTGAAAAAAATGTTTATTTGGCAAATAAACATTGATTTTCGCTCAAATTAAATGTTAAAACTGCAAAGAGGTTGTCTGTGATTTAATTTAAGCGAAAAGAAATGTTTATTTGTTAAATAATTTTTTTTATTTACTGGCAGCAGTACAATGTATTTTGAGTTAAATAAATTACATATATTCTTCTTTTTGCGTAAATTAATTTAATTCAAAAATTATTATTTTGGTCAGCCTGTATAAATAAGGATATAATTGTTTGTATTACTGAATAGACAATTGAACACCCTTTCAAATGAGGTGCCACATGACCTCTATTCCCATTTAAAAAAATCATCGATTACGTCATCAGGCTCAGATGGATGACGACACTAGTATAAAACATATGCCAAAAAAATTGTAATTTAAAAATAAAAATCGACCTGTTTCGGGATTTTTCATCAAAGTCGTCGATTTTAGAGAAAATGAATTTATTCCATAATTTAGCCCCTCTCTGTATATATTATTATATAATAAAAGAAAAATTTCTATAAAAGTGTGACTTTTACTCTATAAGTTTGCTTACAATTGCAGTAATTTGAATTTTGTGATTCATTGTTTATCAAATCATTTTTATGTCTTAGATTTTATATTTATATGAATAAAAAATTATATTACCTGGGGAATAGTCCGATATTCCTCTACCAAGGCCATAACT
The DNA here is from genome assembly GCF_917563875.1 of Diabrotica virgifera virgifera. Classification (NCBI taxonomy): domain Eukaryota; kingdom Metazoa; phylum Arthropoda; class Insecta; order Coleoptera; family Chrysomelidae; genus Diabrotica; species Diabrotica virgifera. The sequence continues at coordinate 240,552,401 of NC_065443.1, read as the reverse complement.
GTACCAAATTTTCTGGAGGCCTGGGATAACGGCGAATAGCTCTTTTTAATTCATCCCGTAAATGCTTAACAACATTGAGATCTGGGCTGCATGCGGGCCATTCTAATCTTATCAATCCAACCACTATTTTATGAGTCAATCAGTGTTTTACTTACAAAAAATGATACAGCTCTTACACAAAAGAGATATTCGGATAATTCAAAAAACAAAATTTTAGTGATGTCTCTGGGATAATATGATAGGACTATGACACAAAACGAGCCCTTCCGTTTTTCCACAGAATTTTTTAAAGTTAGTAGAAAATACAACGCTTCCATTCACCCCAGTATAATGGCACGCAAGCAAATTTTTTTTGTTACCGGAAAAATACGAAACGATATTAATATATGTATCTACAAATTGGTGCAAGAATCTTAAAAATCGGAGCACAAATAATAAAGTTATAAACTATTAAACTTAATCAACAATTTTGGGTGGCCGAATTTTGTGCCGGTGAGTGTAGTAATAATATATTTATTACAATTTTTTATCAATTATTACATACATAACATTGTAGTTGTGCACCTAAAATACGGTAAAAAAAATTTTTTTGAAAAAATTTTTTTTAAACAAATTAAATTGTTTATTCAATAATTTATAAATCAACAGACTCCATATTTGTAAAGTACGCTAAAAGTACATACAAATTAAAAAAAACATTAAAATCCATTGGTTGGTTCCCAAGTTACAAAAAATTGTAGAATTTTGAAGTTGATAATTCAATTTTAGTCGCACGGATTTTATGCTTCTACTTTATTTTTGAAGCTTTATTGACGACTCCCTTAAAGAGCAAATAAATCCAAAAATTTTTCTGAATACTTCGTGTCTTTAAAAGTGGAAGAGCCCTATTTTCGATTCTTATTTATCATAAACAAATTAGCTGTGGATTTTTAAAAAAATGTTGCTAACTTTGGCTCTAATTGACCTAGGCTAACTTATTTTTTCCAAAGTTCGTATAAAAATGCCATCTTTTAGAATGTACAAAAAAAATGTTTGTACCGGCCATATCAAGAAAGTTATTCAAATTGTTTATAAGGAAAAATTAACGAGACTTTTTCATAATTATTTATTACTAATAAATGCACTCTTTATTAACATTTTTTAAACAGGTTTGAAAGTTTAGCTCATGCTCTTACATTTGACACTTGCAGAGTGGTTCTAACATTCTGTTTTTCTGACTTATGTTATTGCAAAAAAAAGCTCTCTGGGATAAACAATTTGAATAAAATATAAAAAATTAAATGAATCGCTTTGAAATTTTTGTCACGTGTTAAGCACTAATTAACCCTCATTTGACAAAAATTTCAAAGTTGTACACTAATTTTTCCAATAGTTATTGCAAAATTAATTTTTTTGAAATTTAGACCTTTTTTCTCAATTATATTAACAATAAATAAGTGTATCAACCTTTGTAATAAGTCATTTTAAAGGTATTTCTATGCTCTCGAAGATTTTTGTTCTAATGTAACCAGATGGTGCACTGTTCTCCATTGATTTGAAAAAAATCGGAAAAAACGCCGTTTTTCGACATTAAATTGTTTATAAATAAAAATGGCCGCCAGATCCTACGCAGGAAATAGTCACAATTTGTTCTCATAGATATTACCTGTCGAAAAAACGCTTCAGTACCCTGGCTGCTCGAGTGTCATGGAAAAAACCTTATTACCCTGGACTATATATAATCTTAATGTAACAAATAATGGGACTTAGATTAGTACTCATAGCGAGAAAAGCCAAAATTCATGCAAAATTGACATTTCTTGTTTTCCCCCTGTAATCTTTATATACAGTATGTACAATGTGTACAATGTATAATGTAACAATGCTAACCATGCAACCAGTCTAACCACGCTTATATTATGTTTTTCTTTTCAGGTGAGTAAACATCTCCGTTATTGAAAATGTATAGGCTCAAGGTAAGAAATGTAAAAGACAATTTTATATTTGTACAATCTTTTTATATACAGTGATGAGCGTGCTAGTAGCCGGCAAAATAGCTCGAAAGACGGAAATCTTAATACGTTGCGAAACAAAAAGAGATGCAACTATGTAGTGGAGGTGGAAATTATCGTTATAAACTTCTAAAATAACATTACTTATATAGTTTCCCACCTTTAGACGTATCAGAGGAGTATGACAACTGTCACTGTGACACTAGAATTTTATAAAATACTCCTGTCACAGACATCTAAAGGAGGAAAACTATGTAATACAATGTTAATTAATACGTTTATAATGATAATTTCCACCTCCAATAGTTTCATCTCTTTTTGTTTCGCAATGTATTATGTTTTTCATCTTTTGAGCTATTTTGCCGGTTATTAGCGTACTCATCACTGTACATTTATGCATCAAGGGATCATCGGCGTCGTAAAATTTACAATTTATTAAATACAGTCGAACCCGCTTATTGGAATAGCCTTCGTGCCAAGCAAAAGTATTACATACTATACCCGGGATATTCTATTCGACTGTATGCTAGTCTAATATTTAATCAGCAAACTTTTGGCGAATAAAACTCAATTGCATTGCTCTCTGTAAAAAAGGACTATTATTTCATATAAGTACAATATTAATAATTATTTAGAAATACATTATTTGTAAAAAATCAACAACATTTTAAAGCTTATTTTCTAGTTTAATAAACTTAAATTGGAGTTCCCATTTTTTATAGCAGATATGGACTCCTTACGTAAAAATAAGTAACTTTTATTCGAGACATTTTTTTCGAAATATAGATAGATAGAACTTAACTTTTTTTGGTTCTAGTACCTACTCTTCACAACTCAATAGGTTTCCATAACGCTCGAGTAACTTCAAATTTAGCATACTTTCCTCCCCTACTTAACAAAAGTCAAATCAGAAAAGTATATAAAATAATAGGCCTGAATCCCGCGTACCAAAAAAAAGTTGATTAATAGCAAGCTGAAAATTTGTTAACAGCTTAACGGTGTCTTGTCGACAAACTTTGATGTACGAGAACACTGGAACAGGGGAAGTTTTAATTGTGAAACAGTTGAAAAATTTGGAATGTCAGATTACGAAAACGTCCCATGTATTTTGTCGGACAGAACATCCAACTGATTTGTTACCCTTTCATTAAACTCTCATGCAAAAATCAGACTGTTATTGCTCAGCAACACGATTCCTGTCATTTGACATGTTCTTCGTGTTCCACTCATTAAAATGCCCAATTGTGATAAACACCGTTCTGATTTTTGCATGAGTGTTTAATGAAATGGTAACAAATCAATTAATATTAATATTATGAGTAGAACATCAACAGGAGCACAGGAAATATATGCAGAGTTAAAAACACAAACAAAAATGCTAGGTCTGGAAATTAACACAGGAAAAACAGATAATGACTCAGACGAGAAGAAATGTAGTCCCAGAAAACATTATACATGAAGATGATATTGAAACGGTTGAAAAGTTTACATACCTGGGAGTAGAAATAAATGCCGACAGATCAGAAGAAGATGAAGAAATACGGAAGAGAATACCGCATGCAAACAGAGCTTATTTTGCCCTCTCCCATATATTTCGGTCTGAAAGTGTCCACCGAAATACAAAGATGAGAATCTATAAAACCTTACTTCGACCAATAGCATGCTATGGCAGTGAAGCCTGGGTCCTGAAAGAAACATCCAAAAACAAACTAGACACATTCGAAAGGAAAGTACTTAGGAGCATACTAGGACCTGTGAGGGAAAACGGAATCTTCAGAAGTCGATACAACAACGAGCTTTATCAACTTTATAAGGAAATGCCCCTGTCAGACTTCATTAGAATACAAAGATTGCAATGGGCCGGACATGTGATAAGAATAGGAGATGATAGGCTACCAAAACGAGCACTGAATGCTAGAATGCAAGGAAAGAGACCGATTGGGAAGCCACGAAAGCGCTGGGAAGACACAGTAAACAGCGACGCACAAGCCATTTTAGGAGTCCGTGTATGGAGAAGAGCGTCCACAGACAGGCAAGGGTGGAGGCAAAAAATAAAGGAGGCCAAGTCTCAACTTGGGCTGTAGTGCCGTAGAAGAAGAAGAAGAAGAATAAATCAATTGGAAGTTCTGTCCGACAAAATACATGGAATGTTTTCGTAGTCTGACGTTCCAAATTTTTAAGCTGTTCCACAATTAAAACTTCCCCTGTTCCAGTGTCCCCATACATCACAGCTTGTCCGATTAGACACCTTTGCTATTAATAAATTTCTACTGGTAACCGATATAGATAATATCAGTAAAAACAATTGCAAAAAAAATTGGCAACGTTTGTACAACGAAAGTACAACGGGAATAAATTTTAGAAATTGCCAACCACTAATTCCCAATGAGAGATGGTTTAAAAATGTGTCCAATAGGTTATTTATAAAAACATTAAATATAATAAGATCAAATCACGCACTAACCCCAGCACACAAACAGAGAATAGGTATCAGTGATAACCCATATTGTGCCTGTGGTGGAATTGGAGATCTACAGCACCTCATATTGGAGTGTGGACAGTACAGACAAAATATTAAAATAATGTATGAAGAGTTAGTTGATCTAAATTGCCCTTTACCTATTAATTTAATGAAATTATTTTTTCAAATAATAAGCTTTACAAATATGTAACGTCTTGTAAATTGAAATTTTAAATAGGCTTAGGTAATAAAATGAAAAATAATTGTAAACCTATCACACAAAATTGAAAAATGTATCCATGAATATTATAACACACCGTAAATTTAGATTATAGGTAGGCTTAGATGATTAAATTAATTGTTATTGTAATACCATACAAAAACAAATAGTCTGGCTAATTGGCTAAGCCAAAGCCATTATAAAATTAAAAAAAAAATTAACAAATTTTCAGCTTGCTATTAATCAACTTTTTTTTTGGTACGCGGGATCCAAGTATATAAAATTAAATAATAAGCATCAGTTGTAACTATACAAAATAGAGATCTTATTTCAAATAAATGAATAGCTTGATAAATAATAAACTTCAAAGTCGAATTGACATTATATTGGTTTTGATGATATTTTAATTGACGATTATAATTTTATACAATGGCACAAGCCTTTATAACAACTGCACAAAATAGTTTTAGATGGAAGGTACAAGAAAAAGAAAAGCCTATACGACAAGAACGAAAACTCGATGAATGTTATGGTAAAAATGTTGAGTGGCTAACCGAACAAGATCGAAGTGAGAAAATGGAAAATTTTGAAAAAATAAAAGCCGCTGTTGCTCAACTTCAACGGGATAGAATGTCTAGAACAACATACAGGACAGATTATTGTAAACAAGAATTGAAAGCTGCAAAAATTGTGGGTCGCGAAGAAGCAGTTGACAGTTTTGAAAATCAGTTACTAGAAAGTTATAAACAAATATATCAACAAAAGACCGGAAAAGTTTTACCGACCATAGAGACACAAAGAATACTCGGATTTCTTGCACCTTCAAGAATGTATACGCCAATTTCAAACTATCAGCATTATTATGGAAGGGTAGGGTTTGAACGCTTATCTAATGGACATATTCCTTAATATTTTATATAAATTGAATAGGTATGTGAAGAATCAATTGAGTAAATAAATACTAACATAAAATACTTATTATTATTATCCCGATTATTTACAGCGTTCCTTTGCCTTCTGGTTCCCAGTTTTCACCTTTATCGGTCGTTCCATTCGCCAGGATGACCATTCCCTTCCGACATTGCCTTCTGAATGCTGCCTAACCAGCATTGTTTAGGCCTTCCTCTTTTCCTTTTTTATAAAATTACCAGAGAATGGCAGTTCTCGAAAGCGGCGCACAACCCCCCTACACGCGACACTATATATACACGAAATTTTATACTTTCTAAATCTGACTGAATTGAAAATTGGACCAACTTTCACCTTAAAGTTCAGGAAAATACTCACCAATTCATAGGTTAACCATCCAATTTGGTCCAAAGGTGTGGATTTTACGGCCCTTATTATTTAGAGTTTATTTTTCGTTCTCGTCCCCAAAACTTTCAAAAATTTCAAAAATTTAAGTTCGACCTTTGCGGCTTCTAATAGTACTGATGATTACTTTTCCAACGCATGTCTAATTTTGAAAATTGGTTATACCATTCAAAAGTTACCGACCTCAGGAATATGACTTAATTTCTATTTAAAAAAGGAAAATGTTTGTGGATATCTATGTATGTATGTATGCATGTGTGTGGAAAAGTTAAACCAATGTGAATTTTTTCTCTGTGTTTGAAGAGGGGGTCAGGGCCGATTCAGAACCGGTGTATATATTGTGTATATTAGATTTTATTGTGGTGATGACAGAGAAAAAAGCAAGTTTATAGTTGTAGTGACTTTTTTGATAGTTTCTAAAAGCGACAGGTACGTAATAATTATAAACGTTTCAGTATCCTAATAAAAACTTACACAGGTACTTACCTATTTGGAAAATTTAAAATGAACCTACCTCCAAAATAGTATGTAATACGTTGATTTACATAATTTGATTACCATCAAAATTTCAATTAATATTCAGCTCTCTCTCGTTCCATCCCTCCTTGTGGAGTATTGGGCGCTTATGCGTTTCTTGGCCAAAAGTGTAAGATTGCTGTCTGGCCGGGACAGCGCATCTTCTTTTGTTTTTATTCTCTGGATAAATTGTGAACTAATTCCCTCCACTCTCTTCTATATTTTGCTCACTTCTTGACTTCGCCCCATCTTAGTCCAATTTTTTCGTGTTCTCTCATTGTTGTTCTTTTCCAGCTCTTGTCTGGTCTGCCCCTCTTTCTTTTCCCCTCTGGTTGGTATTCAAGTGCTTGTCTTGCTATGCTGCTTTGGTCTTTCCTTAAAGTGTGGCCGATCCATTTCCATTTTTTTCCCTTGACTGTAGTAGATACGTTAGTTTGCTTTGTCCTTTCCAATAGTTCTGTATTAGTTATTTTGGTTGGCCAGTATATTTTCAGGATTTTTCTTAGAGATTTGTTAACAAATGTTTGTAGTTTTTTAGTTGTATTTTCGTCCTGTCTCCATGTTTCTGCTCCATAGAGCAGTATATTTTTAATGCAACTGTTAAAGATTTTAATTTTTGTTGTTTCCGATATTTCGTTTGTTTGCCAAATTCTATTTAAAGCGTTGAATGCGTGTTGCGCCTTTGTTATTCTCGTCTGTATATCCTTTTTACACCCCCCGCTCCTTTCCATGACAGATCCCAGATATGTGAACTTGTCTACCTCTTTTTTAGAAGTTTAGTTTTTTCTGTGTTTATTCGAAGTCCGATCGTGTCGGAGTACTGTGCCTATTTGTTAATTTTTTAGAAGTTTAGTTTTTTCTGTGTTTATTCGAAGTCCGATCGTGTCGGAGTACTGTGCCTATTTGTTAATTTTTGCTTGCATATTATTTCGGTGTTCAGTTATCAGGCAGATGTCATCTGCAAATTCGAGATCTTCTAGCTGTTTGAAAAGGTTCCACCTGATGCCTGTTCGATCGCCGATTACTTTCCTCATTACCCAATCTATCATAATAAGAAATAGGGTAGGGGATATTACACAACCCTGTTTGACTCCACTTTCTATGGATATTTCTTCTGTTACTTCACCTGAATGTTCTAGTTTGGCTTTGTATCCTTCGTAGAAGAGTTTAACAAAGTTTATGATTTTTTGTGTTATCCCATATAATCTAAGGATTTTCCACATCTGTGCCCTATTTACACGGTCAAAGGCCTTTTCGAAGTCGATAAAACTCACTTCTATATCTTTATTCCATTCATTTGTTTGTTCCAAGATAATTCTAAGGGTGCAAATGTGATCAATAGTGGAATGGTTGGAACGGAAGCCTGCTTGGTTGTTTCTCAGTTTTTTATCTAGTTCCGGCTTCAATCTTTCCAAAATGATTTTGGTCAGCACTTTGGATGTGGCACTTAGTAGTGTTATTGCACGCCAATTGTTGCATTTGCTCAGGTCTCCTTTTTTGGGTATTTTTATAATCAATCCCTTTTTCCACTCCTTTGGCAATTCTTCGTCCGTTCATATTTTATTCAAAAGTGTATGTAGCATCTCTACTGACTGATCGGTGTCTGCTTTTATTATGTCAATGGGTATATTGTCGATTCCTGCGGCTTTGCCATTTTTTAGTAGTTGGGTGTTTCCAATTTCTTCCATTGTAATTTCTCCAATATTCACTTCTAGATCTGGTGATTCTACTTCATCTTCTATGATTTGAGTTATTTCATGCTTAGCATATATCTCTTCGAAGTATTCCTTCCATCTTTGAATTATTTCTTTCTCATTTTTTATTCTATTTCCTTGTTTATCCTTTACTTCTCGTATATTTCGTTGTGCTTTTCCTGTTAATTTTCGTATGATTGTATATTGTGTTCGTAAGTCGTTTTCTTTCGCTGCTTCTTCTGATATATTTAGCATCTCATTTATATAGTTTCTTTTATCTTTTCTGGCTTGTTTTTTTACTTCTGCGTTTTTTGCGTGGTATTTCCTTTCAAGTGCCCTCTCTTCTTCCGATCCTTCCTTTTGTAGAATTTCTTCTTTGATTTTTTTTCTTTCTTCTATCAGTAGTAGAATGTCTTTGGTAATCCATTTTTTATTTTGTCTTCTTTTTAATCCGATTGTTTCTTTTGCTGTATTCATCATCACCTCTTTAAAATATTTCCATGTTTCTTCGACTGACTCTCCAGTTTGTTGTGATACTGTTCGGTTAATTGCCAGTTTTTCACTGAATTTATTTCTTATACATTCTTGTTTTAGGGCATCAACGTTGTACTTGTTCCTTCTGCTGATTTTTTGGTTTTTATCTCTGGCTAATTCCATTTTTAGTCTCGCTTTGATTAGGATGTGGTCTGATCCCACATCAGCACCTCTTAAGCTCCTGACATCTTGCAGCCAGCTTCTCCATTTATATTCAATTATTATGTGGTCTATTTGATTCTTGTATCTCCCTCCCGGTGATTTCCATGTTTCCTTATGTATCCGCTTATGTTTAAAGATGCTTCCGCCTATTAAAAGTTCATTTCGCTCACAAAATTCGATTAATCGATTTCCATTGTCGTTTCTCTCTCCGATTCCCTCCTTTCCCATCACATGTTCATGTCCTTTATTATCATTTCCTATTTTTGCATTAAAGTCTCCGATTACTATTTTTATATCTCTTCTATATTTATTCTTAATCCTATTAAACGTTGTTTGTAGTTGCTCGTAAAATTCTTCCTTCTCATTTTCGTCGTTTTTATTTGTGGGAGCATATACATTTATTACTATTATGTTATAATATCTTACCTTCAGTCTCGCCCAAATAATCCTTTCTGACACTGGTTCCCACTCTACTAGAGGCTTTTTCCCCTTTTGGGCTAGCAGTATTGCCACTCCCTTTTCGTATTTGTCATGTACATCCGTGTTCTCAGAATATATCATTAGCTGTTGGCCACCTACTCGGGTTGATCCACTACCATTCCATCTTGTTTCGCTTAGTCCGACAATGTCTAATTTGTACTTATTAATCTCTTGGCTTACCGGCTCCAATTTGCCGGTTTCGTGTAGGGTTCTTACATTCCATGCACCTATAAATATGTTCTCTCTTATGTCTATTTCATGTTTATCTTTCGTTTTTGCTCTATTTCTATTTTCGTCCTTGCCCAATTCCTTTTTCTGTGATCACGACTTGTCTGTCGTGATTTGTGCTTTTGTTTGTGTATTTTCATCTTCTGTTAGTTTTTTGGATTTCCCTGGTCTTCTTCTAGCTGGTTGCTGTATTGATTCCATTTGTGTGTTTTTCCATCTATTATTAATTTATTATATTTTATTGTAACACTTTTACCCTATTCAGCTAATAAATTGTTATTCCACAAAATATTCCTTTAGTTTCGCAAAAATCAAACTAATTTAATTAAATTCATATAAGTAAACAACTGTCAAAATTTATGGTGTAAACGTTTATTTGGTGTATATTCCCACATGACAGATATGCGAAGGTGGCGCAATGGGAAAGCACTTTAATCTTGATTGACGGGAAGCGGGTTCGAACCCCATGCAAGTTACTATTTTTTTTATACATTTTATGGTTGTAAGTATATTATTATATAATTTTTTTCAGAAAATACGTATTTAGTTAAAATTTTTGGCAACAATTCTTGTTCATCAATAATTTCTTTGTGGCATTTTTTAATGTGTTTGTGTGTGTTTTATTCTTTAATTTTTCTAATTTTTGGTATTGTTTTAATAAAAATTTTTGGAAAGTAGTAAGTATTAAAATTAGTGTTTAATATTTAAATTAAATATAAATAAACTATTTAAAGTATATTGATTTCAAAAATGAATAACCATTTTCAATTTCGTTGCAAAACGAAAATACAGCCGAACCATATTTTGGTCCAATCAGAGAGTGCTGCAAGCACCTCTACCGATTTCGAAACTTATTAGTCTCTCATCAGGAGGCACATATGCTGCTCTCTCCGATCCAACCAAAACAAACCCCAGCGTGCAGTCCTGGATTGCAACGAACGAAATGGCATAGATGCCATAGCGGCAACTGCTAGCAAAAAGACTAAGTTTTCACTCTAATGGAATATAAAACAACATAATGCTATTCTACATCCCACCAGAATGAAAACAACGGGAACCTTCTCTGGTTACACCTCCGAGGCTTCTAAAATTTGCAAGCCATAAGGATGCTGAGACTAAGGAAGATGAGGGAATTCTACAAATTCTGGAATTCCCTCATCTTCCTTAGTCTCAGCATCCGTATGGCTTGCAAATTGTAGAAGCCGCGGAGGTGTACAGATTGTAGAATTCCCTCATCTTGCTTAGTCTCAGCATCCGTATGGCTTGCAAATTGTAGAAGCCTCGGAGGTGTAACCAGAGAAGGTTCCCATTGTTTTCATTCTGGTGGGATGTAGAATAGCATTATGTTGTTTTATATTCCATTAGAGTGAAAACTTAGTCATTTTATATTGATTTCGTTGAAATCATATAATAGAAGTATAACTTCTTACGTGCGTACAAAGTACACACATTCTTTGTTTTTTTTTTTTCATTTTCTGTTGGTTCGGATTAGCTTGGTTCGGATTTGCGGGGTTCTACGGTATCACGGTATCCTTCGCTTCAAAGAGTTTAAAAATCCTTAGCAGTTCCCTTTCAGTTCTTTACGTTAGCACTACATCGTCCGCAAGGCCAGGACCTGGCTTCTGTTGCAATAAATCATACCTTTCGTTCGTATTCCAATCTCTCTCAATATTGCCTCCAATAAGTATTAAAGAGTACTTTGGACAGCAAATTTCCCTGCTTTAATCCCCTTTTAACTTCAAATTTCACTAGCCTGATCATTTTTCCGAAATTCTAATTACTCCTAGAGCCTGGTACTGACGCCTTCTTTTCGAAGAATCTTAAACTTGTTTGAAATCTATAATATAAAGAGGGGATTTAACTTTAACTATTGTTCTTACGTACTGCCTGAACCATTTTCAACAGGAATATATTTTTTGTATCTACGGTGGTTTTGCCGATTTTGAATCCTACCTGGTATTCACCAAACTGTTTGTTTAAATATTTTAATACAATTTTTGTTTTCTTTTATGGCATAGACTTGGGTGTCAATTAGCCAGTCACAACTTTTTTGTTTTCTATTCATACATAAAGAAGGCAATGAGGTCCTTTGAGTTACATAGCAAACTCTTCCACAGCTCTCTACTCAGTTCAAAAGCTGCAGCTGGCCGCTATGGACTATCCAAGTTGCTCACCACATTTTTCCGTTATACATATTCTTTTTTCTTATATACATAATATATCAAATTATCAGGATTAATAAATTTAGAGGTTAATTTTAGTTTCACAGATAAATTTCATTAAAAAATCATATATATTTTTGCTGTTCAGAGACAATCGATAGGATATATTGAAAGGTGGAAAAATATTATATTTTATTGAATCTTCGATTAAATTATAGGTGTACGGAATGTACACTGCGATGCAAAAAATCGATCCACTAAAAATTTGGTCATTTTTGAAGTTTCGAATTTCCTAAACCTGTTGTTCGATTTAAGTGATTTTTTTTACCACGTTATAGCCTTATTGATAATATCGCTGTAATAATATTGTTGCTAGACAGTCAAACTGCCATTGTATACAGGGTGTAAGAATTAAACTGTGTCTTTTTATCAAAGTTCGCATCACCCTGTGGACTATTCTAGCATTTATAAAATACTGAAATTAAAACCTAACTATAGCCTCAGGTTTTCTTAACATTTTGTCTTTCGATTCATTCGCTCATGTTGGATAATAAAAAAGTTATGTACTTTAACAACTGGCTATGTTCCTCATCAGTACAGGTAGTGGAGTCAATGAAGGTTTTCACCTCCGATTTCGTTGAACCTTCATAGATTTTTATGAAAATTGGTGAGTAGTTAGAGGATACCTGAAGAAACAAAGGTGACATGATGACAACTTGCGCTTTTACCCTGGGGGTGGATGCCACCGCTTCTCGGGGGTGAAAATTATTTCATAAAAAATAATACCATAAATCGATAAACGGGAATATTCTAAGCAAAATTTGTTATATAAAGTTATTAATATAAATCAATACTTTTTGAGTTATTAAAGATCAAAGATTTTATTTTTTCGTAAAAAAATGCATGTTTTAAAGATGTTTTTCACGTGTAACTTAAAAACTATAAGCTTTCACAAAAAAGTTATTCTTACCAAAATTAAAGATAATAAAAAGCTGAATACACTTCTCATTTAAAGAACTACACTAATGTTAATTCAAAGTAAGTTATGGATAATTGAAAGTATATTTTTTTCGACGAGTACGCAAATCTAAGTATTCAACCTTAAATAACGGGAAAACGATGCATTTTATAAAATATACCTACTAAACACTTGTCAAAGTAATTTGGAATACCTATCAAATGAGCTCCATAAGACGTTAATAGCATCAAAATTAAGCAAGTTATGATGAAAATAAGAGAACTCTTTGGATTTTTTTTGGAAAAAGTTAAAAATAAAACATCGTCATTTCCACAAAAATTAAAATTTATAGAAATTCTTAAAACAGTTTCTTCATAATAGTATAAGTAATGATTTCAACAATTTTTACCGGTTTAGAATGCATATTTTTGAAAAAAAGATGTAATTTAAAAAAATCAGAATTTTTCAGATTATCGTAATTTTCATTTTCTTTTAATAATAACTCCAAAAATACTCAATATACGAAAAAAATGATATATAATAAAATTTTAGTTTTTTCCGTATCAAATATTTTATTTGTCTTACTATTTCTGTAGGGTACAAAATAACCGAGATAGAAACGTTTTAAGCTTAAATTTTGCCTGCGAGAACCATGTAACCGGGCAATTTAACCTTTTATTTTTAAAAAAGTAAGCGGTTTAGAAAATTAAATTTAACGTGGTTTAAAAGCCCTTAGTTTTAGCTTTTAAATAGTTTTTAAGCGAATCTCACGTCTCAAAATTAACGGAGTTATTAAAAAATAACGATAACATTTTTTGGAAAAATTTTTAAAAGATAAATTTTGAAAAATTTCTGTAGCATAAACTTTAATGCTATCAACTTGTTCGTGGGCTCGTCTGATAGATATTTTTAAATACTTTGACAAATGTTTAATAAGTTTGTGTTATAAAATGCATAATTTTCCTGTTATTTAAGCTTTAATACTTAGATTTGGGTACTCGCCGAGAGAAATATACATTCAATTATCTATAACTCACTTTTAGTTAACACTAAAAGATTTTTCTAGTAAGGAATTTATTTAGTTTTTTATTATCTTCAATTTTGGTAATAATAACTTTTTTTAAAAACTTATAGGTTTTGAATTATTTATAAAAAATCGGTTAAAAACGTGCATTTTTCTCAGGAAAAATTAAAATCTCCAAAAAAATTAAAATCTTTAATAACTCAAAGAGTTATAATTAATTTCAATAACTTTATATAACAAATTTTGCTTAGAGTTAGTTCCTATATCGAATTATCGGGTTATTTTTAATAAAATAATTTTCACCCCCGAGAAGGAGTGGCATCCACCCCCATGGTAAAAGCGCAAGTTGGTACCATGTCACCTTTGTTCCTTGGGATATCCTCTAACCACTCACCAATTTTCATGCATATCGATGGAGGTTCAACGAAATCGGAGGTAATAGCTCATATCCACCTTCAGTGACTCCACTAAGGGTTTTTTTGAAATAAGTGCGGCAAACTTTAAGGGTAATTTTACACATGAAAATAATGGCAGTTTTCTTAATAATCATATGTCCGCAAACGCTTCGTTTCCGAGATACAGGATGTTCAATATTTTTTTACAAACACACGATTTATTTATTGCGTTAAAACCAGTTGAGATATGCAAATCAAATTTGGTGGGTTTTAAGACGCAGTTATTGCACATTTGTTGACATACAATTAAGAATTTTATATTCACCATTGGCGTCCGTACGGGTAATATTATCTGTCATAATACCCGTTTGCGCGGCAATGGTGATTATAAAATTCTTAATTGTATGTCAAAAAATGTGCAATAACTACGTCTTAAAACCCACCAAATTTGATTTGCATATCTCAACTGGTTTTAAAGCAACAAATAAATCGACAATTTGTAAAAAAAATTTAACATCCCGTATCTCGGAAACGAAGCGTTTGCAGACATATGATTATAAAGCAAATTGTCATTATTTTCTCATGTAAAATTACCCCTTAAAGTTTGTCACACTTATTTAGAAACACCCTGTACTGATGACGAACATGGCCAGTTGTTAAAGTACCTAACTTTTTTATTGTCCAATATAAGCGAATGAATCGAAAGAGAAAATGTTAAGAAAACTTGGGGCTATAGTAAGGTTTTAATTTCAGTATTTTATAAATCCTAGAGTCGTCCACAGGGTGATGCGAACTTTGAGAAAAAGACACAGTTTGATTCGTACACCCGGTATACAATGACAGTTTGACTGTCTAGCAACAGTATTTTCACAGCGATATTTTCAATGAATAAGGCTATACGCTGTGAGCTCGTAGGTAGAGGGGATAATTAAAAATTCGCGAGCGCCAGTAGTGACAAGTTTGTAAACCTTTACTGGAAATTTGCTTTTTGACGTTCTGCATTAAGAGTTGCATATTATAGCTTTTAAATGTCTCACGAAAGTTGTTGTATTAAAGAGTGTCGAAATACTGGTTACAATAGTAACTGTGTATTCTACAACTTTCCTGTCGCTAAGCATAAGGTGATTCAACGAGAAAAATGGATTGATGCAATTAGAAAAAAGTAAGTAAACACAATTTTAATTTTAAAACGGTAGAAAAATTTGAGCTAAAGGATCAGTTAGCACACTCTCGAATTTTGACGGTTTAAATTTTACAATCCAATCCTGAAACAAAATTTGAATGCGTGAAGATAACGACCAATCACAGCAAACGTAGGATGCCGTTAACTGTCATTAATAAGTTAATATTAATTTAAGAAGTATTATACTATAATCGTATTAAATTGATATACTTTTTTGCAGAATAAATTTTTTCTAATATTAGTTGTCAACATAAACGTCAAAACGATAAGCAAAATCTTAAAAATAATCATAATGAATAATAAATTATGTACTTACTGCTACTAATTATCGATTACAATCCAATTACTTCTTTACGTTGTAAATATTACACGATAAGAATTAAATAATAAGTTTGAAACAACTAATATTTGCTTTTCTACTGTCCTCTTTACAATTTCGGCCGAAATGGGAACACTAGTCAACCGTTAGATGGCGATATCAGCCATACCAGCGAAACTCACAGAGTATAGGCAACACTTTTTTCTTTCTAGAAAATTTCCGGTAAAAGTTATACTAGTAATCCTGTAGGTAGGTGGCGATACCAGCGAAGCTCGGAGCGGATAACAAATTCGAAACTTCAAAAATGACCAAGTTTTTAGTGGATCGATTTTTTTGCACCGCTGTGTATTTTGTGCACTCAAAGAAAATGTGATTCAAATCACCCACCTTCTGATATTCAGTACAAAGATTTGAATCAAAAACTTTAATTCTTGATAGATGTTGTTGTATATAATCTTCGAGGTACTATATAATTTTTAAACCAATATAGGTATATTTGGAACAGAAGGTTGAATCAGTGAATACTGAGATTTGGATTGTTTCCAAAGATCTCGCCGTGATTGACTTCACTGATTTTTAACTCGATCCTTAATAGTGTTAACTAAATCAAAAATTCAAAACTTACGATTTTTTGAAGTACCATACTCAATAGCTTTTTTAGCCAAACTATCAACATATTCATTATGCGTAACCTATATGAGCCTTAACCCCTAAAAAGTTCACTCTTCTTTTATTTTTATGAATTTAAAAAAGGATTTTTTTAACTAGTAGTATATAAATATTTGAATTGTTATTGGGAAAATCTATAATTGAAAAAGCAAGAAGAACAAAGAGTGAATCGGAAATAATCGTTGCAGATATATCTTCTGATTCTTTAAAATACAAATTGTTGTTTCTTAAATAATCTCTTTAAAGTATTTTCTCAAAATTTTTATGAGAATATTTTATACCACTTACAGTAATTAGATTTTCTTTGACAAGTTACAGCGTTTTATTAGTTTTCTGATTAATGATTTATTTTTGTTTGTGCTCCTGCAACGACAAATTCAATAATTTTAATTGTACAGCGCTGCAAAACGGACAAAGTAAAATCACACGAACTTTGTATTAACAAACGTTTAATTACCATTTTAATTACATCACATTAGAGTGTGTCTGTAGATGCTTGAAAATTGAGTGGTTTTCATTTCCATTTGAATTAATTTGGATGTAGTTGATTGAAAATATTCATATAAAGAACCTTTTAGTTGCCTCTTGTTCGTTAGTTTATTAATAAGAAAAAGAAGGGAAAATATGTTAATTGAATTGCATTATTATACGAGTTATATAAACATTACAAAGAACCCTCTATAGCACATTATGCAAAAACACAAATATTGTTATGAACGAGGTCACTTTATAAAAATTGACAGTCACTTTACTTGATATTGACAGTAGCTCGAAATAGATCAGTTGACGTTCCATCCACTTCCTCAGATTGGCCAGTCAGGATATACGTCCAAGTCTATGGCCTCTCTTGACCTCAGTCTTGCATTGTATAACCAACTGTAGAAGTTAAAGGAATAACAGAGTAGAAGTTGACGTCGGACAGTTTTAAAATGCTGAGCAAAAATAGTTTTTAAATTTTTAGATAAAACACCCTTTAACTCAGTAAGGAACCACATTTTATTTAAAGTGTTTTAGGTTAAATCTTCGTATTTTGTGCTAAGGTTTCTCCAGTTACTATATGGACAATTATTAATGAAACACCATGTGTAATAAGATAATGTACATGTGCAGAATAATACTTATGCACGCACATACATACATACATAGGTAGATACTAATAAATAAAAAACAAAAATATATACAAAAAGGAAGTGGAAACACTAAATTGACGAGCAGGTATACTCTTCATTCAGTGCCCTTACCAACTTAAATTAATTTACAAATAGGGACTTAGACAAAAAAGAATACTAAATGCTTATACTAAATACTAATAAATATGAGTTTTTTTACAAAGAAATAAGGCTTCAACCCGGTTCAACACCTCGGAGGTTTAGGCCCTCTTTTTGTTTTTAATTTTGATATACAAGATCTCTCTAATAATATATTATAATCAAGGAGGTGGAGGTGCAGTAAGGAGGTGGAGATGATATGGCGGAGAGAAACCAATGCTGAGCTTTGATGAAAAACTAGATAATCGATCTGTACTATCTTCCAAGCGAAAAAATATGCAATAGATATGTGCTTACAGATACTAATAAAGAGGAAATGAAGGGACCCGCCTATGAAAATTATGTCTAATAACCAGGCCGCATTAACCTTCGGATGAACAAGCGGGGGAAATTGTGACCCCAGCGTATGTTTTTCTTTAATAGATTCAAGAGTATTTTCAATTTTTAACTCATTATTTTTTTATTTGACTTTAATATCATTTTAGATATCCTCATATTTTGAAATAAAAAAAATCTCTATATTTTACGAATAAAAAATATATTCTGAAGTTGATGTTTAGTAAAATACCGCCGATTATGTGTAATTCCAAGTAGTTTTACGCTAATGACGTGGACTTTGCAAAGTAACAACACACTTACTCAACATACACATAGACCAGGGCGCATCTGCAAAAATATTAGTACATTTGGACGTTGAGAGGTGACTCAAATTTCTTTGCAGAAATTGCTTGAAAACAACTCAATTAATAATATTTGAGTTATCCTCCCTCTGAAAAAGGTCCGGAACATTGTTTAAATAATCAAAATGTCAAAAAATGAAGGAAAAATTCGATTTTTTTCTTGGTTTTTGATTATAACTTTAAGAGTATTCATTTCCGAGAAAAGTTGTATTGACATAAAAGTTGTGTAATTAAATTTCCTACAACATAGAGTTGGTTGAAAATTTAAAAAATTGTCACCCTTTTTGCAAAATAGCAATAATTGGGAAAAAACTATACAAAAAGAAGTATTCGCATTTTACGTTTTTCAACCATTTATGCTAAATTTAGGGCCTTCAAATTTCACCCAGAAAAAGCATATGATACAGTTAAATAATACTGTAAATTTCATTAAGATCGGTTCAATAGATTTTGCAAAATAAATTTTGAAATCCAGCATTCGCAAAAAAATTAATTTTTTCAAACTGGTACAGGACTGAAACTAAAGCAGATAGAAAGTTGATTTTTTTTGCTTATAGAAGTGTACTGTGCCTTTCATTTTCAATTTGCAAAACTAAAATCGATTAACCACCACGGCGTCAGGAATTTTTTTAAATAAACATTATTTATTGGTGTTGCGCGCAGGACAGCGGATAGTTTGCTCTGATTGGGCATTCCAATGACCTTTGATAATTATTGATACATTTTAATTTTTATTACATTTCGATATAAATAAATAAATTTGTTTATTGCAAAATACAAACACATACTCTATCCTTTGAAATAACACTTTTTTTAGCAAAAACTTTTTTGTTCATATATTTTAACTTGAGAATACCTAAATGTTTATTATTTTTAAACATATAGGGTAAACCATACAGTTATTGGACACTTAAGAAAATTTCAACTTTAAAAATTCGTAATTCACATTGTTCTCTGCAGATTGAATTGAAATTTATACAAAACGTAGTCTAAACAGTTTATTACAATATGGCTAAAAGGATTTAAAGAAAGGGTTAAATCTTTTCTGTCAATATATATTTATTAAAAATAGTTACAAAAATTATAGTTATTGGACAGTTTATTTAGTTACAGGACACTCAAAATTAGTTATTGGACAACTGCTTTAACACAATACAAACCTAAAAATAAATGAAAATTACAAGAAAAACCAAAATTTCTGTGCGGTACCTATTATGTACAGTTGTTGACACAATTAAATTTTATAATTGTTTCTGTGCTTCTTTGTATTGAGTGAAAAGTTCGTCAATATCTTCATCCTCACTGTCTTGGTTACTGTTATTAGCATCGTAATCACTATCCTGCAGATTGAAGCAGTTGTGACATATAAATAGATCACCATCGTTAGGTATATGCTGTCTATGCTTAACAGGAATACAACATTCGTGATAATAAAGACTACAGTCATCGCATTTTAATTTATTCGATTGAATATCATTTGAACAAATAGAACATTTGACTTTTTTTGAATTCTTTTTGTTGCTACACTGGTTTTTGGTTAATTTTTCTTCTCTTTTCCGTTTCCTTTCTTGTTTTTGTTTTTCCTGCTCTTCTTTTAACTCCTCCTTTTTTCGTAACATTTCTTGATATCGTGCAGATGTAATAGCAAAAGGAAGTCTTTCCGTGTGACGTTTATTTTTTCTTTCCGGTACAGTAGGAGAAGTTAAAAAATTGCCCAACAATTCGTGTTTAACAATAATTTTACTTGTAGAGGGTAAGTCATAAACATTAGTTTTATATTGTTGAATATGGATATCATTGGTACTATTACTCTCAGAAATATTTACATTTTCAATACCACTTTTTTCTGATGTTTTTATTTCAGTATTTTTAACCGGAGATGTGATAGCTATATTTTGAATAATATTAATGTTTGTGTCTCTATTTTTTAGAACCATTTGGTTATCAGAATGTTTTGGATCATGTTCAAAAAAATTCCAGATTTTGAACAACAAATTCAAATTATCGTCGCTAGGTAGATTATTCTTTGGATTTTCTTTTCAATTCTCTAAGCTATGAACTTTTTCAGGACCTAAGATATTTACGAAAGTATTATAGTCCATCTTGGGTTTCTTTTGATGATCCGAAATTATTAAATTTTTTACTACTTCTTTACCTAAACATTTTGTGTAGTCAATAGCATCTGCTTTAAATGGAAACAATCCGCAAACCTTGAAACCATTTACTACTGTTTCAGTTTTACAACTTTTTTTTGTAGCTTGCTCCAATATAGAAGCAAATACAACCTTATTGACTACCCCTCCTGGATGCTGTTCTTCTCATTCTCTTACTGACTGCCGCCAAGCTTCTTTTAGTGGACGGAAAATAGAGACGTCACATGGTTGTAAAATCCTTGTGGCGTTAGGATAAAGTGCAATTACTTCAATTTGCAGTTCATTACACAATAGACTTAATTGGTAACTTAAGTGACTCTTGTGCCCATCTACAAAAAGAATAACTGGAAGCTTAATATTATTTTCAATTAGGTGGGGGTAAAAAACATTCGCAATATACTGATAGAATGCCTCTGTCGTCATCCAACCATTATCGCTTCTGCCCACACCCCATTTAGGATTAATGCCTTTAGCAACTTTTTCTGGAATACGTTGATAAGGATAAATAACCATAGGCACGCAAATTTTACCGTCTGCTGAAAACGTAAACATCACAGTGACGTTTTCTTTTGAACAGCTTTTTTCAACATTATAAACATTTTTTGAACCTTTCATAGCAAATACTTTTCCAGTAGATGGACATATTTGAAATCCTGACTCATCTCCATTAAAAATTCTTGATGGATCAGTTAGAACTTCTTCTAGATGTTTTTCTTTGACATAGGTTTCAATATTTTTAAACCAGTTTTTGATGTCTCGTTCAGATACACAAGCGCTAGCTGCCGTTACACCTTCACTTGTCCTTTTAGAAACCTCTGGATGTCGCTTCAAAAATCCCTAAAAAAATCAAACGATAAATACCGATTAAAATACATTTTTTTGGCGACTGACTTTTAACCATCCATCTCCAGGTCGATTATCTTTAAAGTTATTGGGGCGAGGATTTTCGGTTAAAAATTTTTGCACGCTGCTTTTTAAATCGTTAGCCTTTTTGGGGAAACCTTTTGAAGCGGTTTCTTGTATCCATCTGGAATATTGAATGTAAAATCAAATAATGCTATGGATTAAGATAAATTTAATGAACGTACCTAACCAGAGTATTCTCCTCCTCGCAAGTTAAAATAGGAGACGGTCCAAGTGTATCTTTATGTTTCGGATGTTTTATTTTAAATTCTATAGTGGACTTCGGAATTCCATATTTTTTTTCAGCTGTTCTATACGATTCAGTGCCATTTTGGACATCCTTAACAGCTTCTATAAGTTTATTCTTATCGTATTTTCTAAGTTTAGGCATTTTACTACAATCCTAAAAAATCAATTTAGTGATTGGACGGTCAAATTTAGTTATTGGACAGCTGTCCAATAACTGTGAAATCGATTACTAAATTAATTTTACTGCTATCTCCAGTTAATTATACATAAACACGTTGAAAATTGTAGAAATATGTGGTAAGTATAGTTATCTAGTGATTGGACAGGTGTCCCATAATAGAATTCAGCAAGTTTTCTAGTTAGTTATTGGACAGGCGTAATTAAATCCAAATTAAAATCCCTATTACTGTACGCGATCTACCTTAGGGACTATAAGTGTCCTAACTACACGCTTTTAAATAAAAATACAATCTTACCTTAAAAATAACACGTAGTTTTGAAAAAAAAAGTCAGAGCAGATGCTTAACACAATGCTTAAATGTCACTTCACTCACATAACCTAAAAATGTTTACCGCCAAAATCACAGAACCCGTTAAAGGCAGAACATAGACATAAGAATGTACGTAATATAGAAGCGAGTAGTGCCACCTAGTGAAATATACTCTTGTTAGCACTTGCAGAAATCTTATAATCGTAAGTTAACACTGTAATGTCCAATAACTGTCTCGTGTCCAATAACTGGCGTTTTACCCTACAATTGTTTAAACAATATTTCACAAACAATAATAAAATTAGTTTGATCTTTGTGGAATTAAAATATTGAAATACAACAAAATATAGAGTAAGAAAATAATACATTAGATTAAGATTGGAAGAAATTTTGGTGGAAATCAATTTCATGTGATTCGAACACCGCTGTCCTGCGCGTAGCACCAATAATTAATGTTTATTTAAAAAAATTCCTGACGCCGTGGCAGTTAATCGATTTTAATTTTGCAAATTGAAAATGAAAGGTACAGTACACTTCTATATGCAAAAAAAATCAACTTGCTATCTGCTTTATTTTCAGTCCTGTAACATTTTAAAAATGAATTGTTTTTGCAAAAGCTGGATTGCCAAATTTATTTTGCAAAATCTATTGAACCGATCTTAATGAAATTTACAGTATTGTTTTACAGTATCATAGTGTTTTTCTGGGTAAAATATGAAGGTCATAAGTGTAGCATAAATGGTTGAAAAACGTAAAACGCGAATACTTGTTTTTGTATGTTTTTTTTCGCAAATATTGCTATTTTGCAACAACGCTGACAATTTTTTCAACTTTTAGCTAATTTTATGTTGTAGGAAATTTAATTACGCAACTTTTATGTCAGTACATCTTTTCTGGGAAATGAATACTTTTAAAGTTATAATCAAAAAACGAAGAAAAAAATCGAATTTTTCCTTCATTTTTTGACATTTTAATTATTTAAACAATGTTCCGGACCTTTTTGAGAGGGAGGATAACCCAAATATTATTATTTAAGTTATTTTCAAGCAATTTCTGCAAAAAAAAATTGAGTCACCTCTCAACGTCCATCTCAAAACAGTGGACTAACACTAGACATGACACTAATACTCATGTTGTGACTGGCTGTATGACATAAAGTCCATGCCATAAAAAAATTAAAAAAAAATAAAAAAAAACTTTATTTTTTGTTAATTGTCATTTTTGACATTTTTGACCTGGGGTCAGTTTCCCCCCCTTGGTTATCCGTGTAACAAAAAAAGGTTGGTCATCGGAAGGTTAAAAGTACTGAAGTCGATTCGGATTAACTTCAAGTTAGTTTGGAACTGTTTCAGAATCTGATACTGATCAGAAAAAGTAAAGAAGCAAGTTTACTCTGGGTGCCTGGACAAATTCGTATTGAAATAAACATAAAAAAGCGAATTTGCTTGCTAGAGAATGAACAAAACAAACATTTATGGACCCAAATTCTTTGTTGGTATAGCAAGAAACACGCTCAAAAAAAATATCGGACAACTAAATCAAATAGATATAAAAGCCTCAATTTAGTCGATCGCAACTGTCAATATTAATTAGTTTTGTGAAAAGCAAATCAAAATTAACATTTTGACTTGTTTATTAATGTGATGTTTACAAAATTAGATCTTGTTTAATTTTATATTATGTACTTGTGTTATAAATTTGGTTGATTCAATTAAGTATAATTGATTATTATACAAATATAAATAAAATTTGTAAATACGACAAACACGTAAACCAATCTCAATATTTATGCAAATATTGAACTAGATTTCCATAAAAGTGCACACTATTTCGTATTTATCTAGCTTCAAACGTTGGTTTATGCTTTTGTTCTCTTCTATATATTTAAAAAAAATTGAATATATTAATGATATAAATTGTTATGCAAATCAAATTTACATACATATTACATGCTTATGGAAATATACTGAAAATTACTGAAAATTGCTAGGAATTTTTACAAAATATATTGATCACCAAGTACAGGGCGATCTATTTAAAACTTATAAAATCAGCTAAAAAATGGTACTATCAAAATCGTCTGAGAAGCTCTAAAATGTTGCAAAAGAAACTTGGTCCATAATAAACCATCTTCGTAATAAAACTCACACAGCTCAAACATTTTCCCTTCCAGACCCAGAAAATCTAAATGAATACTTTGTTAATGTGAGTAAAAATATAACATCAACTATTGTGTCACAACAAGCTCCCATTTCCTATCTCCCTAATTCAGGAAAGGTCTCGAATTCATTCTTTATAAGACCGGTTGATAAATCTGAACTGATTCAGACAATCAATAATATCAAAAGCAAATCTTCCTGTAGTACCGATGGACCATCCATAAAAATTTTCTCAAATCTCCCAGACAGTGTGTTGGGAGTCCTCATCTCTCTAATTAATGATTCTTTTGAGAAAGGTAAATTTCCAGAGTGCCTAAAGACGGCCATCATTATTCCTCTTCATAAGGGTGGTGAAAAATCAAATGCCTGCAATTATAGACCTATTGCATTACTACCGGTACTCTCCAAAATTATTGAGAAACTCATAAAAGCCCGACTTATGTCCTTTCTCGTTGATAACAATATTTTATCACAAAATCAGTTCGGCTTTTTAAATAATAAATGTACCACAGATGCCATGTTTTCTGTACTACATGAGGTTTATCAAGCATTAAACAATAATCTGCACACTGCCACTGTTTTTTGTGATTATGCCAAAGCTTTTGATTGTGTGAATCACGACATTTTGATAAAAAAACTAGATTTCTATGGAATTCGAGGTATTTCTTCGAACTGGTTTCAATCTTACTTGGATAATAGGAAACAACTGGTTAGAGCAAATGATACAGACTCTAGTCTCAAAAATGTTGTATGTGGGGTACCACAAGGTTCAGTATTGGCTCCTCTACTTTTCCTTATCTTTATTAATGACATCACTAGCTTAAAAATCGATGGAAAAGTTTTTCTTTTTGCTGATAATACCAGTATCACTTGGAGCAACTCAAATATCGCAACTCTTCATGCTACTATAACTTCTGATCTACTTACAATAAAATCTTGGTCCGATTCAAATTTACTCTCTTTTACTGTAGATAAAACAGTAGCATTGTCTTATACAGGAGCTCTTCAACCCTTACCTCTTCATAACAGCCAGATCAGTATCGTTGATTCTGTAAAGTTTCTTGGTATTTTTTTAGATAGCAATCTGAAATGGTCCCTTCATATTGATGTGTTAAGCAAGAAACTATCCTCAGCTTGCTTTGCAATAAGATCTGTTTCAAAGGAAATGAATTTAGCCTCTTCCAAAATAACATATTTTTCTTTGTTCGAGTCACATCTTCGATATGGTCTCCCTTTTTGGGGTTCTGGTACGGCTGCCCAATCTGATGTTATTTTTAAATTACAAAAAAGAGCAATAAGATATCTGTTTAACCTCAGAAGAACAACACATTGCAGAAGCTACTTCAAAGATCACAGGATTGTAACACTACCTTCTTTATATATTTTAAAAACTGTTTGCTTAATTCGTAAACATCTACATGTCTTTCCAGCAAGACCTAGACATGACTATTCCACCAGAAATTCTACCTTTGACATCTATTTACCGATCCCGTTCAGTGAGTTAGTAAAGAAATCTATATTATATTCTGCGAAAAAACTTTACAACCATCTCCCTCTACAACTTAAATCTGCAACATCTTTCCCCAAGTTCCGTAAAATGACTAAAGCCTATTTATCTGAAAGACCATATTATTCAACAGCAGAGTTTCTTAACCAATAACTAAGAAAGTACAGTATTCTTATTTATAAGTATAATCTTAATCTATATTTGAGTGTCATATGCAGCAGCTTAACTTAACTTATTAAATTTCTTAAGGTAGATTATGCAATTTGCAAATTTTTTTTTAAATTTTGCAATAGATTGTTACTGTTTTTTTTTGTTTATCTTCATTATTTTTATTTATGTAGACGATTTATATCATTTTAGTAAATTGTATTTGTTATTTGTTATTGTTCTTATTTTTATGATTCTTGTAAGCTTTGTCTATAAAATTGTTAAATTTTTCATGACAATAAAGCATATTTCTATTCTAAAACACGCGTTAAAAAAATTACAAGAATATATAACATAAAATTGATTGCATGGGTTGGTCAAAAATGAATTCCTCTCTGCGTTACGAATCTCGGCTGATATCTTCACTCAGCAATATTTTGAATGATATATACAGATTCGTTAGTTTTAAGATGTGTAGGTAATTATTACTTTTTTCTACGAGCGTGCAAAAAGTCTACTTTCGCGCACGCATTTTAGTTTAGAAAGTTTCACTTTTCCGCACGCGTGTTACTTTTCCGCACGCGTGTTACTTTTCCGCACGCGGTTTTTACTTTTCCGCATGCGTGTTAATTTAGATATGTTAATATGGCCTTAAAGTAATTATAATACATGCAATAAACTAATAGTTAGATATTATTTACTAATTTATTTCAAATATATCTTATTATGTTCCTGTTTTAATGAAATTAACGCGACAATTAGATGAAACATAATTATTTTGACATAATATTCGAAAGTCAAATCGGTAGACAATAACAGTCGTTTTGAATCATCGTCATGTAAACCAGGATCGTCGTCATGCTAACTAATTATATTGAAAGTTTGGTTTTGACAACCTTGTCAAAGAATTAATTTGTGTATGTATTTTCATATTAATTAAATTAATTGATTAAGATTTGGTAATTTTTTAAAGACACTTAGAAAAAATATTGTTCCTAACTCTTGCAGAAAGTCTCTTTTCCGCACTCGACTGCTTGCCGAACTCGAATGACTTTCTGCACTTGTTAGGAAAATAACTATTTCCACACAAAAATAAACATTTTCTGTACGAGAGAGAAGTTTACATACTTAGATATCACAAAAACTATTACAAAACAACAAAACGGAAGTCAGCAGTGGGAGCACGCAAAATAGAATTCTATTTTAGTGACGTCACGTTGCCTAGCAACCGTCGATTCTCGCATTGTGAAATTAGTTTTGTGACATCAGCAAAATATAATTATATTTTGCGTGCTCCCACTGCAGAATAGAAAGAGAATTAAAAGAAAAGAATGTGTGTGTACTTTGTACGCACGTGAGAAGTTATACTTCTATTATAGGATTTCTTAAAAATAAATATACTTTAAACAGTTTGTTTTAATTTTTTTTAAACACCAAACTAATTTTGTGCTTACCGCTTTTAAAAAAAAAGTATAGGATTGCTCCGGATTCGAACTCAAGACCTCTCGATCTCTTGCCGAATGCTATACCAAATACGCTACGAGGACTGTGTCTGTATCGGTTCGGACGT
This sequence comes from Diabrotica virgifera virgifera, assembly GCF_917563875.1. Taxonomy (NCBI): domain Eukaryota; kingdom Metazoa; phylum Arthropoda; class Insecta; order Coleoptera; family Chrysomelidae; genus Diabrotica; species Diabrotica virgifera. The sequence goes on along the minus strand of NC_065443.1, from coordinate 240,524,964 downwards.
AGTACCTAATGACAATTCACGGTAACAAACAGACAAGGTGAAGTATAATAAATATAGAATAAAATGTTTTCATAATACTCATCTTATTCCTGAGGAAGACAAATCCAAAGACACAAAAATTATAATAAATATATTTACTAAAAACACTAATATATTCTTTTCACAACTTTTCTTGCACTGATATATTTATGCATAACTCGAAAGATTTAACAACTAAACGCCATACTCTCTGTGTGCGCATGCGCTCAGTATTATGAAATTTTATTCTCAATCGCGCCTAAAGAAGTATAACTTCAAAAACCTATAGACATAAGCAGCCATTGCTCATTGAGCCCTATGCTTTTCAATTTAATCATGGATGAAATCATGCAAAGTATTCACAAAAGGAAGATGACACAGATTTAATGAGTTTCGTGTCGGATTTGGGGATTAATTATGCTACATATTCACGCATCTCTTCCATTCTGTTCTGTCTTGTACTATTATTTTTATTTCTTCAAGCGTTTTCTTTTGAATCCTTTCCGCATCTACTATTTGATGTATCCATTTTTTCCCGGTCTGTCTTTCTTTGTTTTATGATTTTTCTTGTTTCGTAAATTTTCTCGTTAGTCTACTGGGTTTCATTATTTTCAGATGTCCATACTAGTTTTATTGTCTCTTGATTATTTTGTTCATTATTGGTTCCTGTTTGGTTATCTTATGGTCTCATTTCTTATTCTGTCCCAGTTGGTCTTTCCGACTATATCTCGTAGATTTATCTTCATTGCGTTTATCCTATTATGCTTTTTCTGAAAAGTCTAATTTTCACTTGTATATATTATAGTATAGTCGGTATCACAATCGTATTCTGATCTGGCGCTAGTGCGTAGGTAAAGTTTGTTCCAATTTTTTTTATTTTTTTTTGTTACTTCGAGGACTACTTTTTTATCATTGACAATAATACTTCCAAGATAATTATCTGCGGTATATATTTCCAGTTGAGTATTTGTGCATTTTATATTTATTTCATTTTCGTCGTTTTTGCCGATGGCCATTATTTTACTTTTCTCGTTTTTAATTTCCATTTTCAGTTTCTCTTTCCTCTGTCCATATATTTATGTTATATGCTGTGAATCTACTATAAGCACTATGTTAAACTCATAAAATAAGGCTTTTATTTTTACTGGCGGTAATAATAAGGTATGCTATTATTGTCAGTATTTGGTTAGATCTTTCTCCAGTATTTCTGATTAATTCTTTTGTGACTATCATGAATAGTAGCGGGCTAAGAAAGAGTGTCTTCTTGTTTGATACCTCTTTTCTAATTGGATTCTTCAGATCTCTCTCCTGGTATCTGTACACATCCTTTTACTACTCTCTACATACTTTCAATTATTTTTATCGGTGTTATTGGTACTTTAATTTTCTGCTAGCATTGCCATATAATTTTTCTTTCTATAGAGTCGAATTCTGCTCTTAGACCTATGTCTGCGAGAATAAGCTTTCTCCCCGAGTTAATAGTTCTTTTCTAATATTATATTTCTAATAATGCAAAGTATATCGTTTATCGGTTTTTCTGATCTAAACTTTGCTTATTCTTCTAACAATCTTCTTTTTCTACCTCTTGTTTTTGCCTCTGCTCTGCTATTTCCGTGTATATTTTAAAACATACTGATGAAAAACATATTTCTCTTAAATTTTTGTAGTTAACGTGTTTTCCTTTTTTGAAACTTCTTCTGTAAGTGCCGTCTCCCAATCGTAGGTTGGATATCATCATCACTATCTTTACTCTGTCTACCTCTGCTCTGAAGAGTTCTATGGAACTGCATTAAACCTGGAATGCTACCTGGGGTACAGTTGTACCCCAACCTTGTTTGTAAGTTACACCAATTTGCAGTAGTGGGTGTGGAAAATATGAAAATAAACTTGTGGATAGTAATATATTCAAATATTTTTTTATACAAAATAAATTCTTAGTATGTTAAGTATCTTAAGATTTGTTTTGTCATAAGTTCTTAAAACATACATATATAAATATTTTAGGTCAATTTTATTTGGGTACCACTGTACCTCGATGTAGTAGATTGAGTTTAGAAAATAATTGTAGCAATCCAGGGTTAAACAAGTCCCCTAAATTCTTCAACAATAACAATCTCTGTATTCCTATACTCCTTTCTTCTCTTATCTTTTCCTGTATTATTAGTCTTAGTATTTCATATCGCTGTCTCCTGATTACGTTTCCCAGATATTTTAACTTAATTTTTGTATATTCGCACTACAAGGTTATTTTGCCAGTGTTTTGGGATTTGTTGCTTTTTCATGCCTCTTTGTATATTTTTCATAGCCATTTTATCCCTACTTCTCAAATGTATTTTACCATTTCCGGGTCTATATCATCATCCCCTACAGTTTTGCCTGTTTTTATGTTTGATACTTCCTGTATTACTTCTTCTCTTCTTAATTTTTGATGCTTCTCTATCAGTTCTTCATTTATCTGGATTTGGTTTGTTGTATCCATTACTGTTGTTGTTCAGACCCTAGCTTAACTTAAAAACATTTTCCAGCGCGACGCTTGGCAACGATAGTTTAATAAAAGTTTTAATAAGACACACACGTATTTTTTTATTGCTCTCCGAAAGTATAATTCCAAGTATTAATTTGCAATCGAAAGTACACAGCAAAAAGTCCAATTATAAATCCTAATCATCTGTTATTTCTTTATGTTTACCTTTCTTCATATATTTGGTTGTTGTCCAACAGCTTCTTTTATTTGCTACATAGTTTTCCTGTAATTCTTCTTCAGCTCTTCGCACGTCTCTAAGTGAGTCTGAATAATATTTAATTTTACTTCTACGCCGACAAAAAAAAATTCATATTTGTTTGCACATGTATCTAACAAGCTGTATATTCAGTTTGCAATTATCTAGCAACAAAATTCAGTCAGATAAATACCAAACGATTTGAACACCGTGACAGATTAATCCAACCTGTTAAATAGTTTGTTTCCTAATCGAATGGAGATAATAAATATGTACTATTTTATTATTTATGTATGAACCTACTTTGAAAAATATTTTCCTTTCTACCCAGAGTAACTGACATAGCAGGGAATACAAAACTAATTTAAGGTAAAAACTATACTTATAATACAATATTATTCAGAAGCTATTTTCACGCGTTTTATATATTATGCAGATCACTATTTATGTTATTACCGTTTACTAATCAAAGTTTTCATGACTTTTGTGGAGGATAATAAGCGTAATGGAGGTAATGCTAAAATCCTTTAATAAACAAAACTAATTTCTGCACTGTTGCTACTACAGAGATCGTCCCACGAACGTTATTTTCCACTTTAGCTAATTAGACAGTACATTCGAGGGTCTGATAGTTAGTGGTTTCCATTTTATTCTAATTCAGTTTATCTGCGAGGTACAGAGTCGGCTAATCTTGTGAATAATAGAGAATGAATAGCTTAAGTTTGCAAACAGGAAGCAAGAAACTCAAATTGCATTTGCCTTTATAGGAGCTAAACATTAAACTCGGCGCTCTCGTTATAGTAAAAGGTTCCTGCACCATAAACTTGCTTCATGGATCAATTGTGTTTTAGTTTAGGTGCTTTTGTATTGTTGTTTTCGTTGACATTCTTGCTTTGGAATGGTTTTGCAGTGAAGTTTCTCTAAATAGAAAGACGCAATCAAATCGTTGCAATATTCAGATACATAGTATTTCGCTATATTAGTTAAGTACAAATGTGGTTAAGTTGTACGAAGGGATATACGGTTTATTACGTTGGAAATATAATAAGTGTAGGAACCTGTATTCTTTATCATGGGATTAAATGTTATTACTTTAAAAGATAGGCAAAAGGTATATTATATATACTGGCAACGACGCTACGGTTTTATTACTACGGTTTACGTTTTCATTTACGGTTTCATTATTTACGATAGTATATAAAAATAGATATACTTTAACTAGTAGTTGCTTAAAATTGTTTAACCCGCCAGTGGTCGCTATAGGTGATTTTCTCTCACGGTTTCAGAAAATTGCGCAAAACTTTTTTTCTGGGAAATTATACGCCCTGTAATTCCTTCTAGTCTCCTAACTATCCTCCCTCGACAATCTAATAGACTCGTCCGCTCAGATAGTGACTCAGTTTACTTAGTATCACCATATTGTTGAGTCAGTGCGCTTCATGTGGGAGATTCTCTCATCAAGGGACCACCGGCGTCACCAAATGTGTATAAAAATTAATTTGTTTTTCCCCTTAAAACCTAGAATAATATCCTTTTATGACGTAAAAAAAGGCGCTGTGGATGTGGTCGATGATATGAAAATCCTATATTCTGTTTCACGGGTTAGTTGTAGATGGTCACTTACCATATGTTTTTCAATGTTAAATATTGGCGGCATCAACAGTGACATTTTATATCAAGATAATAATAATAAAGCAGAAAAACGTCGTGTCTTTTTAAAGCAAATGGCTTTATCGTTGATGAAACCTCATCTTTTTTGTAAATTTTTTAAAGAAAGGCAAAAGTTGGATATGTGAGAGAAAATCTCACGCGCGACCACTCGCGTAACAACCTACCTAGCGACCAATGCCGGGTTAAAATTCGTTTTTTTTTAACTTTAGACTTTAGAAGTTTTTTAAATCGGTTAAAGATTAATTCTTTTAATTTACAATCGAGGCATTGAAGCACAAAAATAGGCCTTACTGTCGATTTTTGGCACAGTAAGACGGATTTTAATGCAGTTTGGTGCGTTGGATTCGTGAGAATGTCAGGAAATTTTGTGAACTAATGTAATGAATAAGAAATCTCCAATTGCATTTGTGCATAAGAAAAATGCATTTCAAAAATGCATTTCGGTAAATAGTAGGAAAAATTGACTCAATTTTCTTACTCGGGGGGTTTTTGGGGTCGCTGAAAACGAATATGAGGTCGGCGAGAGTGTGCAAACTACCTGGTGCCTGGGTGTAATAAACGTCTTCTTTTGGAGTATTGTGGTAATTTATCATATAATTGGTTTAAACTAATTACTCGGGGGTTTTTGGGGTCGCTGAAAATGAATATAAGGTCGGCGAGAGTGTGCAAACTACCTGGTGCCTGCAGCGGGTGTAATAAACGTCTTCCTCTGGAGTATTGTGATAATTTATCATATAATTGGCTTAAACTCATTACTCGGGGGGTTTTTCGGGTCGCTGAAAATAAATATGGGGTCGGCTAAAGTGTACAAACTACCTGGCGCCTGCAGCAGGTGTAATAAATGTCTTCCGCTGGACTATTATGGTAATTTGTTAAATAATGGGCCCAAACTTGTCACTCGGGGGTCTTTGGGTCACTCAAAATAAATATCGCAACGACTAAACTCTAATTTCATATCATTTAAAGCAGTTTGAATTAAGGCGCAAGTGGATGATGTGGTTTTGCCTTGAGAGAAAATTACTAAGTACAGAATGTACTTAATGGCTATTGCCAAAAATAAAAAGATTGTCATTGGAAAAATTCTTTCGTCTGTTAATTTATTTACCCAGCATTTAAAAAGGGTATATTTACAAACACAAATTTGGCTGCATGGAGAGGAGAGTAACATGAACCCAACCGATTGGGGATGGGAATTACAAAATAATGTATTAATTTCAGTTAGAATGACTCATCCACCTGGTCCTCCAAACATTTTAAATTTAATATTCTCTAGTTGTTGTAAGTCAGACTGCGGTAACTCATGCGGGTGCAGGAAGCATGGGTTAGTTTGTAATTTAGCCTGCAAAAATTGTGCAGGCTCTGATTGCACAAATGTGGCATTGGACTCGAGAGAGGAAGGCAATAATGAAGAAGATGATAATGATGAAGAAAGTGAATTTTAAAGATAAATTACGATAAATTTTGTATAATGAACTTTTAAACCTTAAATATATTATAATAATAAAAATTTATGTTTATTTATAATAAAAATACCACCCTTTTCGATCACTTTAGTTACATCGAAGAAAATAGATTACCCCAAAAACCACCGAGTAACCAGTTTAAACTAATTATATGATTAATTACCATAATACTCCAGAGGAAGACGTTTATTACACCCGCTGCATGCACCAGGTACTTTGCACACTCTCGCCGACCTCATATTCATTTTCAGCGACTCCAAATCCCCCGAGATAAAAGTTTGGGCCAATTATTTAACAAATTACCATAATACTCCAGAGGAAGACGTTTATTACACCCGCTGAAGGCACCAGGTAGTTTGCTCACTCTAGCCGACCTCATATTCGCTTTCAGCGACCCCAAAAACTCCCCTTGTAAGAAAATCGAGTCAGTTTTCTCACTATTTACCGAAATGCATTTTTAAAATGCATTTTTATTACGCACAAATGCAATTTGAGATTTATTATTCATTAAATTAGTTCACAAAATTTCCTGACATTCTCACGAATCCAACGCACCAATCCGCATTAAAATCCGCCTTACTGCAAAAAAATCGACACTTCAATCCTTCAATGCCTCGACTATTAGTATATGTGTCCTGCTGAGTTAAAGCACATTGCTAAAAATTTATTTTGTAATATTTTTCTTATGTATTATTTGTGTTATTCTAGGAAGGAATGGAAGCTGATCCTAGAATAGGCCACGACCCACCAGGAGTTGCAGAACCAATGCTGATAATGATGATGATTATTATTTGAGTTATTTATTTTTGTAACGAAAATCACAAAAACCGATTTGTCTTCCATTATTTATTATTAAAAGTATACAATTTTACAAGCTTGCAAAATACTCCAGCGCAATGTGCCCGAAGATAATAATAGAAAAAACAGAACTCTTAAAGAACAACCGCCAAGACGAAAAAATTAAAATAAATATGGAAGAGAAATAGAGGAAGTAGTTAACTTTCTTTATCTGTGATCCATCATGGAAAAAAGGTGGTAGTAGATACGATGTAGAAAAAAGAATAGTAAATGCACAACATGCAAACATAACTCCCTAAAGAAAATCTAGAACACACCCAATATATATCAGAATTAACCAAAATCAAAATATCTACTACTACTACTACTACTACTAATACTATCGATTTACAGCGTTCTCCGACGCCTTCCGACTCCTAACCGCCATTTTTCTCTGTTTGATCATAGACCTGGAGGGATCTCTCTTTCCTCTAGTTTTTTTTAATTCCCTCCATCCAGCTTCTTCTTGGCCTTCCTCTTTTTCTTCCCCCTTGTGGTGTCCATGCCAAAATCTGCTTAGGGATCCTCTCATCTGGCATTCTCTGCACATGTTCGTACCATACTAGTTGTTTTGTTTTTATGTCATCAATTATTGTATGTGTAACTCCCATCTTTCTCGTATTTCTCATTTGGTATCCGATCTCTTCTTGATTTGCCTGCTGCTCTTCTCCAGAAGTCCATTTCTGTTACTAGTAACATTTTCTCCGTTTTTTGTTTCAGTGGCCAAACTTCACTGCCATATGTGATTATACTTTTAAGTATGCTATTGTATATGAGCTGCTTGTTCGCTTTAGATATTGTTTGGTCCCACAGATTGCCGTTTATCATGGATATGGCTTTTCTACCCTGTATGTTTCTGTCTTTCATAGCAGCATCGAGTGTTTCATCTTGAGTTATCTTCATGCCCAGGTACTTGTATTCATCGCAGTGTTTCCACATCGTCTTGGCTTCAGTTTTCTTAATGTTGACTTCGAGACCCCATTTGTTATATTCTTCTATTAGCTTCCGCGTCATGTAACTCAAGTCGTCATGATCCTGAGCAATCAGAATTTGGTCATGAGCGAAACATAAAGTGTATAGTGTTGTGTCGTCATTGAGAGGGATTCCCATGCCCTACATTTTCTTTTCCACAGCTTGAATGCTTGTTCCAGATAAATTTTAAAAAGGGTAGGCGAAATACAACAACCCTACTTCAATCCTTTCGTGACCTTAAATCCCTAAGATATCCTTGATCCAGTTTTAATTTTTGTAGTCATTCCATTATACAGACTTTGCACTGCTTTGATCAGACATATCTAACTGCTGTATTAAGAGTATATTCAGGTAGGGAGCAGAATCCTGGAGACAGAAAGAAAAATCTACCAAAAAATTACAAAATCCTAAAATCATACTGGCCGGATATAATAAGAAACGCAGATCTATGGAGAAGAACAAAACAAGAGAGAATAATAGTCACGATTAACAGAAGGAAATGGAAATTGATTGGACATACTCCAAGTTACGAACAAAATAATATAACCAGACCGGCTCGAGTGCCTCGAGCCTGTCCAATCAGATGGAAGCAGAAGAAGACAAAGACCCGATAATAGCTGAAGAAGAACTGTATAAGGAAATCATGAAAGAATTGACTGAGATGGAGGGAGGTCAATCATATAGCGAGAAATACAGAGGAATTTTAAAAATAGTTAAAAAGGGAATCATTAAATCCTTATATGATAGAGCCAAAATTACTTGTTCTAACGAAAATTCATTTTTAGAAGAAAAACAATTGTTAACATCTGTTTTATTAAAAAATGATTATCCCTTATCGTTTATAAATAAGGAATTGACAAGATTAGATCGAATGGAACAGATCAACTTAGAACGGGATCCTACAACATTCACAAGAAATAATACGAGGAAAATAACAATACCATATATAAAAGGACTATCCGAGAAACTTAAAACGATAGGAAATAAATTCAACATTTCAACAACATTCAAAACAACAAACACATTGAGATCTATTCTATCTAAAACTAAACCTAACAATGAACAAGAAAGAACAAAGAATTGCATTTATAGAATACCTTGTGAATGCGAACAATTTTATTTAGGTGAAACATCAAGACCATTAAACGTTAGAATAAGTGAACATCAGTCTTATATAAAAAACAGAGAATTTGATAGATCTCAGATATGTCAACACGCATGGGATAATGAACATAGAGTTCAGTGGAGAGATTCAAGTATAGTCCTGAAAGAATCAGATAGTAAAAAGGGAAAAATCAAAGAAGCGGCTCTAATTATGCTAAATGAAACCAATTGTGTCGCAAATTCCTCGGTAGAATGCAGTAGGATGTGGTTACCCATACTGAAAGAGGAAGTCAATAGAAAGAAAATACCACGATTAGTAAGTCAATAACATATCGAGTTAGTACAAATTTTATATTTTAGTATTACTTATTGTATATCTATGTAATATTAATATTATTTATAATTTAAACATATTAAAGTCAGAATTTGGTATTAGTTTTTTGAAGGTAGATTAAATGTAAGACCAAATACTTACGATGTCGGGATAGTATCACGAGGTTTTTTCCTGGTTTTCCCTCGTGATTTACTATGGAATCTCTAACGCGAGAATTTTACTGTCGTCGTTGCATTTGGTTGTCTTTTTAAAGACAGATCACATGCTATGATTTTTTTACGACGGATATTCTTGAGTTGGGATTGATTTCATGTAATCGAATGAACTATCTTTTAGTAAAGTCGTCCCAGGAACGCAACTCATAAATATTGGCGATATCATTTTAAAGTCTTCTACTTTAAAATGTATAATATACGTCTGAATTGCCAATATAAATGAGTCAGATTAAATAAATTATTAGAAGAATTTTTTTACTTAGCAACAACATGTTTGTTTTATTTTAATAGTATTTTGTATTTTGACAACGAAACCCGATTTGGGCTTCGAAACGTTAATAAATTAATTTTTTAGTAAAATTGTGGCTTATTTCCCATAAAAAATACGTAAGAATAGGATGTGTTGATCCATCCAATCAGCTAATTTTCACTTTTGGCTAAGAATGAGTTTTGAAGAGCGCCCAATACTCTATAAAGAGGGAAGGCAATAGGCAGACAGGTCGAATACAAAATTGAGAGGGTTATTAACTTTTCTTACCTTTAAAATTTCTTTTTGTTTTTTAAACTGTAAAACAACTTGAGATATTTAAGGATTGAAACTTAAACGATTTTAAAGTTGTACGAACCTTATCCTTTTACGTCTTCTAAACTAAACGCAAAATCGCGAATTCAAAACTAATTTGTAGATTAATCCATTCGGCAACCAAACTAGTTGGCGCTTTGATAAATTCTTCGCCCTGTAATTGCTGTATTTGTTAATTGGACCTTCTTGTGTTTAATTTGAAGGGTCTGTCAGAAATACGGGAATAATTAATTCTCAGTCGCTGATTGAAATGAGTCTTTGAACAATTACGGGAGGTGGTGAACTTTTCATCACAAAATAACTTTGATCAGAACGTTTGAAAAAGCTTAACGAATAAAATCCGTCATGAAATTGTTGTTGAGGGGATGATTACAATTTTATTCATCCTTAGGGTTTTATTGAATATTTTGAATATTTGTAAAGACGTTTAATTACAGGAATATTCATAACGTCCAAGAATGTACCTAGAATAAAGATAATTTTCAAACGAGTAAAAATAGATCAAAAGAAATAGATCAACCACACCTTATAAAATTATAGCAGGAAAAACAAGAAAAAGGAAATAAAATATCTGTGTTATTTGGCAAAAAATTCAGTAAAGAAGCTTAATACAGGGTGAAAGCAAATCAAATAACAGTAGCTAAAAACCAAATGGTTAAAACATAAAAACTGCAAATGAAGGTGATTAAAACTATTAAAAAAAGCTATAAATACAGAAGCTATAAATGAGAAAAAATAAAATAAGTATAAGAATGAATCATGAATTGGGCTTATTGAAAGAAACCAAACGGACAGATCAAACAATAACACAGAAGCTAATATAATCGCAAAATAATTACACTCTTTTATTAAATGACACAAACCTGACCACCCAATAAGACCTGCAGCTTCTCTTTATACACAACTAACCAAATTTTGAATCAAAAACTGTATAAAAAGCTCTAAAATTCGTCTTCCCACCGTCACAGAAAAAAACCCAGTAGTTTCTGCTCTACATATTACATAAAAAGCAAGATATCAGAAACATAGCCAAACGCATGAAAAATAAAGGAATTACAACAGCTTTTAGAACAAACACAACAACTGAATCACATACATTACGAAGAATAAGAGCCAAAAGAAAAGCAATTACAGAGTACGTACCAATATGTTTACTTCTATCAATTCATTCATCTCTGCTCTTTGACCTCTTATCATTTTCCACATTTGCTTTTGCATCCCATATAAGTCGTTCTCCATCTCTTTTAAAAATGCTTCCCAATGTTCTGTTTTCTTTCTTCTTACTATCGAGGTTAATTCATTTATTATTTTTTATATTCTTCATATTTATGTATGTCTCGTTCTTTTGGAGTTGTATTCTAGGTAGGTATATTTTCTTTTTTCTTGGTATTTTATTTTTATTTCTTCACAGAACTATGGTGATCTTCTTTTCTTTCGTACATGATTATGGTCCAAAAAGCCACCGCGCATCTGCTTGGAAAAATATTCCGATTCGGATTTTTTGCACAATCTTACTCAAAAAGGACCCCTTTTAACAAATTTGCATGTTGCCAGTACCAAAAGTGGGTCAAAAATTTTTTAAACGTTTTTTTTTTTGTTTTTTTCCTAAAATTATTCTTTTTGCATGGAACAAACAGAAAACGTCTTTAGTGACATTTCTCTAAAGTTGATAGTTTTTGACATAATAGCGATTAAAAATTGAAAAATTGCGAAATTGGCCATTTTTAACCTTCAAAAACTATGTGAAAAACTGAAAATCTGATTATTGCCAAGGTAGGTAGATATTCTTTGAACATCGATTGATGAAATACCGAAGTGTATTTTGCGATACAATACTCAAAACTCCTTTGTTTTTTAATTACTAATCAAGCGTGCACGATACTATTTTCCACCGACAGTATGGTGCAAATGAAAGGAATAAATTCGTTATTTCGTAAACCGGCGACTTTAAGGAAAAATCCCGAAACAGGTCAATTTTTATTTTTAAGTTATGATATTGTGGCATATATGGTATACTAGTGACTTCATCCATCTGGGCGTGATAACGTAATCGATGATTTTTTTAAATAAGAATAGGGGTCGTATGCTAGCTCATTTGAAAGGTTCTTCAATTCTCTGTTCAGTAGTATAAACATTTATATATTTATTTATACAGGGTGCCCTTCTACTTTTTTTTGTCCAATAATTTAATTTAATAAAAATTTTTTGGACACCCTGTATAAATAATTATGTGAATGTTTACATTACTGAATAGAGAATTAAAGAACCTTTCAAATGAGCTAGCACACGATCCCTATTCTTATTTAAAAATCATCGATTACGTCATCACCCCCAGACGGATGACGTCACTAGTATACCATATAAGCCACAATATCATAACTTAAAAATAAAAATCGACCTGTTTCGTGTTTTTTCCTTTAAATCGCCAGTTTACGAAGTAACGAATTTATTCTTTTCATTTGCACCATACTGTAGACACATGCAACGGTGGAAAATAGTGTCGCGCACGCGTGATTAGAATTTAAAAAACAAAGAAGATTTGAATACTGTTTTGCAAAAAACTCTTCAGGATTTCATCAATCGATGTTAGGAGAATATTTAGCTACATTTGCAACATTCAAATTTTAAGTTTTTCACATAGTGTTTGAAGGTTAAAAATGGCCGATTTCGCAATTTTTCAATTAAGGAAAAAAAACGTATAACAAATTTTTGACCGACTTTTGGTCATGGTAACATGCAAATTTGTTAAAAGGGGTCCTTTTTGAGTAAGATTGTGCAAAAAATACGAATCGGAATATTTTTCCTAGCGGATGCGCAGTGGCTTTCTGGACTATTACTTACCTTACGTTCTCCAAGTGCTTCCGTTGCTGCCATTTTGATATTATCTCTAATGTTCCTCCAACTTTCTTCTATCTCTTCATCCGTTGTAATGCAGTTTTCTTCAGCTTATTGCATCCTTTTCTGGTATAGTTCTCTTATTAAAAAATCTCGTAACTCTTCCACCTTTATTATTGTCTCACATTCAATAGGGTCTTTATTCCTTTGCTGTAGCTGTATTCCGATTTTTCCAAGTACTAGGTTAGCCATATTAAATAGGAAATGAATAGAAAGCAAATACCACGATTAGTAAGTTAATAACATATCGATCAGATAAAATCAATTATTAGAGGAATTTTTGACCAGCTAACAAAAACATAATTTGTCTAATGCATTAATGTCGTGTATTTTGAGAACTATTTCCGAAGTGGAAATCGAAACGTCAAATAAACTTAATTTTAATCTACAATTGTGGCTTATTCCCACAAAAATACTAAATTTCATTACGATGCCACAAGAAAATAGCTTCAGAACAATATGTTTAATATTATTTTATATTTATAATACTTATATAAGACACCCTTCATACAAAAATGTCATAAAGCGGAGGCTGCTCGAGTAGTTGAGAACTAGAAAAATTGCATATCCGTTTTAGTAAAAAGAAAAGCTCCATGTTAAAAACGTTCATTGTCGAAAAGTCGGCTGATGTCATGAAATTACATCCGGATGCCATTTTCCTAGAGCATATTTGCACAGAAATTCTGATCAAAAAGGAACGAACTAAAAAGATATTCATGACATCTGTGGCAAAGCTCGAATCTGATTTTACATAACAGTCTACTATTGGGTATGAAGTCATATTATATATCTGTCCTATATCAAAAGATGTATCCCTTTCGTATATATCTGAATTTATACATATATTTTGTGGAATAACTATAAACTAGATTGGTATTTTCAAATGCGGATCTTGCTGACGATTTCCTTCCTGTTGCGAATCTCTTCGCCTGAAAATGCCTCCTTTATTCACTTCCAGTTTCGATTTGTTGGGATCAAGAACGTATCTTACATAGATATTCAAAGAAAGTATCGTGGTTTTACAATATAATTTTTATTACTTTTTTACTTCTTTTTTATTTCTGTGCAAAAGTATGTTTTCGGTCTCCCGAAATATTTTAATCAAATCAAGTGCTCTTTAAGTTTGAGGCACATGTAATATTTATTATCTTATTATGACTACAAGCTTCGTTTTATGAGAAGACCAACTATGTTCATATCTATTCGATGGGATTTGTTATTATTCGATTGTTTTTTAAGGATATCGGTACATAATTCGCAAATATTTTACGGCTATCACTACTTTTTCTGTCTTTACACGGCAAATTACGTGTAGTAAAATACACACTGGTATAGATATGTAAACATTACTAGAATGTCATTTTACTTGACAATGTCATCATTAACTTTAAAGAGATGACTTTTGAATGTTCTTGGATAACTGTTATTTGTATAATTGCAAATTATTAATTTAGTTAATAAATGTGATAATTTTTTCACGAACTATGTATTCAGTGATTTAAATAATTTTTATGTACAACAAATACTAATACTCAGTCGAGAAAAGAGGAAAAGTGTTAAATTATTTTTTTGATAATATATTGTTAGTATCGAACGCTTACAATTTTGAACATCTTTATCAATAAAATACTTGGATCACAGAATATATCCTAATATATTCTCTGCTTGGATCTTCAATAAATAATAAACAATAAATAACTTTTAATTAAGTTCATGTCTTAAATGAATTATTTATCAAATACACTATGAATATTATTTAATCAACAACTCAAAATATTTCCGATGCAATGTCAAATATTTAAAACTGTCACTGTCTTGTCAACATATTCTATTTGGCTCAGTGCGTTGTATGACAAAGATAGAGAATGTTCGATTTGGAAAATATCACCACGGACATGGTGTCCATTTTTTTCGAATCCTGAAAAAACTAATAAATATTTTTTAAAAATTTAAAGCAGAATGAAAGAATTAATTATTATCGAGGGCCAAAAGTCCCTTATAATAAATAAAAAGTTTCTTTTGAATAAGATATTTGAAATTAAAAATCACACTACATTTTCTCTTAGTTTTTCAACCCTGTAACTTATTAAAATAAACATTATGAAGTTTTCAGGAACTTTAGGCCCTCGGTAAGAACGTTTATTCTGCGTTTAAATTTTTCAAAAATACTTATTAGTTTTCTCAGGATTCGAGAAAAAATGAATCCCTATTTAAATACCATAGCAGCCGAAAATACGTACCCATCCCCTTAAGACGAAATAAATCATTTTTTAATGCTCCATTCGGAGTAACAGTAGAATATTATGTTTAGTAATGAAATAATGAGTAACTTATTTCTAATATAATCTGTAACGGGTTGTTGTTTCGGACAACAGAATCTGTACAACACAGGTTCAATTAAAATAAAATAATATTTTATTTTAATTAAACCTGTGTTGTACAGACTCTGTTGTCCGAAACAACAACCCGTTACAGATTATATTATAAATAAGTTACTCATTATTTCATTACTGAACATAATATTCTACTGTTACTCCGAATGGAGCATTAAAAAATGATTTATTCTTACATATATGTACATATATATACATATATATACATATTATGTATTCTTTTTTTCAATACAAAATAAAACGAAAAAAATAAAATAAAACAAAATTCAGGTCTTTGCTCCGCCTCCAAAAAAGCTTCCTTGCGGATGTCTGTAAAAGAACAACAAAATTGTATTTAATACTATTAAGCAATGATAGTAGTAGCAATGTTAGTATAATACCAGAAGTAATCACACTATTTCTGAAAACTGAATCAAAATATTAATAGTTACACACAGACTCGCAATATCACTATTCCTCAATACGGAATCAAAATATCAACTGATTTGAGATCACTCAATGCGCGACCACCAACAAAGTAATCCTTCAATGCAGGATCCGACTCAATACTCAATGCATTCGTTAGCCAGGGAGTCTAGAGCTCAATACGCCGCAAGGCAGCGAGTTTCTTTCAGCTCAGTACGCTGGGTGGAATTGATTTTCTGTTTAAATTATGATTAAATATAATTTCGGTGGCCCACCTTCTGGTATCCATCGGTAGTAGTGAAAGCTTAGAGGGATTGAGTGAGTGTCTATGCGCGTTCGGTTCCATCTGGCCGGCTGAATGCCAATCTAAATTCCAATAATTACAAATCTAACTAAATTTTTCTAAGCGAGAGTCTTATTCAGCGATATTTCTTCAGGTTATATCAGCATATCACTTATTTGCACTACACTATTAACGTGCGTTATATACAAACATAATTGAAGAAGTCCAACAAAAACAACTTTGTTGGTATGGCCATATACAAAGAATGGAGAATCATCGACTCCCAAAGCTAATAATGGAATGGCAACCCCCGGAAAGGAGGAAAAGGGGCAGACCTAAAACAACCTGGATAAGTAGAATCCAGAAAGCCATGTCTGAGAAAGATCTCCGATCAGGAGATTGGACAGATCGACGCGGCTGGAGAATAGGAACCGGAAGGCGCAGGACGCTATAAACCGGTGTTATATACGTTACAGTTCAAGTTGATTCTCAGTTAGAGTTGACTCCAACTAGTTGGAGTCAACTCCAACTGAAACGAGCAGTAAAAGTTGATTTTAAAAATTTAAATCAACTTTTACTAGTTGGAGTTGACTCTTCCTGGATCGATTCAGTAAATGTTGATTATACGAGAATCTCAAGTGCATTTTTGATGAGTGTGCGTTTCTTTATTTTGACCGTTTCAACTACTTATTAGTCCAGGCTGTAACGTCGCCTCCGTCAGGTAACTTATTCTGATTCGATTTTTTGCACCAACTTACTCAAAGAAATATGTACATCCGTATAACAATCCTTATAACAGATACACAGGGTGTCACGCGGTACCGCGGTCGAAAAATTGTTTAACCAATTTTTGTTAATCAAATTCACAAAAATAATTTTTATCTACTCTATCTCATATTATGTAAAATGTAAAGGTTTTATTGTGTGAAAATTGTAAATATAGATAGCAGTGCATGAAGGGTTTAAAGTGGGTCTGAAGTAGCAATGTATTTTAAATGGGTTTTACTTTTTTCGCACTGTTTTTTAGCACACTTTCATATAATTAAACATCCTTAACTTTCGCCTTCGGGAGGAAATCAGACAAATCAGAAGAAGATCTGGAGTGCCTATACAAAAAGAAGAAGAAGAAGATTTGTCAATTTACCTGTTATAATGACGGAGGAGTTATATTCGCGGACGGACGGACAGACAGCCTAGGTTAAATTTGTCACCTTTAGTACCATCCTTGGATATTAATCTTTCATTTGACACCTCATTTGTCATTCTACCTGTTATAATTAACCAGGAGTTATACTCGCTATCGGACAGAGGGTACCAGGCAGTACCGTGGTCGAAAAATTGTTTAATAGTTATTTATGTACCGTAAGTCCGTAAAGTGGCTCTTTATCGAACGAGTCTGATATTACGAGCAGAGGAAGCGAAGCGAGCAACAGACGCGTTCGATAAAGAGTATTGAGGTGGTGCGTACAAAATTGTATCGTCAATCATAAAAAACATTAACACTTACTTACAACTTTGAGGAATTTTTTTTAATTTTAGACGAAATAAAAAATTCGTATGACAGTAATGACAGACGACTTTTGATTGATGGCCGGTTTTGATGTTTAATCGATAGTTATCAATATTGTATACCTACCTAATTACTAAATCTGTAAAGTTTTGATTTATTTTGTATGAATATAATTGCGAAACACTACAGAATTTTACTTTTTGACATAAATTTTATTAATACTTAATAAGATAAATTTTGTACAATATTTTTAATAATTAAAGTAAATAAATTTTAATTTCACTCAAATAAATAATCGCTTGCTGCCATTGACCACTTACATTCAATCTTGGTTAATTTGATTAATAATCGCGGCAGGTAAAGTAACATTCTTTCAATACAACAAAGTGTTACTTTACTGCCGAAAATGAGGGCAAATGAGTACAATAATGAATTATTTTAGTGACGTTTGGCGATAAACAATGATTGTAAAGAAATTCGCAAAAATAATTTTTTCACTTCGTACAAATTTTTTTTAGATCCTTTGGGCCTTTTTTTCTCTAAAATTGACTGTTGTCGAGTTATTAGCGACTTAAAATTTGAAAAACGCCAAAATAACCATTTTCAAGGTTTAATAACTCGCTTAAAGAGAATTATTGTGAAAGTCGAGCGAGCGGCCGTGGAGTAACGGCATAATCGCTGGCCTCATACGCCAGTGCACGTGAGTTCGAGCCCTGCCAAAGACAAACCATTTTCATTTCCAATAATGACACGAGCTGTCTCACCGTGTCTCGGAGAGCACGTTAAGCCGTCGTTCCCCTGGGCTAGTGTACATCGACACTAGTTACTTGAAACAGGGTTAAAGGTGTAATTGGCGCCGGAACTGTCCGAAAGGCAAAAATGCCATACGATATTATATATTATGAAAGTCAGAAACTAAAAAATCAAAGATTAAAGCTACCTCTATAAGATCCTCAAGAACTTTTTGTCATTATTTCATTAATAAGATATTATTTTTAATTATCAACAATGAGCGCTAAGCGTGTATTGAGGCGGCCGTCAATGTGAGTGCGAGTGAGATTCACCATTGGACGGCCGGAATGGTGCATCTCTTTAGCACTCACCATTGACGGCCGCCTCATACGCACTTAGCGCTCATGGTTATTAATTAAAGATAAAGCTTAGTAATAAAATAGTGTAATTAAGCCTTGAAAATGGCTATTTTCGCATTTTTCAAATTTTAAATCGCGTATAACTCTTTACAGTACAACAATCAATTTTAGAGAAAAATCACAATCACAGATTTGTTATAAGGACCTCTTTTTGAGAAAGTTTGTGCAAAAAATTCGAATCGGAGTAATTTACCTAACGGGGGCGACGATACAGCCTAGACTAATTTGAACATATTCAGTAACATTTAATTTCTATTTCTAGAATCGGCTTTGTGTGAATCAGAATCAACTTTTACTAAATGGCATTGGGAAGAGTATACTTTAACTAGTTGGAGTCTACTTTTACTAGTAAATGTTGAATATAAATCTTCATTTTATATTTATAATCAACTTTTACTGAAACCAGCCGTTAGAGTTGACTCGAACTAGTAAAAGTAAACTCCAACTGGATAATCAACTTGAACTGTAACATATCGCACCCTCAGTGCAAGACTGCAGTAACTCAAAATTTTATGAAAATGAAGTAATCATGAAATTCGATTGTAAATATGCATATCTATCCCCTGTAAAACTTTAGTAACTTTCAAATGCTTAATGGGCTAAATATTACAACAACAACAGTTTAACTATTTTGCGTTTTTTAACGTAAGTTCCGTGCAAAACTGTTGTAACTCTAATGTAACAGAGTTACAACAGTTTTGCACGGAACATTGCAACGGATTCGATAACAAGCAATGAAAAAAGTAAGATATTTGTTATTTTAATATCTATATCTGTGGTATTTAATTTTAATATACAGAGCGTCTACGTAATCCATTAACGGCTGAGACAATAAACAAAGATTTTCGACACCAATCTATTCATGTAAATTTTATGTCCTTTGTGTGATATTATATTTATTTTCCATGAGATTTTAAAAGGAAAAACAGTTATCTTAAAACTTGTGTATTAACAATACTGAGAGGTCAAAAATATCTATTCTCAGAAAACTTGCCAAAGAACAGCCAAAAATTCAAATGGCCAAAAAGAAAGATTTGGTATACTTATGCCATTCGGGTATGATACCAGAGAAGCCCACCATAGTTTTTATAAAAATATTGTGGCACAAGATGATGTACGAGAAGAGGACAAAAACTACGGTAAAACCTGTCAGCAACGGCCACTAAAAATGAAAGAACTATTGGCCGGTATAGAAAGGTGGCCGGTAATGCCAGGTTTTGTAGTAGGGTGGGCCGAAAAAATATTTTTTTATCCGATCGAAACGGGGTAGGTTTTAAAAGTTGCATTTGGGGTCCTAAAAGAAAACTGCAAAATATTTTTGCTGAAAAAAAATATCTTCAGTCTGCGCATTTGACTTAAAATTTCAGTTTTTTTGGTAAAAAGTAACTTTTTGGAAATAATTTTGTACACATTAAGAAATGAGATAGAATGACCGGGTAGCGTTATATATGTTTGTTAACACTAATAGAATAACCCCAAACAGTTTCATTTGTCTTATGCAACACCTTCAGTGTGCGCAAGAACCACAAATTTACGTGATTTTAAGGTTAAATACCATATTTTTATACCACTTACCTTTTCTAATATTTGAAGTCTAGTTGTTTTGAAAAGTCTACAGTCAGCTTTTTTCTGTACATTTATCGACGAAAATATATCATCATTTATGCAACTCTTCGCTAGTTCATAATGACCTACCCAGGACTCACCACGAGGAGGTGGTTGCATATCTAGTCCCACCTGTGCCCTCCCTTCCACTACCCAACCATGAGAGCACGTTGTTCTTTTTGCTTAGGCTTTGATCTCTTTCTTAGAGTCAAACTTAGGCCGTATTGCTCTGTCAAATAGTCTAGTTCTGATTATTTCATCCCTTTTCTTTTCATCGCACACTTGTAGTGCTAATCGTGTGACTTCTTTTACTGCTCTTTCGACAGCTTGAGTATGTGTCGGTAATTTTCCCAGCACACCAGAATAGCTTGTCAGATATTCTGCAAGAATATCTGACAAGCCGTCAACCAATATTCTGTTGAGGTCCTCTTCTGATAGATGCATGGTAACAGGGGGCTCAGTTACATCCATAAACTGCCATTCAATTAAATCTATGTATTCTTTGGCAGAAAAATTTATTTTAGTAATTTCAAAAAGTCGAACTCTTTCTCTGTCGTTTTTTCTTCTGGTTTTTAATATTCGTCTGATCGCAAGCTGACGAATGTGTTCCCTGTCATCGGAGAGCATTGCCACAAGCATATTTTCGGGGTGTGCGAAGTATGCATTATTTTGAATGCACTTATGAATCACTTTCTTTTGTTCGTGTGACATATATGATGAAAAGTCCAGCATTTTCCAAAGGTTGCTTGAACCATCCTTCAGTTTGTGATTGCATTTGATAGTGAACCAGCTTGAAGCATAAACTAAGGCAACAAATTTGGCTAAATCTTTCAACTGATCTGATGGTGAACTAGATGCAATGTACAATCGGAGTACACGATTGGCAGTTGTCACCCAGCGTGCATGATTCAACTTTCCAGGACTTCTATCCCCAAATCCTGGTGCTGATTCTCCTTTAGTAACTATCTGCATATGTCGTATAAATATTTCTGACCCATACTCAAATCTACTTTGTTTAAATCTGGAAGCTGTCGAAAGAGCAGTAAAAGAAGTCTCACGATCAGCACTACAAGCGTGCGATGAAAAGAAAAGGGATCAAATAATCAGAACTAGACTATTTTACAGAGCAATACGGTCTAAGTTTGACTCTAAGAAAGAGTTCAAAGCCTAAGCAAAAAGAACAACGTGCTCTCATGGTTGGGTGGAAGGGAGGGCACGGGTGGGACTCGATATGCAACCACATCCTTGTGGTGAGTCCTGGGTAGTTCATTATGAACTAGCGAAGAGTTGCATAAATGATGATATATTTTCCTCGATAAATGTACAGAAAAAAGCTGACTGTAGACATTTCAAAACAACTAGACTTCAAGTATTAGAAAAGGTAAGTGGTATAAAAATATTGTATTTAACCTTAAAATCACGTAAATTGGTGGTTCTTGCGCACACTGAAGATGTTGCATAAGACAAATGAAACTGTTTGGGGTTATTCTATTAGTGTTAACAAACATATATAACGCTACCCGGTCATTCTATCTCATTTCTTAATGTGTACAAAATTATTTCCAAAAGGTTACTTTATACCAAAAAAACTGAAATTTTAAGTCAAATGCGCAGACTGAAGATATTTTTTTTCAGCAAAAATATTTTGCAGTTTTCTTTTAGGACCCAAAATGCAACTTTTAAAACCTACCCCGTTTCGATCGGATAAAAAAATATTTTTTCGGCCCACCCTATTTTGTAGTCTAGATATACATAATTGGTTTGGGTAATTTTTAAACTGTCCGTTAGTACAGGTGGCCGTTGTTGGCAGGTTCCCGGTAACACAGGTTTTACTGTAAACGTAAATGTGTCTACTCTTTTTACAATTTTCTCCGTGCAAAACTGTTGTAACTTTGAAATTCTAATACTAAATATGTAGTGATTAACAGTTTTTTCCGTGCAAAAGTGTTGTAACTTTGAAATTCCTATTTTTTTGCATTAATATTATTTTATTTAAATTTCTATTTTTGGTTAATGTAATATAGGCTGAAAAGCATGCAAAATCATAATTAAATGTTAATTTTTCTTAAAATTTGTGTCTTATTTCACCGATATTAGCACGAAAATAAACAAAATCGTTTTTATCTCGAAACTTACTTATTTTGACTTACTGCAGTCTTGCACTGAGGGTGCGATATATACTATTAGCGTGTACACTATCCCATTATGTGCACTACACTACCTCATTTATGGTTTAGTTTTTTTGTTTTGAGTCATTTGGTCTGGTTTGTGTTGTCAAGTAGCCACAGGGCCTTAACATTCACTTGACTATGGAGCCTGCCTTATGTGGTCTACCTCTACTTCTTATGTGTGCTCGTGGTCCCCATAGTGTAATTTTTTGGGTCTACCTCCCGTCTTTCTTTGTGGCTACATGGCCCGCTGAATTCCATTTCAGCCCTTCTATTCGCTCTATGATATCTGTGACCCCTGTCCTTCCTCTGGTTTCCTCTTTCTAACCCTGTCTCTGAGAATCAGTCGCAGTAGTGACCATTCCATTTTTCTTTGGGCCACTCTAAGCTTGGTTGTTGTGGCCTGGGTTAACGATAGTGTTTCGGCGCTGTAAATCATGACTGAAAGCACACATGGTGGAATGTCTTCTTTGTCATATAATTTGGCATATTGTTCTTATCAAAAAATCAAGATCAAGAGCCCTTTTGCATCAAAAGTGATACCCAGATATTTTGCAGTATTCTCATATGGAACCTGGATATCATTTATTCTAATTGGTATATATTGTCTCCTTTTATTGACAGAGTCACTATGTATTTATCGATTTGGTTTAATTGAACTTGATTTTCTTTGCTTTAGTCCAATTAGCCATCTGATTGATAAAGTTCTAAAAGTTAAGATGTACTGCTTTTTAATGATTATTTCCAACTGAGATTGCCGTCTTGTCTTCAAATATGTGCAGAACTGGTTCAAAGATGTTTCAGTATAATATATTATGTAGTAGATATGCTTTTTCCTGATTTACTCTAAAGCATTTGTCTGATATTTATGATTGATTCTAAAAGTTAAACATACTGTTCTGGCAGGTGATAGCGCAGTTGATGTGTTAACCCTTTGTACCCACACCTTGTTGAATGAATGCTTTGGTCACATCCAGGAAGACAGAGGTTCAAACTTTCGTTTCTTCCAGTGCCACTTCTCTAATCGCAGAGATCCTATACACTTGGTCAACAGTAGAATGCGCTCTCTAAAACCCAATTGGTGTGATTGAATTAGTTATATTTCTCTAATTACTGGCTGTAGCAGCCATTTTAGGGGCAATTTTTGGCAGAGTTTTGCTATCAGCGGGACGAGCGATATTGATCTGTACGATGTTACTTCATGAGGTTTTTTGCCAGGTTTAGGTATCACTATCGCCTCCACTACTTTCCACAAATTCGGAATATATTTAAGTCTATGTGAAGCGTTGATAAGGTGGGTCGGTTTTAAAATAGTTTTCTTCAGCATTTGCTTTAAAATCTCACCATGTAAGTGTGGTGCCACTTTAATATCTCACGGATATAAGCCAGGTATTTTGTATGGATTCAAATTGTACTTTATTTTTTCTTCTGGAAGTTCTGGTTCATTGGAAGTAACAAAACTGATTTTTGTTTTTAAATCGTTTAGTTGCGTTCCCCAGAGAGTAAGTAATTATGTCGTTTCTCAGCAGTTAGTTCACTTAAATACTCCCATATATGGATTATTGTTGAATGCGTTTGATTTCTCGTTTTATTTTTTGTGTGGCAATGTTTATAATAGTTTTAATTGCAGGATTTCTATTCCTGTGCGAGTTTCGTCGTAATTTTCTCTTTTCGGCTAGCATAATATGTACTTTATTTATTTAAGATAATCGTTGCCTTCTTTTTGAATTTTCTTCTGGTTGAGAATATATACGAATAAAAAATTGTGGTTTTACAATATAATTTTTATTACTTTTTTACTTTTTTTATGTTTGTATAAAGGTACGTTTTCCTTCTCCTGAAATATTTACAAATCCGAGAGATGCCGAGATACAAACTCGTGCTTTATGTCTTAGAAGACCGGTTCCTGCCGCTGAGACGGCCGTCCACTTAAGAAAAATTAATATTATCATTAGCTTTTAGAAGACGGCTCTAGAGTTTTCAATATGTAGGTATTTCAATAGGTAGGTATATGTTAGTTCGTATCCCAGTTTTCATTAATATTGGCTCTCTATCTAGTGCATCCGCTCTGATCTTCTTTGGTTATACTTTTGGTTTGATGACCACCACAACTTTGGTTTTAAAACTTTTATACTGCGCACGGTTTGATTTGACCACTACAAGAAGTTATAACTTTTTCTCGTTGGAGAGTACCGCTATTCTCATAAAAGAGTGGTATTGGTCATAAAATTCTACCTTTTGCAAAAGTCTTATCATTTATTCGGAATGGTCATTTGCAATTTCTTCTTTTTCAGTACCTGTCCGATGATCAAACATTGGCGATCATATTGGCGATAATAACGTTTTTTACAGCAGATTTAAACAGATTAAAAGTGGTTTCTTGTTACCACTTCCGGAGATTTTGGAGCCATGATGATTAGGGTGGGTCGAAAAACAATAAGTTTAATTTTTTAATAGCTATACCATGGAAAATTTGCCTTTGGGGTATATAAGTAAAATGCAAAGTAAAATAAAGGTATATACTGGACCCCCAGCTAGCGCATCATACTTAAAATTTAGTTTTTTTTTTTCAGAAATCAATACATTTTTCAATTATTTTTACAATCTTTAGCCAATAATATTTAAACGTGCTATCATGAAAACTGTTTAGTTAATAGTTTAAAAAATAGCTAATAAATTTCAAACAGATAATATCTTTTAATTTGCGGTAGCGCAAAATACTGAAAACTTGTTAAAATTCACATATTAGTACCTTAAAAGAAGGTGTGGTCTAGTATGTTGTGTTGGGTGTTAATAGCACAATCCATTTTTTGTTCTTTTACTTTACACCCCATTTAATTGGAATAGAATCATTATAATGTGTTTAAAGTTATAAAGGATATAAATAAAACTACTTATAATTTTAATAACATGTTTAATTGAAATAAAAAAGAAACCAATTTTAGCCAAACAATGTCAAAAAATTAAATGAAATTTTGACTTTAGGAAGAGTCTTTTACTCATTATTTCTATTATTACTATTATTTCTGAGTGGGTACGTTGAAGCTGCACTTGCTGTCAAAATTTGGCATCGAAGCTCTGGATGCTACGGCAGACCTTATGAAACCATCTCGTTCTTAACCACTAGGAGGACTAGTTAATCGCAATCTTTTGAGTAAAAATGAATAGTATCTTCTAGACATAAGTTGTGCGATAAAGTAAGACAACTGCCCTGTGGACTTATCTGTTCGAGAACCCGGGTCCACTTTCCCACTCTCGATGGTTGACTACAGCTAACAGAGTTTTGAGACTGTATGTAAGTGTGGAAACGTCTTCAGTTGAAAAAAAATTGTTAGTATCCTTCATTTTTAAATCATACATGCCTGTATGGTTCAAAATAAAGTACAGCAAATACATAACAGATGGACCTGAACACGTTTTTGAGGCTATCAAATCAACCATATTTCTACCAGAGGACTTGATTAAAGCAGTTGATCCTGTAATCGAAATAAATGCATTTTTTTCCACCCAGAAAATTTGCTACTGAGGATGATAGTGGATGAAAGGAAACACATAAGAGAATTAGGATTCCGAAGAATAATCAAAGCAAGAATGTTAGCTACAGAATCAGAAACAATTGGGGTTTTTCGACTTCCAAAAATCACCTTTCATGCGACTGACTCTACTGAATTATTTGATTGGAACACCACTGAAATTATAACACCATCACTGTTACGGAGAGTCTCTGATGATGAAGTTTGGGCTAAAATCACTGCTGGTGAAACACCCGAGGATTGAAATTTTGAAAAATTTCCATGTTTATACTCAAGCCGTTGAACACTGCGTCAAGTTAGTGACTGATGCATCTAAAAAAAGTCGTCGGTGCTAAGTAATGAGATGGTTTCATAAGATCTGCCGTAGCATCCAGAGCTTTGATGCCAAAGTTTGACAGCAAGCGCAGCTTCAACGTACCCACTCAGAAATAGTAAGTAAAAGACTTTTTCTAAAGTCAAAATTTCATTTAATTTGTTGACATTGTTTGGCTATAATTTGGTTTCTTATTTGTTTCAATTAAACCTGTTATGAAAATTATAAATTGTTTTATTTATATCCTTTATAACTTTAAACACACTATAATAATTCTATTTCAATTAAATGGAGTGTAAAGTAAAACAGAACAAAAAATGGATTGTGCTAATAACACCCAACACAACATACTAGACCACATTATCTTCTTTTAAGGTGCTAATATGTGAATTTTAACAATTTTTGGGTATTTTGCGCTATCGCAAATTAAAAGATATTGTCTGTTTCAAATTTATTTCCCATTTTTTAAACTATTAACTAAACAGTTTTCACTATAGCACGTTCAAATATTATTTGCTAAAGATTGTAAAAATAATTGAAAAATGTCTTGATTTCTGAAAAAACTAAATTTTAAGTGTGATGCGCTAGCTGGGGGTTCAATATACAGGGTGTCCCGAAAAGAATGGTCATAAATTATACCACACATTCTGGGGTCAAAAATAGTTCGATTTAACCTAACTTACCTTAGTACAAATGTGCTCGTAAAAAAAGTTATAGCCCTTTGAAATTACAAAATGAAAATCGATTTTTTTCAATATATCGAAAACTATTAGATATTTTTTATTGAAAATGGACATGTATCACTCTTATTGCAGGAACATCTTGAAACAAAATTTTAGTGAAATTTGTCCACCTAATAAAAAATTTATGGGGATTTTGTTCCCTTAAACCCCCCCAAACTTTTTTGTACGTTCCAATTAATTCATTATTGTGGTACCATTAGTTAAACACTACGTTTTTAAAACTTTTTTGCCTCTTAGTATTTTTTCGATAAGTCAGTTTTTATTGAGATGCGGCTTCTTTTTCAATATATTTACGTAAAAATTGTATGGGGGGTTTGTTCCTTTAAACCCCCCAAATGATTGAGTACGTTCCAATTAAAGTATTATTGTGGTACCATTAGTTAAACACAGTATTTTTAAAACTTTTGCCTCTTAGTCTTTTGTTCATAAGTCACCTTTTATCGAGATGTAGCTTCTTTTTCAAAATATACCTAAAAATGTAAATTATAAATAAATTTTTAGATTATTAACAGGTCTCTATAATCGTACTTAACCATATACAAATATGTGGTGGATTCGACAAATATTCAAAATATCTCGATAAACACTGGCTTATCGAAAAAGTCCTAAGAGGCAAAAAAGTTTTAAAAACAATGTGTTTAACTAATGGTGCCACAATAATAATTTAATTGGAACGTACACAAAAGTTTGGGGGGGTTTAAGGGAACAAAACCCCCATAAAATTTTTATGGGGTGCACAAATTTTACTTAAATTTTTTTTTAAGATGCTGCTGCCATATAAATGCCACATGTCCATTTTCAATAAAAAATCTTTGAGAGTTTTCGATATATAAAAAAAAATCGATTTTCATTTTGTAACTTCAAAGGGCTGTAACTTTTTTTGTGTGCACTATTGTATATAGGTAAGTGAGGTTCAATCAACCTATTTTTGGCCCCAGAATCTGTGGTATAATTTATGACCAATCTTTTCGGGACACCCTGTATAACTTTATTTTACTTTGCATTTTACTTATATACCCCAAAGGCAAGTTTTCCGCGGTATAGCGATTAACAATTAAACATTATTGCTTTTCGACCCACCCTAATGATGATCTTCTTCGGCCTGGGCCAGTTCTATCGGTGATCTTGCCTTTTATTATGAGGTGTAGAAGGTTATAAATCTCTGCATGTCTCAGTATACGGCCGAAATATTGTAACTTTATAAGTTTTATTGTTTTTGTAATATCTGCGCCTTTTTTCATTTGGAATTTGTCAAACATAAAAAAACATAAAACTAAAACATGTCGCAAGCCATAAAGGACTCTGGGTTATTGAATGTAGTCGTTGCAGGTTCTTGTATGCTTTTTCTCAAGAGGATCTTTCAGTGCGTCACAGTTTTTCAATTTCTTTCTAACGCATTAAATTGCATGTGACAGAAAAAAACGCACGTCGGTGATTACATTTCGTCGGTGACATTCATAACATTTATTCTTGTTGTCAATAGATGGCGCTATAATCGAAAAAGATTATTTACGAATTATATAATATATCTACGAAGATAATAATATGTTCAATTTATAAGACTATACAAATCAAAGAAAATACCATTTAAATGCAAAAACACAATTGATTTGATTTTATGCCAAATTGCAAATAAAATGTGACAACTGTCAGATTTAACTAAAATGTCATGTTACTAAAATGTATATTATCCTGGACTTGCCTTTTTTATATCATTTGTGACGCACTGGAAAATGCTCATGGAAAGAAGCATATCATATTATTTTATTTCATATTGATGTTAAAAAAATATTAGTTAAATGAACACAACAAAGAGCACGCAAACACAATTCACCAAATACACAAGCTTTATCATTTCTATGTACTTCCAATCTTTTGCATGTACGAGTACGAGTAGTAAAGGACAATGCTCAGATCTGATATTTAAAAATGTGAAAAACACAAACATTTTCAACAATTCCGAGTAAATAACTACTAAAAAAACTGTAAACATCAGTAGAAAGGCAAATTTACGTTAAACTATAATTAATACATGAAAAATTAAAAAAGGGCTCTATTAAATTATCTTTAACCTATTGTTAAATTATTTTAAATTTTATTAGTAGATTTTGTTAGTTATACAAAATTTTAGATATTTTAGGGTATACTACATAAACACTATTACCTAAACATCACAAATATCATCACAAAAAGGATTACGAAATAAATATCCACAGAGAACGACAGTTCTCACCAGTGGCGCACAACACCCCTACAAGCGACACTATATATACACGAAATTTTCGATTTTCTACACCTGACTGAATTGAAAATTGGGCCAAATCCCATCTTAAAGTTTAGGAAAAGATTTGTCCATCCATATGTTACCTCTCCATTTTGGTCCAAGGGTGTGGATTTTACGGCCCTTCCCATTTAAAGCCTGTTTTTCGTTCTCGTCCCCAAAACTCCCAAAAATTTCAAAAATTTAAGCCCGACCTTTGCGGCTTCTGATAGCACAGATCATTACCTTTCCAACGCATGTTTAATTTTGAAAATCGGTTATACCATTCAAAAGTTATCGAGCTCAGAAATATGACTCAATTTTTATTTAAAAAATGGAAAATGTTTGTGGATATGTATGTATGTATGTATGTATGTATGTATGTGTGTGGAAAAGTTACACCGATCTGAATTTTTTTTCTGTGTTTCAAGAAGGTGTGAGGGCCGATTCAGAACCGGTCTAATTTTTGACTTCTGACTACCCGTAAGCCAGCTAGAGGACTAGGTAGATACAAAATAGCATATTTTTTGGGCGTATATATCTTAGGTTCAAGGAAAGACAGGAAAACCGCAAATACACCAAATCAATAGGGTTGAGTTAAGCTTTCAAATGGCGTTTAAGCGATCAATCTGAGACATACATACTGCTCACCAGAGCCAAAAAACTGAAAAATTTAACTTTGAAAATTTTGGCTTTTCGACAATTACTCAAAATTTCAACCTACGAATTGCACCAATAACTGAGCGTTTGTAGAAGGACTCAGGACGCGTCTAACGGTGTATACCTCATATCTGGGAAAATTCGAATTTTTAAGTTATAGGCTTCATAAATATAATCAAATCTATTTCTTATGGGAAAAAGGGTTTTTCAAGCTCAATAATTCCTGTAATACGTTCAGTTATCATACTCGATCTTGGATGCGTCAGATACTACTTGTCAATACGTTTCAAATTCATGTTTAGTGATCAACATCAGGTAAACCGTTCAGAAGTTATAGAGCTCCAAAAGTATAATTAGTCCAGGAACTGAAATTTTTCACTTCGCAATTTTTACAGAATAGATAGATTTGCTTGAAAATTTGACAAATGAAACAAGTAGTGGATAGTCCAAGGATTAAAATCTATATGATGCCGAAAGACGCTTTTACCATGGGGTGGTTGCCACCTCATCTCGAGAGTGGAAATTTTTTATTATATTTTGACCGCAAATGCTGGTAAAAATATTAATTATAAGCAAAAAATGTTCATTATACATTTTTTTGATAAAATTAATAGTTTTCGATTTATTGGTTATCGAAGCTGTTAGTTTTATATCGAAAAAATTACCAGAGAACGAGAGTTCTCGCCAGTGGCGCAGAAATACACCCCCCTACACGCGACACTATTATATACACGAAATTTTCAATTTTCTAAATCTGACTGAATTGAAAATTGTGCCAACTCCCATCTTCAAGTTCAGAAAAAGACTCACCCATTCATATGTCAACCATCCATTTTGGTCCAAGGGTGTCGATTTTAAGGCCCTTCCTATTTAGGGTCTGTTTTTCGTTCTGGTCCCCAAAACTCCCAAAAACTTCGAAAATTTAAGTCCGACCTTTGCGGCTTCTAACAGTACTGATCATTACCTTTCCAACGCATGTCTAATTTTGAACATTACCAGAGAACGGCAGTTCTCGCCAGTAGCGCACACCCACACCCCCCTACACGTAACACTATATATACACGAAATTTTCGATTTTCTAAATCTGACTGAATTGAAAATTGGGCCAAGTCCCATCTTAAAGTTCAGAAAAAAAAGTCACCCATTTATATGTCAACCATCGATTTTGGTCCAAGAGTGTAGATTTTACGGCCCTTCCTATTTAGGGTCTGTTTTTCGTTCTCGTCCCCACAACTCCCAAAAACTTTAAAAATTTAAGTCCAACCTTTGCGGCTTCTAATAAAACTGATCATTACCTTTCCAACGCATGTCTAATTTTGAAAATCGGTTATACCATTCAAAAGTTATAGAGCTTAGAAATGTGACTTAATTTTTATTTAAAAAAGGGAAAATGTTTGTGGTTGTATGTATGTGTGTTTGAAAGTTAAACCGATTTGATATATTTCCTCTGCGTTTGAAGAGGGGGTCAGGGCCGATTTAGAACCGGTGTAGTTTGTGACTTTTGACCACCCATAAGCCAGCTATAGGACTTGGTAGGTACAAAACGGCATATGTTTTGGGGGTATATTTATTCGGATCAAGAAGAGCCAGGAGAACCGCAAATACATCAAATTAATAGTGTTGACTTAAGCTTTCAAATGGTGTCTAAGCCGTCAGGATCAGACATACACACGGCTCAGTATAGCCGAAAAACTGAAAAACTAAACTTTGAAAATTTTGGTTTTTCGACAATTACTCAACATTTCAACCTACGAATTGCGCCAATAACTTAGCGTTTGTAGAAGGACTCAAGACTAATTTAACGGTGTATACCTCATATCCCTGAAAATTTGAATTTTTTAGGTTATAGGCTTCATAAGTATGATAAAATCTATTTCCTGTGGGAAAAACGGTTTCTCAAGCTCAATAATTCCTGTAATAGCTTCAGTTATCATACTTGACCTTAGATCCATGAGACACTACTGGTCAATACGTTTCAAACTCATATTTACTAATCAAAATCGGTTAAGCCGTTTAGAAGTTATTAAGCTACAAAAGTATAATCCAATTAACGATTATTCCCGAAATGGTTTATGTAGTTGTAGTGGTTACGACGCTAAATTTGATCTGGCAACGGGCAATCCGACTTCATTTACCGGCCATCTGAATATTTTTTTTCAATCTATTTCGAATAAAAAAAATCTAGTGTACATTCGATGGACACTAGATCATTTGGGAGATAATACAACAAAGGTGACCATTTATAAAGCTTGACGTGTAATAGAGGAACATTGTATTCAACTTCATACATTTAATTTATAAATAACTTTGAAAAACTCCTGATACAAGAATAAAAAACCGCTAAACGCCGTAAAAATGAGTGGCGCATAAAATATTCCAGCTACCAAAGATCTGATATGAATATTACGTGGCGCGAAAATGGATTTTCATTTGATGCAAAACAAAATTCCAGTTTTATTTTAAAAGCTTTTTCCATAATATTTGCTAAATTTGAAGTAAACGCGCCACAAAAGAGTTTCAAAATTCAAACTGTATCAAAGTTACTCTTTTGTGGCGCGTTTACTTCAAATTTAGCAAATATTATGGAAAAATCTTTTAAAATAAAACTAGAATTTTGTTTTGCATCAAATGAAAATCCATTTTCGCGCCACGTAATATTCATATCAGACCTTTTGTAGCTGGAATATTTTATGCGCCACTCATTTTTACGGCGTTTAGCGGTTTTTTATTCTTGTTTATTATTGACGGTTAATTGGCTGCAATTTCCCCTATCAAGGAAGAAAAAAGCTGAAAAAATCGTATACATGTATTTAAAGGTTCTAAAGGGCATATTATGTTATGGGAACCCAAGCGGAGCTTTTGGGCGCTACTCGAGCGCATCAGAGAATCACATGGGACGAAACCTTGTATACCTGTAAATGTACTCCTACCACATAATATATGACCTCTTAATACAGGGGCGTGCGGTAAGAATAGTCGGTAAAAAAATCTATCCTTAGAAA
The DNA here is from genome assembly GCF_917563875.1 of Diabrotica virgifera virgifera. Lineage (NCBI taxonomy): Eukaryota > Metazoa > Arthropoda > Insecta > Coleoptera > Chrysomelidae > Diabrotica > Diabrotica virgifera. Next base: position 240,492,126 of record NC_065443.1, on the reverse strand, counting down.
AACTCAAAAATTTCAGATTAAGACAAGTACACGAAGAACAGTGTGTATTTTAAAAATCTGACACTTTCAGCGAGGTGTAAGGAAATGGGCGAATCACAAAGTTCTACAAAAGATACCAATTACTATCCCCCACTATGGTGGAGAAAATCTTAAATAGCAACCCATATTCTTTATAGCACATTTGGATTCCATACGTAAAAATAAGCAACTTTTATTGGAGACTATTTTTTGAATTATCGATAGATGGCGTTATAATCGGAGAAAACCATTTTTGAAAATTAAAAATTAAATTAAAACGCTTTAGTAACTGCAAATTTGGAAAATCAAACAACAACATCCTATAAAACTCTGAATAACGCAAGAAAGGAATTCCAATCAAAAACTCAGACTATGTAAAGATAACGAGGGGCATAAACTTAATACAAAAGAAGAAGTATTGAAAAGGTGGGTGGAACGCTATAAAAAACCACTTACTATCGAAGTAGAAGATCAAAATCAACCAACCTCAGGAGTAATCAACAATACACTATTAGAGCCTCCCTCAATTCACGAAGTACGGGATGCAATAAAACGCCTAAAAAATAATAAATCTCCAGGAAGTGATGGTATACCCCCGGAATTTATTAAATGTGGAGGTGCTACTATGACTAATCAAATATATAAAATAATATTGAAAACCTGGGATAAGGAACAAATCCTGGAAGAGTAGTGTATTGCAATCATTTGCCCACTACACAAAAAGGGTGATCAATTGGAATGTAGAAACTATAGGGAGTAACACTCCTTAAATACTAAACCTCCTCCTTAAATAAAGCATACAAAATATTTTCGAAAATCTTATGTGGTCGACTAAGTGCATATTCAGTGGAGCTTCTTGACGAATATCAAAGTGGTTTTAGGCCTGGTCGGTCAACAACAGACCAGATCTTTGTGCTAAGGCAAATACTGAAAATAACCAATGAATTCAATGTCGACACATACCATTTTTTCGTAGATTTTAAATCGGCCTATGATAGTGTCCTAAGAAATAAATTGTATGAAGCCATGGATGAATTTCACATCCCTGATAAACTGATAGGATGAACAGGGTGAACAATCACAGGTGTTTGAAACACATGTTGGGCTGCGACAGAGAAATGCGCTGGCGTGTCTCCTTTTCAACATAGCTCTGGAAAAGGCGGTCACAGATGCACGAATAGACAACAAAGGAAATATTTTTAATAACTCATTCCAAATTTTGGCATGCAGACGATGTTGACCTAGTTGCCCACAAAACACGCAAGCTATAATAAATGTATACCACCTTCTCAACTGCCTCAAAAAATATGAGCCTGCAAGTAAATAAGAAGAAAACTAAGATGATGGCATCAACACCCAATAATAGAACCAGAAACATCCGTCGCCAATTTACGGTTGATGACTCTACCTTTAAAGTGGTGGACAAATTCACATACTTAGGCTCCCCGATCACCAAGGAGAACGTCATGACGGAAGAAAAATCAAGCGAAGGATAATCCTAGCAAACAAATGTTATTTGGACTGAGTAGACATATGAGAAGCATAAACTTAAACCAAAAAATAAAAATAACCGTATACAAAATCATTAAACAAACCCTTACACAGCCATTGTTGACATATAGATCGGCGACATGGACCATCTCCAAAGCAGATAAATACCTTCTGATTATATTTGAACAAAGGATCCTGAGAGGAATAATATTCGGCGACATCTCTGTGAAAGTGCTGTTTGGAAGAGGAGGTAAAATTAAGAGATATACCACAGATATGAACATATATTATTTGGTGGTAAAGATGTAGTATCTCTTATGAAAATAGGAAGGCTAAGATGGGCAGGACATCTAGCAAGATCACGGCAGAACAACAAACTCTCCTAAAAGATTTCTTGTCACAATCTTTGGGAAGTAGAAATAGTGGTTGGCCAAAGCTCAAAAGGAAGGATAGTGTAGATGAGTTGGGTAGAAAAATAGGCACAGCAAACTAACTGTTAACATATTATGGCAATGTATAGAACTGAGTGGCGTAATAGACTTGGGAAGGTCGAGGCTCTTTTGTAGGGCTGCAGAACCATTGATGATGATGGACTGCAAATTTAGCATCCAAGGCACCCCTACTATTATGCGAGGTAGCTGATGATAATTCTGTGAAGGTATACAGCTAATTTTGCTTTGTTTTTTCTTAAGTAAAAAGTAAAGAAAAATAGTTTTTGCCCATATGCAAAACAGTTATTATACAGTTTAGAGGAAAATGGTTCAAATAAATGTTGTAGATCATAAAAAGTTCTTGTATATTGAGAGCTTCCAAATTAAAATAAATGAACAGTTGACCAAGATAATTACAAAAAACCCTTATTTTTGGAATAATTTATAAATGTTAATTCTGAGTCGTACGGCAAAAAACGAACTCTTATATCCCACCCGATTTCATTTGCATATCTCAAAACTGTCATTATTTTTGAATTCAGAATCAGAACTTGCTGAAGTTTGTTAAACTTATTTATTTAACAACCTGTATATTATTCAAATGCATTGATTCTATTTGTTGTACACAGTTTATCGCTTATTTAGAAAAATTGTGGATAAGTACGTTATGTATAGGACTTATGTAAAGAAATTTGAGCAAGAAAGTTACAACGTGTCGCTCTGTTAGTGAAAAATTATTTTTACAATGGTCAAGATGTTGTTTTCTAGAATTTTTAAACAATACACAAAGGTTGTCAATTTTAAGGTTGTCATTTTGTGAAAGTGGCTAGCTAACGTAGCAGACGAAAACATTAAAAATTTTACAACAAAAAAAATCTATCTCTAGGCCGTATATACAGAAAACAGAAAATAGAGAGCGCTACATCAAGTTAAATTGAATAAGATGAGATATGTACTAAGACCTAGTGCCGAAAAAATTCTAAATACAAAGGTACGATAATAGAAGGTGAGTTAATAATTTTCGTCTAGAAAATATATGACAGTATGCAGTAACTCACCTGTGTTTGTACATCTGCTGATGATGATGGTGCCAAAAAAATACGAAGCTGTGGATAAGTCCATGGATGACTGTGAATTCATCTGAAGATAATTTTTTAACCGCTATGCATGGTGAAAAGTTATTCTAAAGAGTTTTTGGCTAGATTTCATATTTAAAAATTCCTCAAGTTTTTGAATTGCTAATAACAAAATAAAAATTAATGAAAGCGGATAAGTTATATTCTTCTAACTTGTACACCTGAACGTAACGTCTGCATAGAAGATAACAAAACGCTAATAGACTTAAAAGGAAAGATCAAAATACAAATGGTTTAATTAACTTTCAGCTTTACAGCTCGCTACAAAATAGGATATTGTTTCAAAATACAAATGCACGAGAGATGTTTAAGACGCATATAAAGTTCGACGATGGAATGAATACTTGTAGATGCATCAAAGAGAAACAAGATGTTCCCGAGAGGCTAAGAGGGGATTGTTTCATATTACAAGAATAAACTTCTGGAAACACGGAATTGTTTCGTTATGCTAATGTGATTTCTCATTTAGTATAGACACGAGGTGAAGACAGCGTTTGTACGAATATGTAGCTAATTTGGATTCGTAATTAAATATATACAGTGAAGCGCAAAATTATGGAATAAATTCAGTTTCTCTATAATGGGAAATTTTGGCGACAAATTCAAAATAGGTCGATTTTTGTGTATAAATTATTTTATAATATAACACCGGTTTATAGCGTCCTGCGCCCAATTGCAAATTGCAAATTTTGCCCATTACTTGGCTTTGAATATTTCAAATTATGCATTTGACACGAAAAGCTAACCTTTAACATGCCGTATCTCGGCTTGTGTTGGTCTTAAAGATATTATTGGAAAAGAAATTGGTTTGTGTTACTAAAAGACACAATTTTGATATCTACAGTTCTTTTGATTAAATGTATATTTTTCGAGGTATTCTCAAAAAACCAACTAAAATTCACTTTGTTTTTTGGCGAATAACTCGAAAAATATTAGTTTTACGAAGAAAACGTAAAAAACGTTTTTTTCTTAGAATCAGTTTTTGCATCGAATAACATCGTTAAAATGTAATAAAAAAATTCCCACCCCCGAGATTGGGTGGCAACAACCCCCAAGGTTTTAGCGTATGATAGCGACATTATATAGTAAATGATCCTTGGACTATTCCCTACCTTCCGTGAAAATTTCAAGTTAATCCATGCTGGACGAAAAAATTGCGAGCCAAAATGCTTCAATTCCTCAATCGACTATTGGGGCCGACCGACCGGCTCTGTCCCATCATACAGCTGACCGACTATAATAACTTTTATTTATATTAAATTTAGAATGTGTGTACTGATTTTTAGCCTTAGTAAATAGAAATAATTACTTTCGTAGGAAAGCAACTTTGATACCCTCTCAGTAACCCCTGTTCTACGTTTCGCTTGACCGACCGCAGTATGTTTCTCTACACACTCACAGTAATCAACTGTGAAAAATGTAGCTTTAGTAAATTCAAATAGATGTTTCAGGGCTGCCTCTCCGTCTATTACTTATTGACTTGGGCGTTATATCACTATGACTTGTTACATACATTATGGTCCCTGCATTTGAAATTAATGAAAATTCCGATATTCTCTTTATGAATTAAATGTTAGTTATAGGGAATTTTTGAGTAGTGGAGTATTATCCTGTAAACCCTTCTTAACCCATTAAATATTAACTAGCAACGGTTAGAACAATCCATTAGCCAAACTAGCGGGAGTATAATTGTCTAATCCAACCTCCCAAAGACAACCGATATCCCATTATCAAATTTCTCCTTGTCCCCACCACATTTCGTCTTTATCTCAAACACATCGCTTCCGTTCCACTTAGAAGAGCTTAAATCTCGAGTCTGATCAAACTGAATCCACATCCTGGCACTACCAGCTTTTGTCGCTTCGGTTCGAATGCTGTTCCATTGTGTTTTCCAATAGAAAATACACCAACCCATTCCATGTCGAAGTCTATTACGAATACGTACCTATCAATATGAACTAAACTACGGTAGTATTTTTTACTCCCTATTTTAATATACCAACATGTGATTATAGAAGAAGCATCATAAAAGATATAGTTTTTGTAATATTAGTATAGCGTACCCATAAATAAAAAATACAGGGCGAAACAGCCAAATAGAATAAATTCATTATTTCAATAATTTTAAAATAAACAAGACAATTTTAGATTTTAAAACGAGAGTAAACGAGAGTAGGAATTCCATACTTAATTTAATAATAGGGGAGGAAAGTATGCTAAATTTGCATGTACTTGAGCGTTGTGGGGACCGATTGGGTTGTGAAAAATATGCCCTAAAACCAAAAAAATTTAAGTAAAGTTTTCGATAAAGTGGGTGACTTCAGATTTTTTAATTTAATTTTTCATTTCCAACAATCGTTTTTCCGATTATAGCGTTGTCTATCCATAATTCAAAAATATTTCTCGAATAAAATTTGCTTATTTTTTCGTAAAGAATCCAAATCTGCAATAAAAATTGGGGGTTCCTATTTAAGATTTTAAAGTAACCCCTGTTAGCTACGTATATGGGGCAAATTTCATGTCAATCCTAGTAGTGTTTTAAAATTTAGAGCCAAAACCGTAAGTAAACATACTATAAACCGTTATTTTTCCAATAATTTGTTAATAACAAAGTCGGAATGTGGTTTAAGCTATCACGACTAGTGAAAATCGATTTAGCGTATAAAAATACTATGAAAAAGACTACTAACTTGCTGTAGATAGTGCAATATTTCGAGCTTTTCGGCGAATAAACAATTATATTGTTATTAACAAAATAAGAACATATTTTGGCTAAACGCGACTAGTCGCATTCGTTTCAGCGACCGAAAATACACCTGAGAAAACCTTAACACTAACAATTTATTTACATGGCTTCTAATAATTTCTCAAAAATAGCTAATTTTGCCAAAAAATTTTTAATAACAATTAATCGCACCATATTTGGGCTTCCAGACCACTTCCATAGGATGCAGCGACCCAAAAAACCTATAATACCATTTACGATAAAATACCGTTTAATTTATGATAAAAACCTCTATTGTCTTATTTTTATATGGTGCACCATTTTTAGGTAAAAAAAATATTATTAAGAACTCTCCAATATAATACATAATACTAAACTAGACGAATAACAGAATATTACTAGAATACTTTAACTATTCTAAATTTACAATCAAGATGCAGTAGAAATAAACAAACCAAGACACGTTAAATGCTACTAGGAGCACTCCCGAATCATAATTTACAATGTATATACATTGTAAATCCCAAATCATGATTTCCAAAGTTTATACATTGTAAATTATGATTCAGGGGTGCTCCTAGTAGCATTTAAAGTGTCTTGTTTTGTTTAGTTCTACTGCATCTTGAATGAAAATTTAGTATAGGTACATTTTGAAAATTTCCTGTAGCTTTGCACCTAGTTAAAATCTTATTAGTGATATTTTCTGTTATTTTTCTAGTTTATTATTATTGTAATGGATAGTTCTAAAGTGTGTCCGGCAAATCTCCATTTCAACTTTGCAACTTCTTTGACGGAGATTTGCCGGACACACTATAAGACAAAAGGAAGACCGATGGAACAAAATTCTCATAAATTGGAGACCGTGGCAATATAAACGAAGCAGAGGAAGACCACAAATGAGATGGGCAGATGATGTCAAGAAGCACGTGGGCTCTAGGTGGATAACTGTAGCGACAGACAGAGAAGAATGGAAAAGGATTGGGAAGGCCTATGTCCAAAGATGGACCGAAGAAGGCTAATTAGATAGATAGATAGAGTTCTAAAGTACGCACCAAGATGTTTTATTTTGTTTGCATAAAAATAGTGCTCCCTGTGAAAAAAAGACTAGAAAGTTTTTTTATGATAAACTAAACGTGGAATATAAAAATAATATTTAATTTGAAATATCTCAGTGGCGTACTATTTTTAAATTTAAAATATGCAGACGACTACCAGTATGCGCGCCAATGATGAATACAAAATTCTTGGATGTATGTCAAAAAGTGCGTACTAACAACCTCTTAAAATCCACGAAATTTCATTTTTATAACTCAAGCGGTCTTAGAGCAATAAATAAATTGGCAGTTTGAAATAAAAATTTCAACACCCCGTATCTCGGAAACGAACCATTTGCGGACATACATTTATAGAACCTACTGTCATTATTTGTTCATGTAGAATTGCCCCTTAAAGTTTGTCATACTTATTTGCTAACACCCTGTATATTATATCTTATATGTTACAGCTCATATCGCTTACTATAGTACCTAATAAGTGCGCCTGCGTACACGGAACCATAATATACAGGGTGCTTCTAAACAAGTGTGACATACTTTAAGGAGTAATTCTATATGAAAAAAGAATGACAGTTTGCTCTATAAACGTGTGTATGTCGGCAAATGCTTCGTTTAACGATTTATTTATTGCTCTAAAGCTGGTTGAGATATGAAAATAAAATTTGGTGAGTTTTAAGAGGTAGTTATTCCGCATTTTTTGTTATACAACTAATAATGTTATATTCACCATTGGCGCGCGTACGGGTAATAGTCTGGATAAAATATCGTAACGCTTACAATAATATGTAAGCATTAAGATGTTTTATTTTTTGCATATAAACGGCGCGTTATATGAAAAAAAAAAGGAGAATAGATTTCTTGTCACAAATCGAACGAGAAGTTTAAAAATAATTCTTAATAAAATTAAGAATTATAATATTAAATTCTTAATAGTATATCAAAAAGTGCGCAATAACTACCTCTTAAAACCCACCAAATTTCATTTGGATGTCTCAACCCGTTTTAGAGCAATAAATAAATCGTCAGTTGGTAAGAGAAATTTTAACACCCGGTGTATTGGAAACAAATCATTTGCGGACATACGTTTATCGAGCAAACTTTCAATATCTTTTCATATAGAATTACTTCTTATAGTTTGTCATACATTTTGATGGGAATACGACACAATTTCACTTTAAAATTGAGTTTATTTGACATTTTGATTTTCACTTCGGAAATCGTTATCAAAATACAAAACGTTAATAAGTGAATCAAATTTTTCTTTGATGCTTGGTAAAAAAGAAGAGACTTAGTAATTAATGCTGAGTTTGTAAATTGAGGTAATGGTACTGTTTTGATAAATTTTACACTTAAACTGAATCAGTTGGTATAGTTCAGAAAAAATCTCGAATAAAATCATCTAAATTGAAAAGGAGAAAGATATGTACTAATAGTAAATATAGACGAGGACATTTAGCACAAAATAAATAAATTTTTAAATACAGCGCCTAGAGATTTGCAGTTTTTTGCATTATGTTCAGGATGACATCAGGAAAAAAGTCTACTATTCAAAAATGGGTGGAAATGCATAATTGCACTGTAAAGTGTATAAAATGCATCCAAAATTTCATAGATATAAAAATAAAGTCAAAATCAGTATACTAAGGAACAAAATTTATTACTTGGGGGGTTTTTGGGGTCACTGAATACGACTACGCCATCAGAACTGACCCCCGGATCACCTGGTGCCCAAGATCAGTGCAAGAGGCGTCATCTGCTGGAGTTTCGATGGTTTTCGGCATTAAATCGATGCAAACGGATTACTCACGAGTTTTAGGGGTCACTAAGTACTAATATGCCATTAAAATTGACCTCCAGAGTACCTGGAGCCCAGGATCGCTACTAAGGCACGTCATCTTCTGGAGTTTCGAGGGATTTCGGCACTAAATTGATGTAACTGGATCATTCAGGGAATTTTTGAGGTTGGTAAACAACATGCCATCAGAACAGACCTCTTGATCACCTGGTGCCCAAGGTCACTGCAAGGGACGTCATCTTCTGGACTCTCGAGGGCTTTCGGTATTAAATTGGTGCAAACTGATTACTCGGGGGGTTTTGAGGTCGCCAAACACGAATATCAACATCAGAATAGACCACCGGATCACCTCGTGCCCAAGGTCAATGCAAGTGACGACATCTTCTGGAGTTTCGAGTGCTTTCGGTATTAAATTGACGCAAACGGATTACTTACGGGTTTCTGGGGTCGCTAAACACGAATACACCATCAGAATTTAATTCATTCCAGAGTACCTGGTGCTCAGGATCCCAACTAAGGAACGTATTCTTCTGGAGTTTCGAGTTTTAAGGAATTTCGGCATTAAATTGGCGTATTCGCGTTCTTTAACCCCAAAAACCTATGAGTAATCCGTTTGCATCCATTTAGTACCGAAGTCTCTCGAAGTTCCAGAAGATGACGCCCCCAGCAATAACCTTGGGCACCAGGTACCCCGGGATTTGGCTCTGATGGCATATTCGTATTTATCGACCTAAAGAACCCCTCAGTAATCCATTTGCATCAATTGAATGCCGAAATTTCTCGAAACTCCAGAAGATGACGTGCCTTAGTAGCGATCCTGGTCACCAGATATTCCGGAGTTCAATTATGATTTCATAATCGTGTGTAGCAACTCCAAAAACACGTAAGTAATCTGTTTGCATCAATTTAATACCAAAAGCCCTCGACACTCCATAAGATGATGTCTTTTGTAGTGACCCTGGGAACCAGGTGATCGATGGCAGATTCATGTTTACCGACTCACAAACCCCTGAGTAATCCATTTTTATCAATTTAATGCCGAAATCGCTCAAACTCCAGAAGAGGACGCCCCTTGCAGTGAGCTTGGGCTCCAAGTGTACAGAGAATCGGTGTTTATGGCATATTCGTGTTTAGCGACTTTAAAAACCCGTAAGTAGTCCGTTTGTATCAATTTGATACCGGAAGCCCTCGAAACTCCAGATCTTCGTGTTTAACCACCTCAAAAACCCCCCGAGTAGTCCAGATACATCAATATAGTGCCGAAATCCCTCGAAACTCCAGAAGATGACGTGCCTTAGTAGCGACGCTGGGCATCAGGTACTCCGGAGGTCAAGTCTGATATCATATTCGTATCTAGGGACCCCTAAAATTTGTGAGCAATCCGTTTGCATCGATTTAATGCCGAAAACCACCGAAACTCCAGAAGATGACGTCTTTTGCCGTGACCTTGGGCACCAGTTGATCCGGCGATCAGTTCTGATAGCGTAATCGTATTCAGTGACCCCAAAAACCCCCAAATAATAAATTTTGTTCCTTAGTTTATTGATTTTGACTTTATTTATATATTCATGCAATTTTGGATGCAATTTATGCACTTTACAGTGCAATTATGCATTTCCACCCATTTTTGAATAGTAGACTTTTTTCCTGACATCATCCTGAACATAATGCAAAAAACTGTAAGTCTTTAGGTGCTGTATTTAGAAATTTATTTATTCGGGTGTTTTTAGTGCTAAATGCCCTGGTCTAAAAGAATATTCATAATACTTGTACTTCGTGTAGTAAAGAAATATACAGGGTGTCCAGAAACTCTACCGACAAACGAAGACAGGAGGTTCCTCAGATAATTTTGAGACAATTTAACCCAATTCACCTAGTCCGAAAATGCTTCTTAAGGGAGCTAGAGCTCTTTGAAGATGGCGTCATGAAATTAGTTTTTCTTAAATACCTCCAGAACGCTTCTATTTAGAAAAAAGAAAATTGGTATGCTTATTTACTTTTCAGAGATGAATCGATTCCATCCATTGCAAATTTCTAGTACCGGTCATAGGCGTGCGTTTTGGGTAGAGCAACGGGTACTTTATCGCATAACTTTTTTGTCCTTAACTTTTATGCATTTTTGACACCGGATTATTAAATTTTGAAATATTCTAGTACTAAAAGGTACTCTTGATTTAAGTCGGTAGGACACACCGTTTTCTAGAAAAATCGATTTGAAAGTTTTTCGTTTTTGAAATTTGAAAAAAAATTGAAAGAACTTTTCAACAAAAAACGAAGTAGTTTACCAACATAAAGTAAGAGTAACTTTTAGTACTCGAATACCTTATAATTTAATAATCTAGTGTCAAAAATGCTAAAAATTCAAGACAAAAAAGTTATGCTCTAAAATAACTGTTGACCTACCCAAAACGGACGCCTATGACCAGTACTGGAAATTCGCAATTAATGAAGTCGATTTATCTCTGGAATATAAATAAATGTACCAGTTTTCGTCTTTCTTAACAGTTTTTTTTTGAATTTTTTTTTAATTCAAAAAGCAAAAAGTTTTCAAATCGATTTTTCTAGAAAACGGTGTGTCCTACCGATTTAAAACAAGAGTACCTTTTAGTACTAAAATACTTCCCAATTTAATAATCCAGTATCAGAAATGCATAAAAGTTAAAGATAAAAAAGTTATGCGATAAAATAACCGTTGCCCTACCCAAAACGGACGCCTATGATCGGTACTAGAAATTTGCAATGGATGGATTAGATTTATATCTTGTAGATCAATAGGCGTACCAATTTTTGTTTTTCTAAATAGAAGCGTTCTGGAGGTATTTAAGAAAAACTAATTACAAGATGCCATCTTCAAAGAGCTCTAGCTCCCTTAGGGAGCATTTTCGGACTAAGTGAATTGGGTTAAATTATCTTAAAATTATCTGAAGAATCTCCTGTCGTTGTTTGTCGGTAGAGTTTCTGGACACGTGGACACCCTGTATATTACGGATTACAAAAGTAAACGCAATAATATTCAAATAAAAAACTAAACAAAGATCACTTCCATGTGAAGACAGCTTGACGTATTCTTACAAATAATGATAACCAGCGCCACCAAAAAACATCCCTTAGTTATCGCATTCTTCTTCTGGTTCCTATCCGCTTCGGATGTTAGAAATCATATTGGCAATCATAAACTTGCTCACTGCGGCTCGAAACAGTTGCATTGAGGTTTTCTTAAACCATGTTCTCAAATTCCACAGCCATGATATTCTCCTTCTACTGGGTCCTCGCTTACCTTTGACTTTACCTTGCAATATGGATTGCAGCAGGGAGTAACGGTCCTCATTTCTCATAAACTCATAACGTACCCAAGATACTGCAATTTTATGCGTTTAAGTTATCCCATATGTACTTAATATAAAAAATAGTAATTAAGTTGAAAATGTCTAGTTATTTCACATATCGTGGGCATACTGCAAAAACTGACCAAGTCAATTTTTATCGATTTTTAGTTTATGTGACCAAGTCACTCCAACGAACTAACCGTATACCTGAAAAAATTCCCAAGACAAAATTATAAGGTTTGATGCCGCAACACACATAACATACAAATGTCTATGTCTGGGTATGCGTATCAACAGACTGGAAGAAATGAACATGTTGACTTGATCACTTTTGCATGAAATATGATTCATATTTTATTCATGTCGACATTGAACTGCGAAAATTGGATATTATGACTTGGTCACTTTTCTATGTTTTAGTTTTATCTATACGTTGTATGTTTATTTGTTGAACGATCACGTGTTGGAAAAATAGATATTAAGTTTATCTTTCATTTTATCGTATAAAGCAGCAATTTAAATATTGTGCAGCATAATTTTTTAGAATCTGGGCATTCTTAAATGGAAGTAGATTACATGCACAGTGCCATAGAAAATGCTAAAAATAATGTTCCAGTATACACTATGCATCATTAGTTACAGTAGACTGGCCGAAATAAAAAAAATGATGCATATAACGTACAGGAATTAAGGTGTAATGCTTTTCTTGATATAAATACTCTAGCTGCTAATGTAGGTACTCTTAAAAATAGAACCATTGACGAAAACTGAAATCGTGTTAATTGGCTAAAAATTATATGTATGTGATATGAAGAAGAAAAACCGCAATACATTTTTTAAGTACAACTATAGTTATTCAGACTTTCTTATATTCAATGTAATTGGGCGTACTAAACGAGTTATAAATCTTATAGAAGAAATTCAACTACTATTTTACTCCAAAGAAATTCCTATTTCTAAACTTAAAAAACAGGATCTTCTAAAATTGTGTAGACAGGAACAACTCCCTCTGAATCCCATGCTTGGGTATCAGTCAATACCATCAGAGTGGGAAGATGTTGCTCCAGAGCCATCAGCATTGTCCGATTCGGATTCAGATTAGCTCTACTTCTCCTATTCGGATTCAGATTAATTCTAGTAGAGAAAGGTTTACATTTTTGTTATCATTTTCAAATTTAAAAAATAAAGTAAATGTTTTTATTTGAAACTTCAGCCTTACACTGTAAATAAATAAAATTAAAAGTATTTTCTTTGTGATTTATTATTGATATCTTTTTGTGACCATGATTTAAATTTGAGCAAATTTTTACATCAAAAAGTGACCAAGTCAATTTTTTTTTCGAAAAACAAAAAGGTTAATGCGATTTTTAGAGCTACTTAGAATCACTAACTTCAACCATTTAATACCTGGAAAGAAAAAATACATATCCTTTTAAAATAATTAAAAAAAAAATTCAAATAAAATTCCAGAATATTCAACATCAATTATCTCGAAAGCACAATATTTGACTTGGTCAGTTTTTGCAGTATGCCCACGATATTTAAAATATTGTTATATAAATACACAAAAAAAAAACAGAAAGTTAATGGGCTAAGAGAATTTTTATAATATATGTACTGTTAATGAATCGATATAAAGTAAAGCATGGTTTTGATCATAAAGTTCATTTACAAATTACCCTCTTTAAGTTACTTCTCCAAATTCGAGGCTGGATATCATCATCACTATCTTGACTATATGTAGTGCTGCTCTGAAATTCTGCAAACATGACACTCTCCTCGTTCCTGTACTCCTTCCTCCTCTTATTTCCCCCGTATCCCCCCTCCCCCATCTTGGCATTTCATATTGGTATCCACTCATTAGGTGTTCCAAATATTGTACTATTTATATTTTTAAAATAGAAAATCTACGGTTTCGTTGTGATTTAAATTTGTCTCCTGCCATCCCCCGATAGTAATATTTCTAGGTCTACCAGTTGTCAAGGAGGATCTGCAGAAGACAAATTTACACCAACACGTCCGTAGTTTGTCGGTATAAAATAAACTATTTATACCGCAGTATGGTTAGAACGCCCTACAACGGGGAATAAGTGAAATGACATTGCCAATTTTTTATATCACTTATTCCCCGTTAGAGGGCGTTCTAACCATACTGCTCTATAAATAGTTTTATTTTATACCGAGAAACTACGGACGTGTTTTTGTAAATGTGTCTTCTGCAGAGCCTCCTTGACAACGGGTAGACCTAGAAATAGTATTATCGGGGATGGCAGGAGACAAATTTAAATCAAAACGAAACAAAGGCTATAGCGGGATAAGATGGTCAAAAATGCCCCCGCACCGATCAGCCCCGCTACTTATGTTTTCGATAAAGGATATAAAATTATGCCCTTATGCAAATTTTTAGCTTCCCAGAGGTCCTAAAACGTCTTAAATCGAGAAAAGAAGAATTTTTAGGTTTTATTTTTTTGTGAGCGCAATTTTACTTTAAAAAATCTGAAAAAATTCAAGAGTTTGTATCTTTTGAATACAAAACAACCTAATTTTTTTCAGATTTTTTTAATGAAAAATGAGCCCAGAAAAATTTTTTGAAATTTTCAAAATTTTTTTAGGTTATGATAATATGATTTGGCCAACTTTTACATAGTATTTTTTTAAGTACTTTTTGCCGTTCTTTTAAATGGCAGAGGCAGAATTTTTAATATCTGAGCGGAAAGACCGAAAAAATCGAAAAACCCGTTTTTGGCTGTCTCGAGATGCATCTCGGGACAGCCAATTTTAGGATTTAGGATCCTGACTATAACAATTGAAAAAGAACTGAAATTGTGAATTTTGTCATAAAATTTGGTATGTGGGGTTATAATAATATTTGGAACAACTTCCAAATAACTTTTATCGATATCTGTTACGCGAAGCAAATCGAATCGCATATCGAAAATTCAACCCGTTTGTGGATTCGCAGTAGGCCGCGTTTAAAATTTACAGTTCAGTTGACTATCTTAAAAATTGTGAACCATCAACCTGTATGACTGTGCAAAATTTCAAATCTGTATATATTTTGATAGCCGAAACATAGGGGTGTCTTCATCTTAAATGCGACACACTGTATCTTATCAATTCGATAATTTATTGCAACTAATATAGTCGTATTTTTTATAGATTCAAAATATACAATGAGAATACTGACTAATTCACTAATTTTATCATAAAAATTTCAAATTGATTGCATTGAAATATTGAACCAATTAATGCGTATTAATATAATATTATTATAGTTATGTATTATAATAAATAGAGTGAGTTTTATGTATAAAACCCCTCAAGTATCTCGGAAACGACTTGCACGTTTTTCATAGGTTTTGGTGGGTAGGGGTTTTCTAATGCAGCCGAAATTACAGTGATAATTACATTGTTGTCAGATTTTCCGTTTTTCTGGAAATCTAATGAACTTTCTTTTTTCAAATCCCTGTATACAACACCCTGTATATTTTTACAACACCCTGTATATTTTTTGCGTTTCGAAGTCCTTAAGATATACTGAATATTTTTTATGTTATATTCTCTATACCTAAAAGCCATAGTTTCGGAGCTATTGCTACATTTATTAAAAAAAAATTTAAAGAAATTATAAAAATCAATTTTTTCGGCCATTGTAGACATTATTTTACGTTCTTTGGATCATTGGGAACAAAAAAGATCTTTTGTAATTTTTCTCTAAAGTTAATCGTTTTCGAGTTATAAGCAATTTAAAACTGAAAAAAATCGAATAATGACGATTTTCAAGGTTCAAAAACAAAAATAAAAAACAATTTTTTTTAAACTGCGGAGTACCCAAACACTTCTTCCAGGGGCTCGCTATAAAATTTTTTAGCACGATTTATTCTAAAACATTGCTTTTTAATAAATGTTAATGAAGCGCATATGAGATGACGGGCAGGACGGGCGATCGGGCTTCATTAACAACTAAAAAACAATATTTTAGAATGAAACAAGCTCAAATTACTTATTGATAACTGATAAAATAAGGCTTTAACTTGAATATTTCTATACTTGTCAGTTTCAAAAATAATATTTTTGATTTGTGTTTTTTAACCTTGAAAATCGTAATTATTCGATTTCTTTTCAGTTTTAAATTATTTATAACGCGAAAACGAATAACTTTAGAGAAAAATTACAAGAGAACTTTTTTGTTTCCAATGGTCCAAAGAACGTAAAATAATGTCTACGCAGGCCGAAAAAATTGATTTTTATAACTTGCTTAAAAAGTTTTTTTAAATAAATATAGCAATAACTCCGAAATTATGGCCTTTAGGTATAGGGAATAAAACATGGAAACTAATCAGTATTTCTTAAGGACTTCAAAACGCAAAAAATATACAGGGTATTCCATTTGAAATAACAAAGTTAATAAACTTTTCAGAAAAACGGAAGATCTGACAACAATGTAAGTATTACTATAATATCGGCCACATTAGAAAACCCCAACCCACCACAATCCATAAAAATCGTGCAAGCCATTTCGGAGATAATTGAGGGTTTCCATACATAAAACTCACTCTATATTATATTATATTATTACACATAATATGTAATTACATTATACACATTATTAATACACATTAATTATTAATACACATTCATAATTGGTTCAATACTTCAATGCAATCAATTTGAACTTTTTATGATAAAATTAGTGGATTAGTCAGTACTTTGATTGTATATTTTGAGTCTATAAAAATACGACTATATTAGTTGCAACAAATTATCAAATTGATAAGATACAGTGTGTCGCATTTAAGATGAAGACACCCCCATGTTTCGGCTATAAAAATATATACAGATTTGATATTTTGCACAGTCATACAGGGTGATGGTTCACAATTTTTAAAATAGTCAACTGAACTTTAAATTTTAAACGCGGCCTACTGCGAATCCACAAACGGGGTGAATTTTCGATATGCGATTCGATTTGCTTCGCGTTACAGATATCGATAAAAGTTATTTGGAAAAGTTGTTCCAAATATGATTATAACCCCACATACCAAATTTTATGACAAAATTCACAATTTTAGTTCTTTTTCAATTGTTATAATAGTCAGGATCCTAAATCCTAAAATTGGCTGTCCCGAGATGCATCTCGAGACAGCCAAAAACGGTTTTTTCGATTTTTTCGAAAAAAATTAAACCTAAAAATTCTTCTTTTCTCGATTTTAGACGTTTTAGGACCCCTGGGAAGTTAAAAATTTGCATAAGGGCATAATTTTTATATCCTTTATCGAAAACATAAGTAGCAGGGCTGATCGGTGCGGGGGCATTTTTGACCATCTTATCCCGCTATAGCCTTTAAATCAGAGTACAAAGACTCGATTCATACAGGTTCTATGAACCGTAAATTGGAATATTTTCCTAACGATGCCTTTTGGTATTGTCATACCTGGATTAAACAGAGAACTTGAATTGAGTGGACATTCATTTCTCTTTTATATTTTTGTTGTGATTATTATTTCATATTCCCATTTCTCGCAATACTTACGTATTTTTTTCTGTGTCAATGCTGTTCTAAGTATACCTCTGTAACACCACATTTCCAATGACTGTAGCTTATTTATGTATTCCTGCTTCAGTGTCCAGCTTTCAAGTCAATCTTTGAGTATCGAAAACACGTAACGTCTTAGAGGTCTTACTCTTAGTTCTAATCGGAAAGTCTTTATTGCAGAGAATTTTTTGCATTTTTACAAACGCGTGTCTTTCTATTTCGATCCTGTCTCTTTCTTCTGTTGTTTGATCATTATTTTCTAAAACTCAGGTTTCCAGGTATTTATATATTTATCAACCCTTTCTTTCGCCACATCTCCCAAATGTAGGTATGAGCAATTTTGATTAAATCATAATATATCCAAGAATGTTTCGGATTCCTGGAATAAAGAGTTATACAGTGCTAGTCAAAAGTCCGTAACCCCCTCGTATCTTTTGAACGGTTATACCTATAATAGTGAAATTTGGAGGGAGGAAATAAACGGATGTAAGCTTCTTAACTAGTCATGACAGGTGACATAATAGTGACAGATGACGTTACAGAGCCACTGTGACCGATAATTTTAAATGGGACTTTATGGCAAGTGATACCTCGTTTGAAAGGTATTGAAAATACCTATTAAGTCATACTAATTTTGTTTGAGTTTATGCTAATTTTGATGAATAAGTGAAATAAATATAAAATCGTAGTTTCGCATATAATTAATAAAAATTCAAAATTCCGCCTATGATTACTTGTCAAACAGGTTGACGTTGACGTAAAAACTACTAGAGAATTAAAAAACGTCAACTTTTTCACAAGAAATCCATAGGCGGACATTTGAATTTTTATTAATTAAATTCGAAACTACAATATTATATTTATTTAATTTATTCACCAAAATCAAAATCAATCTAAACCCAAAAAAATTAGTATAACTGAATAGATATTTTAAATACCTTTCAAACGAGCCACTATTACGTCACGTGTCATAACTAGTTAAGAAGCTTACGTTCGTTTATTTCCTCCTTCCAAATTTCACTATTATAGGTATAACCGTTCAAAAGATACGAGGGGGGTACGGACTTTTGACTAGCACTGTATATACTATTATAATTGAAGACATGAGTTGATAAAGGTGCTATGTCCATTTTTTCAAAAAATGACTTATTTGTATATTTGGTTACCTAAAGTCGTAATACAACCCCTGAATAACTCAAGATTCTTAAATTGTTAATAATAAGGATTATTTTAATTGATAAAGGTACTATGTCCTATGACTAAGTACCCTTTTTTATTAGATAAAGGTGCTATGTCCATATTTAAGGACATAACACCTTTATCCACTAGATAGTGGGAAAGTTTTATTTACATGGTAAGTGCCATGTGACATTTTAAGGTTATGTTTGTTGTTTATCACATCTTTCAACATGGGTTCGAGAAGTAAAAGAATGTTAGAATTAGTAAAAAACAAGAAAATATGTGTTTCAAATAAAGGTAAGTCCGAATAGAGAATTTTTTTGTAGATAGAAACTGTATTTTGTACTTCTCTAGAGGTCAATACCAATGCGGTGATTTTGGAGCAGCCAAGCACTAGTGGACTTCAAAAGAAGGTCAACTCTAAAGCAGGTAAGCATATTAAAAAATTTTTTACTACCTTTATTAATTAATCATCTCTTTTTAATAACAATTTACCCCCTCTACGATTCAATTTTTTATTTAAAAAAATATAGATATAATATACATTACTTGAGTTATTATTACATACATACCTACCTATGTACATAAATTAAATTTTTAGACTATATGGATAATTGTACTGATGAAAGTGTTACATCAGGCAGCGAATATTCCCCTTCCAGTGAAGAAGATTCAGAAGAGGATTCTGATAACTCAAATATTTCTTATTCGACGAGTCTCATAAACAAATTTTCGGATGTTGATAGAGTCAAACGTAAAATGTTTTCTGATAACCAAGAAATTAAAAAGGTAAAGCTAAAAAAGTTAAGATTAAGAAATAAAAATAGAAATTAGAAATAAGTATAAATTTAATAAATAACTAAGATATTTTTAAGGTTCCGACAAACAGCAGGGAAACCCCGGATAGGATTGACGAAGTGCAGGAGGAAATACCTCGGGAAATACGTATAGAAGACCATAACCAGCAATTCCATGTTACTGCCGATGAAATAAGTAGAAGAGAAATTGTTAAACCAGTTTTAAAAATAACTAAAAAAAAGAGTCCGGAAACCTGATATTTGGAAACGAAATAAAGCTGCAAGGTTAAGACAACAATGTAAAGAATATATTTCTCAAAACACTGGTAAAGTGATGAAAGAAAAAACAATTAAAAGAGATTTACTGTGTAAAGAAAAATGTAGACTAAACTGTACTGAGAAGTTTAGTATTGCAAGCAGAGAAGAAATTCTAAGAAAATTTTATAAGCTAGATACAAATTCCAAAAATATTTTAATTTTTAAAAGTATTAAGATGCAGGAAGTTAATCGTCACCGCCCTCGTAAAAATATAAAAACGAAAGCTTACAGCTTTAAATATTTTATTACGTGTGATAAAGAAAATACACTAGTGTGTAAAGATGCTTTCTGCTCTTTATACCGAATTGGACAAAAAAAAGTCTTTAAAGCTCAAAATGACTTAAAATCTGGCCAGGTAATGCCCTCACCACATAAGCAAGGGCATCACAAAAATCCAAAAAAAATATCCGATGAAGTAATAAACTGCATTGAAAATCATATCAAGCAGTTTCCTTCAGAAGAATCACATTATTCTAGGACTAAAAACCCACATAAAAAATACCTTTCCCCTTTACTAAATATTAACCGACTTCATCAACTGTATATAGAGGATTGTCAAAAAAAAAGCTCGAAACTAAATATTTCGTAAAGGCCTCTTTTTACAGACATATATTTGAAACAAGGTTTAACTTATCTTTTGGTGTACCAAAAAGTGATACTTGCAGTTTGTGCGATGCTGGAGAGAACTCTTTAGAGCACTCGAATAATTTTCAACTTGCTTTTGTGCAGCAGAAAGTTGACCGCGAAGCAGTAAAAATTTACAAAGAAAAATGTTACATAACAATGGATCTTCAACAAATGATGCCTTTGCCAAAGCTATTAACGTCAAAATCTTTTTACTTAAGACAAATGTGGCTATACAACTTTGGAGTCCACTGTTTAACCAGTTCTGGTCATAAGTCCTATTTTTTTACATGGACTGAGGATATTGCCGATAGGGGAAGTAATGAAATAGCAAGTTGTTTGCTACGATTTTGTCTGCTTCTTAAAGAAGAAAATCCCAAATTGATCATTTTATAATTTGGTCAGATCAATGTGGGGGACAAAATAAAAACTTCTCCATTATTAACCTTTTTCAATACCTAATATTAAAAAATAAAATATTTAAGATCATTGACCATAAATTTCCCGAAGTTGGTCACAGTTACCTTGACTCTGACAGAGACTTTGGAAGAATAGAAAAGGTTCTTAGAAAACATCAGAATATTTATATACCAGACCAATATCGGGAAATTATTAGATCTGCGAGTACCAAACAAAGTGTATGCCTTAACATGGAACATTTTTTTTATTGCTTTGAAACTCTACCTGAAAAACTTCATTTAAACAAAAGACTCACTAATAGTCTTTACCAAAAAATAAATTTTCGAGATAAAGTGAAGTGGCTAAGAGTAAGTTGTTTTGGAAAATACTTTTACAAAACTAGTTTAGATCCGTTTACCCCATTTATGGAAGTTGACTTACAAAAAAAAAAGAGAACTACAAAGTAATCAAGTTGTTTTACAAAAGTTACCTAAATGCGGTGGTTTGACTTCTGAGAAAATTTCAAATCTACAAGATCAACTTAAGTTTATTCCAGCATAGTATAAATGGTATTATGATATTGTTTTAGAAGAATGTTTGAAAAACCCTAAGAAAAAACGTAATTCATGTTAAATTTAAATGTTTATGTGTCTTTGTTTATAAATTTTTGATGTATCTTACTTTGCTTTTGTTAATCTGCAAATAAAATTTAATTTCCAGATTACTTAATAGTTTTTTTTATTATTTTTGTAACATTTAAATACAACATAGGTGACATAACACCTTTCTCTACTCAAGTTTATACCAACATCTGCATAAAATGTTGGTTGATTAAGGTGCTATGTCCATTAAAATTAAAATTACTAAAAAAGTTTAAATTCTAGAAAAACAAAAAATATTATATAAAAAAGTACAAAACGATTCTAATCTAATAAGATATTGGTAATTTTATAAAATTTATTAAAAAAAATATATAAGTGAAAACGCGTTTCCTTCAATTACTCAATATCTGAAAAAGTGGACATGGCACCTTTATCATCTCATGTCTTCAATTTTTAAAGACTAAAAACGTCTTTCATCTTCTAGTTCCGTGACCGATATCGATCGTTAGATATCATGTTAAAACGGTTCAAAAGAACGCAATTATTTTGCCTTATCCAGAAACCAAAAATCGTAAATGTAATTCTTACATATTTTGTCTCACCCTGTAGACATAACAATAAATTCAAGGAATTTATATCTGTCCCGAAAAAATCGAGAGAATAATTCAGTTGTAGTTCATCCGTCTTGTTAAAAAGAGACGTTATTATATTTTAGAGTCATAGGTATCTACATTCGATTTCCTGCGTTTAGTTTCTCGCCCATTCAGTTTGCGATGTAAAAAAAGAGTTAAATTGCATTATAATTACGGAGCGGATTTTATGCTAAATGCATATTGCATGCATATTTCGCATATTTGAGAACTTTACTAAATTTTGCATATTTTTAAAGAAACATGCATATTTTGTGCCTATTTAAAAACATTTAAGTCCAAAAAAAATTAAAATTTTTTAATTCGACCCAAAATATTTCCCCGCACAGGCTGTCGTATCTATTAATTCGTGAACTAGCTGAAGAGAGACGGCTCATTCACCGCCTTTTCATTTGTTCTTAGAAAATACCCGATCTTTACACAAAGTACTTAAGTTATAGTACGCCGTTATAAAATGATTGTAGGATGTTAAAATGATGAAAGATGGTTTACCGGGAAATCTGAATTTTATTTACTTTTATTATATTTAGTACAATTTTTATCCCAAGTAGGTACCTATAATTCTGGTGATTCTTTTAAATCTCCTATTGTTAAGAGAATTTACACCTTTAACCATAATTTTACGATTTTCCAACGGAAATTGAAATATTCATGCTTTAGATCAGATCCCGTCTTTAAACGGCTTTAAAACTTTGGAGGTCATATGCGAAATTTTTAATGGAAATTTTGAAATTGATTTTGGTGCAGAATTTTCGGCTTTAACAAGTTATTTTAAATACGCCCCAATTTCTTCTGTTGATGTTGAAAGGAGTTTTTCAAGTTATAAAAATATTTTATCTGATCAAAGAAAATGTTTCCTCGTAAAAAATTTTGAAAAACAAATTGTAGTGAATTATTATCGAAGATATATATAGTGATATTTTTGTTTTATTTTAAATAGTTAACTATTGGTGTCAGTTTTTGGAAAAAATGTGAATAAATTGCATATATAAAAAATAATGATTTTATTTGAAAGATAATGAATAAGATTGCCGCCCCCCCCCTATAAAAGAACCCCCTAGAATAAAATAGAACAGAAAATTTGTGTTTCTCGAAATGCGCATTTTTTGAATTTTTGTGCACATCTTGCGCATATTTCGTAATTTTTTACTGCATATATATGCGTATATTTCATCAAAATTGATCGCATATAAATCCGCTCCCTAATTATAATGGTCGTTGGCGCCCCGAATTTTGGCAGTTATATACACAGTACGTGCTGCTTTGGGTATCCGAGAGCGCGAGTGTTATATCTCAGCAATATCTTTCTTACAACTACACTTCTATATCTCATTACAACTATTCAGAGCAGCAGCCAGCAAAGTGACCATAGCCATTACGATATCCAATCTCCGATAGGAGAGGGAACTTTAAGAAGAAGAAATATCTTTCTTGAAAATGTTAGAACTAACTGAGGTTCGCTGACATGGCTAAACGACCCTACTGGTTAAAGAGTATAATTCCTTACAGAGGTTGGATTTAGAATGTGTTTTGATTTTTCCTATTGGTTAATAATAAGTGTAGGAAGCTTAGATATTTTTTTATTTGTCAAAAAAGAGAATTAGGAGACAGAAAGGAGAGGGAATAGAGTTTAGGACAGAAAATCAAAGTTCTGAGGAAAAACAGTGAAGTCCAGTTTATTTTGTCTGTGCCAAAGTTAGGCTCAGATGGAATCTTGAGTAGATTCGGTAGTGAAAGTAGCAAGAGCGATGTGTTTGTCGTAAATACCATACCGGTATATTCTTGTGTTGTTCTTCCAGTAAAATAAATGGAACAGTGTATCTAGTAGTGGCGTAGAGTATGCCTTTTCCAAAAATAACTTAATTCAAGCTTCGCGGAACATCGTTCCCGACCTTTTAGCTAAAGATCAATTGTTTAAACGACATTTTTTTTAATCATTAAATTGATGAAATGCTTTATTAATAACCAAATTAAGCAGTTACTTTTTTAAAAATAAAACAAGACTATGGAATTTTATCTTTCGTATAAAAACAATTTGTGTAATACCTAGTACTTTCGATCAGATACTGTAAAGTGTTAGTAAAGTGTCGCTCTACCAGAGTTCCAGCCGAGCTACACAAGGCCAGCTCCAGCTAACAGTTACAACCGCAGATCATCAGGTATTTGTAACGAACTGTGACTCTTTGTCTTCTAACTTTTGAAAACGTGAAGGACTTAATATGTTTATTCACTTCTTGCCAATTGAGTTTTGCTTTTTAACCATTTTTTTCTATAAATAAACAATGAATATGTTTTAAACTTATATGTCTTTTTATTTTGCACAATCTATCTCTGATCCTTATTGTCATAAAACATACAGACTACCTCAGATCGCAATGGTAAGTAACGATTTCTATTCAATGGAATGCCATTATAAGTAGTTTTTTTTGTAATTTTTGTATAGGCATATGGCAGTATATTTTGATTTGTTGATGTCGCCTAATAATTAAAACTTTTTTCTTAATATTAAATTTTATTTCAAAAACTCACTCCCTTATTTCTCTGAGACTGTAGCTTACCGGGGTATTACGAAAAGTTATGTAGCAAAAAGTGTATCAAGCCTCTGACCTAACAATAATATCTAAGTATATTTTTATGTTTATTTAATTTGTCGTGCTACAATGTTGGGTACCATATTCGCTATCGTGACTTTACTGACAGCAGCTCTGAGTAATGGTGTAGTCGATTTTCCATATCATTGCCTTAAATTTTTTAGCCATGACGTTCTTCTTCTACCAGGACCATGTCTACCTTGGATTTTTCCCTGAATGATAAGATGTAAAAGATCATATTTTTTAGGCGGTATCATGATGTGACCGAAGTATTCCAGCTTGAGTCTCTTTATTGAAGATAAAAACGAGGTGGTGCATATCTATGAGTCTCGTCTTGTATCACTTTCTAAATCTTTCCTTAAATCAAATTTTCTGTAAATTCTTATACGAAATGACCGGATTCGTATTTTTTATTTTAGAGCAGTTACCTATATGTTTAACTAAACACAATAACTTGAAAGTTATATGAAATGGTAAATTAGAAAGAGTATACGACAGTTGTCCCAGAAGTGACATTAAAATAGTAATCGGTGATCTGAACGCAAAAATCGGGAGGGAAAAATATATCTACCGCACACCGGTAAATATAGTCTCCATAATAATACCAATTTGAATGGACACCAAGCAGCCGAAGAGCCACCTTCGCAGCTGCAAAGAACATGGTCGTAGGAAGCACATTTTTTCTACAAAAAAAATACATATGAGAACTTGGACCTCGCTCGATAGATTATCGAACAACCAAATTGATCATGTGATCATAGATGCTAGACTCTTCTCAAACTTAATGGATATCCGGACCTATCGAGGCGCCAATATTGATTCAGATCACTTTCTAGTTGTCACAAGAATTCGAGCTGGAATCTCAAAAGCGAAGAAGGAGAGAAGTACCAAAACAGCGCGCCTTAATATTGAACTCCTCAAAAATCCGCAAACGGTAGAAAGGTTCCAAAACTAACTGCATAATTGATGAGAATCTAACAACCATGGAACAATGGGAAATGTGTAAAAGTAATATTAAAGACGCAGCAAATAATATTCTAGGACCAGAAAAACCACCATCACGCAATGACTGGTTCGATGTTGAGTGAGGATATTGCAAGGAGAAAGAACGATGCATATAAACAGATGCAGCAAAGAAGAACCCGAGAAAAAACAACAAAAATATAAAGACCTTAGAAGAGAAGAGAACTGCATTCATAGAAGGAAAAAGAGAATTTATGAAAAAATAATACTGGAAGAACTTGAGGCATTAAAATAGGAAAATCAAACAAGTAAATTCTACAAAACTTTGAATAATGCAAGAAAGGAATTCAAACCAAGGCTAAGACTATGTAAGGATAAGGAGGGGCACATACTCAATACAAAAGAAGAAATATTGAAAAGGTGGGTGGAACACTATAAAAAACTACTTACCATCGAAGTAGAAGATCCAAATCAACCAAGTCCAAGAGCAACCAACAATACACCATTAGAGACTCCATCAATTCAAGAAGTGCGAGATGCAATAAAACACCTAAAAAATAATAAATCTCCAGGAAGTGATGGTATATCCGCAGAACTTATTAAATATGGAGGCGCTACTCTGAATAATCAAATATATAAAATAATACTGAAAGCCTGCAATGACGAACAAATCCCGGAAGAGTGGTGTATTGGAATCGTTTGCCCACTACAAAAAAAGGGTGATCAATTGGAATGTAGAAACTATAGGGGAATAACCCTTTTTAATACAGCTTACAAAATATTTTCGAGTATCTTATATTATGGTCGCTTAAGTTCACATTCAGAGGAGCTGCTTGAAGAATATCAAAGTGGTTTTAGGCTTGGTCGATCAACAACAGACCAGATCTTTGTGCTAAGGCAAATACTGGAAATAACCAATGAATTCAATATCGACACATACCATCTTTTCGTAGATTTTAAATCGGCCTATGATAGTGTCCTAAGAAATAAATTGTATGAAGCCATAGATGAATTCCACATCCCTGATAAACTGATAAGATTGGTTAAGGCTACAATGCGTAAAGTCGTTTGCAAAGTCGAAATACAGGGCGAACAATCACAAGCGTTTGAAACAAATGTTGGGCTGCGACAGGGAGATGCGCTGGCGTGTCTCCTCTTCAACATAGCTCTGGAAAAGGCGGTCAGAGATGCACGAATAGACAACAGAGGAAATATTTTTAATAAATCACCCCAAATTTTGGCATATCCAGATGACGTGGACCTAGTTGCTAGCACAACACGCAAACTAGAAGAAATGTATACCACCTTCTCAAATGCCTCAAAAATATGGGCCTGAAAGTGAACGAGGAGAAAACTAAGATGTTGGCATCAACACCCAACAATAGAGCCAGAAACATCGGTCACCAATTCACTGTTGATAACTCTACCTTTGAAGTGGTGGACAAATTCACATACGTAGGCTCCCTGATCACCAAGGAGAACGTCATGACGGAAGAAATCAAGCGAAGGATAATCCTAGCGAACAAATGCTATTTTGGACTGAGTAGACATATGAGAAGCAGAAACTTAAGCCAAAAAACAAAAATAACCATATACAAAACCCTTATACAACTAGTGTTGACATATGGATCGGAGACATGGACCATCTCCAAGGCAGATGAAAACCTTCTGCTTATATTTGATCGAAGGATCCTGAGAGGAATATTCGGTGGCATCTGTGAAAATGGTATTTGGAGGAGGAGATACAACTACGAGGTATACCACAGATATAAACATATATTTGGTGGTAAAGAACTAGTATCTCTTATAAGAATAGGAAGACTAAGATGGGCAGGACATCTAGCAAGATCACAGCATAGCAACCCTCTTAGAAGAATCCTTATGGCACAACCTGTGGGAGCTAGAAATAGGGGTAGGCCAAAACTTAGATGGAAGGATGGTGTAGATAGGACTGACTAGCGTAATAGACTTGGAAAGGTCGAGTCTCTTTCATAAAGCTGTAGCACCATTGATAATGATGATTAATAACTTGAAAGATCTCTGTCTGGCGTATTTTTTTTTTGTAAAGTTCTCTCTTTTTTTTGATAGCGTAGTACCTTAATGGACGCAACAGAAAATAGGACCTGAAACATAACCTAAATTAGTTCTTAAAAAAATTTAATATTGAAAAAAATACGCAAAAATTTAACGGTAGACAAAACACCAGATAAGGGAACTAATATTAGTGAAAATCAATAAAAAATTGTTGGCTGTATTAGAGTAAAAATTAACCAGGTACTGGCATTTACCCAGACTAGACCTTAATCGGTAAAAAGTTTAAATTACAAAATGGTACATTTAAAAGATAACTATAGAGGCAGATATTTTTAAGATAATTCTGATCCATTTAGAAACATATTAATTGATAGTTCAAGTTTTTGTTGCTGCAATTCGACTTGATACATTACAAACTGTTTTTAGTCACCTGAAAAGTGGCGTAATTTTGTCCCTATATAACAACATTAGTAATGAGGTTTCCTGTTGTTTTACATTTAATATTTAATGACAAACTTTTCCAACTTACTACCAAGCGAAGTTTTTCGTTAATAATTGACAACACTCGACATACACTGCTCGCTTCAATTAGATGATAGAGAACATGTTTCTGTTTTAATAATAAACTTATTTGAAAGTTCGAAGTTATAAACGCATCCAACGACTTGTATATAAAAATTTATAGAATATGAAAGGGAATATAAATGTGTCCTCTTATTTCAGACAAGTTAAAATTAGGTAGTTACAAAGTTATCTAGGATAAAAACTCGTTGAGTATATTGTAAAAATAGTAATAATATGTACATACCATTTTGTGAATACATTTTTGATACGAAGTTGATACAGCTTTCATGGCATCCCGCAAATCGTTTTTCAGTTTCTTTAAGTAGATACAGTTGAATCCCGATAAGCCGGCCTCCAATAACCCGGAAGTCCGGCTAACCCGGACCGATTTTCATCAGACAAAGCAAACATTTTTTCACTTTGACTGAGTTTTTTACCAATAGGGCAGTCAATGAGGGTATTTGGCTCCGAATTCTATCCTACTACATCGATTTAGTTGATATATTCACAGTAAGTAGGGAATAGCTCGAGAAACAAAGTCTACCCTATGCTGATGTGCGCTTTTATCTTGGGGGTGTTTCACAACCATTCTCGGGGGTGAAAAATGTTTTGGCTAAAATAGCCATAGAAGTGGCTAGAGAACCTAATTTTAAGCAAAAACTGTTCTACAATTATTTTTTGAAAACCTAATAATTTTTGAGTTATTCGTGGTTGAAAATTGGCCATTTTCATTGAAAAATGACACCTTTTTGGACGGATTTTTGCGAATACGTTAAAAACTATGCACCTAACAAAAAAACTTTATTATATATTTCTGTAGGTTATCAAAAAACAAAGAGATTCGCTTCTTCATAAATCTTCTAGTTAAAACACAAAGAGGGATATGGTAGGTAAGAAGAGTTTGTTTTTTTTTGCTGCATTCTCAAATCGGCATATTCAACTTGAAATAACAGAGAAACGGTCGATTTTAGGTGTATAATAATACTAATAACTTTTGTAGTGCTTGAAAAGGCCTTTAAAATGAGCATTACTAAATGTGTAAATTAAGCGAGATATTCTGCAAAAAAGTTGATGACTAATGTATTTTAAGAAGAAATTAGAAGTATATTTTACCCCTCATCCATCAGAATTTAAATACATCGTTTTCCTTCTACAATACCTTTTATTATAGTGTTATTTCTATGTTCAAAAAGTTGGACTGGTTTAAAATGAATCGTTTTTGAAAAAAAAATAAGATCAAATTGTAGAGCGCATTTTTAAATTTTCTTAAAAATCTTCCTTTTCCTCCATGTAACTCGAAAAATATAAGACGAAAAAGATACGAAAAAAAACATACCACACAAAATTGTAGGGCTCTTTTAGATAAAAATTTTCTTTTCATTTTTTATTACTGTATTTCTTATCATTTTCAGGTTATATTGAGAAAAAGGAAAAATTTTAAGAACATTTTAAAATGCTGTCTATAATTTGATCTTTTTTTTTTCAAAAACCATTCATTTTAAACCCGTCCAACTTTTTTAACATAGAAATAGCACTATAGTAAAAGGTATTGCGGAAGGAAAACGATGTATTTACATTTTGGTATATGGGGGTTAAAATTATTTCTTATTTTTTCTTAAAATACATTAGTAGTTATCAATTGAAGTATATCTCGCTCAGTTTTAATGTAATGGACATTTAATATAGCTCATTTTGAAGGTCTTTTCAAGCACTACAAAAGGTATTATACACCTAAAAACGACCGTTTCTCTGTTAGTTCAAGTTGGATACATCAATTTGAGAATATACCAAAAAACAAACTATTTTCACCTACCATATGTATTATAACTAGAAGATTTATGAAGACAAGTGTCTCTTTGTTTTTTTATAACCTACAAAAATGTTTAATATAGATTTTTAGTTAGATGCATAGTTTTTAAGGTATTCGCAAAAAAACGTTCAAAAAGGTATTATGTTTCAATGAAAATGGCGAATTTTCAACCACGAATATCTCAAAAAGTAATGAGTTTAAAAAATATATATATATAGTCCAGAAAGCCACTGCGCATCTGCTAGGAAAATATTCTAATTCGGATTTTTTGCACAATCTTACTCAAAAAGGACTCCTTTTATCAAATTCGCATGTTGCCAGGACCAAAAGGTGGTCAAAAATTTTTTAAACGTTTTTTTTTGTTCTTTTCCTAAAATTATCTTTTTTGTATGAAAAAAAGTTTTTTTTAGGTTTTTTGGATCATTCCAAACAGAAAAGGTCTTTAGTGACTTTTCTCTAAAAATGATAGTTTTTAATATATCAGGGATTATATATTGAAAAATTGCGAAATCGGCCATTTTTAACCCTCAAAAAGTATGTGAAAAACTTAAAATTTTAATGTTGCCAAGGTAAGTAGATATTCTTTAAACATCGATTGATGAAATACCGAAGAGTTTTTTGCAATACAATATTCAAAACTCCTTTGTTTTTTAATTGCTAGTCAAGCGTGCGCGACACTATTTTCCACCGACAGTATGGTGCAAATGAAAGGAATAAATTCGTTATTTCATAAACCGGCGACTTTAAGGAAAAATCCCGAAACGGGTCGATTTTTATTTTTAAGTTATGATATTGTGGCATATATGGTATACTAGTGACGTTATCCATCTGGGCGTGATGACGTAATCGATGATTTTTTTAAATGAGAATAGGGGTCGTGTGCTAGCTCATTTGAAAGGTTCTTCAATTCTCTATTCAGTAATATAAACATTTACATAATTATTTATACAGGGTGTCCAAAAAATGTTTATTAAATTAAATTATTTGACAAAAAAAGAAGTAGAAGGACACCCTGTAAAAATAATTATGTAAATGTTTACATTACTGAATAAATAATTGAAGAACCTTTCAAATCAGCTACCACACGACCCTTATTCTTATTTAAAAAAATCATCGATTACGTCATCACGCCCAGACGGATGACGTCACTAGTATACCATATATGCCACAATATCATAACTTAAAAATAAAAATCGACTTGTTTCGGGATTTTTCCTTAAAGTCGCCCGTTTACAAAATAACGAATTTATTCCTTTCATTTGCACCATACTGTCGGTGGAAAATAGTGTCGCGCACGCTTGATTAGCAACTAAAAAACAAAGAAGTTTTGAATATTGTATTGCAAAAAACTCTTCGGGATTTCATCAATCGATGTTTAGAGAATATCTGCCTACCTCGGCAACATTAAAATTTTAAGTTTTTCACATAGTTTTTGAGGGTTAAAAATGGCCGATCTCGCAATTTTTCAATATTTAATCGCTGATATGTCAAAAACTACCATTTTTAGAGAAAAGTCACTAAAGACCTTTTCTGTTTGGAATGATCCAAAAAACCTAAAAAAAACTTTTTTTCATGAAAAAGATAATTTTAGGAAAAAAACAAAAAAAAACGTTTAAAAAATTTTTGACTACCTTTTGGTCCTGGCAACATGCAAATTTGTTAAAAGGAGTCCTTTTTGAGTAATATTGTGCAAAAAATCCGAATTAGAATATTTTTCCTAGCGGTTGCGCAGTGGCTTTCTGGACTAATAGAACAGTTTTTGCTTAGAATAAGGTTTTCTAGCGAATTCCGTGGTAATTTTAACCAAAAAATTTTCCATCCCTTAAAAGGGGTGGGAACCACCCCCAAGATAAAAGCACACATCGGCATAGGGTAGACTTGGATTAGGATATTAGTAGAGGCTAGGGCCAAAGTTTCATTAAAATCCATGCAGTAGGATAGAATTCGGAGGTAATATCCTATTCTTGCTCCCATTGACTGGCGTACAAGAAATAAACAATACTGTATACAAACTGTACGTAATTTAAATGTATCGTGCAAATGGTATTTCATATTTTTGCAATTATAATGTGTATTTGTTTATTGTTTATATGTATATTATTACTTTACTACTTATTAACCCGGATCGGCCGCGGTCCCTATTAATCCGACTTATCGAGGTTCCACTGTATATGAATATGTACGAGGATGAAAAATTTCTCTCCTCCGAAAGGGTAAGATATGTTCCTGGTGGTAAACTGAAAATTTCATTTTGTGCACAAGAAGAAAGCATGTTAAAAGTAAACAGAAAATTAAACATTTGCAATTCGGAAAATATCAAAGGAAATGAGTTAAACTTTTTTTGTTCGTGAGTTTTCGAGTTCGCTTAACACAGTGATAACGGACGGGGTCGAGTTCGCTCCCAATGGTAAGAATTTTACCCGAACTAAAAAAGGTAGAGTCCGAATTGGCTCCCATAGACAAAATTTATTTTACCTAAACATGTCGAAAATATCACCCAGCGTTGTCACTTCTTTCAAATTTTCTCTTTTTGTTAGAAACAGGTACCTTCCTAGAAATATCTATGGGAAAGGAGGAAGACCTAACCCTTCGGTCCTAACTTTACTTTCGGGTATTAGAGTGTAGAGCGCAAACCGGCCGATTTCAGGTAAGAGCGCAAAACGGTCGAGCGCATACCGGCCGACACCGATAATTTGTGTTAAAATTGCCACATATGCCAATGTTGAACTAAAACAAACTCTAAAAGTATTTGTCTAAAAGTATAATTTTCCTATAAAATGTCTATATCACTATGTAAATTTCCTAAGCAGTATAAATATTACACGATTTGGCAACAATGTCTAATGTTTCCGCGATTATATGAGAGCCTACCCGCATTCATGCGGGAGCCAATTCGTACCCTTCTAAAATATACCTGAACGCAGCGGAGCGAACTCGACTTCACCCGTGATAACGACGATGGCCCTCGAGCTACCTGGTGCCCAGGCTGGTCCTCGACTTCTGAAGTTTTTGTTTTATTTTCAATAGTAATACCACTAGCGATTCAATTTTCGCGATAAGTCTGTCGATTTACTTCTAAACGAAACTGAGTTGCATGAAAACACCACGAGTCCGTAGGACGAGTGGTGTTTTCTTTAAGCAACTCAGTTGAGTTTAGAAATAAAAGACAGACTTATAAGATAAATTAAATCACGAGTGGTATTTTATTAGACTATTTCACGAACAAAGTGATAGGTCAAAAACTCAGTAGAATGAGAGGAAGGAATTTAATAATAATACATTTGATCTAGGTAACCCAAATCTACCCATTTTTTGAATAATTCACAATTAGTCATAATCATGAAATATTTATTATTAGTGTAGGAAACAGAGGTTGAACCTTGCAAAATAGACACAAGTCCGGTTTTACTTTTTTTCTGTTATATCAAGGGGTGCTTATTATAAGACTAACATTTTCTGAAAAAACTTCGCCCCGGAACCCCCCTTTTCACCCCTTTAAAGGGGGTAATTTGTGGTTTTTGCGGAACGTAGCCCTTCCTGTACCTTTCACAAAAAATTTTTTTATAGAAGTATGAAGAGGACAATATTTTCTACAATTTACTTCCCGACAGCATATGTCTATCATCCACCGTTTACCGGGGGTGGTGCCCTAAAGTTGACAAGTTTTTAAAAAAGATGTTTTAAAAAAAATATATTTTTCCCTAACTGTAACCGAAATTAAGAAGAGACCCTACGGCAATTATTCACAAATAATTGATTGATTTTTGGTATAGGTTTTACTTAAGGGTAATTGCCCTTTTTTTAATTACAGGGCGTTACATTTTAAAAAACCCCTTTTTATACCATCTGAACCGTTTATGCTAGAGTAAAAAGACTTTCAGCGATTATCCACGTACTGGTGCTATTTACAAATTTGTATAATGCACCCCCATTTTTTCCCCGGAACCATAAAAAAAAGAAGAATTAATAAATAAAGTAATTTTCTTGGAATCCTTCACACACAATGCCCTTTATTAATATGCTTCGTATATCATTTTGTGCACGTTATTATTACCCATGCATGAATTCTAAAAGCGATTTCCTAGTACAACCCCTGTATGCAAAAACAATAAATAAAATGGGGGGTTGAAATTTTTTTTTTTTTTGCTTTTTAATCCATATGGGCATATGCTTCATCAATAGTTCTTTTCAAAAATATATATGGTTATTGCAACATCCCTGCGGAAACCACCCCTATCCTTGAAAATATACCGCAGAAACTACCCCTATCCCTTGGCGAGGATGTTTTTACGATTGTCTCATTACCTATGCATTATTTTTAAACAAAACATATACAAGGTTAAAGACCACTATTTGCTCTAAAAATTAGGTCCTATTCATTTTTTTCGTATAAGCAATCATTACGGCACAGTGACGCCGTAAACCTCATATATAATTTGGCGGGCTTCAGTTTTTGTTTTTATTTTCGTCATCTGTTCGTTTTATTGCTAAAGTACTTATGTAAAATGAAACATCACAGTGTAACCTACAAATTATGACCTATGCACATTTTACAATCTTTGCGCCCCAAAGCCACAGTGGTGGCTCAAAATCAATTTTTACATATTTTCGCCACCTACTAGCATTTTATTGCATTAATTCTACCTTAATAGCACAATATTCACCCTTAAGTGGTCGCTAAGCAGTGGCGAATCCAGGGAGGGGTGATGGGGGCGATCACCCCCCCCCCTCAAACCAAGTGATATTATATTTAAAGATTATGAAAATATTCAATTATTTTTATAGAAATTTAACCAATTGGCACCCCCTCTTAACGATGCTGGATCCGCCACTGTCGCTAAAGCATAAAAAGTGCACCATTCTTATAAAAATAATATAATATAAGTATTTCGATAAAAATAAATGAATATTTTTATAATCTTTGAATATAATATCACTTGGTTTGAGAGTGGGCGGAGGTGATCACCCCCATCACCTCTCCCTTGATGCGCCACTGCTTAGCGACCACCTAAGGGTAAATATTGTGCTATTAAGGTAGCATTAATGCAATCAAATGCGTGTAGGTGGCGAAAATATGAAAAAATTGATTTTGGGCCACCACTGTGGCTTTAGGGCGCAAAGATTGTAAAATGTGCATAAGTCATAATTTGTAGGTTACATTTTGTTGTTTTATTTTACATAAGTACTTTATCAATAACACGAACAGATGACGAAAAAAAAAACAAAAACTGGAGCCCGCCACTGCATATATGAGGTTTACGGCGCCACTGTGCCGTCACGGTTGCTTATACGAAAAAAATGAATAGAACCTAATTTTTAGAGTAAATAGTGGTCTTTAACCTTGTATAAGTTTTGTTTAAAAATAATGCATAGGTAATGAGAAAATCGTAAAAACATGCTCTCTAAGGGATAGGGGTAGTTTCTGCAGTATATTTCAAGGATAGGGGTGGTTTCCGCAGGGATGTTGCAATAACCATATATATTTTTAAAAAGCACTATTGATGAAGCATATGCCCATATGGATCAAAAAGCAAAAAAACAAACAAAAAATTTCAACCCCCCATTTTATTTATTTATTTTTTTTTTGCTACTGGGGTTGCACTAGGAAATCGCTTTTGGTGTCCATGCATGGGTAATAATAACGTGCACAAAATGATATATGAAGCATATTAATAAAGGGCATTGTGTGTGAGGGATTCCAAGAAAATCACTTTATTTATTAATTCTTCTTTTTTTGGGGTGGTTCAGGGCAAAAAATGGGGGTGCATTATACAAATTTGTAAATAGCACCAGTACATGGATAATCGTTGAAAGTATTTTTACTCTAGCATAAACGGTTCAGGTGGTATAAAAAGGGGTTTTTTTAAAATGTAACGCCCTGTAATTAAAAAAGGGCAATTACCCTTAAGTGAAACCTATACCGAAAAATCAATCAATTATTTGAGAATAATTTCCGTAGGATTTCTTCTTAATTTCCGTTAGAGTTAGGGAGAAATATATTTTTTTTAAAAACACTTTTTTTTAAAACTTGTCAACTTTGGGGCGCCACCCCCGCTAAACTTTGGATGATAGACAGACGCTGTCGGGAAATATATCGTAGAAAATATAGTTCTCTTCATTTTTCTATAAAAGAAATTTTTTGTAAAAGGTACAGGAAGGGCTACGTTCCGCAAAAACCACAAATTACCCCCTTTAAAGGGGTGAAAAGGGGGGTTCCGGGGCGAAATTTTTTCAGAAAAGTTAGTCTTATAATAAGCACCCCTTGATATACCAGAAAGAAAAAATAAAACCGGACTTGTGTCCATTTTGCAAGGTTCAACCTTTGTTTCCTACACTATATAACTATAAATAATTTGTTATAATTATTTTTTACCTATAACAATAAATAGTTGAAGGCCCAGTCTTTTAGAATGAATGCTAGTCTTTCGTTGTTATTTTCTGCATCTAATTTGTAGTTGCGATCCACACAGAACATCATAAATTGTCTCCATATATAAGATTTAGATTTTATTGTGTTACTCGGTATATTTTCTTCAATGTTCTGGTTTATAACTTCGTTTGAAGTACCACCGAAACGACTCATTTTGACGTATACAGCTACAATAATTTTTTTGGCAAACGTCAAATTGTGCTTTTCGATCGGTATCCATGGTTACGTCGTTGAAAACACGAAGCTGATAGACCAATCAGAATTGAAAGACAGTTGGTGTTTTCGCGATAACACAAGCTGTCTTTGGTTTGTGATTGGTCAGATTATGTGAAAATTTTAAGATGAGTGAAATAGTCATTCGAAGTCAGTCGAGAGTTATATTGTTCGGGGTTGCCGAGGTTGCTGATCGCGACTCTGATAACGACGATGCTCCTTGGACTACATGGTGCCCAGAGTGGACCTATTTTCCTGCAATCTTATGTTATTTTTATTCAAAATCAGTTGAAAATTATTACCTGTGGGCTTTTGTGTTTGCTGAATCTGAACATTATGATGGCGATAGTCTAAGGCAGGGGTCACCAATTATATTTCCTGAGGATCCGTTTCGAAAACCTATGACACTTCCGGGGTCCGGAGTTAACACTGCCTGTCTGGTTGTTCCAATTCGGTAAACAAATCAGAAGGGTGCAGTGCGAAATTTTTAGGTCGAAATTGTTTTTAACAGTTTTTTAATAAATCCAAAACATCACCTCTTTTGCTCCCGAAAATATGTTTTTAGCATTTTTGGATCATCTTAAACAAAAAATACTTTCTGTCATTTTTCTCAAAGCTTGATAAATTTCAAGTTTTAAGCGATTTATAAACTGAAAAATGCGAAAATAAGCATTTTTGAACCTTGAAAATTCATGTGTACATTATTATTTTTGCGGTTGTCAAGTGCCTAAATTGAAGTTTAAAGATTTAATTTCAAGAATCTGATGAGTTATCGGGGTTTATTTCAATTTCGAGCGTTTGTTTTTATTGGCGTATTTAATTGGCACATTGGCCACAATTAATTAAATAAATAAATAAATAATTAAGAAAAAAATATGTTAATAATAAATTATAAAATTTTTAAAAATGTGAAGCATTTGTTGGTCATTTTTTGCATAAGTACGTATAATATGTATAGTAAGAGCGACAGAGACGCACCATAAATTGCAATGTGCGGCGACTTATAAGTCGAGTGGACTCGCATAATTAACAAATAAAAAACAACGGTCTATATTGAAGTAGGTAAGCCCAGATTACTCGTTAGAATCTTAAAATTGAATTTATAAACTTCAATTGAGGCACTTGGCAACCTGAAAATTAATAATAATTTCCATATGAGTTTCCAAACCTCGAAAATGCGTAGGTATTTTCACATTTTTCAGATTTTAAATCCACAAAAAAACCGAATCAAAAAATGTGTCATTCTTAACAAAATTAAATTATCAGTGAGAAAAATGACATTTTTTATTATGTACAACCTGTCTGAAGTTTGGAGTGAGTTTGATGCAACTGGTTCTCATTGGGGAGTTGAGATATTCATCTGTTAGCTGAGATCTGTAAAGATTTTTAATAAAGTTCATTCTTGATAAAGCGGCTTCGCACACATAAGTTAAGTCAAACATAATATACATACAATTTCATGGCCAAACATTTTCAAAATTGCCAAACGCTATATAGTGTAGGAAACAAAGGTTGAACCTTGCAAAATGGACACAAGTCCGGTTTTATTTTTTTTCTGGCATATCAAGGGGTGCTTATTATAAGACTAACTTTTTCTGAAAAAATTTCGCTCCGGAACCCCCCTTTTCACCCCTTTAAAGGGGGTAATTTATGGTTTTTGCAGAACGTAGCCCTTCCTGTACCTTTTACAAAAAATTTCTTTGATAGAAATATGAAGAGGACGATATTTTCTACGATTTATTTTCAACAGCATCTCTCTATCATCCACCGTTTAGCAAGGGTGGCGCCCCAAAGTTGACAAGTTTTTAAAAAAGATGTTTTTAAAAAAATATTTATTTTTCCCTAACTGTAACGGAAATTAAAAAGAAATGCTGCGGAAATTATTCACAAATAGATGATTGATTTTTTGGTATAGGTTTCACTTAAGGGTAATTGCCCTTTTTTTAATTACAGGTTGTTACATTTTAAAAAAACCCCTTTTTATACCATCTGAACCGTTTATGCTAGAGTAAAAAGACTTTCAGCGATTACCCATGTACTGGTGTTATTTACAAATTTGTATAATGCACCCCCATTTTTTCCCCGGAACCACCCAAAAAAAAGAAGAATTAATAAATAAAGTGATTTTCTTGGAATCCTTCACACACAATGCCCTTCATTAATATGCTTCATATATCATTTTGTGCAAGTTATTATTACCCATGCATGGACATTAAAAGCGATTTCCTAGTTCAACCCCTGTAGCAAAAAAAAAATAAATAAAATGGGGCGTTGAAATTTTTTTTTTGTTTTTTGCTTTTTGATCCATTTGGGCATATGCTTCATCAATAGTGCTTTTCAAAAATATATATGGTTATTGCAACATCTCTGCGAAAACCACCCCTATCCTTGAAAATATACTGCAGAAACTACCCCTATACCTTATCCAGCATGTTTTTACGATTTTCTCATTACCTATTCATTTTTTTTAAACAAAATTTATACAAGGTTAAAGACCACTATTTACTCTAAAAATTAGGTCGTATTCATTTTTTTCGTTTAAGCAACCGTTACGGCACAGTGGCGCCGTAAACCTCATATATGCTTTGACGGGCTCCAGTTTTTGTTTATTTTTTCGTCATCTGTTTGTTTTATTGATAAAGTACTTATGTAAAATAAAACAACACAGTGTAACCTACAAATCATGACCTATGCACATTTTACATTCTTTGCTCCCCAAAGCTACAGTGGTGGCCCAAAATAATTTTTTTCATATTTTCGCCACCTACACGCATTTTATTGCGTTAATGCTACCTTAATAGCACAATATTCACCCCTAAGTGGTCGCTAAGCAGTGGCGGATCCAGGGAGGGGTGATGGGGGCGATCACCCCCACCCCTCTCAAACCAAGTGATATTATATTTGAAGATTATAAAAATATTTATTTAAGGTAGCATTAACGCAATAAAATGCGTGTAGGTGGCGAAAATATGCAAAAATTTATTTTGGGCCACCACTGTGGCTTTGGGGAGCAAAGAATGTAAAATGTGCATAAGTCATAATTTGTAGGTTACACTGTGTTGTTTTATTTTGCATAAGTACTTTATCAATAAAACGAACAGATGACGAAAAAAAAAACAAAAACTGGAGCCCGCCAAAGCATATATGAGGTTTACGGCGCCACTGTGCCGTAAGAGTTGCTTATACGAAAAAATGAATAGGACATAATTTTTAGAGTAAATAGTGGTCTTTAACCCTGTATAAGTTTTGTTTAAAAATAATGCATAGGTAATGAGAAAATCGTAAAAACATGCTCGCCAAGGGATAGGGGTAGTTTCTGCAGTATATTTTCAAGGATAGGGGTGGTTTTCGCAGAGATGTTGCAATAACCATATATATTTTTGAAAAGCACTATTGATGAAGCATATGCCCATATGGATCAAAAAGCAAAAAACAAAAAAAATTTTCAACCCCCCATTTTTTTTTTTTTTGCTACAGTGGTTTCACTAGGAAATTGCTTTTGGTGTCCATACATGCGTAATAATAACGTGCACAAAATGATATATGAAGCATATTAATAAAGGGCATTGTGTGTGAAGGATTCCAAGAAAATCAATTTATTTATTAATTCTTCTTTTTTTTTGGTGGTTCCGGGGAAAAAATGGGGGTGCATTATACAAATTTGTAAATAGCACCAGTACATGGGTAATCGCTGAAAGTCTTTTTACTCTAGCATAAACGGTTCAGATGGTATAAAAAGGGGTTTTTTAAAATGTAACACCCTGTAATTAAGAAAAGGGCAATTACCCTTAACTGAAACCTATACCAAAAAAATCAGTCAATTATTTGTGAATAATTGCAGCAGGATTTCTTCTTAATTTCCGTTACAGTTAGGGAAAAATATATATTTTTTAAAAACATCTTTTTTAAAAACTTGTCAACTTTAGGGCGCCACCCCCGCTAAACGGTGGATGATAGAGAGATGGTGTCGGAAATAAATCGTAGAAAATATAGTACTCTTCATATTTCTATAAAAGAAATTTTTTGCAAAATTTACAGGAAGGTCTACGTTCCGGAAAAACCACAAATTACCCCCTTTAAAGGGGTGAAAAGGGAGGTTCCGGGGCGAAATTTTTTCAGAAAAAGTTAGTCTTATAATAAGCACCCCTTGATATACCAGGAAAAAAATAAAACCGGACTTGTGTCCATTTTGCAAGGTTCAACCTTTGTTTCCTACACTAATATTCTGAATTTAATGACGGTCCGCACAAAAGTAGCTCACGGTACGGATGCGGACCGCGGTCCGCTAATTGGTGACCCCTGGTCTAAGGTACCCAATGGCCAGGATAGACGTCGTCCCCTGAAGTTTTATGTTAATTTTTTATTAAAGATTCTTATGAACGTATGGTGTCTAATATGGCTTAAACTACGATTTCTTGAATATACAACAACTTTTTATTGGTTAAAAACAGATGATTAACAAAATAATCATGTCAATTAAATTTACTTTTCGTTATTTTCTTTATTCCATAACCGGTTTTCTTCGTATTTCTCTGCATTCAATAATATATTCTTGCATTTGGACCCAGCATAATTTTTACATGCAAAATTGCAAAACAAACCTTTCTTTCTACATCCAAATGAACTGCCGTAGTCTTTTTTGCAATTGAAAAGAATTAAATTCATAACACTTGGTGACGAGGAGCCTATGTCACCTTCAGCAATTTTCTTTGAGCTTCCATAACTAGTCTGTTACATTCAAAACTCCTTATCTGTATAACCAAGTTTGAACTTGTAAATATGTATTCTATTTTTAGAGGCTGTGTGAATGTATCTACCGTTGGTGGAGTTTGACAAATCGACATATTTTTATATGTTGAAATAGCCATGCGATATACCCTATACCAGTGGTGGGCAAACTATTTTAATGGGGGGCCACAAAGTTCAAGAAATTCTATAGGGGGGCGAGAATTATAGGAAAAAAGCATGTTGTGTTAAAGCTCTATGTATACTATCCATATGTTGATGGACCC
Source organism: Diabrotica virgifera virgifera (assembly GCF_917563875.1). NCBI lineage: Eukaryota > Metazoa > Arthropoda > Insecta > Coleoptera > Chrysomelidae > Diabrotica > Diabrotica virgifera. The sequence goes on along the minus strand of NC_065443.1, from coordinate 240,450,427 downwards.
TCGGCGGGCCGGATTAAATACATTCGCGGGCCGGATTAAATACATTCGCGGGCCGGAGTTGGCCCGCGGGCTGTACTTTGCCCACCACTGCCCTATACCGACACGTTTCAGATAACTGAATATTTAATTAATTTAAACCCCGAGTAATAACTTTCTACCGATTTTGCATAAAAGTAACATACAACTCCAGGAAACTATGTGCACTCTGGGAACCAGGTAGCTCCCCTAATAACACCAAACATTCCATGTATGTTCCTAGAATGTACACACAGGACATTGAAAACATTCCTGGAATGTCCTCAAAAGCACACGAATATCTACTGAAGGTCCCAGGAAAGTCCTCTGTCAGCATTTTAAACATTCTCTGAATGTCTTATTGGAACATTCCATGAATGTCCACGAATGTTCTTAGGACCTTCAAAGTATATTTTTTAGGCATTCTCTGGATATACTAGAAATATATCGTCAATGATGTACCAATACCTCCTACATATATGTTTTTTCATGAATTTTGTAAGAGAGACTAAAAACTTTTCATATATTTTTTGACTTGTTTTGTAGTAAATAGATGTAGTTGAATTTACTACAAAACAAGTCAGAAAATATATGAAAAGTTTTTAGTCTCTCTTACAAAACTCATGAAAAAACAGATAGGAGGTATTGTCACATCACTGACGACATGTGGCCATACCAAATAATACATCCTTGATAAATATAAACATTTTTATTGCAAAAATCTTTTCATAAATTTTTTTAATGTAATTTACTGATATTCATAAATATTATAAAAAACTGTGTTACATTTGCTTTGTAAACCGTTCCTTTGCCTTTCGTAGCCACATATGCCGTTTCCTTCCTGGATTTTTGTAGACCACTTCTCTCAGCTGATTCTAAAAGAAAATAAAATAAATGGTAATTTTTCTATCCTTTACAATTAACAATCAGAAGAAATATTATTTACAGGTAATAATATGCAAAAATAATAATAATAATAATAATAATAATAATAATAATCCCACGCCTGTGGGAGTTTTTTGTCAGTTCTTCTATCAGGCGCGGCCCCCTGCGAATGGGGGATGCTTTCTGGGTATTCGTAGCGCCAATACCCAGAGAGTAGCAGGGATACTTGCCGTGGAACAAAAACTGACACCTGGCAGTAGGTATAAAATGCACACCCATGAGAATGGAGAATCATAATTTATGTTTAGGATCGCTGCCTGGGGATCGCCAGGGCACGTCTGGAGCCGGCGCTGGACGTGACAGCATGCGGGACGTCGGTGGCAGGGTGTTGAGGAGGCGGGCCCCTGTCATACAATCAGCTACAGCCCAACCACAACCACAACCACAAGCGAGCCAAACAACAACAAGAGCTCCACCCGCCGAAGGTGCTGCGCTGGATCATCAGCCGGCGCTCACTCAAGCGGGACGACCGAGGCAGCGCATGAAATGGACTGTGTCCATCAATGAGAACATTTTGCGCTTCTACTACAAGGTGACAAACCTCGGTCAAGAAACAATCGGCTACCGACAACAGCTGTATGCCGAATTTTGCAGGACGTACCCAGATATTCAAGTATCGGAGCAACGAGTATCAGACCAATACCGGGTAATTATAAGAAACAACCTTATCCCAGAGACTAGACGCAATATCATCAGAAGCGAAGTCGAACGGGAGATTCATAACGATGTTGTAATTGAAGATCAAGTCCCCAATGAAGTGCATGAGCAGATTCCTGAGCTTGCCATACAAGAAACTCAACCTGACAATACAGAGCAGGAAAACAACGAGCTACATGATAAACTAGTAAGCGAAATGGCACGTGCTGTACAAGAGTTTAATGGAACAAACCCACTTAGCAGACCACCGCTACCACGAATAAACTCTTGTAAGAGACTAGGTGTGCTGTTACAAATTGTGAACACTGAAGTCCTACCCAATTATGTCGTAGAAGCCCACACATTAGAGTATCTGCACATGCTAATCTACTGTGCAGCAACAGCAATTGCTAATGTAATGGGCATTAAGATCAGAACACGACGGGGTTCTAATAACGGAAGGACTGGTAGCAGAATTGCACCCTGGGAAAAAAGACTGCTCGGAAAGATTGAATTGCTGCGTAGGGATATTGGTCGAGTCACAGAATATATACGAGGTGTAAGAAGTACAAGAGTCATCAGGAGAGCTGAAGAAATAATAAGGAATACTGCAAGACACTCAAGATACGATCCAGAAAACAACACAGCCCAACAGTGCCTGGATACGTTAAAACAAAGACTCTCAGTTTATTCAGGACGACTAAGAAGGTACAAAGTGAGTAACAACCGAAAATCCGACAATGCCCTTTTTGAGACTGCTGAGAAGGCGTTCTATCGAAAACTCAATTCCACCGTAGAAAATCTCGATAAGTCTTATCCAAGCCAAGAAGAAATTCATGAGTTTTGGGGAAATCAACTTTCCACACCAGCTGCTCTAAACAACAATGCTGGATGGATCGAAGATACGGCACAGAACTGCCAACACTACACTACTACTCTCTACGAACCCTTCACCACTGAAGAAGTCTCAAATATCATCAAAGAGCTTCATAACTGGAAATCTCCTGGACCAGACGGAGTTCAAAACTTTTGGCTCAAGAAGTTTTGGAGTGCTCATGAATGCTTATCAACACTAATTAATTATGTTATTTCTAATCCGCAGGATATACCATCATTCCTAACTCAGGGAACCACTTATTTAATACCGAAGGATCAAAATAACACCCAAGATCCAGCAAAATACCGCCCAATTACTTGTCTTCCAACTTTGTATAAATTGGTCACATCCTGTGTAGCCCGGCGTATCTACCAACACTGTGCGCTGAACAATATCATAGAGCCTCAACAGAAAGGATGCGCTAAGGGTTCCATGGGCTGCAAAGAACAACTTATCATCGACTCAGTCATTTCTAATCAAGCATATTCCAAAAAGAGGAACCTATTTACTGCTTTTATTGATTACAAGAAGGCCTTTGATTCAGTGCCGCATGAATGGCTTATAGATATATTGAGAATATATAAAGTCGATGATAATATAGTGACCTTTTTACAACATATAATGACAGAGTGGAAAACTAGAATTCACCTTCAAATACCTGGTGAAAGTAACATCGAAACTGAAAATATCGCAATCAGCCGGGGCCTGTTTCAAGGAGATTCGTTGAGTCCTCTGTGGTTCTGTCTAGCTATGAACCCACTATCTCAGCTATTGAACTCCACAGATGCAGGTTTTAGCATCAAAAATAACAACAATGTGGTGGCGAAGCTTAATCATTTATTGTACATGGATGATTTGAAATTAATGGCTTCCACTCGAAACCAACTCGACGAGATGCTAAAAACTGTAGAAACTTTTTCTAATGATATTAGTATGTACTTCGGACTAGACAAGTGCCGTATTTTAAATATAGTCAGAGGAAAAGTACAGCCCGGAGGATTCGATATGCAAAATGGCCAGAACATCGAGGCCATGGGTGAAAACGATATGTACAAATATCTTGGAGTAAAGCAAGCGCGGAAAATTGACCATAAACAAATGAAAACAGAGATAACTACTGAGTTTATACGAAGGGTAAAACAGCTGCTTCGCTCACACCTTAACAGTAGAAATTTGTTTAAGGCACTAAACACCTACGCATGTTCCGCGCTTAGCTACTCATTTGGTATTGTTAAGTGGACAAAAACAGATATAGAAGCTCTTCAGCGAAAAGTGCGAACACACCTCACAAAGGCACAAAAACACCATCCTAAGAGTGCAGTAGAAAGAACAACATTACCACGGAATCTAGGAGGAAGAGGACTTATGGATATAGGTGAGCAATTAGATAAACAAATTGCTAATTTAAGAACTTATTTTCAGATGCAGGCTGAGACATCTACTCTACATCGCGCTATCTGCGCAGTAGATGACACAACACCGATCAAACTGAGGGAACCAGAAATTCGCATAAACCATCTTACCAAGGACGAAAAAGTGCGCGCCTGGATGGGTAAACCTCTGCACGGGCGACATCCCAATGAGGTCAGCCAAGACTATGTCGACAATATAGCGTCGAACTACTGGTTGACATCAGGAAAGATGTTCCCTGAAACGGAGGGTTCATTACTGGCCATTCAGGATCAGGTTATACCAACCAGAAATTACCTGAAATATATCATCAAAGACCCTCAGGTTCAAAACGACAGATGCCGATATGGATGTCAAGCCCAAGAAACCATCCAACATCTTACAGGGGGCTGCCAGGCATTTGCTGCAACTGAATACAAGGAACGGCATGATGCAGTAGCAAAAATCCTTCATCAAGAGATAGCTATCAAGCTGGAACTTCTCCAAACAGACCATCTCCCGTATTATCAATACGTCCCTGAGAGTATGCTTGAGGATGGCAACTACAAGCTATACTGGGACCGCACTGTGCTCACAGACCAAACAGTGGCACATAATAGACCAGATCTCGTACTAGTTAATAAATTAACAAGACAAACAACACTAATTGATGTGGCGATACCTAACAACAATAATCTACGTAGTAAATTTACTGAAAAGATCGCCAAATACAGAGATCTAGAAATTCAAATACGAAGGCAATGGAGAATGCAAAGTACCCAGACGATACCGATTATTATTTCTACTACTGGAGTCATTCCGAAGACCCTCCTCGAAAGCATAAAAAAGCTGGGTCTCAATGAACATATTTATAAGACCATGCAGAAAGCTGTACTACTCGCAACGGCCAGATGCGTACGAAAATTTCTGGGAGATACACCTGCATTCCAAGTCACCTAGGGCTCGATAACACGGAAAGAGTCCCACCAGAGCTCAATCCTTTTGATACCGTAGGTATCTGGGATGAGTCAATTTTCCCCTTAGAGGGAGTGTGAGCCGAATGGCTAAATCTGATAATAATAATAATAATATGTACAAATATCTTGGAGTAAAGCAGGCGCGGAAAATTGACCATAAGCAAATGAAAAATGAGATAACAACTGAGTTTATAAGAAGGGTAAAACAACTGCTTCGTTCACAGCTTAACAGTAAAAATTTGTTTAAGGCACTGAACACCTACGCTTGTTCCGCGCTTAGCTATTCATTTGGTATTGTTAAGTGGACAAAAACGGATATAGAAAATCTTCAGCGAAAAGTACGAACACACCTCACAAAGGCACAAAAACACCACCCTAAAAGTGCAGTAGAACGAACGACATTACCCCGGTATTTAGGAGGAAGAGGACTTATGGATATAGGTGAGCAATTAGATAAACAAATTGCTAATTTAAGAACTTATTTTCAGATGCAGGCTGAGACATCTACTCTACACCGCGCAATTTGCGCAGTAGATGACACAACACCGATCAAACTGAGGGAACCAGAAATGCGCATAAACCACCTTACTAAGGACGAAAAACTGCGCACCTGGATGGGTAAACCTCTGCACGGGCGACATCCCAATGAGGTTAGCCAAGACTATGTCGACAATACAGCGTCGAACTATTGGTTGACAGCAGGAAAGATGTTCCCTGAAACGGAGGGTTCATTACTGGCCATTCAGGATCAGGTTATACCAACCAGAAATTACCTGAAATATATCGTCAAAGACCCTCAGGTTCAAAACGACAGATGCCGATATGGATGTCAAGCCCAAGAAACCATCCAACATATTACAGGGGGCTGCCAGGCATTTGCTGCAACTGAATACAAGGAACGGCATGACGCAGTGGGAAAAATCCTTCATCAAGAGATAGCTAACAAGCTGGGACTTCTCCAAACGGACCGTCTCCCATATTATCAATACGTTCCTGAGAGTATGCTTGAGGATGGCAACTACAAGCTATACTGGGACCGCAGTGTGCTCACAGACCAAACAGTGGCACATAATAGACCAGATCTCGTACTAGTTAATAAATTAACAAGACAAACAACACTAATTGATGTGGCGATACCTAACAACAATAATCTACGTAGTAAATTTACTGAAAAGATCGCCAAGTATAGAGATCTGGAAATTCAAATACGGAGACAATGGAGAATGCAAAGTACCCAGACGATACCTATTGTTATGTCTACTACTGGAGTCATTCCGAAGACCCTCCTCGAAAGCATAAAAAAGCTGGGTCTCAATGAACATATTTATAAGACCATGCAGAAAGCTGTACTACTTGCGACGGCCAGAAGTGTAAGAAAATTTTTGGGAGATACACCTGCATTCCAAGTCACCTAGGGCTCGATAACACGGAAAGAGTCCCACCAGAGCTCAATCCTTTTGATACCGTAGGTATCTGGGATGAGTCAATTTTCCCCTCAGAGGGAGTGTGAGCCGTATGGCTAAATCTGGATAATAATAATAATAATGGGACTTCTCCAAACGGACCATCTCCCGTATTATCAATACGTCCCTGAGAGTATGCTTGAGGATGGCAACTACAAGCTATACTGGGACCGCACTGTGCTCACAGATCAAACAGTGGCACATAATAGACCAGATCTCGTACTAGTTAATAAATTAACAAGACAAACAACACTAATTGATGTGGCGATACCTAACAACAATAATCTACGTAGTAAATTCACTGAAAAAATCGCCAAGTACAGAGATCTAGAAATTCAAATACGAAGGCAATGGAGAATGCAAAGTACCCAGACGATACCTATTGTTATATCTACTACTGGAGTCATTCCGAAGAACCTCCTCGAAAGCATAAAAAGGCTGGGTCTAAATGAACATCTTTACAAGACCATGCAGAAAGCTGTACTACTCGCAACGGCCAGATGTGTACGAAAATTTTTGGGAGATACACCTGCATACCAAGTCACCTAGGGCTCGAAAACACGGAAAGAGTCCCACCAGAGCTCAATCCTTTTGATACCGTAGGTATCTGGGATGAGTCAATTTTCCCCTTAGAGGGAGTGTGAGCCGTATGGCTAAATCTGGATAATAATAAAAGAGGGAGTGCGAGCCGTATGGTTAAATCTGGAAATATTAACTAATATTTAAATAAATAATAAATAATATTTAATAAATAAAATAATAATAATGAACATTTTGTATTTTGACAACGACGTTCGATGTGGAAGTAGAAACCTTAATAAAATTATTTTTCAAGTAAATTGTGGCTTACTTCCCCATTAGAATAGTTAATAACAAAAATGCCACAAAGGAATAGCTTTTTCACAAACAAAAATGAGTATTTTGTTTCATTATGTATTTATTGTTTTTATTATTTACTTTAACGTAAGATTATAACTTAATTCTTGTTTTCTATTTCTGATGTTTTTACTTGTTTACATTGAATATTAATCTGTTTTGTTCTATAATCTACTCCGCAATAATTATGTGATATATTTGACTTAAAATTAATTCAAAAATGGTTTGTAATTGGGCAATAACGTCAACTTAGATTTCTGATGTAGATAAGGAAGTGAGTGCAACGGTATCAAATCTATATTGTACGGATTGTATTATTAATTAGGTTAACCTTGAACTACCCGCGCATCAAGTTATAGCATAACTACACGCGTGGCGTACTTTATACGCCACAATAAAATACACTTAAAAACAGCGAATTTGTTTATTTTTTTTTGAAAAAATACAGTAAGCCAATTGGGATTTATAACTGGAATCTGATTCCATGATATATAAAATTACTAATAAAATTTTTTTTGAAATGCAATTTTTTACATGAGAAAAAGTATTGTTTATACAGAAAAATATATTTTGTGCCGCAATGACATAAAAACAATTGAAAAATGTACTCATATTCCCACTCATATTATTATAATCGTGGCGTATATTGTGCACCACCGGAAACAACAAATACTAAAATGTAAATTACGATCTTCCCAGAACGCCGATTATAACGAAACTAAAACCAATTGTAAAGCACATTCCAGTGATAGGTTAGGTAGATAAACAAGGTCAGGAATTAAATTTTTAAATATGTATTTGCAGTAGAATTCTTATATATGGCGTACAAAATACGTCAGCGCGTGTAGTTACAGGTTAAGCATATTACCTGTGTGACATAAGCTATTGGAACAGCACAGTCTCTCAAACAAACAGATGAAACTGAAGTTCTGTCAATATCTTTTTCTAAAAAAAGTTTAGAACATACTCCTCTATTAAAAAATCTGATCTATATTTCACGTCTTCTTCGTAATATCTTCTGGAAAGCTAAAAATACAAATATAATGTGTATTACTAAGCATTATTAACAAATTTATGTTTTAAATAAAAAATATGATTAATGAACTCAAAAATATTATAAAACAGCTTCGAAATTGTTTATTAGTATCTATAGTCGGTTCACTAAACTCAGACTCAACTGGCTAGTGATTTTAGTAGGTTCTTTTTTTTGTTTTTGGCCAATTTTGCCAAAATTGTCAAAATTACTAACTATTTAGTAATTATTAACTATTTAGTAATTATTTTTTTGCCAATTTTACCAAATTGGCAAAATTATTTACTAAAATCACTAGCTAGTTGTGTCTGAGACTCAGTGGTACTGACACTCTGAGTTTAGCGAACCGACTATAGCTTTATATTCTGTGTATAGGGCTTTTCATCGATTGTCATTTGTTTCGATCTTCTGTCATATGAGTCACATAATATTAGTAGGTCTACGTCATACGTCTTTAGTTTGTATCATTGGTATTGTGGTATTATAATATCACCCTGTACAAAATATGTTTAAAACTCAATCAAAGTCATTAATCCATGTAGTATCTGTTCTTGTATCAATAACCGCAAGTAACATTGAAGTGTCATGTTTTGTTATTATTTAAATGTGTATATAAACATTAACTCGGTGGAGAAAGATTATCGTACTCAGTTAGTAATTATTGTTGTAGTAGGTCGTTACTGTTAAATGTAAACATATTGTTATGGTTAGTCGTTGATGGAGGTGATTGTAAATATAATGTATTTGAACCAAACAATAGAGTTTTAATTAATTGGGACCAGAAGGCATAACAACACACTATTTAATACATGGCTGATCCTGCAGACTAGAGGAGGTCTTCTGAAAGGAGCAGGGATGGCGGCACCAGCTTGGAAACGGAGACGGCGAAGATGGACCAGGACGAAGATGCAGAGAACCCAGGGAACAAAGACAAAGTGATAAAATGTAAGTAAGAATGTCTATCTTTATTAAAAATGCTTCCCTCGTTTTTATATTATTATTGAACATTGAATATTTATCTTTGCTGATTTTTGAACAATTTATGAAGTATCGATTTTTTTTTAAGAATATCTATAAATTTTGAAACATGAAGTGATTTTTGAATTGAATATTTTTATCGAAGTTTATTATATATGCTATTCTTGAATTTTTATTGAATTTTGAATCTTTATTGAATTTATTTGAAAAATTTCTATCCGATTTCTATTTTTAGTACGGTTATTTTTGAATATTTTATGGAATATCGAATTTTTTCCAAAAATTTCTATCGAAGTTTGAGATATAAACTTATTTTGAATATTTTTATCTAACTTTTGCATATACTATTTTTGAATTTTTATTGAATTTTATTAGCAGTTGTTTTTGTTATTGATCTTTAAGTTACATTTTTATCGATTTTGTGTTAAATTTTGTATGATATGAACCTGAATTAATAATTTTTGTGTGACTAATGATATATAAATGATTTTTTTTTAATAAATAATGATTAGGGATGACATACAACAAACATTGCTATAAGCAAGAGATATATTTTTAACGAACCGACCTGATGAGTCGAGATAAGGAATTTGAAGAAGAACTATATAGATAAGCAGAAGAACTAACAATATTATAAGCTAAATATTATGAGGCAACTAGAGACAATAAGAAACCCACTGCTCTTGTCAAATTAGGAAGGTACTAATGATTTATAGAAGCTTGAAAGCTTATTAGAGACCCACTCTGTGTTTTGAGAGTACCTATTTTATTCATGATTATTCGTGAATAAACAACGGCCTCAAAGCAAGGGATTGAGGTTGTGAAATTTGTAAAAGAATTTGATCTAGCCAACGATGTTATACCCGCTTCTGTTAAGGTAGATTGTAGAGGTTTCGTGGCTAGTATTGAGTATTATGATTGTTATATGGAATATGTAGAAGAATTGGAAATTTTCTCTCGAGTAAAGCCACTTTGATTAGTCGAACGTAGGCATTAAGGGATAAGTAAAGGAAGTGATTATTATGATGTTATATTATGAAATGATATATTGATGATTAAATGACAAATGATTGTTATATGAAGATGAATTATGTACACTGTAGAAGTGTTATTATGTGGAGAAAAATGAAGAAATATAGTTATAGTACCAGACAAGAAGAAGAGAGAGAGAAAAAAAATAATTTTATTAAAATATGTGGGAAAAATGGAACAAGGAAAACAAAATTTGTCAGAAATGTCAAAATAAAGCAGAATTAAGAATAATATCAAATAAGTAGCTAATCATTGAATTATGTCTAAGAATTAAAGTTGTAAATTTTTTTTCTCTAAAGTAATGTAAATTATAAATAACTTATTTTTAAATGTAGATAATGAATTCAGGTTAAATTTTCGCGTAAAATGGAAGTGTTTGAATTAAGGATAGACAATATCTTACAATAAGTGTTAGTAGATAGTAAGCAAAGGGACACAAAAAGTGAAGTTCTTAGATAGATTAAATATTTATTATAGGTACAAGAGAGTTATTAGAAGTTTTTTAGAGACATATTAAAAGTTTTAGAGAGATTACATTTCTATTATAGGTACAATATTCTAAAGTTAGTAAGGTGTATCTAAATAAATCAAAATAAGACTGAAATAATAAGATGAAATAGCAAAGTAACGTTAAATTATTTTTTTATACCATAATATATATACTATTTAATAGAAGTTTAGGTAATATTTAGCTTAGCTTAGGAAGTATTAAAGTCGAGATTTTATCACAATTAAATTAGTTACGGCTTATAGGCACTAAAAGACTATTTCAAAGTTAGGATCAATTTCATTCACTGTGGACACTGTTTTGATGAAGTGAATTAGTGAACGAAAAAAAAAGGACGAAAAGACACGACGTGAAAGTACGTGAACTAGTAATAGGTTATAAAATACCAGTTTTAGTATAGGGAAAATATGAACTTTTGTGTAAAATAGGAAAAAGGATATACATGTTTAGGGAAAAATCGATTGATCTGAAATGTACCATGTTACAGTTAGTTAGGATAGTTAGGAAATTTAATTTTTGAAAATAGTATTAGGTAATCATAAACACTCTGTGAAAGGGAAAGAGGGATATACACTCAGATATTCTTCTTCTCTTCTTAGGACTTTCTTTTTTTTTTAAAAAAAACGGCGATGATAGACAATCAATCTTATTTTAAAAATATGTAATTTTAACAAAACGGGGAGGTGTGGTATTATAATATCACCCTGTACAAAATATGTTTAAAACTCAGTCAAAGTCATTAATCCATGTAGTATCTGTTCTTGTATCAATAACCGCAAGTAACATTGAAGTGTCATGTTTTGTTATTATTTAAATGTGTATATAAACATTAACTCGGTGGAGAAAGATTATCGTACTCAGTTAGTAATTATTGTTGTAGTAGGTCGTTACTGTTAAATGTAAACATATTGTTATGGTTAGTCGTTGATGGAGGTGATTGTAAATATAATGTATTTGAACCAAACAATAGAGTTTTAATTAATTGGGACCAGAAGGCATAACAACACACTATTTAATACAGTATGTATCAGTATACACCAATAATGTACCACCTAGATATATTAATATTATGTGACACATGACAGAAGCTCAAAACAAATGACTGTGAATGAAAAGCCCTATTCATTAGTTGGTACTATTATAGTGTGTGGTCTACCATCATGTTTATAAACGCCTACGTTAGCAAAAAAGCAAAAAGGAGAATTTTTATTTAAATTTTACAAATATTCCTTTTGCTATTATTATTATTTACTATTATAGTTAGGAATAAGCGAAGTTTGTGGCTTTTTCGCAATTAAAATAATAAATGGATATGACCAATTATTAACTTATAAAATAATAATTCTTCTGATTTATGCGTTTTATTCGCTTTGTTATATCCACGTTACTTAAAAGATTTTTTATGAATAGTATTAGGTTATTATGGTTTGTTTTTAAACCAAGACGAGTGATTCAAATTTACCGCGTTGCAATGCTTGTTTGTCATTGGTCCAACCGCAGGAAAGTTTACTCCACTGATATAAAATTTTGACACTAATGACATTTATCAAATTTTGACAGTTTTGGCATTTCATAGGTTAATTAAGTTATATCGACGATTTTTTGTGTTTTCTGTGTTATTCCTTTAACTTTTAGATTTTTAGTCTGCTTTTATATAAAAAGCAGTTGTTTTTAGAATTCTTTAGCGACACATTAATATAATATAATGTTTATGGATTATCTTTGAAGGCCGACATAATCAACCAAAAAAGAAGATGTATTTGGTTATTTTTGTAGTGACTTTCTTGGGCGTGAATCTGTCTTTTCAGTTTACTCCTCTTGGTTAAGGAATAAACTATATGTAGTATTAATTTATTTTCTGAAATACAGGTAATTCCTTTGTTAACATATTTGCATACTAACCTATGAAATTTTATTCCTGCAGATTTTTTATTTACGTTGCTTTTGCTACTGCAACTGCATTGACACCATTTTATGCACTATAGTAATAATACTATTAAAGTTATTATAAAAGTATCCGAATTGAAAAATATTCTTAAAAAGCACAAATACAAAACAAACAACAAACATACACGCACACGCTTCGTTTAGCAAAACGAAAACGATCACGCCGATCACGCACGGCAAAATGGCCGAAGCGCCGAAGTGAGGTCGTTGGTCGCTTTTAGTCACGTGATGCCCTCTCTAAGCGCCATGCACAAATACAAGCGCGGCGAATTTGAAAATGAACGCAATTAAGAATAGTTATAAATGCCTCTCTTCGTTTTTGCACAAATTTCACAATTCACAGTTTCATAATTGTGTTCAGAGACCTCGAAAATCCCCGAGTAACAAAGTTGAATTAATTTCTGTCGATATTTGCCGAGTTGCAAATTTTTCATTTTCTATGTACTTTGCAGATGCTCTTTTCTTCTTCACAAAATGTAATTTTCATTTTAACGTCATGAATTTTCTTCATAAATTTTCCTGACACATTTCCCAATCGAATGCAGAAAGTTGTAAAACGATTCATTTTGCTGCCGAAAATTAGTAGGTTTAGTAATTAATTTCCTTGCTTCTGCAATAATATTGTACTCTGTATTGTAGTACTAATTATTTCTTTGTGTAGTATCATTTTTTTACTTTACGAAACCAACAGAACTTTTTTAATTTATAAAATCATCCATTATATTATGTGAATCACCCTGTACATTTGATTAAATCACGGTGAGGGTGAGTATGATATAATTGTATTTTCCTCGAGATATTTAAGAAATTTTTAGACTTGTTTACGCATTGTATTAAAAGGGCCTTGTAAGGAAATCGATAAATTATAAATAACTTATCAACCCTGAGCGACGACAGCAAGTGGCTGCTGACATTTGGAAGACAGTTAGTTATTAAATTATATATCACTAAAGTATCAAATATCAATAATGTCGACTGTGATAAGAGAAAAGTATTTTTAAAATCACTGCGGGTATATTTTTTTGGATGCAGAGGAATAAAAATTTAATATTACATGAACGCTCATTAGTCTATAAGCCAGAGCTGTTTCGAGGCCCATCAAAGTCCACGAGCTCTCACAGTGTATACCTATTTATTTTGACCCGCTGAGTTCGAATTTTAACCGTTAAACAATGACGTTCAATTTTTTTACGTAAAGTACATAATTTTTTTATGGAAACGTGTAATTTTTGTAGGGGAGCACAGTATGCTAAATTTGCAGTCACTAGAGCGTTATGGGGACCTATTGGGTTGTGATTATTAGGTCATAAAACCAAAAAAGTTAAAAAGTTAAGTGAAATTTTCCATTTTAGTAGGGACTTTCCAATTTTAATTAAAGTTTTCATTTCCAACAATCGTTTTTCCCGATTATAGCGCCATTTATCCATAATTCGAAAAAATGTCTCGAATAAAAGTTGCTTATTTTTACGTATAGAATCCAACTCAATAATAAAAATTTGGGGGTCCCATTTAATATTTTAAAGTAAGCCCCCACCCCTCTCCTTGGGGGGTCATGTTTAGTACCATTCGATAGATTTTTGAAAAATATTAAAGAAGTATTTTTTAGTTTTTCGATCTGACGTTCATTTCGCGAAATATTCGCTTTTTTTTTGTGAAATTTTTGAATCACCCATTTCCTTATGCTCCTCTCAAATCGTCAGATTTTTGAAATATACACACTTTTGCACGTACTTAACTTACCTTACCTTAACCCTTAAACGTCCAACCTTGTTTAGATTCCATGTACGCCCAAGGGTGGGTAAAAAATATCTACCTCGAAAATAGATAATATATTTATTGAGAGTTGTTGGAAAGGGATTTAACTTACGAATTTTATGCTTAATAAACACAGCATCTTCTAAAATATTAATAGAAACAATTTACAAACCTTACAACAAAATTACAATGTACATCAAAATTAACATACCAGTAAAAGCCATTAATTCAGATTTGTCGATTTTCGCCACATTCTTCCTTTCAGCCTCCTCACTGGCGGATAATTATGTCGATAATGTAATTATACGTCGATAATTATATGGATTATGTTCCTACCAACGAGAAATTATAGAGAAACCTTTAGTAACAAGTTTTACCAAGGGTGTACTTTTTATGCCCACCCATATTTAACTCAAGATATTACCTACTTTTATTTTCAAAAATTTCGGTAAAACCAAATTAACATTCGATAAAAGGCTGTATTTTTAACAATAAATAATTTTTGAAAAATTTTTAAACACGTAATAAATATGTTACAAGGGAATACGCATTAGGTGGGCATTTTTTACCCACCCTTGGGCGTTTAAGGATTAATCTGACAATTTTGAGTATTTTTAAGGATAGATTTTTTTCTTGCCACTCTTAATGAACTTCCCTGTGTTAAGAGCCAATACATGATAGAGGTTCATCTGCAGGGTACCAGGTTTCTCCCCATATTATGATAATGTGACGCGCTCGAGTAACTGCAAAAATCCCCGCTTGGGCTTCCCTATCATAAGTAAATGTATACCTAGATTTAAGGAAGAAATAAACAAAAAACTTATTTACGTATACCTAAAGCTAAAATATTTGGAGTTATAGAGCAATAATTGAAAAAAACACGATTTGGTGGCGCCATTTTGTTTATAAAAAAACTAGCACACTATCTTCGGATTTTGCGTACCTATAATATTTATATATAGAATCATAATAATCGATTCCAGCAATAAAATTGCTGGTAAATAAATTTTCCTTGTATTTTGTTAATTACCCCAGATTACGTGCCGTTGGCCCTGGTTTGGTAGTAATAATATTTCTTGAAGAACGTCAAGATGGAAGAGGAGACCAGACACGTTCAGATTTTGCAGTATATATTTTATTGCTTCTTCGAACATCCTCCTCGATAAGTCTCTTCTCCAGCCTCTTCTTCAATCTCTTCTCCAACCTCAATATCTACTATCGTATCTTCAGCACTGTCCTCTTCTAGCACAAAATTGAGATCTTGATCGTCAACATGAGTTCGATTTTCCTTATCGCTTTGAACATCACTGTCAAAGTCACTCAAATTATTTATTATATTTCCTCATTATATATTTTTTACTCAAGGTTAGCCTGATTTGACGGTTTTCAGTAACGTTTGGACGTTTTGTACTGTTAAGTAACGCACAAAATATTTTTGGAACAATTTTAGTACAAGTATTCTCCTAAATAACGAGTACAAAATAACAAACGCATAAATAAACAAACAACTGTCGACTAACTCTGATTACTTCAGACTGAGTACCGCGCCGAGTTGCCAGCAGTGTCATACAGGGGCGGCCCGTCGGGGTAGGCAAGGTAGGCGCCGCCTACCGTCTTCAAATGTAGTACAATAATATAAATTATTAATATAAATTACTTGTTTCAAAATTGTAATTTATAAATTTTGACACAATATCTACAATAAAATAGCAAAAATTATCCAAATTATTTTTAAAAATATCCAAAAAATTTTCTCCGTAGTTATCGGACCTACAAAATTTTATCAGTTGCTTCTCTTGTGTCTTGTGAAACTGTTTTAAAATAATTGTTTTTTGATTTTGGCTGTTATTAGTAGGTTAAGTATTGAATAAAACTAGGTAGGACAATTTAAATTTGTTTATGAAAACTGAATAATGTGTTATTAGATTATATAGATAATTAAAAATTTAAAGCGAGGTTAATTGTTAACTTATCAATTTATTCGAATAGTAAATTATTATTTGATACATAAATAAAATAAGTAATATTTGACGTTGTTGAAACGTAGGTGTGTTAGTTTTATTGGTGGAAAAACTTTAGTCATCGAATATGAATATTTTAAACGATGTAATATGCAGTTTGATCGAGACACCTTTTTCAAGGCGCCAAAATCAAGAAAGATTAGTAATTATTTCGATGGGCCGGCCTTTACAAAATTTAACAATTTTATCCACAGATAAGACAAAAGACAATCAACCATTTTCGAGATCGTTTAAAACAATATGGTATGAAAATCATAAATGGCTAAGCGGAAGTTATTTTAAAAATTCACTTTTCTGTTGGCCTTGTCTGTTGCTCTCAAATTTGAAGCAAAATGTTTGGGTGAGTCAGGGATATTCAGATTTGAAAAATTTATCAGCTAGTGTAAAAAAACATGAATCTTCGAAAGAACATTTAAACAATTGCTTAGATTTAAAACGGTTAGAAAAAAATAAACAAACTACTGACAGTGCTTTCGCTGGACATATTATTTCTCTATCTAATAAGATATATAATGAAGAAGTTGAAAAAGATTGAAGAAGTTGAAAAAATTGATGTTACAATTCTTTTAGCAAAACAAGAACTTACATTTCGCGGTCGTGATAAGAGCCATAATTCTTCAAACATGGGTAATTTTAAAGAAATTTTTAATTTAGTAGTTAAACGCGATCAGGAAATCCAGGATCATGTTAAAAAATAGAAGGGGTGTTCACGGGTTTGTCAAAAACAATACAAAATGATTTAATAGATTGTCTTGCCGATTACGTAAAAAATGAAATTTCAACAGAAATTAATGAAAGACAATTTTTTTCTATACTAGCTGACGATACTACTGATATAACCGAAAAATCACAGTGCACTTTAACAATCCGTTTTGTTAACAAAGTTGGTCAGGTAACAGAAAGATTTTTAGGGTTTTTTGATGTTAGCGATAATAGATCTGCAGACGCTCTATATAGTTTAATTTCAAACGTGCTTGAGCCATATGATTACAAAAATAAATTAATTGCTCAATTTTACGATGGTGCAAGTGTAATGGCTGGCTCTTTAAACGGATTACAATCAAAAATTAAAGTAGATGCTCCAAAAGCAATTTTTACACATTGTTGCGCTCATAGATTACATTTAGTATTGCAAGACGGCTCAAAATGTATTACAAACTGTAGGATATTTTTTGTCGCCTACCCGAAGTATATGTGTAGCCTACCCGCATACTGAGGTCACGAGCCGCCACTGGTGTCATAATATTTATATCAAGGTCACTCAGAAACTAGTTTCGAATGTACTAGTCGTACACAAGTATGTACATGTTCCTCATGATTTACTATTTCGACAAATTTATAACAGTACTTAAAAGCATTAATTGGCGCGAAAAATATAAAGCGATACATATCCAAATATGCAACATAAAATTCTACGTGAGGTTCTCTAGGGACTTGAGTAAGGGAGCAGGGGGCTAGTTGTAACAATTTTCATAAAATCAAATATATCTTGACAGCTATTTTCCCAATTATCACTAATTAAAAACTAAACGCTAGTTTAACTCTTTCCGAATAAAATTGAACTGAAGAAATGTTAAGAATACTGGTATTTTTTAATCAACTAGCATTTTACCAAAAAAAGTGCATTGTTACAACTTACCCCGAGCTTGGGGCTAGTTGTAACATCAATTGGGGCAGGTTGTAACATTACGAAAATTCGGATTTTTTAGAATATTTCGAAGAAAATACCAACGTTGGTCCTGTTGAAAGATGTTGTTCGACTTAATAAGGTGGCTTCTGGTGTTCTTAAATATAAATGCAGATTTCTACGCATACAATTTTAGACCCAATCTGGAACAACTGTATAATTTTAGTACAGCCCACTTGTAGAATCTTAATGTTTTTCCTTTTTTCTATATCATTATAAAGATACATGGCACAGTCCGTGCTGTTTTACTTGCTTGCTTTATGCAGGTTTGTTCCAGCTATCTATTATATCCAGATTATTTAAAATTTCCGCTGAACCTAACTGGTAGACTTCACTTCCTGACTTTGAGTTGCCCTTTCTGATTTTTTTGTATGTTGTCTCGTTCTGGACTATTACTAAACTAAATACATAATACCTTTTTATATTGTAGATCATAAATTTAGTAAGATTCAGCGCAATTTGTAACATGTTACAACAACCCCCAACGTTTTGTTACAATATAGTCCGTAGCACACTTTTGTATATTTGTTAAAATAACTGGAAAAATATCTTGCTAATCGTAAAATCGTTAAGCAACATCAAAGTATAACTAAATTTAGAAAATAAATGAACACCGAAAGATTCATTTCCGTTTAAAACAATAGCGATAACCAAAATTTTATGAGGGTCAAATTTTAAATTACCTTATCCAAATGAAGCACGTGCACAAAACTACTACAGTCAAACCCGCTTATTAGAATACCTCTTAAAGGAATATCCCGGTTTAAGGAATAGAAATTTGAGGTCCCGAAACGTTTCTACTAGCGACCAGTGATCGGTTGTTGGAATATCCCGGTTATGGGAATACTTTTGGTTGGCACGAAGGCTATTCCAATAAACGGGTTTGACTGTATTTGCAACTATCGGAGGATGGCTGGCTAGACGGTGTCATTTGCAGGGCGATAAGAGAATAAAATTGAGTCATCTAAATTAGTTAAAAACGCTCAAATAACCTATGAGAAAGCCGTGTTGCTACTTACCCCTGTACAACAAGCCCCTTGTTCCCCTATACTTATAATTTTAAAATCATCTACGACTTTATAATGCATAATATTATGTATCTGAATTGTCAATATAAAGGAGATATTACAAAAAATCATTTCGGAAAACATTTTTTGTACTAAAGACGTTAGGTTGACTTGTTACACCCTATATAAATACATATTATATTGCAGATACAACGATGATACAAAATATTTTATCTTTTACTCATCCTTCTCGAAACGTTATACATATATTTTGAAAAATTAGTTAAACACATAAAATATAAAGTAGAAATAGTGTTTTATGTACACATACCCCAATAACTCAAAAAATTAAATATCCCTTGCAAACCTTTACTGTACCACAAATGTTCTGAAAATCAAATTAATTGTAAAATATTTATGCGATTTATTTTTTGGCCATAAAAGTGAACAATACTGTTAGGGTTTAAAGATAAGTTGGTCGCTTTATTACCTAAATAATTCTCAGGGGTGAGATTTAAAGGGATTCATCTTATAAAATCCATTTCCAAATGGCAAAGGGCTGATAAAATCTTTAAGTTTTGGCTGAAGGTAGGTTAGGCCACGTACAAAGTATATAACGACTGATAAGACAAATGTTTAATAACATAATCTAAAATACAGGGTGTTTGCTAGGTCGATGGAAATTTTTTAAAGGATAATCGGGGACGCCATTTGCAAAATTTTTTGCTAATAATGTATCGCTCAAACTGTTAATGTTTCCGAAATAAAGGTAAATTTGTCAATATTCGAAAATAAGGCTGCTAGTCTATTTATTTTTAAAAATAATTATCTAAGCAAGATACTTCCCTGACATACAAAATGCCTTAGGTACGTATTACTTGCTCAGATTGCAAAAACCCTTCGTTGTTAATGCAACTCCAAACACAAAACAGATGTCAAAACAGTAAAACGCACCATTCATACGCATACAATAATCATGTTTATAAACCAAAATAAACTACTTCATAGCAGGTAGATTGTTAGCATAGCAGGTAGATTGTTTTTTGTTTGTTATGCGTTCGAGGAATGACGACAGCTGATGGAAATTGTATGCAAAGAGTCACTGTTGTAGGTTTACATTTTTATTCTATTCGTAAAACAGGGAGGTAGTACGCCTAGATAATTTTTAAACGTGAAATAGACGGTTGTCGAATATTGACAAATTTAACTTTATTTCGGAAACCTTAACAGTTTGAGCGATACATTATTAGCAAAAAATTTTGCAAATAGCGTCCCCTATTATCCCTTAAAAAATTTCCATCGACCTACCAAACACCCTGTATGTTGCAAAGTAGCTTCAATTAAATCATAGAAACTTGGTAGGTCGTAAAGCTGTGTATAATTAGCAAATTTAATAATGAAACACATATGTTGTAAGGAGCAGTGTTGTGGTTACCGGTTTTCCTGGAGATGTTAATAGCCATTACAAATTAAATTTTGCGACTTGTGCGATTGGTCGTAGATAATAAAAATTAATGGTAGATAAGGCTTCTAGCAGGATACGACCAGGCACCGAAAATTTGAGGTAAAAGCGTCCTTGCTTTCAATTAAAATCAACACGGGCTCTGATAACAAACAAAAATGAAGAAAGTGCCAAAAATAATGATAACTAGTCGTAGGTCAAACGAAAGTTATTGCCAAGGTTAAAAGTACGTGTGCCCAGTGTATATAAAAAAATATAAAAATGTCTTTTTTTAAGTCCACGAAGAAAAAGTTTTCCTGAATTTTCCTGTGTTTTCTTTTTTTTTAAGTATTCTGTTACAAACCGGTTGTACTGAAGCCAATTTGTATATTGTACATCTTTGTAATTATGATAGACATTACAGACTTCTGCAATTTTTGTAGCGCCATCCCATAAGCATAATATAAATACGAAGGCAATTATTACATTTATCTCAAAGCTTCGTTTTTGGAGTCAGGCAACTGTTGCTCTGAGCTCCTCAAATTAAATCACATATTCTGGGATCAAAATTGTTTGATTAAACCTAACTTACCTTGGTACAAATGTGCACATAAAAAAGTTACAGCCCTTTGAACTTACAAAATGAAAATCGATTTTTTCTAATATATCGAGAACTCTTAGAGATTTTTTATTGAAAATCTGCATGTGACATTCATATGGCAGGGACATCTAAAAAATAATAATAACAGTGAAATTTGTACACCCCATAAAAATGTAGGGGGGTTTTGTTCCCTTAAACCCCCCAAACTTTTGGTTACGTTCAAATTAATTTATTATTGTGGTACCATCAGTTTAAACACAATGTTTTTAAAAATTTTTGTCTTATAGTATTTTTTCGAACCAGTTTTTATCGAGATGTGGCTTCTTTTTTAATATGTTTACATACAAATTTTATGGGAGTTTTGTTCTCTTAAACCCCCCAAATGTTTGTGTACGTTCAAACTAAATAATTATTGTGGTACCATTAGTTAAACACAATGTTTTAAAACTTTTTTGCTTCTTAGTATTTTTTCGATAAACAAATTTTTATCGAGATACGGCTTTATTTTCAATATTTTTCCAGAGATGTAAATTAAAAATAAATTTTCATTAATACTATAGGTTTTCTTCTTCTTTAAGTTCCATCTTCTATCGAAGGTTGGAAATCATCATAGCAATGCGGACCCTGTTGACTGCCGCTCTAAATACCTATGCACTACTGTATTCGAACCATTCCCGTAAGTTCTTAAGCCAGGATGTTCTTCGTCTTCCCACATTTCGCTTTACTCGGATTTTGCCTTGCATAATAAGTTGTAATATTGAGTATTTTTGCCCTCTCACCACATGTCCCGAGTACTCAAGCTTTCGTCTTTTGATAGTTAGTATTATTTCTGGTTGATTTCATATCCTTCTAGTTACTTCCACGTTTGACATTCTTTGAATCAATTATATTCGTAGAATCCTTCTGTAACACCAACATTCAATGGCGGCAAACTTATTCAAATGGACTTGTTTAAATTGCCACGCTTCCAAGCCATAAAGAAGAGTAGAGAACACGTAACATCGAAGCATCCTTATTAAGGGCCCTATTCACATGCGTATTTGTCCGGCGGATATGTACGGCGGACAGATCCGTTGTTAGCTATATACAGGCAGATGTGTCTCCAGACAAATTCGTTGGTGTTACACATTCACGGACAAATCTCTCAGTTGTAATTGTTCCCGCGTTGTGTGTTTATCTGTTTTCTACTGTGCTATGAATCATAAAAATAATAAATAAAGTTTTATTTGATGATAGAAAAAAGAAAAGGCTATGGCCAAACGATGGTTATTGGAAAGAAGAAAGTATTCACATATGAATTTAATTAGAGAACTCGAAACAAGCAAACCCGAAGATTTACTCAATTTTCTGCGAATGGATAATGAAGCATTTGAAACATTATCAGGATATGTTGGTCCTAGAATCGAAAGAAATAACACACACACATGAGAGAATCAGTAAGTAGCAGAGAGCGATTAATCGCCACGCTACGATACTTAACAACTGGACGAAGTGGTGAAGATTTAAAGTTCAGTTGTGCAATTTCCCCACAGCTTCTTGGACAAATAATACCTGAAAATTGTTGGGAAATATTTATGGCATAAATACTGTCCGTAGATGACCCAGTTCTCTTACTCTTCCTCGTGTCTCTTAACTCACGTCGAAATCCAGCACGCAAGAAATCTATTTTCTTTCTTACGTACTTTATATCTGCATCTGGACAAATTTCTTGTCATTTTTCCACTAATTCTTCATATGCGTTGTTTCGCAGTTGCCTGTTAGAATATTCTTTACTTTTTACTTTCCACAAGCATGGCTTCAACTACTATAACGAAATAAAACTTTCCCAAAATACTTTATTATCTGAAAATGCCATTTTAATATAATATAAATACACGCCTACTACCGTGTAGAATGAAAATTGACACAAATTTAACTCATCCGGCGAACAAATCCTTGAAACGCCCTTAAAGGGCCCTATTATTCACATGCGTATTTGTCCGGCAGATATGTACGGCGGACAGATCCGTTGTTAGCTGTATACAGGCAGATGTGTCTCCAGACAAATTCGTTGGTGCTACACATTCACGGACAAATCCCTCAGTTGTACCTACTTGTTCCCGCGTTGTGTGTATCTGTTTTCCACTGTGCTATGAGTAATAAAAAACAACTAGCAATAATTGGAGGATATATGGTTTTATTTGATGATAGAAAAAAGAAAAGACTATATGGTCAAAACTCTTCCTCATTTCTCATCCTGGTTCTCTTACTCTTCCTCATTTCTCTTAACTCACGTCGAAATCCAGCACGCAAGGAATCTATTTTCTTTCTCTTACGTACTTTATACCTGCACCTGGACAAATTTCTTGGCATTTTTCCACTAATTCTTTATATGAGTTGTTTCTCAGATGCCTGTTAGAATATTCCTTACTTTTTACATTCCACAAGCATGGCTTCAACTTATATAACGAAATAAAACTTTCCCAAAATACTTTATTGTCCGAAAATGCCATTTTAATGTAATATAAATACACGCCTACTACCTTGGTTAGATTTAGAATAAAAATTGATACAAATTTAACTCATCCGGCGAACAAATCCTTGAAACGTTCACACACATGCGTATATGTCTGGCTCGCTGTCTGTGGTCGTCGTCTTGAACCACAGACGGCGAGCAAGACACATACGGCGTACGCACGGATAAACACATGCGGATCTGTCCGGAGTATCTGTCCGCCGTACATATCCGCCGGACAAATACGCATGTGAATAGGGCCCTTGCGTAGTTGTAACCTTATATACCGACAACAAAGAAACTTTTAAATTTAATGAATGATGCACGTGTTATTTCAATACGTGTCTTAATTTCTTTGGTTTGGTCTACATTTGATGTTATCCATATTCCTAAGTATATGTAGTTTTCTACACTCTCAATTACAGAATCTTCAATAGTTAATTAGATGTTTGCGTGTGCTGATTTAGTTGTTATGATCATGCATTTATTTTTCTTCAAATTCATCTTTAGTCCGTACTCATGACAGCGTTAATTAAGGCGTTGCATTACGTTCTGTAAATCATTGTTGTTATCCGTTATTATTATTGTATCGTCTGCAAAACGTAATAGTCCAGAAAGCCACTGCGCATCCGCTAGGAAAAATATTCTAATTCGGATTTTTTGCACAATATTACTCAAAAAGGACTCCTTTTAACAAATTTGCATGTTGCCAGGACCAAAAGGTGGTCAAAAATTTTTTAAACGTTTTTTTTTTGTTTTTTTCCTAAAATTATTTTCTTTGCATGGAAAAAAGTTTTTTAGGTTTTTTGGATCATTCCAAACAGAAAAGGTCTTTAGTGATTTTCTCTAAAAATGATAGTTTTTGACATATAAGTAATTAAAAATTGAAAAATTGCGAAATCGGCCATTTTTAACCCTCAAACACTATGTGAAAAACTGAAAATTTTAATGTTGCCGAGGTAGGTAGATATTCTTTAAACATCGATTGATGAAATCCCGAAGAGTTTTTTGCAATACAATATTCAAAACTCCTTTGTTTTTTAATTGCTAATCAAGCGTGCGCGACACTATTTTCCACCGACAGTATGGTGCAAATGAAAGGAATAAATTCGTTATTTCGTAAACCGGCGACTTTAAGGAAAAATGCTGAAACAGGTCGATTTTTATTTTTAAGTTATGATATTGTGGCATATATGGCATACTAGTGACGTCATCCGTCTGGGCGTGATGACGTAATGGATGATTTTTTAAAATGAGAATAGGGGTCGTGTTGTAGCTCATTTGAAAGGTTCTTCAATTCTCTATTCATTAATGCAAACATTTACATAATTATTTATACAGGGTGTCCTTCTACTTCTTTTTTTGTCAAATAATTTAATTTAATAAAAAAATTTTGGACACCCTGTATAAATAATTATGTAAATGTTTATATTACTGAATAGAGAATTAAATTACCTTTCAAATGAGCTAGCACACCACCTCCATTCTCATTTAAAAAAATCATCGATTACGTCATCCCGCCCAGATGGATGACGTCACTAGTATAGCATATATGCCACAATATCATAACTTAAAAATAAAAATCGACCTGTTTCGGGATTTTTCCTTAAAGTCGCCGGTTTACGAAATAACGAATTTATTCCTTTCATTTGCACCATACTGTCGGTGGAAAATAGTGTCGCGCACGCTTGATTAGCAATTAACAAACAAAGGAGTTTTGAATACTGTATTGCAAAAAACTCTTCGGGATTTCATTAATCGATGTTTAAAGAATATCTACCTACCTTGGCAACGTTAAAATTTTCAGTTTTTCATATAGTTTTTGAGGGTTAAAAATGGCCGATTTCGCAATTTTTCAATTTTTAATCGCTTATATGTCAAAAACTATCACTTTTAGAGAAAAGTCACTAAAGACCTTTTCTGTTTGGAATGATCCAAAAAATCTAAAAAAACTTTTTCGCATGCAAAAAGAAATAATTTTATGAAAAAAACAAAAAAAAAACGTTTAAAAAATTTTTGACCACCTTTTGGTCCTGGCAACATGCAAATTTGTTAAAAGGAGTCCTTTTTGAGTAAGATTGTGCAAAAAATCCGAATTAGAATATTTTTCCTAGCGGATGCGCAGTGGCTTTCTGGACTATAAGTTGTTCAAAACTTTTCCATTGATAGAAGATATATGTACCTTCTATTGGATCTGAGAGCGCTTCTTGAAATACCGCTTCACTGTAGATATTGAAAAGTAGTGGAGACAGCACGCAACCCTGATGGACTCCTCTCTGTATTTTGATATGTTGGGTATCCTGGTTGTCAACTCTTTCCTTGGCAGTTTGATTCCAATATACAGTCTGTTCCAATGAAAATTTGACCCCCTCACAAACTCAGGAACCAAGAGCTTCTTCAAAATTTAAAAAAGCACGTCAATTTTTAATGGAAGGGGGGCGAATTTTTATGCAAAATTCATGCCCTTAAATGTAACCCCCTACTGCCTCGCATCGACCACCACTTTTTTTAATAGCAAGTGTGGTAGAGTGCTCTATTTCGAGTGGTGTGGTAGAGTCTAAAACGACGCTCTATTTTTTTTAATTTACGGAATAAGTTTGAAGATAATTTTGGAATTAACAAATTTATTATAAATTAGTTAAATCCAAAATTATCTTTAAGTTATTCCGCAAATTAAAAAAAAATTAGGGGGTTCTGTAGAGAAAAAAAAATACCTTTTAAATGATGTGCCACTCGACTACACTTGCTATTAAAAAAACTGGGTGGCTGATGCGGGGCAGGGAAAGGGGGACGAATTTTGCATGAAAATTCGCCCCCCCCCCCTCAATGCAAATTGACATGTTTTTTTAAATTCTACAAAAACTCTTGGTTTCTGAGTTACTGTGGTGATGGTCAAATTTTCGTTGGAACACTCTGTATATTAGATATAATTGTAATTAATATCGTACTTTACTTAACGATTAAAAATATGTGTTGGATTTTACAAATGTTCAAATTATATCGATAAAAACTGGCTTTTCGAAAAAGTACTAAGAGACAAAAAAGTTTTAAAAACATTTTGTTTAACTAATGGTATCACAATAAAAATTTAATTGGAACGTATACAAATATTTGGGGGAGTTTAAGGGAACAAAACCCCCATAAAATTTTTATGAGTTGCGCAATTTTCACTTTTATTTTAACCCTTTGAAGCCCAATTTTTATTAAGTTGAAAAAAAAAACAAGATTTTTGTGAGCTTTATTTATTTTAGTATATTCTTGAAACAAATTCAGTCAATATAAATAATGCTGATCCTGAAGTATATCCTGCAGGATGTGGTATTCTCATGATACCAGCAGTAACATAGCGTAACAAAAAAACTAATGAGAAATAAAAACCAGGTAGCACTTCTTTCTTCCTATTGTTTTGCATGGAACGTTGCAAAACAATTTTTGTCGTGTTTGAGACAAAGTCCAACATTGCAAGATGAACATTTCCACTGTGTTCTGCTAACATTTGCTGTGGTGCTGCAGTTGGTACATCTCAAGGAAGTAGTTCTTTGGGGCATATGAGCAGACTTTGAATGGCGCAGTTCCAAGGGAATAATATGCCTTTTAAATTTACTCACAGGTTTTTCTGCTGATGGTCTTCCCCTTTTAAGTTGTTCTGGAGCTCCAATGAGGCCTCTAATCACAGAGAGTCAGAATTCTTTCAAAGACATACTTTTGGATTGGCTTCTAAGTTGAAATAGAATGAATGCATTTACGACGCAAGTATCCACAAAATAAAAAAATATTCTATGCCACCACTTGTGTGATTTACGATTCACCTCATAAAGACTTTTCAGCATGTCAAATTTGTCAACATATCCCATATGTGAGTTGTAGAGCACTACCATTTGTGGACATGAAACCTCATTCAGAGTAGCCTCTTTTTATCTTCTCTTTACAACTTCGTTTGTTGCTGGATTTTGGTGATTTGATAAAAGAATCACACTTCTGCGATCCATCCATTTCAACGCAGATAGTCCATCTGTTGAAGTACGGTAATCTGAATCTCCTCGATTCATTTGTTTGTCGGTTTTGAACTCTGGTAAATCCTTTCTATTTTTTTGAACGGTTCCACTCCCGTAAAATCCATCCAACAATAAAGATCTCTGAAGATCAATAGAGTTGAAATAGTTGTCAAAGAACACTCGGTGGTATTTATTTACTAAGACCCTTGTTAGATCCTGTACGACTCGTTGTCCTAAGTTTTTTTCGATGGAATTTCCCACTTTACCGGTATAAATCTGGAACTCGCACATGAATCCGCTTGAATCTGCTCTAACCCATACTTTGTAGCCACGTTTTATAGGTTTATTGGGCATGTACTGTCGGATATTGCTTCGACCTTTGAATCGTATCATAGACTCATCAATTGCTTGAAACTCATGTGGATTCAGTGCTGCAAGAAACGATTCCTGGAGTTTTGCCAGTAGAGGACGCACTTTGTAAAGTTTGTCAAATCCTGGATCAGTTTTTTTTGGCTGCACTGTATTATCAACCAGATGTAAATTGCCTAGTAACCAAGCGAATCTGTTACGTGACATAGCAGAACTGATGAAAGGGTCTCGTAATTCATCACGTGACGACCAATAATCTCTGTAACTGGGCATTTTCTTTATACCCATTAGTAAATTTACCCCAAGAAATGTTTTGACTTTTTCTTCTGTGGTAGGTGTAAATCGTAATGTAAACGATTGAACGTGATGTAAATTGGTTTGAAAAACAATTAGGTGAATTAGATCCTCTGGAAATAGTTCCAAAAATACATCTGTGGGGCTCTCTGCAGAATTTGGAATGTTTGGGCCTGTAGTTTCAGTGAATTGATTTGTTTATGTTACATAACTTTCATTTTGGGTCCAAAATATAGAGTTATTTCGCTTTGCTAGCCGTACTGCTAGCGGTACATCGTCTTCACTATCCGATTCCGATTCTTGGTTATTTGGAGTCTTGGTTGTTTCATCTTGATTGTTAATTTGATCTTCAAACACTATGTCCATATTTCCAATATCAAAGGCATCCTCATTATTTGGTCGCCGAAATTCATCAATATCCAATTCATCTCCCAAAACTCTTTCAATATCAGAGACAACTGACTCCTGGTCACTTGGAATTATTTCATCTAATAAGGCGTCAACCTCGTTTTGGGACATACTTTTCAAATGCCTGAAGCTCCACTTTTGGTCTTGCATATTTGCAGAATTCATATAGCAAGTGCCCTGTGGTCGTGCCAGAATACCACGTAAAAGACAGTGATCTACAAAAAAAATTGAAATGTATTCATGCAAATAACAGTACTTAGTGTGAAACAGACTTCAAAAATATCACTTACCCGCAATATTTTCTAATTAATTATAATCGAATAAACAAATAAACAATTAAAATATGTCGCTCTGTCAACTCTGAACGTCCGCTTCAAATATTTGCTTGACTAATTATGTTATCCAGTCAATGTTATTCAATAAAATCGATTATAAACTGGTAGATACATATAGTATAGGCAACCAATTTTACACGCTGGTATGACTGTATAGCCGCTGGAAAGTTTAAAATAAATGTTTATAAAGGTGGTCATCTCAGCATACCGACAGTTTTTATGAGTTGCGCAATTTTCACTTTTATTTTAAGATGTTTCTCCATAAGAATAGCACATGTCCGTTTTAAATAAAAAATCTCTAATATTTTTCCACATATTGGAAAAAATCTATTTTTATTTTGTAACTGAAAAGGGCTGTAACTTTTTTTTATGCGCATATTTGTACTAATTTAACTAGATTCAATCGAACTATTTTTGTTCCCAGAATATGTGACTTAATTTATGATCTGCCTTTTTGTTACATCCTGTATAATCTTAAAGTCCTATATCCAAGGGACGATTATAATATGCTCTTATCGTTTATCTAGAGTGCGCCTATATATTTAACAAAACATTTTCTTATCCAATCTTTGACAGTATAGAAAACCGAACAGAAATCCATTTTTCCATTTTCTGTGCGTTGAACGGAAAATAACGTACCCATCTTATTCATCTCTACCCATCGGAGCAGGTGAGCTGAACGTGTTTCGAAGCCCGTTGATTTGGTGAGTTGAACGAAATCGATAAATTCCTGTCCTACCCAACGACTACGTGTGCTGAACGTTATAACCGTTACCCTATCATCTGACGTATTGAGTTCGATACCTCCTTCCTTATCCATTAATCTTGCGTTGAGAAATAAATGTGAATCCTTATTAATTCTCCCGGTTGTCGGGACGCGCCGGCCGGTCGTCTATCGAATATTTTGACATTAACTTTCATTAACATGAAAGTCGAATATTATGTAAAACGTAATATTTAAATATCGAAGTATTTATCGTTGTAGTAAATATCCAAAGTATGTAAAAAATTTAGTAAAAATTTAGTAAAAAGAGCAAAGCAAAAAGGATGGTCAGACTTTTGTATAGCAATGGAAACAAATAGCAGGGAAAACCAAAAATTATTCTACAGAACCCTGAAAACCCTCAAAAACCAAAACAGGAAAGTGGTTGTAAACAACCTTCTTTCAAAAGAGGGAACCCTGATATTGGAAGAACAGAAGAAAATAGAAAGATGGAGAGAGCATTTTAATGACTTATTTAATTCCAAATTTACATCCCAAATTGATGACATAGAGAGAGAGGTGCCCGGGGGAAACGAAGAAATCATAGAGGACGAAATAAAAGCAGCAATCCAGCAGCTGAAATTAGGAAGAGTAGCAGGCTGTGACGACATATTCCCTGAAATGATAAAATTTTTGCCAGCAGCAGTACAAAGCGTATTGTTATATCTGATTAATATGGCGTATAGAACCAAAACAGTACCGCAAGATTGGACAACTTCCATTGTAGTGCCGATATTAAAGAAAGGTGACCCTAAATCCTGTAACAATTACAGAGGTATCTCGCTACTAAGTGTCCCAGGAAAAGTGTACGAGAGAGTACTAGAACAGCGAATTAGAAATTTAGTGGAGGGAGATCTCGAAGAAAATCAGTGCGGATTCAGACCGGGAAGAAACACCCAAGATTTAATCTTCACATTAAGGCAGGTAGTTGAAAAAACCGTTGAAAGAAATGGATAGGAAATTATGGGATTTATCGACCTCGAAAGTGCTTTTGACCGAGTCCCAAGGCGAATCATTTGGAATTCCTTAATCAGAAAAAATGCCCTGGATAATCTAACTAATGCAACTAAAAGTTTCTATGTCGAAAATGCGAAGGTACACGTAAGACAAGGAAATAATATCTCGGAATCTTTCAGGACAAGATTTGGGGTACGTCAAGGAGGCATATTAAGCCCATTGTTGTTTATAGCTGTCATGGATGAAATAATGAAAGCATGCAAACAAATGACAAAAGCCTGTCACATAGGTTACAGACTCAGGCAAACGGTATCAATACACGCAATGGCGTACGCGGATGACCTCATTATTATGGCACCTACAGCAAAAGAACTGCAAGAAAATTTGGCTATATGGAAAAAGCATTAAGAGAGAGAGGAATAATAATAAATGCCAGGAAACCATAAGTAATGAGTATACCACATCAACAAGATTTCCAAATCACAATAGGCGATGAAACAATTGAAAAAATGTCATAGTTCAAACACTTAGGAGGGTTCATTAACGAAAATGGAAATATTGAAACAGAAGTAGACAGCAGAATAAGAAACACCGAAAGACTTTTTCATGCTGTAAGGAAAGCTCTGCTCAATAAGAAGGAAATCACGAGACAGACGAAGTTGAAGGTCTTTAATTCCATCTACGTGCCGGCACTAACTTATAGCAGCGAATCATGGATAATAAACCAACGTAATGCTTCGAGAATACAGGCTGTGGAGATGAACTACCTAAGGAGAGTACCTGAAGTCTCCAGGAGGGATCGTATCAGAAACGAGGATATCAGAAAGCGCTTGCAAACAAAATCAGTTTTGGATAGAGTTGAAGAAAATCAGCTGCGATGGTTTGGCCACCTGAATCGAATGCCAAATGAGAGACTTCCCAAAATAGTCTGGGAGTGTAAGGCGCATGGCAAAAGTAAAAGACGCACACTTCAGCTAGCATGGAACAAACTATTGAGAAGCCTTTAACAAAAAGAAATATAGAGTTCAGGCAAGTAAAAACTTTGACAAACAACAGAAGAGAATGGAGAAGAACTTATACTGGAAGCGCCATCATAATTTATTTTTAGATTTTAATTAGGCTGTATGTAGTTATTATACAGGGTGTCCCAAAAGTAGTGGAACGGTCGAATATTTCGCGAACTAAACATCGGATCAAAAAACTGAAAAATACGTGTTTAATCATTTTCAAAAATCTATCCAATGACACCAAACACCAACCCCCACTACACCCCCTGGAGGTGGGGTGGAGGGTAACTTTAAAATCTCAAATGGAAACCCCTAGTTTTTCTTGCAGATTTGGATTCGTTACGTAAAAGTAAGCAACTTTTATTCAAGACATTTTTTCGAACTGTGGATAGATGGCGCTATAATTGAGAAAAACGATTTATCCTGATACCATAGGTAAATTATAGAAACGGTCTAATATCTCGAGAAATACACTTCAAAATGAGAAACCAAAAAAAAAGGTTTTTAATACTTTTCGAAAACCTATCGAATAACACTAAACATGACACTCCAACCTACCCCCTGGAGGTGGGGTGGGGGTAACTTTAAAATCTTAAATAGCAACCCCCACTTTTTATTACAGATTCGGATTCGTCATGAATTAAGCAACATTTATTCGAAACATTTTTTAGAATTGTTGATAGGTGGCGCTTTAATTGGAAAAATACGATTTATTAGCGCCATCTATCAGCAATTTTAAAAAATGTTTCGAATAAATGTA
The DNA here is from genome assembly GCF_917563875.1 of Diabrotica virgifera virgifera. NCBI lineage: Eukaryota > Metazoa > Arthropoda > Insecta > Coleoptera > Chrysomelidae > Diabrotica > Diabrotica virgifera. The sequence goes on along the minus strand of NC_065443.1, from coordinate 240,417,857 downwards.
GCTTAGTTTTTCATGACGAATTCGAATCTGTAATAAAAAGTGGGGGTTGCTATTTAAGATTTTAAATTTACCCCCCATTCCGTCTCCAGGGGGTGGGTTGGAGGGTCATTATTGGTGTTTATCGATAGGTTTTCGAAAAATATTAAAAACCTGTTTTTTGATTTCTCATTTGGAAGTGTATTTCTCGAGATATTAGACCGTTTCTATAATTTACCTATGGTATCAGGATAAATCGTTTTTCCCAATTACAGCGCCATCTATCCACAGTTCGAAAAAATGTCTTGCATAAAAGTTGCTTACTTTTACGTAACGAATCCAAATCTGCAAGAAAAACTAGGGGTTTCCATTTGAGATTTTAAAGTTACCCCCCACCCCTTCTCCAGGGGGTGTAGTGGGGGTTGGTGTTTGGTGTCATTGGATAGATCTTTGAAAATGATTGAAAACGTATTTTTCAGTTTTTCGATCCGATGTTTAGTTCGCGAAATATTCGACCGTTCCACTACATTTGGGACACCCTATATAAGTTTATATTTATTTTTGAAATGTAAAATTTGATTTTCGACCCTGGCGTCAGCCGGTAAAAGAAATAAAGATTATGTATGTATGTACGTATTTATCCTTTTTGTTTGTTCAGATCGAAATAAATGAGTTAACAAAAACGGATCTTATCTCCAACTGTAAGTTGCTACCCGAGGTTATTATTATTGAGTTTAAAATATTATTAGCTACTGAATATCTGGATAATCCAAAAATCAAAACAAGCCCATCCGGTTTTATTTTCAAACTACCCGCAATATAAAAATTCATTTCAATATCTTTTCGTAGAATAATTTAGTGGTGATTTCAACCCTTCGGACCCTTTCTCCTTTATGATTATTCCCAATGAATAAAACAATCATCTGAGCCATCGTGTTCAAGAAACAAGGAGAGAAGTGGATGTTCATCGTTTCGTCAGAATGTTCGGTGTCAATAGCTAACATTTAGCTAGCAGGCTGAGTGTCGGCCAGTAATCAGATTGATTTTATCGAAATGTCTTGAATCCGGTGAAACTGGCGAGGATTCCGGCCATATTCGGAGTCAGCAATGGACAGAAAAGAAAACGAGAAAATTTACAGTTGTTCAGTTGTTAGGCGATTTGAGAAATTCTTTTGTGAGATCTCGCTTTAGTTCGAGGTGTTCTTACGAAAATTGAAGCAGTCACTCGCAAGAGGAAATTCAAATTGAATTTTATATTGGCGGAATATTACTGACACTTTTCTTCGTGGTATTATGTCTAATAGCTTTTTATTGGCGAATGGCGTTTTCTGCAGACAATTGACTTTGTTTTAAATGGCAGCCGCATTTTTAGTTAAAATGCTTTTTAAGACGTCATTTCTCTATTTTAAATCAGATCATAATTACGCTGGTGTAATTAAATTTAAAATATATACTTAATTATTCTGCTTAATAGGGCTTGAAGAATCTAAAACTAAAAAATACTGGCACAGGCATTGGTCACTTAATTGATTGCGAATTTAATTAAAATTGTAAATGAGTCTCCCTTAAACGTAAATATTTTGTAATAGACAAAGAGGCAGCGCTGAAAAATCTCTTTGAATTTACTAAAGCTAGGTTTTTCACAGTTGATTACTGTGAGTGTGTAGAGAAACATACTGCGGTCGGTCAGGCGAAACGTAGAACAGGAGTTACTGATAGGGTATCAAAGTTGCTTTCCTACGAAGGTAATTAAATCCATTTACTAAGGCTAAGAATCAGTACACACATTCTGAATTAAATATAAATAAAAGTTATTATAATCGGTCAGCTGTATGACGGGACAGAGCCGGTCTTTCGGCCCCAATATTCGATTGAGCTGAAATGAATTTTGGCTCGCAATTTTTTCGTCCAGCATGGATTTACTTGAAATTTTCACAGAAGATAGTGAATAGTCCAAGGATCATGTTATATATCATGCCGCTATCAAACGCTAAAACCTTGGGGATGGTTGCCACCCCATCTCGGGGGTGGGAATTTTTTATTACATTTTAACCATGTAATTCTATGGAAAAAGTGATTCTAAGAAAAAAATGTTTTTTACATTTCCTTCGTAAAACTAATATTTTTCAAGTAATTCGCGCTTGATAAATAACAGTTTTTCGACGAAAAAATCGACTTTTTTACAGGGTTTTTTGAGAATACCTCGAAAAATATTCTATATATTTTTGGCGATAAAAAGTTTCTTCAAACATGATTTTGTAGGATTGTTAAAGAGCTATAAGACTGTGGACATTAAATTCCGTAAGATCCCTTAGTTTTTAATTGGGGCGGGTTTAAATGGCTCGAATAAGGGGGCGTTTGCTGGTAAATAGAGGATTTAAACAGCTATATGTGGCTAACTGTTTACTGTAAGTAAAATCTATGCACAGGGTAATTTTAGTCATTAAAATAGCTTCAATTTAGTAGTTTATAATTTTTTTCGTATCTTCAGTACTTTCGGAGATATTTTGAAGTAAATGGTGAAAAATACCAAATTGCAAAAAATAAATTTTTCTTTAAACTCTAATTTTCCCAAAATTAGGCATATTAAATAGGTCAAGCTCCTTAAGTATATTGATAATATAAATATAAAAGGAACTAAAGAAAGGTGAAGACCAATTTTGAATTAGGAAGGTAGTTAGGGGCTTGTTTTCACTGATTTTTTCGTAGAGAAAAGCAGGTACCGATCTTTTTTGATTATAAGTCGCTTAATTTTCATGCTAGAAACTGCTTATTATTATTTTTGAAAGGTATAATTGTATACTTGAAAAAAGTTTATGTAAGTTTTCCTCGAAAATTTCTAATTTTTCCCATTATTTGGCTTTGAATATTTCAAATTATGCATTTGACGAAAAAAGCTTACCTTTAACATGCCGTATCTTGGTTTGTATTGGTCTTAAAGATATTATTTAAAAAGAATTTGGTTTGTGTCACTAAAAGATACAATTTCGATATATACAGTTTTTTTGATTAAATGCGTATTTTTCGAGGTATTCTCAAAAAATCCTCTAAAAAAAGTTGATTTTTTCGTCGAAAAACTATTAGTTTCAAGCGCGAGTAACTCTAAAAATATTAGTTTTACGAAGAAAATGTAAAGAGTATTTATTCTTTGAATCACTTTTTCCATCGAATTCCACGGTTAAAATGTAATAAAAAATTCCCACCCCCCGAGATGGGGTGGCAACCACCCCAAGGGTTTTAGTGTATGATAGCGGCATGATATAAAAAATTATCCTTGGACTATTCCCTACTTTCTGTAAAAATTTCAAGGAAATCCGTGCTGGACGATAAAATTGTGAGAAAAAATGCTTCATTTCCTTAATCGACTATTGGGGCCGACCGACCGGCTCTGTCCCGTCATACAGCTGACCGACTATAATAACTTTTATTTATATTTAATTTAGAATGTGTGTACTGATTTTCAGCCTTAGTAAATGAATTTAATTACCTTCGTAGGACAGCAACTTTGATACCCTCTCAGTAACCCCTGTTCTACGTTTCGCTTGACCGACCGCAGTATGTTTCTCTACACACTCACAGTAATCAACTGTGAAAAATCTAATTTTGGTAAATTCAAAGAGATTTTTCAGCGCTGCCTCTCCGTCTATAACACGGTTTTTGCTCCAGATTTTAAAGAACCGCTTGGAATAACATGAAATTTGGCGTACGTAGTCAAAGAAAAAAAGTGATATTGTGCCGATTTGTGTTTTCCCCTGGGAGTGAGTTTCTTCCCCTCGCGGAGGTGAAAAAATATAGGTTGAAAATAAGTCCCGAAGTGGATAAAATAACTAATTCTATGTAACTTTTATTCTAGAGGGTTTCTCAATAAGTTAAATGATTATGTTCATTCTTCAACAGAAAAAAAAAACACGATTTAGACGGTTTTTCGCAAATAACTCACAAAGTAAGTATTTTATCGGAAACATTATTAAGAAAAATATCTAAACCCGGTAGAAGCAGAGTTGTAACTAATGAAAATATGTGCATATTCGTCAAATTCCAAGTCGAATATTTCAACCTGAAATATCCAAAAAATTAAGCACTTTTTGGGTAAAACTCATTACAATTTTTTTAAAGTATTTAAAAAAAGTCTTACAGCCGGTTTCCGAAACGTTATTCAAATCTTCGATCATCTAATCGAGCTGTTAGATTTGATCAACTGTTAACCAGTGACCGGTTTCTGAAACGTCGATCATCTTAAAATTATATGATCATAGAAAATCGATTATCTGACATACGATTTGGTATCGATACTGTCACAATCGGCTGTCATCCTTCAAAATTTCATTTTATAACCAAAAAATTTCAATCCATCCATAGTATATAACTACAAACTACATAATTTATAAAATATATTAAAAATGAGCAATACCAACGGAAATCCTCCACGCAAAAATTATACTGAGAGAGAGAGAGAAATGTTTGCTGTTGGAAATAATTGGAAAGTAAGTACGAAATTGTCTAACTTATAGAACAAATTTCTAATTGTATTTTTGTTTTCAGATACAAGCATGTTATAATTGAAAACAAATAATAATGTACCAATGATATGTCCACCAACCAAAACAATGAAACCTGGGAAAAAATAGCGCTGAATTTCCCAGAACTCCCAAGCAGCTGAACACTGCATATATAAACTTAAAAAGGGTCACTCCCCAAAAAGTAGTAGAGGAAAATGTAAGTGTATAAAACTTTCGGTTGATTTAGAGCTATATGGATTAATTACATTGCAGATTCAAAAATATAATGAGCAGAAGGTTTTGGACCAGTTGAAGAGAGACCAAACTGCGGACAAAGTAGGTATACTTAAATTTATAGCTCTTAACACCAGGTCAGTTGAATTACACTATTTCTGAGTGGAATATTTATATAAAAATATAATCCAATGAAACTAATTGCATGATGGGAACTAACCTAGTGTTGAGACAATAGAAGTTTAGTATTTGAGGGTGTTAACGCCAAAGAGGTGTAAGTCATATTTGTGAAATGATGGAAGTCTTGCTTTATAACTTTGATAAATAGACATTTTTGCATCAGGAAAAGTGGTGTAAGTATTTACAGTAAAAACTTACACACCACTTTTTCTCTGAAGAGGTATATAATATCAAGATTATAAAATAGGGCTTACATCATTTCAAGAATATGACTTACACCACGTTGATTTTAACCCATTCATTTCCTAATCAGTAATGAACTAATGAATTGTTTTCAGAAAGACATACTTGCAACAGGTGGTGGCACATTTAGGCCTCGTCTCACAGATGTACGGGCACAAATCTTGAGTTTGATTGGCAATCAAATCCAACCTTTATGCAACAGTTGTGACAGTGCATCTGGTTTCTTCAGATCTGGTGAGTCCTTATTTTATTAATTTATTTAAGTAAAGGTAACTAATTTTAAATTTATTTATATATATATAATGCCTGATCAATATTTCCAATATTATCTGAACAATAACCTGTATATGGTCTTGATCTGTACAAAACTTCTGAATTAGAACATCTTTTTGTTCAGCACGTTATCCACAAATGTAGTAGAGTGACCATTAGTTTAACTATTTAAAACTATTATCTGATAATGCTAGGTTTATGTATTCTATGGATGTAGCAATAGAAAGAAGCCACCTTCTGTTAAAAAGGATGATTAGAAGAGGGAGGTATGGTATAGTCGGTCTAGTCAGTTTTCTAAAGATTAACTTAAGTTTATCCATTGTTTCCAAAGTACGTACATCCGGATGTAAGTTTTTGACTGAATCTAGAATGTTTTTGGCATCTGAAAGATTTCCATCTAAAATGGATATTGTATCCTACAGTTCTAAGCCAATTTAAGATTTTTTGAAAGGTATTATTGTTTAAAGTTTGATTGTTAAAGATATTATTTCTATGTTGATCAATAATAAATCTGATAACAAGGGTGATAAGCGGTTACCCATAGCCAGACCTTGTGCCTATCTATAGACATCATTAAACAAAAAAAAGATCTTCTGTAAACCAAATTTAAGCAAACTTAAAATATGAGAATTAATATCTATAAATATTATTAATATGAATTAATTATTATAATTATTCCAATTCTAAATTAAGATAGATTATTAACTTAGCTATTAAGATAGCTAAAGTAAAGAAAAAACTATCTGGTACATCTAAAACAATTGAATTTTTTTTATTTTTATAGTTGCACAAGATAGTCAAGTGGAAGTGGATTACCTACAATTGGAAGACACATAGCAGACGTCCAATGTACCCTCTACTTCCACTGTGCTGCTCAGTACACCCACGACAGCTGCTGTCCTGCCCAAGAAGACAGCCAAGATGTCTCAGGCTCGTTCAAAAAATAAAAAAGTAAAAGATCTAGGGAGCGAAACCCTTAATGTATCTTTTACAAAAAAAAAAATTGAAACAGCAAGACTAGAAAAAAGAAGTAAGATAGTATTTTTCAACAAGAAAAAAAGAAATTTTAGAAGTAGAGCTTCAAATAAAAAAATTCAAACTCAATAAATTATTAGGTAATAGTGGTTAGGTATGTACCTAATAAAGTAATTTTAAATAAAAATTGTAATTTCTTTAAATAATAAAATTAATAAAAAATGTGTTTTTCAAAGTTTATTTACCTACCTGTTAGAATGAGTTATTACCTACTAGCTTCGTCCTCTGCTTCTTTGTCTTAATGCATTCCACAATTCTTCATTTGTTATGGTGTTGGACCAATACATCTTCAGAATATTTTGTGGGAATCTATTTACAAAAACTCTTCCTTGCATTTCCTTCTGATATTGTTCATGTCTCACTCCCATATCGTAGTATCCCTCACATATAGTAGTATTGATTTGATGATACTATTAAATGTGTTTTGGCTAATTTATGTTGAGATATGATATGAGAGGATTTCAAAGGCCTGTTGTCTGTTGTTCTTTTTCCTATTCTATGTTTAATGTTTGCCTGGACTCCAACTTTTGCACTATTATACTATCAAGATAGCAGAATTCTTTAACATGTTTTATTTCTTCTTGATTTATGTATAGTTTACCATGCTCACTTATTCCTATTCTCATCTCTACTATCTTATGATCTTAGTGATGATTTTAAGACCAACCTCATCTGCCTTTCCCTCCAGCTTCCTTATCACGTTCTTCATGTCATCTATTGTATGTGATATCAAGCAGATATCATATTGCATATCCCAATGTTGGATTTAATTGGCAACCAAATCTAATCTTTATACAACAGTTGCAGATGGTGCATCTGCGTACTTGCCATGTAGTGAGTCCTTATTTTATTTAATTATTTAACAAAAGGTAAGTAGTAATTCTAAATTAAATATTTAAAATTAAACATTATTTTTTTATTTTCACACTAACACAATATGTTGAAGTAGAGCTAAACTAATGCTCCCCTGTAGCACCATCTACATGTGTGTGCAGCCCAACATACGGTGAGCATGTAAAGGTTGGAATAAATTCATTTTCTCCAGAATGGACGATTTTGGGAAAAAATCCCGAAAGAGGTCAATTTTTATTTTTAAATTACGACTTTTTGGCATTATTATCATACTAGTGACGTCACCCATCTGGGCGTGATTACGTCATCGATGATTTTTTTAAATTAGAGTAGGGGTCGTGTGGTGGCTCATTTGAAAGGTAATTGAATTTTCTAATCAGTAATATAAACATTAACATAATTACTTATACAGGCTGCCCAAAAAATTTTTTTTGATTAAATTTATTGACATAAAAAGAAGAATATATTTTATGTCATTTATTTGATTCAAAATACACTTTACTGCTCTTAGAATTTAGAAAACAGAAAGAAATGTTTATTTGAAAAATATTCTTTGCTTTTCGCTTAAATTAAATGTTCAAAGTGTCAAGAGGCAGGTGGGTGGCTGCTTTAATATTGAATTTAAGCAAAAAACAATATTTATTTGTCAAATAAACATTTTTTCCTGTATTCTGATAGCAGTAAAATGTATTTTGAATTAAATAAATTACACACATTCTTCTTTTTATGTTAATAAATTTAATTAAATTTTTTTTTTGGACAGCCTCTACAAATAATTGTTATTGTTTAGATTACTGAATAGAGAATTGAATTACCTTTCAAATTGACCTGTTTCGGGATTTATTTCCAAAATTGCCCAAAATGAATGTATTCCAACCTTTACGTGCTCACTGTATAATTACACTATAATATATTTAATTTTAAAAATTAAATTATAATTAAATAACTAATAATTTTAATTAAACACTAAAATACCCTTTATTTAATAACTATTTAACCTATATAATAACTAAAAAACTCTATTTAATAACTCTAAACAACTATTTATAAACATTAACAGCCCTTTAATCAACCAATAACCTCAAATTAGGTGACAGTTCCTTTTGGTCGCCGTGTGACATGCGAAATTGGTTAATCAGCGTTTCGGAAACTCAAAACACTTATGATCGGCTGTTAACTAACGATTAATCGTTTGTTAAATCATATGATCGACTGTTCTTGAACTCCCGTTTAACTGGTGTTATTGAAACTCAAAATGTATTTGATCAACGATTAACCATCGATTACATAATTTTTGAGATGATCATCCTTTCGGAAACCGGCTGTTAATTTTGTTTATTTTTAAAAGTTTTTAGCATAAAAAGTAAGCAAGTTACGAATAAAATAAAGTTGGTCCCTTTATTTTGGTAAAACAAATCAGGAAAATCACCCTTAATTAACATGTTAAATGAAATTATACGATACCGCTTCACAAGTTGCTTTAATTATGTATTATTTATGGTAGGGGAGCAACGTATGCTAAATGTGCAGTTACTCTTGCGTTATGGGGACCTATTTTGGGTTGTGAAGATTAGGTCCTAAAATCAAAAAAAGTTTTAAGTAAAGTTTTCCATTTTAGTGGGGACTTTCCATTTTTAATTTAATTTTCCATTTCCAACAATCGTTTTTTTCAGATTATAGCGCCATCTATCCATAATTCGAAAAAATATCTCGAATAAAAGTTACTTATTTTTACGTAAGGAATCCAAATCTGCAATAAACAATGGGGATCCCATTTAAGATTTTAAAGTAACCCCCCACTCCAACTCCGCGGGGGTCGTGTTTGCTGCTATTCGATAGATTTTTCAAATATTGAATACGTGTATTTTTCAGTTTTTCGATCTGATGTTCACTCCCCACCCCTCTATGTAGGAGTAGTGTTTGATGTCATTCGATAGATTTTTGAAAAATATTGAGCACCTATTTTTTAGTTTTTCGATCTGTCATTCATTTTGCGAATATTCGTTTTTTTTTCTTGTAAAACTTTGGGACTCGCCCATTTTCTTACGCCCCGCTCAAATCGTCAGATTTTTTAAATATACACTGTTTTGCATGTACTTAACTTAACTTATCTTAATATGACGATTTCGAGTTTTTCTAAGGATAGAATTTTTTTTTCGGCCACTCCTTAACGAACTTCCCTGCATTAAGAGCCAATATATCGCACTAATAAAGTTTTCCATTTTAGTGGGGCCTTTCCATTTTTTATTTTTTTCCATTTTAATCTATTTTTTTTAGATTGTAGCTCCATCTATCCATAATTCGAAAAAATATCTCGAATAAAAGTTACTTATTTTTACGTAAGGAATCCAAATCTGCAATAAACAATGGGGGATCCCATTTAAGATTTTAGAGTAACCCCCCACTCCACCTTCGCGGGGGTCGTGTTTGCTGCTATTCGATAGATTTTTCAAATATATTGAATACGTGTATTTTTCAGTTTTTCGATCTGATGTTCATTCCCCACCCCTCTATGTGGGAGTAGTATTTGATGTCATTCGATAGATTTTTGAAAAATATTGAGCACCTATTTTTTAGTTTTTCGATCTGGCATTCATTTTGCGAATATTCGATTTTTTCTTGTAAAACTTTGGGACTCGCCCATTTTCTTACGCCCCGCTCAAATCGTCAGATTTTTTAAATATACACTGTTTTGCATGTACTTAACTTATCTTAATATGACGATTTCGAGTTTTTCTAAGGATAGAATTTTTTTTCGGCCACTCCTTAACGAACTTCCCTGCATTAAGAGCCAATATATCGCACTAATAATACAATAGTGTCGTAATTCAAAATGTTTCGAATTTGACATAACACTATATTCAGACGTGAAATTCAAGTCCCTAAAGTCCCTAAAGTCAATAAAACCGTCGTTTTAATAGTGCAAAAAGTGAATAAGAGATGACGCCATAAGACGTTATTCATGACTGACCGACTATAGTTATCACCCTCACAATATTGCGCCATTTGTAGTTGCGGCCAACAGTGATCGGGAATGTACGTGTTGCTTTGCTCATAATTTTGAGTTTTCACGTTATTGCTGAATCAGGTATGTAATTTGCATATCTCTATTTTGAGTTGTTGCATTCTTGTTGATTTGAACCTAACCATAACATTGTTGTTTTTCTATTTATTACACTATTTCTGATTTACACAAACACGTTTTAAAAGAATATTTTTACTAACGACACTATTATTGGTTCAGTTCATTATTTTTGACATGCTACACTATTGTTGAGTCATAACTTAAAACCATTTTTTTGTTGTTTGTAAAACATTTATTAATCATTATCTATTTTTCAATCAACGTATAGAAATAACTCATTTAAAATGTGCAGCAGTGTTATTAAAAAAGCTTACTAAATACTAACTATTTTATAAATTTAGGGTTACCACACTCTTCGTGACGTTCTTGTTCATTTCGTCCATTACCTATGTTAATAATTACTTAATTCATTTTTAAGGGGGCGATTCATAGCAACAACTGATCGTGGGCGATTACTTGTTGCTATGGCAACAAATTTTGAGGATGGCGAGCAGGAAAACTCTTCACCGTCGTTATTCCCACTGGTGAGTACAAATAATGAACCTGGTGCCCAGATAGAAAACAGTGACGTTACTAAAGTACAACCGGCCCCTATACCTTCACCATTTACGAGTCGTCAAAGTACTTCAAGAAATTGACGTAAACAGTGACCTTTAGTAAGGTCAGTAATGTTAATGCTATTAAGTACAGAATCCAACCAAAGGCAATATCACATTTCACCGGTGCACTCAGACCAGAGCGACTTTGATTCCGATGATTCCGACCATGTCGAACAGTAAAACCATCAAGTAGCAATTCCTCAAGAAGCTCTTCTTCAAGAAGCTCTTCATCGGGTTGCCCTTCTACTAGTAGCTCTTGGAAAAAGCAGAAATTATGGCAAATTACGCGGTACAGACGAAAATTTCATATCATTTGCGTCTGCAACTATTTTTACCGCATTTTTACTAAATATTTTAACATCTTCTTCCATACCCCAAAAATATCAATGTGATTTTTGTGAAAATTCCACACCTGTAATTTTGAACCAATCAAAATACGTTATTTTGACAGATCACCTTGGCAACGGAGGTATTTTATCGGAAATTTTTTGCTCGTGGGGTACCCAACAGCGAATTATAGTGGAAATTTTTTGACGTTTACAATAACAGAACATTTTTGACAGACTGGTTTTTATTTGTTTACATAATTTAGTTTTGATTCATTTTCTATCACTTGTAGTTACTCAAAACTTATGTAAAATTGAAGAATATACTATTTTCTATCTTGAAATGGTATTCCCATGCAACTACAATGAGTAGAAATTACGAATAATGTGAAAGCCTAAATAATTGCTGACAAAGCTATGGCGCGCTATTAATCTGTTCATGCAGCTTTGGATTTTCAAATGCAAATTTGGTGTGGAATTTTCTTAGCGAATACCACGCGAAGTCAAATTAATATCCGGAAATTTTTTTTTTGATCATGAATATTTTTAGAAAATTTCCCTCGTCTGCGACTCGGGAAATTTTCAAAATATTCATGATCTCAAAAAAATTTCCGGAAATAATTTGACCTCTAGTGGTATTACTAGTGAAAATTTCAAAAATGCTGATGAGAATGGAAAAAACAATATTGTTGTGACGTACGAAAACCACTCGAAAGAAAAAGAACTGTCCAGAAAGGAGAAAGAAAAAGAAAAAAATGCTAACATATAAAATATATTAGATTCAACAATATTCGCCGTATTTGACTTGCAAGCTGTGCTGCCAGTACCAAGAGGCCAAGTTTCAATATTTTTTTTTTATAAAAGTAGAATTAACTGTTTTAATTTTACAATGAGCGACAAAGAGTCCTCAAAATTTCCCAAAAACTGACGTAAACCGCAGAAAAAAAATTATTAAATCAAGTTGTAGTAACACAAAATATTTCATAAATAATGTCATAACTAAAAATAATATTTTATTTCGATCATTTTGCTTAGAACAATACCGTTTTAACTCAAAATTCTTAAATAACTTCACTGACAGTATTTTTTTATGTATTAATTTTTTGTTTACCTGCAATAGGAAATGAGTAATGAGTTTTTCGTTGATTCTGAAAAATCACCTTTTTTGAGTTAGGACACTATTGTATTATTAGTGCAATATGATAGAGGTACATTTTCAGGGTACAAGGATTCTCCCCATGTAATAATCTGACGCGCTCGAGTAACTGCAAAAATCCCCGCTTGGAATCCCCTACCATTAATATGATCTGTAAGCTTCATCGGTACAAAGTGCTAATTTAAAAAAAAAATTAGTTTTAAATACAATTTTTTAAATTTTTATTTTGAAAAAAATTATTCTATTTTAAAATAACTTTTCTATCATAAAGACGAATTATACATTTTAGGTTACTTCGTCGATATTTAGTAGTATGATCAAATGATCACATACAGTTCGAAATGTGTTGTTGTCTGTCTCACGATCTATATTTTGCATCTTCTATTAGTTAAAATGTTGTGGTAACTAAAGGCAGATGTTGGTATTTAACTTGCTATTTGGTACTTATTTATACAGGGTGTTTCATTAATAATTGTCCATATAGTAACTGGAGAAACCTTAGCGCAAAATACGAAGATTTAACCTAAAACACTCAAAATAAAATATGGTTCCTTACTGAGTTACAGGGTGTTTTATCTAAAAATTTAAAAACTATTTTTGCTCAGCATTTTAAAACTCTTCGACCTATACGAAGCTATACGAATTGGTAAGAATAAAGTCATTAGTTTTCGAGATATTTGAAGTTAAATATGAAACGGCACAGTTATTTTGATTAATTTATGATATGATTCATATGATTATAATTTAAAAATTATTTGTACCCAGTACTTTAAAACTACTCGGCGTATCCTTATCATACTTGGCAGAAAGTGTAGGTACTGTACACCCTACCAAATTAAGATAAATAAACGTTTCTAGCTACTACCAGAGGCGTACGATATGGGATAGTGGCTGGTTCACCCTTCCCAAATTCTACGCCACTGACGAAATTGCTGTTTTAGTGTAATTTTTTGATTTTGCAATACTTTTTATGGAAATAATGTACTCTTCATTCGTAACGATAAAATGATTAGTTTTCAAGATATTTGAAATTAAAAATGAAGCGACACAATACACTGATCAAAATAACCGTGTCGTTTCATTTTTAACTTCAAATATCTCGAAAACTAATGACTTTATCGTTACGAATAAAGAGTATATTATCTTTATAGAAAGTATTTTAGAATCCAAAAATTGAACTAAAATAGCAATTTTGCCAATGGCGTAGAATTTGGAAAGGGTCAACCATCCACTTTCCCCCGTCGTACTCCTCTGGTAATAGCCATAAACGTTTGTTTAGCATAATTTATGAGCTTGTATAGTACCTCTACTTCCTGCCAAGTATGAAAAGGGTCCGTTGAATAGGTTTAAAATGCTGAGCCGTTGAATAGTTTAAAATAAAAAATAATTTTTAAATTTTTAGATAAAACACCCTGTAACTCAGTAAGGAACCACATTTTATTTAAGTGTTTTAGGTTAAATCTTCGTATTTTGTGCTAAGGTTCCTCCAGTTACTATATGGACAATTATTAATGAAACACCCTGTATAAATTCATAGTCAACGTCTTAAGATTAACATTACTTTCAGAATAAAAAACGGTGGCGAACGACAACTACCAACAAATAACAATACTCATCTATCCAACACTATTTCAACATATTCACGTGTAATAACAAATACGAATGCCTTACACCTGATTCTGGTCAATGTTTTGTGCCTGTATGAAAGCATTGCAATAGCACGATCATTTCACAGACAAGTAATGTTTTATGTTTACTCATGGCCATGTTTACATGTAAGGGTGGTTAATAGTATACCACAATTTTCTGTTTGTTTCTTATTTTTCATCAGACATTTCCTCTGCTGAGTTTATAGCTTTTAATCTTTGTTAAAGCACAGACGAGAACTCAGATCGCCAAGGATTTGAGCTATGTATAAGAAATATTTAAAAATATAAAGACGTTACTTATTACCACTCTTGTAATAATGAGTTCCCGTTTCCAGGGAACGAAGAAATATTTGGTAATATATTTTCATTTTCAGTGAAATAATTAGAAAGTTAATTTGCCTAAAAATGTCGGTATTTTAATTTATCTGTCTCATCGTGAATGTGCGCTGGTTGAATTCATCATGATTCAACATGATTCAACATATATATGCAAATGCCACAACAGCAATAAACTTTCACACCCAAACTCAAAAAATAAAACTAAAAAGGGCAGTTAGACAATGAGACAAGATGTCACCAAAACTATTCAATGTCTTAATGTAGCATGCATTCCAGATGTTAGAACGGGAAAACGGAGGTTTGAATGTCGATGGTGAAAGGCTGAACCACCTATGATTTGCAGATGACATAGTTCTAATAACCGACTTCTTAAAGGAAGGCCACAGAATGCTGCAAGAACAACAATGAATTTCTCAGAAAGCAGGGTTGAAAATAAACTTTGGGAAAAATAAATGATGACCAATTTAGTACCTAGCAAACCATGGAAACTAGAAAACTACCATATTTCAACAGTTGACAAATACATCTATCTCTGCCACGAAATACAAATAAGTACAGACAACCAAACATGCGAATTATCTAAAAGAATAGTTTTAGGATGGGCAGCGTATGTCAAACTAGGAGACGTGTTCAAGGAAAACATCCCATACTCTGGGCTAATTAGCAAAATTCATGGAAAAGTTATTTACCAGCAATATAATTGCTGGAATCGAATTATAAGATCCTATGTATTAATAATATAGGTATGCAAAGTCAGCATATAGTGTGCTACTTTTTTTATAAACAAAATGGCGCCGACAAATCGTATTTTTTTCAATTATTGCTCTATAACTCCGAAGATTTTAATTTTACAACAAATACACCCAAATAAAAATTCACCGCAATTAAATTCTGCATAGAGGTATGTTTTTCACGATTTGCTCCGATGAAAATTTTCCTCGGAAAATGCGGGTTTTCCCAACGAAATCTCTAATTTTCAAATAAAGTTTTAGGTAAGTAATTATTAATCAATAATTATATAACTTAGTGACATCAAAGCTTTCTTGGTATATATTGTAATTCCAGAAGCTGGTGAAAATTAAACGAATATTTTAGCAACATTTCAATTGTTAATTAACAAATTACGATCGCTATAATAACCAAAATAATTATGATACATTGATCAAACTTTAGTCCGTTCTTTAACGGTAAAATATTGCAAAACCTCTAAATTTTAAAGAACAGCTTGGATTGACATGAAATTTGGCATACACATAGCTAACAAGTCAAAGAAAAAAAGCGATATTATGCCAATATGTGCTTTTGCCCTGGGGGTGGTTTTCACCCCCTTTTGGGGGTAAAAAAATATTCGTCCAAAGAAAGTCAGGAAATGAATAAACTGGCTAATTTTAAATAACTTTTGTTCTATAGAGTTTTTTCACTAAGTCAATACTTTTCGAGTTATTTGGCAGTGAATATGTTCATTTTTTCAACAAAATAACCACGATTTAGCAAACAGCAAAAATATAAGCCTGTAAAAAATTTAAAAAAATGGTTTATATATCACGTATCTACACCTAGTAGAAGCAGAGTTATAGCTAATGAAAAATAGGTTGATATTCGTCAAATTCCAAATGGAATATTTTAACGTGAAATAACCAAAAATGAAGCACATTTCGGGGAAAACTCATTACAACTTATTTAAAGTGTTTAAAAAAAGCTTCATTCTTGTTTTATAAAAAAAATTTCTAGCATCAAAATTAAACAAGTTACGCTCAAAATAAAGTTAGTCCCTTTTGGTTTTGGTAAAAAAATCGAGAAAATCACCCCTTAATTAGTATCTTAAATGAACTTAATCGTTACGAATTCACAAGTTTCTTGACTCGTGTATATATTGTTTATATGATCTGTAAGTTTCATCGGTTCAAAGTCCTTATTATTGAAAGGGCTGTAGTTAAAATGGGTTGAACGAGTCACTGATCACGAATGTATGCAAATTTAGAAACACCAAATCTTAATCAATTTTTGTCTAACAGAAAAACCAAGATATATATTCCAATATAGACTCCCAGAAAAACCAAGATGATATTCAGAAGAGCAAATCTTACTTTTTTTGCTTTTCGAGATTTTTGGTATCTCTAACAATTTATAAGTTACTTTGAAAAAAATCATATTTTTCAAAATTTAAATTTTAAAAAATTTTATTTTGAAAACATTTTTTTTCAAAAATAAGCACTTTGAGTCGATGAAACTTACAGACCATATAAACACAACATAAGTAAAATAATTTGTGGAGCAGTAACGATTAATTTCATTAAAGTTGCTAATTAGGGGATGGTCTTCCCGATTTTTTTTTGCAAAAATAAAAGGAAACAACTTTATTTTGAGCGTAACTTGCTTAAATTTAATGCTAGAAACTTCTTGTAAAAACAGAAATAAAGCTTTTTTAAACACTTTAAAAAAGTTATAACGGGTTTTCCTCAACAAGTGCTTAATTTTTTGAATATTTCACGTCGAAATATTCTATTTGAAATTTGGTGAATATGGATCTATTTTTTCATTGGCTATAACTCTGGTTCTACGAGATCCAGAGACCTAACGCGTACACCGTTTTTTTTTTACTTTTTTATAGGCTATATTTTTGCTAAGAACGTTTTTTTCGACAAAATACTTACTTTTTGAGTTATTTGCAAAAAAACCGTCTAAAAATGTGGTTATTTTGTTGGAAAATGAACATTTTCACTCACAAATAACTCGAAAAGTGTTGACTTGGCGAAAAAGCTCTATAGAACAAAAGTTACTTAAAATTAATCAGTTAACCCATTTCCGGACTTATTTTGGACATATATGTTTTACTCCAAAGATTTTAGATTTACACCAAAAACACTCGTTTTCCCAACAAAATCTCGAATTTTCAAATAGATTTTTTGAGCAAGTAATTATTTATCAATAATTAAATAACTTGGTGAAATAAAAGCTTTCTTGGTATAGATTAAAACTGCAGAAGCCGGGGAAAATTAAAGGAATATTTTAGCAACAATTCAATTGTTAATTAACAATTTACAGTCGCAATAACAGCCAAAATATTCATGAGACATTGATCAAACTTAGAAAGATTATAAACATGTGATGCCTATTTAATATTTTGTCGACAAGATATAAATTTTTAATTTTTTTGCAAAATCTTTAAATGTTAAAAAAAATAGTTATAAACAAATTAACATTTCACAGAAATTGTTTACTATATTATAATTTTAAAAAAGACTTAAAATGCGTATTGCAAAGATCTTGAAAATGAATGCTTTAAAATTGTTTTCCAACCATTTGCAAAAAGTTATGTAACAGAAAAATAAACATAAGATTACTCTATTGTTTAGAATTTGTTTTAATTGTTTCAAAGCTTAAAAGTGAGTTTATGGTACAAACTAATTAGTTTTAAAAAATATCAGACATTATTTCAATGGTTATATTTTAATCAAAGATTAAAAATGTTTTTTTGTAATTTTTAGCGCGAAAGTAGGCTTGATACAGAGCCGGAGATGTTCACTCGAAGCGACTGACACGCTTTAAACTCGCGCAAGTTGTGTATGTGGACGGGTATAATACATAATACATAGCTACGGTACTGTATTAGTCTACTTTCGGGCGTGTAAGTTCCAAAAAAATATTTATAATCTTTAATTAAAATATAATCATTAAACTAATAATCTATATTTTTTGTAAGTAATTAGCTTGTACTTTAAACTCACTTTAACGCTTTGAAAGAATTAAAAAAAATTATAAACAACGTATAATCGTATGTTTACTTTGCTGTTTCATAACTTTTTTGCAAATGGTTGGAAAAAGTTTTAAAGCATTTATTTTCAAGATCTTTGAAATACGAATTTTAGTTATTTTTTAAAATTAGAATATATTAAGAACTTCTGAGAAACGTTAATTTGTTTATAACTATTTTTTTAAACATTTAAAAATTATTCAAAAAAATTAAAAAAATTTATATTTTGTCAACAAAATATTAAATAGGCATCTCATCTTTACAAGATTTCAAAATTTGATCAGTGGATCATAATTATTTTGGTTATTATTGCGACCGTAAATTATTAATTAACAATTGAATTTTTGCTAAAATATTCGTTTTATTTTCACCGGCTTCTGGAACTATATTCTAAACCAAGAAAACTTTTATGTCACCGAGTTATTTAATTATTGGTAGATAATTACTTATCTAAAACTTTAGTTGAAATTTAAAGATTTTGTTGGGAAAACCCGCATTTTCCGAGGAAAATTTCCATCGGAGCAGATTGGAAAAAACTTGTCTTTATGCAGAATTTAATTTCGGTGAATGTGTATTAGGGCCGTTTCGGCCGTTTCGCCGTCGAGCCACTTCGCCGTCGGCCGTTCCGCCGTCGAGCCAGTTCGCCGTCGGCCGTTTTGCCGTCGCCATCCCGGCATTGGTTAACTTTACAAGAACGTGTTAACATACTAACTTTTTTATACTAAATGTCGCAAGAACGTGATAACATACTAACTTTTTTTTATTCTAAATGTCAGTGAAAATAAAATGCTGATGTTGCTAGTAAAACCAAAAACAAATCATTAAATAGATAAATATGACTATTATCAGATTCCCGGAAATAAACAATATTGAGAAAAGGGATTTCAATTTCAATTGTTTTTACTGTATCAAAAATAAAAAACTGAATTATGCAAAAGTGATAGTATATAATCGTTCGAAAACCATTCAAAACTTATTTACAAGTAATGATCATCCCGAAATTATAAGTACGAATGCTAACAACGAAATGGCGACGGCGAAATGGCTCGACAGCGAAACGGCCGACGGCGAAGTGGCTCGACGGCGAAACGGCGACGGCGAAATGGCGACGGCGAAACGGCGACGGCGAAATGGCGACGGCGAAACGGCGACGGCGAAATGTCCTAGACCCTGGTTTTGGTGTAAAGTTAAAATGTTCGGAGTTATGGAGCAAAAATTTAAAAAAACACGATTTGGGGGCGCCATTTTGTTAATAAAAAAAGTAGCACACTATCTGCGGACTTTGCATACCTATATTATTAATATATATAATCATAAGCTTCGATTCCAGCAATAAAATTGCTGGTAACTAACTTTTTCCAAAAATGGCCTATTTTCCGATAATCAGCCCAGACTACCAATAAAGCTAAAAAGAAAAGCATTTAACCAGTGCGTACTTCCGGTGCTCACTTATGGAGGTGAAATACTGATATTGACTAAAGCATCAATAAGAAAATTATAAGTAGCACAATGAAAAATGGAAAGATCCATGCTTGGCCTAACTTTGAGAGAAAGAATACGAAATGATGAGTTACGGCGAAGAACTGGAAGACATCATAAAATGCATTACCAAGTTAAAGTGGAATTGGTCAGGACACTTCACAAGACAGAGAGACAACAGATGGACAAAAAGATTTTAGAGTAGCGGCCAAGGCCAGACAAATGAAGTCGTGGAAGACCATCTACAAGATGGATCGACGACATAAAAAGAATAGCGGCAAACTGGATTGCAGCTGCGCAGGACAGAGAAGGGTGGAGACATCTTGAAGAGGCCTTTGTCCGACAGTGAACAAATTTGGCTGTGAGATGATGATTAAGGGTGTGTATATGTTACCGGCCAAACCCGATTTCAGAACAAACTAGTTTGGCCTATGCCAAACTAGTTTGTCGTAAGCGCGTTAGGATAAACTAGTATGACTTAGGCCAAACCAGTTTGTCCTATCATGCGTAAGCCAAACTAGTTTATCCTGATATAAATACACAGGCTTCAGGCCAAACTAGTTTGACCTATGCCAAACTAGTTTATCCTGATATAAAGATGCCACTTCAGGCCAAACTAATTTCGGCTAGATTTCGGTTTCGTTAAATGCAGCTGCAATAAAAACTGCTCCACAAATAGATGTAACTGCAAGAAGGCCATAATACTCTGCAATTCGAAGTGCCACCCCAAAGTTCTTCATTTAGACATAAATAATGATTTTAATAATTGAGCTATAATTATTGATTTTATAAAAAATACTTATCATTTGTTTCAATATTATTGTTTGTTTGTTACGAATAATTATAATTTTAATAAAAATGTCTATTTTTTCAAGGACAAAGTAATTTATTTGATTACTTCTTACAGTTACAATTACAATCCACTTCTTGGCTTTTTACCATTATGAGTTTGTCGTTTTCGTCTTCCATAGCGCTCTATTTTCCCAGTCGCCATCTCTGAGGTCTATCTATCATAGCATTTCCTATGTAAGTTTTCCATCTCACAGCAGGTCTTCCTCTCCATCTTCATCCCTGCGGATCCCAGTCCAGTAATCTTTTGGCCACCTGTGCTCGGGCATTCTTTGTACATGCCCGTGCCATTTCAGGGCTCTACTTTTACTACCACAACTTTTTTGTAATTGAGCATTCTACTTCTATTCTGTTTCATATCGCACCCTCAGTGCAAGACTGCAGTAAGTGAAAATAAGTAAGTTTCGAGATAAAGACGATTTTGTTTATTTTCGTGCTAATATCGGTGAAATAAGACACAAGTTTTAAGAAAAATTAACATTTAATTATGATTTAGCATGCTTTTCAGCCCATATTACATTAACCAAAAATAGAAATTTAAATAAAATAATATTGATGCAAAAATAATTAGGAATTTCAAAGTTACAACACTTTTGCACGGAAAAAATTGTTAATCACTACACATTTAGTATTAGAATTTCAAAGTTACAACAGTTTTGCACGGAGAAAATTGTAAAAAGTGTAGACACATTTACTTTTACAGTATAACCTGTGTTACAGGCCACCTGCCAACATCGGCCACCTGTACTAACGGCCAGTTAAATATTCCCCAAACCAATTATGTATATCTACACTACAAAAACTGGCAATACCGGCCACTTTTCTATATCGGCCAATAGTTCTTTCATTTTTAGTGGCAGTTGCTGACAGGTTTTACCGTAGTTGTTGTCCTCTTCTCGTACATCATCTTGTGCCAAAATATTTTTATGAAAACTATGGTGGGCTTCTGGTATCATACCCGAATGACATAAGTATACCAAATCTTTCTTTTTGGCCATTTGAATTTTTGGCTGTTCTTTGGCAAGTTTTCTGAGAATAGATATTTTTGACCTCTCAGTATTGTCAATACACAAGTTTTAAGATAACTGTTTTTTCTATCATGAGAAAAAATACTTTTTGGTCGTAAATAATTAGTCTTAATTTATGTGGTTTTAATCCAATCTAACAAATAAATGGTCAAACGATATCGCACATATGTTATGGAAAATACATATAATATCACACCAAGGGACATAAAATTTACATGAATAGATTGGTCTCGAAAATCTTTGTTTATTGTCTCAGCCGTTAATGGATTACGTAGACGCGCTGTATATTAAAATTAAACACCACAGATATAGATATTAAAATAACAAATATCTTACTTTTTTCATTGCTTCGTTGCAATGTTCCGTGCAAAATTGTTGTAACTCGGTTACATTAGAGTTACAACAGTTTTGCACGGAACTTATGTTCAAAAACGAAAAATAGTTAAACTGTTGTTGTTGTAATATTTAGCCCATTAAGCATTTGAAAGTTACTAAAGTTTTACAGGGGATAGATATGCATGTTTACAATCTAATTCCATGATTACTTCATTGTCATAAAATTTTGAGTTACTGCAGTCTTGCACTGAGGGTGCGATATTTTCTCTGTTCTTATACTATCCTAGCTGGTGATTTGTAGACACCTTCTCATAAACTCCAATTCAACTGTTCGTATTTTATTTCGTATTATTGTTGTCATTGGCCATTCTGCCGCCCGCTCATGTAGGGTAATTTCAGCACTATGCCCTGAAAATTTTTTTGTGTTCTCTTTAGTTAGAGTGTTCTTCCATATCACTCCATGGAGTGCTTTCGTGGCTTGTTTTTCCTGTACTATTTACATGTCTATATTTTTCATACAAGTGGCATCTCGGTTTATATTATTTACCCTAAATACTTAAAAGTCTTACAACTCTTAGTATCTTCTAAACTTATCTTTAAACCAACAACCAATATGTAATCAATTACTTTCGACTAGATTAAATTGGTTTAGACTAGGCTAACCTAGTATATCCTGATATAAAAACATAAATTACTTCAGGATAAATTACAGTACACACTTGATACTCCGACGTTTTGCAGTCCGACACGCTCGGTAGTCCGACGCACCTCCCGTCAAGGTCGCCGCCGTGTCTGTTTGTACCGAAACCTTCCGCGACATGAATGAAATGTATTAGCTTCCATATTTCTTTTAATAAACATGTTTTTAGTTAGTCGAAATGGATGTTTCATTTGCGTATTAATCTTGGTAGAATTTTACTCATAAAATTTAAGAATATTGTAGGCTACTGCTAGCAAAACAATGCCAAATAACACTTTCAGTAATCCGGACACTTTTGGTAATCCGACACCCCTTTGGTCCCATTCCTGTCGGATTATCAAGGGACAACTGTAGTTTGGTCTAGACCTCAGAGATGGCGACTGGGAGAATAGAGTGCTATTATGGAAGACAAAAACGGCAAACTCATAATGGGAAAAGCCAAGAAGAAGAAAGTAATTCAACGAACTACTACGGCTTAATATAAATAATAAATTAAATAAATTAGTTTCTTTTTGGAAAAATAATATTTTTTTAAATTATAATTATTCGTAACTAAAAAAACAATAATATTGAAACAAATAATAAGTATTTTTTATAAAATCGATAATTATAGCTCAATTATTAAAATCATTATTTGTTTTTACATGGAGAACTTTGGTGGCACTTCAAATTGCAGAGTATCATTACCTTCTTGCAGTTACATCTATTTGTGGAGCAGTTTTTATTGCAGCTGCATCTAACGAAACCTCCGAAAGCTAGGCAAAACTAGTTTGGACGGAAGTGTGCGTCTTTATATCAGTAGAAACTAGTTTTGCCTAGGCCAAACTAGTTTGGCCTGAAGTGTGTGTATTTATATCAGGATAAACTAGTTTGGCCTACGCGCGATAGGAGAAATTAGTTTGGCCTAGGACATACTAGTTTATCCTAACGCGCTTAGGACAAACTAGTTTGGCCTAGGCCAAACTAGTTTGTCCTGAAATCGGGTTTGGCCGGTAACATGTTATATATAGTCCAAGCTGTGGGTGAAAAATTGGTCGATTTCAGGATATAATTCAGGAATTTTTGAAACCTATCAGGTGTTGTAAAGGACGATGCCAGGAAAAACCTATAGTAAAATGTAACCAAAAATTTTGTGCGGTTTTTTATTTATGACGATTTTCATTTGTTAAATTTGCAATTTTTAAAGATTTTTAATTTTGCAGCTTAGGATATTCATTTTAGAGGAAAAGTTTTAAATAGAAAATTGTAGTAAATTAAAAAATCTACAATTTGAGCTATTGCAAGTTTAATTTTGTTAATATGTTATTGCAAAACAGCCTGCGAAAAGTCCAAAATGGCCGTTTTTTGCAATTGCGTTATTTATTGTAAAAATATTTTTTATATATTTTTTAAGGCTTTAAAATGAAGATATTTCAATACTAAAAATAAAAAAAATTTGTAGTGCCCGATTTGTGAACTTGTTGCTTAGATATTATAATTTGTTTATCCCAAGAGGTCAAATGACCAAGGCTATAACTTTTTGAAAAAAAAATCGTACAGAGCTAATCCAAGATCCACTCTCCTTTTAAAGAATTATATTTTCATATTCTGATATAAATAAATGCGTATAACATTTTTCAACCTCTTATTTCGGGTTTGAAAATAAGGGGGCAAATTTCGTTACAAACATTTAGAACTAAGGCCGCCCTGTACATCCTATGAGTTTCTAACTTACAGATTATTGTTGCTGAAGCCAAAATAAAAATTAAAAATCAAATAAAAATATTCTACGATCAACTGAAACCGAGATAATTGTTTTTGTTTTCTTAAATCGTAGTGATTTTATTTATAACAATTAAGAAATTATTTCACAGTCATTGACTAAAGAAAGACTGATATTATCTTAAAATAAAAATTATTATGACCGAAAGTTACATTTAATTATTAAAAATGATTTTTAAAATGTAGTGGAGGTTTATTTTTCGTTTCGACTGTGATTTATTGTGTCGGTTGCCTTAGCAACGGCTAGCAACTTATAATACATTGAATCACGGTTTTCGCTTTAAATTTTAAAGCACCGCTTGGATTGACATTAAATTTGGCAAACACATAGATACTATGTTAAAGAATAAAAATGATATTGGGCCTCTTCGTGCTTTTGTCCTAGGGGTGAGTTTCACCCCTTATAAGTGGTGAAAAAATATATTTTCAAAATAAGTTCGGAAATGGATAAAACGTCTAATTCTAAGCAACTTTTGTTCTATAGCATTTTTTCACCAAGTTAATACCTTTCGAGTTATTTTCGAGTAAATACCTTCATTTTTCAACAACAAAAAATACACGTTTTTAGGCGGTTTTTGACAAATAATTCTAAAAGTAAGTATTTTATGGAAAAAAAGAGTTTTAACAAAAATATAGCAAATTAAAAATTGAAAAAAAAAACGGTGTACGCGTGAAGTCTCTAGACCCAGTAAAAACAAAGTTCTAGCTAATGAAAAACAGGTTCATGTCCGTCAAATCTCAAAGTGAATTATTTCTACGTGAAATAACCGAAAAATCATGCACTTTTTGGAGAAAAATCATTACAACTTTTTTAAAGTGTTTAAAAAAATATGTATATCTGTTTTAAAAAAAAGTTTATAGCATCAAAAGTAAGCAAGTTACGCTGAAAATAAAGTTGATCTCTTTTTTTTTGGTCAAAAACTCGGGAAAGTCACCCCCTAATTAGCATCAAAAATGAAATTAATCAATTTTACTTCAATGTTGTGTTACTCGTGTATGTGTCGTTTATATCTGTAACTTTCATCGATTCAAAGTGCTTATTTTTGAAGGGGCAGTAGTTAAAAGGACTTGAATATACAATAATCACGAGTGTATGCCAATTTAGAACAGCCATATTTTAACAAATTTTTGCCTTTAAAAAAAAAGTAAAAAATCCAAAATATTCGTAACAGCAAAAACTATTTTTTTTTACTTTTTGTGATTTTTGGTCACATTAATAAATTTTAAGTTATTTAGAAAAAAAACATTTTTTTTTAAATTAAAAATTAAAACAGATTTACTTTAAAACCAATTTTTTTTAATAAGCCCTTTGAACCGATGATACTTACAGATCATATAAATAATACATGAGCAAAGTAACTTGTGAAGCGGTAATGATTAATCTGATTTAAGATGCTAATTGGGGGTTGACTTTCGAGTTTTTTGGCCAAAAAAAAAGAGATCAAATTTATTTTCAGAGTAACTTGCTTACTTTTGATGCTAGAAACATATTTTAAAAACAGATATACATATTTTTTAATTCTTTAAAAAATTATTTTTCTCCAAAAAGTGCATGATTTTTTGATTATTCCACGTTGAAATAATTCACTTTGAATTTTGACGGATATGAACCTATTTTTCATTAGCTAGAACTTGGTTTATAATGGGTCTAGAGATTTCATGCATACATCATTTTTTTCAATTTTTAATTTTATATATTTTTGTTAAAAGCCATTTTTTCAACAAAACACTTATTTTTTGAGTTATTTGTCAAAAACCGCCTAAAAACGTGTTTTTTTTTTGTTGTTAAAAAATTAAGGTATTTACTCGAAAATAACTCGAAAGGTATTAACTTGGTGAAAAAATGCTATAGAACGAAAAGTGCTTAGAATTAGACGTTTTATCCATTTCCGAACTTATTTTGAACATATATTTTTTCACCCCTCATAAGGGGTGAAACTCACCCCCAGGACAAAATCACACAGAGGCCTAATATCATTTTTATTCTTTAACATGTTATCTATGTGCTTGCCAAATTTCATGTCAATCCAAGCGGTGCTTTAAAATTTAAAGCAAAAACCGTGATACAATGTATTATAAGTTGCTAGCCGTTGCTAAGGGCAACCGACACAATAAATCATAGTCGTCACGAAAAATAAATTTCCATTACATTTTAAAAATAATTTTTAATAATTAAATGTAATTTTCGGTTAAAATAATTTTTATTTTAAGATAATATTAGTCTTTCTTTAGTCAATGACTGTGAAATAATTTCTTAATTGTTATAAATAAAGTCACTACGATTTAAGAAAACAAAAACAATTATCTCGACTTAAGTTGGTCGTAGAAAATTTTTATTTAGTTTTGAATCTTTATTTTGTCTTCAGCAACAATAACCTGCAACTTAAATACTCATAGAATGTACAGGGGCGACTTCAGTTCTAAATGTTTATAACGAAATTTGCCCCCTTATTTTCAAACCCGAAATAATAGGTTGAAAAATGTTATACGCATATATTTACATCAGAATATGAAAATATAAGTCTTTAGAAGGAGAGTGGATCTGGGATTAACTCTGTACGATTGTTTTTCAAAAATTTATAGCCTTGGACATTTGACCTCTTGGGATAAAAAAATTATAATATCTAAACAACAAGTTCACCAATCGGGCACTACTAATTTTTTTTTAAGTTTACTATTGAAAGATGCTCATTTTAAAGCCTAAAAAAATACATAAAATTTATTTTTACAATAAATAAGGCAATTGCAAGAAACGGCCATTTTGGGGTTTTCGCAGGCTGTTTTGCAATAACGTATTAACGAAATTAAACTTGGCATAGCTCAAATTGTAGGTTTTTTAATTTACTACAATTTTCTATTTAAATGTTTTTCTCAAAAATGAACATCCTAAGCTGCAAAATTAAAAATCTCTAAAAATTGTAAATTTAACAAATGAAAATCGTCATAAATAAAAAACCGCACAAAATTTTTGGTTACATTTTAGTATAACTTATTCCTGGCATCGTCCTTTACAACATCTGATAGGTTTCAAAAATTCCTGAATTATATCACGTTTTTTCACCCACAGCCTGCGGTAATACTACAACGCTCTGTTAGTGCTAATTTTTATTTAATTTTCTTTGCTTACATTTTTTCCTCCGTTAAGTTTATAGCTTTTAAGCTTTTTTAAAGCACAGAAAAACATTGAGATCGCCAAGGATTTGAGCTATGTTTAAGAAAGACTTATAGATATAAAGACGTTATTTATTACTACTCTTGTAATAATGAGTTCCAGAAAGTTTCCAGGGAACGAAGAAATATTTAGTAATTTATTTTCATTTTCAGTGAAACAATTAGAAAGTTAATTTGCCTAAAAAAGTCGGTATTTTAATTTATCTGTCTCATCGTGAATGTTCGCTGGTCGAGTTCTTAGCTCTTTTACAATTAGGAGGGAATTGTACAAATAAGAATTTATGAGTTCGGTTTCGTTTTAATTAAGCCGAAGTGGAAGATATTTTAAATGGCTACATTTAATTTTCAACGCTCGAGTAATAAACAACACAAAACGCCATGTCTTGCATTTCAAGACGTTGTTAGATTACTCGCCAACATTTCACTTAAAGGATGTTGTGACTAGCTACAATTTATCCGGTTTTGCTTTACTCTTGTTGCTTTTAAGCTCGCCAACATTGAATGTTTGATTTTAATCACCAGTTGACGCCTTCAAGTTCACAATTTATAGCCGTAGGAAAACTTGGATGTAAATATTAAGGTCGGAAATCGGTGAAGGTTAACGCTGAACAGAATATTATGAAGCTTTGCAATAAATAAACCACGAAGAATGTGATATTTTAAAGGTCACATAATATGGTCATATAAATTATGTACTTTTAATCTAATTAATGTTTTCTGGTAATTTGAACTTCAAACAATTTTGTTTCTGTACCCTTTCTTAAAGTACTTTTTTATTGATTCAGTCGGAATAAGATTTCAATCTGTTCACTGATAAAACAATGAGTAACTTAATTCTAACCTTATATAACTAAATTTTTCGAGGCTAAAGTCTTACTCAGCAGTTCTTCCTTAGATTATATCGGCATGTCGCCTAATTTATACTACAACTAACTAGTAGGATACTGCACTGGAATAGCTCATATGGTTTAGTTCTTTTAAGTCGCTGGTCTGGTTCGTATTGCCAAGTAGCTTGATCTCAACATTCACGTGACGATAGAGCCTGTCTTCGTGGTTCCTGACAACTTTTGAGATAGTCTGTCTAACGGTATCGATCCCCAGATCTTTGTGGATTTTACTATTTCTAATGTACCAAGGAGCATGTACGATATTCCTTAGTACCTTGTTCTGGAAACTTTGTAGGATTTGTACATTACTTTCGCCGGCACACCCCCATAGTTGTATGACATAACTCCAAACAGGCTTGAGGAGTTGATTGTAGAGTAGCAACTAATTATGAATTGATAACTTGGAGTCACGTCCAAGCAAGCAACACAATTTTTTGAAGTTATACTTCTTTAGGCGCGATTGAGAGTAAAATTTCATAATTATGCGCGCATGCGCACACAGACAGTATGGCGTTTAGTTGCTAAATATTTCAAGTTATGTACAGTCCGTCTAATTTACTTACCGTTGCACGTCATTATCTACGCCAGAGACCTAAGTTGACATAGTTGCCAAAGTATAAAAAAATCCTGAATCCATTTTAAATCAAATAGATCACATAATTATTGTAAACGTGGATTATACAACAAACCAAATTAATATTCAATGTAAATAAATAAAAACTTAAGAAATAGAGAACAAGAGTTAAGTTATAATCATTTAAGATTTGCAGTGCAAGCGTTTTTGCACTGCATTGTTTAATTATTAAAAAACGGCTCCGAACTCTTGGGAGAAGCCGATAGGTTTCTTTGTATATGTCTACAATAACAACTAAAAAAGTTGTCCTGATATATTATAAATATATCAGTGCAAGTTGATATATAAATATATCAGTTGCACTGATACATTATAAATATATCAGGCAAGAAAAGGCGTGAAAAGAATATATTAGTGTTTTTAGTAAATACATTTATTATAATTTTTGTGTCTTTGGATTTGTCTTCCTCAGGATAAAGATGAGTATTTTTAAAACATTTTATTGTATATTTATTATACTTCACCTTATCTGTTTGTTACCGTAAATTGTTATTAGGTACGTCCGAACCGATACAGACACAGTCCTCGTAGCGTATTTGGTATAGCATTCGGCCAGAGCTCGAGAGGTCTTGAGTTCGAATTCGGAGCAATCCTATACTTTTTTTTATTTTTTTGAAAGCGGTAAGCACAAAATTAGTTTGGTGGTTAAAAAAAATTAAAACAAACTGTTTAAAGTATATTTATTTTTAAGAAATCATATAATAGAAGTATAACTTCTTACGTGCGTACAAAGTACACATACATTCTTTTTTATATCTTATTCCAACCTCTTATCTTTTCTTATTAATGTGAGCTTTCCATCTGAGTTTTGCATCAAGAGTGATTCCCTAGATATATTTCAGTAGGTTCTCATATCGAACTTTGCTTTAAGGGTCACATGCACTTTTAATCTAATTAGTATTTTGTGTTAATTTTTATTTTACACAATTCGGTTTAGTTGTAGGCTCTCCTAAAATATTATTATTTTCTTTTTAAATAATTATCACACAAAAATTTCACGTGTTTTCTCCTTTTTATAACATCTTCTGTTATCTATGTTCTTAACCCTTTCACTGCGGAATTTTTTTTGAAGACATGCCCAGGTGCTCTCTTTCTACTGGTAATGGAAGTTTGAATGTGCATGTGTTACGGATCCGTGCCACTCTCACATACGTGCCACGCGCACATCTGTGCCACGCGCACATCCGTGCCACGCGAACTATCTGAACACTCAGCCTGACACGGATACGTGCCATACGCAATGGAAGGGTTAAAATATTGCGTTCTTTCATAATCGTTGTCTTTACTGTACTAGGCAAGGCAATGAAACGCTAAACCTACCAATTTGCTGCAGCAAGATGAAGTGCTATGCAACTTTTTGAAATTGATTCAGGAAAGTGTGAGGAAAGTTTGTGAACAAAATTTATGGTGGTAAACTTGCGCCTTGTTCATAAAGAAAATGCATTTCCAAAGTACACAGAAAATTAAAAACTTTGCAACTCGGAAAATATCTTCTATAATGAAGGCAATTTTGTTACTCAGGAGGTTTTTGAGGTCTTTTTCTTCTTAATGTTCCATCTCCTATCAGAGGTTGGATATCATAATGGCTATGGTTACTTTGGTGGCTGCTGTTGTTAATAGTTGTTATGAACTACAGCCAACTGCCGGGAACCATCCTCTTTGAACAAATTATTCGATCTCTGGCTAAGAATTGTTCACACGGTTGACACACGGACACCTCATGGCTTCGGAGAAATCACCTGTCTCTGAAAAGTGTAGAATCATTAAACGTTCAACAATGTACAGTATATTTAATACGAGCAAGAACAAAGAAAATATTTTGTACAAGGTGTTAAGAATGTGATGCTCAACCATTTAGAACATCTAATTTCAGACCTCTCTCAGAGTGACCCAGATTTTCTTCGAGAAACAAATTTGCATTGGAAAATCTAACTTAACCTTAACTACTGACGCAGATGTATCAGTACATAGACTCTGACAAGCGGTATGTCAGCAGTTGAAAGTATTACAACTGAATGAACTTTCTGTCATACTAATAGCGAAACATACGCTGAACTGCTTTTACCTAAACAAACGTAAACTCTAACATGTCGTGGTCCGGGATACCACAAGAAAGCTTTACGTCTACGTAGCTCAAAGACTAAACCATACTAAATCTGAAGCAGTTGAGAGCAGCTACAATTACTCACCACTTAAAGCTACGTAGATGGTGTTCTAGGAATCTTTTATAAAACAAGTTTTACAGAAAAATACAGTCGGAATAATGAAAGAATACCCGTGAACGATCACATCAATCACTTATTTTGTACTTGCTATCTTTTTCTATAACAAACGTTTGTTATTTATAGAAAAAGACAGCAAATACAAAATAAGTAATTGATGTGATCGTTCATGGGCACTCTTTCATTTTTACGATTGTATATTTTCGGCGCTGTATGGCATACCGCATGTTAGTGGTTAATGGGAGGTTAATGGGAGGTTAATGGGAGCTCCCCAAAAAAACTTAGGAACAATGTCATAGTGACATGAATATGTTTCTATAAAAATAATGAAATAAAATTGGAATCCAGTAAATATTGATTTATTTTCACCTATCCAATGAATAACCCCTTTATTGAAAATTCCTTCTAGGAGCCCTGTTTAGTGAAACTTTTCTCGTCAGCAGGAGATAATATTAAATATAAATACTGCACTCGTGTCTCTCTTCTTTATTTTTCTTAATTGTTTGTTTGGGTTTATATGACTGCGGACACTAAATCCGTTCGCCATTTTTTTTTTCTGAGTTAAACTTCGAACGAATATATTATAACAGCAAGCAAATTAACTCTCGTAAAAATTACCAGACTTTCCTCGTGTTCTGTGCACTCTTTCGAAATAATAAACTTTTTCTGTCACTATTTTCAATTTAGAATCTGTGCCAAAGATAAATGGAAAACTAACGCAGTTTATACCAGTACAAAGCGGAGTCACACAAGGTGACTCGTTAAGCCCACTGCTCTTTAATATAATAATGGACGAAATAATAGAAGCAGTACGTAAAGGTCATGGTTACAGAATGGGGAACAAAGAAATCCAAATATTATGTTATGCAGACGACGCCGCATTAGTCGCCGAGAGAGAAGACGATCTCCAAAGATTAACACACATCTTCAATACAACAGCCAAGAAATACAATATGATAATATCAGAAGTAAAACCAAATGTATGACAACATTTAAATACCCACTACGACGTATAATCGAAATTGATGGGAAAATAATAAAGTAGGAAGCAAGGTTTAGACATCTGGGAATAGATATAACCAGTTAAGGAGATGTTGAAGAAGAAGTACGACACCAAAGCTTAAAAGCAAGTAAAGTTGCTGCATCTCTTAATGACACAATCTGGAAGAATAAACACCTAAGGCACGACACAAAAACAAGAATCTATAAAGCAGCAATTAGACCTATATTGACATACACGGCGGAGACAAGACCTGACACATCTAAAACGAGACGACTACTAGAAACAACAGAGATGAAAATACTCCGACGAATATCAGGGAAAAGTCTGTTAAATAGGGAGAGAAGGGAAAACATAAGAAGACCATGCAATGTAGAGGACATCAATGGATGGGTGACAAAACGGAAGCAGGAGTGGAACGAACACATTAATAGAATGGCAGAGCATAGGAGAGTACGAATAGCACGAGATAAGTCACCAAATGGACAAAGTATTGGTAGACCAAGAAACAGATGGTGCGGTAACTTAAACAATTAATTTATGAGGCTAATATTGAAGAAAAAACAGGCTTTAGAGCCTACATACAAGAAGAAAGAAGAAGAAGAAGCAATCAACGATCTTACTTCTCCTGGAACAAACAACATAAATCTAGATTCCTTTGGATGTTGTCATTTTACAGTCCATTTCACATGTCCTGTCAAAATCAATGAAAGAAATCAACCTCGAAACTACGCAAAATAGAACCTAACATCGAAACCTTACAGCTAACTATTCATTCGCAGGCTAAGAGTTGGTGACACACGGCTGACATATGGGCACCTCATGGCTTCAGAGAAATCACCTGTCTGTGAAAAGTGTAGTGAATCATTAAGGGTTTAACATTCTTAGACAATGTACTGAGTACAAGCAAGAACAAAAAGCATACATTACGAGGTCTTACTAATCTGATCATCAACCAATTATAAAATATAATTGATGGATTAGACCGTTACTTGATGGATGTTCATTTTATATAACAATAAAACACTGAAAACGTTTATTTTCTATACTTCCACAAAATTTATTACACCTTTGTGACTACAGCTGTTTCGGCAGAGTGCCTTTCTCAAATGATTTAGATTACTATGGGTTTGCCTTTTTTAAGTATTTTAACTGAAGATGTTGATGAGTGGAGAGCTGTTTGTCTTGAGTTGGTCATTCAGAATTATATCCGTATTTTTTAATTTATTAATTTACATAGATTCTAATAAAGATAGGTTAAGACCTTTATTTTGAATATGCAGAATTTGAAACTGTTCATAAAAAGAATGATTAGAATAGAAATATGCTTTATTGTCATGAAAAATTTAACAATTTTATAGACAAAGCTTACAAGAATCATAAATAAGAACAATAACAAATAACAAATACAATTTACTAAAATGATATAAATCGTCTATATAAATAAAAATAATAAAGAGAAACAAAAAAAAACAGTAACAATCTATTGCAAAATTTAAAAAAAAAAATTTGCAAATTGCATATTCTACCTTAAGAAATTTATTAAGTTAAGTTAAGCTGCTGCATATGACACTTAAATATAGATTAAGATTATACTTATAAATAAGAATACTGTACTTTCTTAGTTATTGGTTAAGAAACTCTGCTGTTGAATAATATGGTCTTTCAGATAAATAGGCTTTAGTCATTTTACGGAACTTGGGGAAAGATGTTGCAGATTTAAGTTGTAGAGGGAGATGGTTGTAAAGTTTTTTTGCAGAATATAATATAGATTTCTTTACTAACTCACTGGACGGGATCGGTAAATAGATGTCAAAGGTAGAATTTCTGGTGGAATAGTCATGTCTAGGTCTTGCTGGAAAGACATGTAGATGTTTACGAATTAAGCAAACAGTTTCTAAAATATATAAAGAAGGTAGTGTTAGAATCCTGTGATCTTTGAAGTAGCTTCTGCAATGTGTTGTTCTTCTGAGGCCAAACAGATATCTTATTGCTCTTTTTTGTAATTTAAAAATAACATCAGTTTGGGCAGCCGTACCAGAACCCCAAAAAGGAGACCATATCGAAGATGTGACTCGAACAAAGAAAAATATGTTATTTTGGAAGAGGCTAAATCCATTTCCTTCGAAACAGATCTTATTGCAAAGCAAGCTGAGGATAGTTTCTTGCTTAACACATCAATATGAAGGGACCATTTCAGATTGCTATCTAAAAAAATACCAAGAAACTTTACAGAATCAACGATACTGATCTGGCTGTTATGAAGAGGTAAGGGTTGAAGAGCTCCTTTATAGGACAATGCTACTGTTTTATCTACGTTAAAAGAGAGTAAATTTGAATCGGACCAAGATTTTATTGTAAGTAGATCAGAAGTTATAGTAGCATGAAGAGTTGCGATATTTGAGTTGCTCCAAGTGATACTGGTATCATCAGCAAAAAGAAAAACTTTTCCATCGATTTTTAAGCTAGTAATGTCATTAATAAAGATAAGGAAAAGTAGAGGACCCAATACTGAACCTTGTGGTACCCCACATACAACATTTTTGAGACTAGAGTCTGTATCATTTGCTCTAACCAGTTGTTTCCTATTATCCAAGTAAAATTGAAACCAGTTCGAAGAAATACCTCGAATTCCGTAGAAATCTAGTTTTTTTATCAAAATATCGTGATTCACACAATCAAAAGCTTTGGCATAATCACAAAAAACAGTGGCAGTGTGCAGATTATTGTTTAATGCTTGATAAACCTCATGCAGTACAGAAAACATGGCATCTGTGGTACATTTATTATTTAAAAAGCCGAACTGATTTTGTGATAAAATATTGTTATCAACGAGAAAGGACATAAGTCGGGCTTTTATGAGTCTCTCAATAATTTTGAAAAGTACCGGTAGTAATGCAATAGGTCTATAATTGCAGGCATTTGATTTTTCACCACCCTTATGAAGAGGAATAATGATGGCCGTCTTTAGGCACTCTGGAAATTAACCTTTCTCAAAAGAATCATTAATTAGAGAGATAAGGACTCCCAACACACTGTCTGGGAGATTTGAGAAAATTTTTATGGATAGTCCATCGGTACTACAGGAAGATTTGCTTTTGATATTATTGATTGTCTGAATCAGTTCAGATTTATCAACCGGTCTTATAAAGAATGAATTCGAGACCTTTCCTGAATTAGGGAGATAGGAAATGGGATCTTGTTGTGACACAATAGTTGATGTTATATTTTTACTCACATTAACAAAGTATTCATTTAGATTTTCTGGGTCTGGAAGGGAAAATGTTTGAGCTGTGTGAGTTTTATTACGAAGATCGTTTATTATGGACCAAGTTTCTTTTGCAACACTTTTAGAGATTCTCAGACGATTTTGATAGTACAATTTTTTAGCTGATTTTATAAGTTTTAAATAGATTGCCGTGTACTTGGTGATATATTCAGTAACAGAGACGTTGGTAGTAAATTTCTTGATGTACAGTAGTGAACGCATATTTTTGGCTGATGTGCGGACACCTTTGGTAGTCCAGGGTTTGTGATGTTTTGGCTTAATTGTGATTAAAGGAAATGCTTTATTAAAGATACAGACAAGCTTATTCAAAAAGTCACTGAAATTATTATCGACGTTCATAGAAGGAAAGGGCCACTCAGAGGTTAAGCATAAATTTTGGAATTTACGAAAATTCCGAGCGGAAAAAATCCTGCCTAAACGTCGAGTTTTCGAAGAGTGCTTGCTAAAGATGTTAAACTTCGTATAAACCGCTTCATGATCAGATAGTCCCGCATTAACAGTTGTAGCGCAGACATCACCGGGTGAGAAATCTGAGACAATATAATCAATTATGGTAGATGAAGTTTTTGTAATCCTTGTAGGAGAATCAATGTGCATTGTTAGACCATACGATTCAAATATGTTGACTAGGGATATTTGTGTAGCACAAGCAGCAGCATAATTAATGTTAAAGTCCCCGCATAAAATTTTTCTGCTTTTATGGGGCAGGTCATCTAACAAATTAAGCAGGTTCTGAAAAAATAGTTCCACGGAAGAGTCAGGTGACCTATAAATGCAAATAATATAAAGATTAAAGTTCTTACTGTAAACTAAGGAAAACTCAAAGAATGCTTCGCTTAATAGAAAATCATATTTTGTTACCAGAGAAAAATCATTATTTGTAGAAAGAATCAGGGTACCTCCATGCGCTGAACTTTGACGATCGTACCTAGCAATAGTGGAATATTTTTCTACAAAAAGAGGCTCGTTGACTTCAAGCCAGTGCTCAGTAACCGCAACTATCGGAGGAAACCCTAATTCCTCTAGAAATAGAAATAATTCATCAGTTTTATATCTTATAGAACGATTGTGATCTAGAAGGTGAAGTGCGTATGTAGAAGTGTCTGTTTTTCTATTGTTCAAAGCCCGTTTGTGTTCTGCTATCTGTTTGTCAAAGGTTCTGCCAGTTTGACAGTTGTAAGTTTTCGGGCAGTCACCACAAGTTAGTTTGTAAACACTACTCTGTAGTTGTTTTCTCTTTCGGCTCTTACTGTCCTTAATATATTTGCTTAAGTTGTTGTTAGTTCTGAAAGCTGGTGTTATTCCTTTCTTTTTTATGTATGTGGCTATTTTTGTTGTTATCTTGCCAGTATATGTGATAGAGCAGAAGGTACTGGGTTCTTTCTGTGGTGGTGGATAGACTAATTTCAGGGCTTTCTTATGAAGTTTTTGGTTTAAACTTTTATTAACTGTTTGTTCGTTATAGCCATTATTTACTGCTATTGGTTTAATGATGTTCAGTTCTATCTCGAGGTTATTTTTTGACATGGCAATTTTTGTCTATGTATCATGCTATGGTAGGCTACTAATTTGTGTTGTGTAGGATGGGATGATGAATTATATATAGTTGTGTCAGTATGGGTAGGTTTATGATATACGGAGAACTCATGTCTGTTGTGTAGTCTGGTAATTGTTACGTCTAGAAAGAGTTTACAATAGCAATAGAACAGAATAAGTCCATAAACTTTCTAGACGTAACAATTACCAGACTATACAACAAACATGAGTTCTCCGTATATCATAAACCTACCCATACTGACACAACTATACACAATTCATCATCTCATCCTACACAACACAAATTAGCAGCCAACTATAGCATGATACATAGACTGACAGAAATTCCCATGTCAAAAAATAACTTCGAGATAGAACTGAACATCATTAAACAAATAGCAGTAAATAATGTTTATAACGAACAAGAAGATTACAAAATTTTAAACCAAAAGCTCCAAAAGAAAGCCCTAAAATTAGTCTATCCACCACCATAGAAAGAACCCAGTAACTTCTGCCCTATCACATATACTGGCAAGATAACAACAAAAACAGCCAGACACATAAAAAAAAAGAAAGGAATAGCACCAGCTTTCAGAACTAACAACAACTTAAGCAAATATATTAAGAACAGTAAGAGCCGAAAGAGAAAACAACTACAGATTGGTGCTTACAAACTAACTTGTGGTGACTGCCCGAAAACTTACATCGCTCAAACTGGCAGAACATTTGACAAACGGATAGCAGAACACAAACAAGCTTTCAACAATAGAAAAACAGACACTTCTAGATACGCACTTCACCTTCTAGATCATATTCATTCTTTTAATGAACAGTTTCAAATTCTGCATATTCAAAATAAAGGCCTTAAGCTATCTTTATTAGAATCTATGGAAATTAATAAATTGAAAAATGCACATATAATTTTGAATGACCAACTCGAGACAAACAGCTCCTCACTCCTCAACCTCTTCAGTTAAAAGACTTTAAAAAGGCAAACCCATAGTAATCTAAATCACTTGAGAAAGGCACTCTGCCGAAACAGCTTCAGTCACATAGTTGTAATAGAAAACAAACGTTTTCACTGTTTTATTGTTATACAATTAGAATATTCTTCAGAGTGTACCAGATTTCGTTTAAGAAAGGAATTTTTATTAAAAAATTTAATATCTTTAATTTTTCTCTTTCTTCTTTTTATTGCAACAAGATCCGAACTGATCAAACCATGTACCAATTATCTTCTTAATTCACCATCCAAGAGAAAAAGAATCCAAGGAAACGCAGAAAATCTGGAACTTCAACAAAGCAGATTATAATGTGTGCTCATTATCTACTATTTACATCTCTTAACCAATCCAGGATGTATGGCGACCTAATTGAAAACTTCTACTTCTCAGCCACAGCAATATCACAATATACGAATACTACTAACAAACATCACATTCCAAAACCATGGTGGGATAAAACGTGTCAAGACATGGCCAGTCACAGAAAATGAACTTATATCAAATATAAGCAAAATACTACATTAAGTAAATTAAAAAAATATACAAATATGAACAAATTAGTGAATAAAATATTTAAAGAAAAGCGAAAAGAAAAACTCGAGGGAACATTGTGAAAGTTTAAATCAAAATACATTAAGGAGGTATGGAGTAAAGTAAATTGCTTCAAAAATCGCAAACAATCCAATAATTTACCTATTGATCCTGACGAACCATGGATAAAAGAGTTTTACCAAAAAAGATCACCAGATTGGGTTCCGAATTATATTACCAATTCTATAGCTACTGTTTCTAGAGATAACCTTTACTTAGAACTTCCGTTCTATCTATGCGAACTAAGAAGAGTCCTCAAACAAAAGAAAAATACTGCTCCTGATAAAGATAATATCTTGTTCTTTGATCTCTAATATGACAAACGAACGCAAAATCCTTCTACTTAAAGTTCTAAATAATATTGGTCTGAAGCTATTTCTTTGTGGTATTTATGTAATTTACTATCCCAATAAATAGGAAATACGCCACAATTTAACTTGAAAAATGATTTTATTGAAGTTTCGACTTCCACTTTGGACGTCGTTATCAAAATACAAAATATTAATAACATTAAATATTATCTGACAGAAACTAGAACCAATTCCAGAGAGCTGGAAAAAGTATATTATAATACCTTTAAGAAAATCTGGCAAACGTAATGACGATCACAATTCATATCGTCCAAGATCTCTAGTATCTTATGTTCTTAAAACCCCTGAAACAATAATTCAAAATAGACTAGAACATTGGTTAGAATTTAATGACGTTTTCCCAAAGTCTCAATTTGGATTTCGCAAATTTAAATCTACTCAAGATACTATATAACTGTTTTAGCTACAGCAGTGCAAAATAACTCAAAGGAAACTCATCCACTGCAGCTGCATTTCTGGATGTATCATCTCTTTATTTTAAATTATAACGCAATGTAAAAATTTATGGGGAAATTCATAGTGATATAGACACGTTTTTTACTAAAAATAATGAAATAATATTGGAATCCTGTAAATATGGACTTATTTTCACCTTTCCAACGAATAAACCCATTAATGAAAATTCCTTCTTGGAGCCCCGTCTAATGAAACTTTGCCCGTCAGCAGGAGTTAAAATTGAATATAAATACTGCACTCGTGTCTCTCTTCTTCATTTTTCTCAGTTAAACTTCGAACGAATTTATAACAGCAAGCAAACTAACTCTCGTAAAGATTACCAGACTTTCCTCGTGTTCTGGGCACTCTTTCGAAATAATAAACTTTTTCCTGCCTCTATTTTCAATCTAAATTATAAATTGTTTTGAAACGAAAACTGATCGACTCGACGGAGGAGGCAGAAAAATTTACATCGCCGGGATGCGGTTGAAAAGTTTCATTGTTTCAATAATCTCCGATGGTAAAATCAAAAAGTAAATTTCGTTTCTAGCAGCGAGAAGCAAGTAAAGCTCGTTGATTGAAGTTCGTAGAGATAAGTTCATAAAAATTCAATCAAATGTTCCCTTAAAAAAAAGCAATAAATATGGCCTACTCTTCGGAAAAATATAGCTTCACAATTGTAGCTTCAGTTTCTATAAATGAAATTGAGATATGAATATAAATGTAGGGAAGAAATGAAAAAAGAATCTCTCATAAGGGAATTTATAATATAAAATGGATTTTGTAGATTTTTGTTATGAGCGCGTAGTATAATAAATTGTGTGTCAAAATTGGGAAAGATTTGAAATTAATAGAAATAGTACATATCGAGGGTATACCAGCAGAACGCACTAAGTCATTTTTTTTTAGTTATTTAACTATTAATGCAGTCGTATATAAAAAGGTATGTTCTATATACTGCAAAACACACTAAGTCGTACTTATTATAATAACAGAAAAAAATTCAATACTAAGTCAGTTTGACTGTTTTATTTACTAGCAGAATACATTAAGTACTCTTAATGCAGTCTGCCTGTACCATTTTTGCGAAAACCGAACATACAACACTACATTAACTTTGACTTAGAACATTCTGGTTGTACAATCTGTATACCTATTGTTAGGTTTAAATCAAAATGTTAATGTACGAAAAAAAGAAACCTTTCACCTAATTAAAGGGCCATAAATGTGACAACTCATAGATCAAGCCGTGCTAATAAACTATTTTTGAATATTGAAAATTTTCCAAAATTTTACTTTACGCCGATTAAAATTAGTTGTGCCAAAAATAGTGAGTTAATGCAGTTATGCGAGAAGAAAGTAACACCAGAAGCCAGAAGCATTTCCCAGGTGGTACGAAGATTTGCCGTTTGATGAAAAAATTATCAATGTTCTGCCGGAACCTGATGTCTATGATTCATATTAGATCATTTAGGACTAAAATCACCGGAGTAAATAGATTTTAAATGCAGCATCTAGAGACTTGCAACTTTTTGCATTATGTTCAGGATGATGTCGGGAAAAAGTCTAAAATATAAAAATGGGTGGAAATGTATAATTGCATTTTAAACTGTATAAAATATATCCAAAAGTACATAGACATGTCAAGATAATTAAGGGCTAGATTTTTTCGCTCTGGGGCTCTTGGGGTCGCTGAATACATACGAATTTGCCATCAGGACCGACCCTCGGGGTACCTAGGACAGAGTGTCACTGCTAAGGCACATCATCTTCTGGAGTTTAGAGGGTTTTCGGCATTAAATTGATGCAAACAGATTACTCAGGGAGTCTTTGGGTGTGATGAAGACGAATACACCTTCAGAACGGACACCTGGTGTCTAGGGTCACGCCATCTTCGAAATTTCGAGGGATTTCGGCACTTAATGCATGCAAATAGATTGCTAGACGGTTTTTGGGGTCACTTAGTACGAATACGTCATCAGAAATGAATCCTAACCACCTGGTGTTCCAGGTCACTGCTAAGGTATGTTACCTTATAGAGTTTGGAGGGTGTTTGTGCATTGGGGGTCGGTTCTGATGTCGTATTCTTATTCTGTGGTCCCAAAAACCCTCGAGTAATCTGTTTACATCAATTTGCCGAGAACCCACGAAACTTCAGATCATGTGCCTTAGCAGTGAATCTGGGCTCCATGTGCTCCGGTGGTCGGTTCTGATGACGTCAGCGATCAAAAAACCATCGAGTGACAAAATCTGGCCCTCAATACAGTTATTTGGATATGTTTATGCACCTTTGGATGCATTATTTGCACTTTTAAAATGCAAGTATGCATTTTCATCCATTTTTCTATTGTAATTTTTTTTTTCTGACATCATCTTGAACACTATTCAAAAAGTTACAAGTTTCTATGTGCAGTATTTAAAAATCCCAAATGCCCTGGTCTAGATAAAGAAGACTAATCATCTATTTGGTTTTTGTGTTTTTTTGTATCTGATAATTAAATTTCTGAAAATTTCAATTGTTCTGTTTTATTTTTATTTTTCAGCAGGATTTTTTTAATGCCGAAATTCTAGTTGTCTATGATTATAGGATAAAACATTATAATGGTAAAATTGATACAACTAAAATTAACATTAAAATGGGATTAGTTGTGTGTCTACTTGTGTAAAATAATAACATTATGAACAAGCAGAGTGCACTAAGTCTGTTCATTATTTATTACAAAAATAATTACTAATTAACCAAAAACAATAACGGTTGTTGTAATGTACCACATTCTTTAAAATACCATTACTATTTCTATACCAGTAATAGAATTAAACTAACAGTAATACTTTTTGTGTAATTTTGATTTATATTTAAAAATTTTACTAAAACTTGATTTTCTCAAAACAGTGATTTTTGACTTAGTGCAATCTGCTCGTATACCCTCGATATATTGTCCAACAAGTGAGAAAAAATACATATTTCTCACGAGCGCAGAAGTTTATTGGCACGAGGCGAGGGCCGCAAATCAAGCGAGGGAGAAATATATCATTTTCTCATATGTTGTACACTGTACTTTTTCTATGGATGCGGTTTTGTCAAGATTTCAAACTTCAAAATTAAAGAATATAGGTGTTTTTAGGTATATTATATAACTAAATTGAAATAAAGTACCAGTGGCGGCTCGTGACCTCAGTATGAGGGTAGGCGACACATATATACCGTTATATATACTCTATACCAGAGGTTATCAATCTGTGGTACATGTACCACTGGTGGTACATATCATTATTGGCGGTGGTACACAAAACACAGAAAAAATTAAAATAGTAGTACTTAGTAAGTATTGATAATACAATTTAAAAATATAGGTGGTACCAAAAATAATAAAAATAACTGTAGGTGGTACATCACTCAAAAAGGTTGAGAACCGCTGCTCGATACTCTACTATTGGGACCCTGCAAGTTCGGAATAGCGACACCTGGTTTCTTCGCTCTGCACTTTTATTCGCACTTTTAATTATATTGGCCAATCATATGGTCCTGGTAACTGGATAATTGTCAAGCCCACAGTCCAAAAAAAATAATAAGAAGAAAAAATAAGATTTAGGTTATGTTATTAAAACGTAAACAATTGTATGTAGTAAATAAAATTAGTTATTAAAATGCAGTACTGCAAGCAAAATACAATTAAATAAATTTACCTTTATATAATAATTGCATATCATATCAATATTTTAAAGCAATATATAATTTTTCTTCTTAAATGACAATAGGTATGAAATGTTTGTCAATTTGACAATTTCAGTTGACAATATGAATTATTTAAGAAAGTTGCAATATTTCTCTGCTATTCTCGCACGATCGTTTCGGGTATCCCTTCCGAGTACTTGAACACCGCGAATACTCTACATATTATTATATACTCGTATACCTATATGCACAGTGTGTCGCATTTAAGATGAAGACACCCTTATATTGCGGCTATCAAAATAAATACAGATTTAAAATTTTGCAGTCAAGCAAGTGTGATGGTTCACATTTTTTAAGATAGTCATAGTCCACTCAAATTTAAATTTTAAACGCTATCTACTGCGAATCTACAAACAGGGCAAGTTTTCTATATTTTGCTTCGCGTTAGAGATATCGGAAAAAGTTAGTTGGAAAAGTTGTTCCAAATATTATTCTAACCCCACGTACCACGTACCAAATTTCATGACAAAATTCGCACTTTTAGTTTTTTCAGTATTTGTAGTCAGGATCCTAAAATATACAATTGACTATCCCGAGATGCAGCTCGGGACAACCATTGCCGAAGGTGCAAAAAAATGTAGCCTAACCTAGCCCCAAAAAGTTCCCGGAAAATTTCGTCCCCTAGGGCTAGACAAGCCACAGTTACAGCGCTGTGCTTAGCGTAAGAATGAGAGACGCATATCATTCTGTTCTGTTCTTTAGGTTAGGCGGATTTTAAAGTGCCTGGCCATAGGGTAGTGCCATAATAGAAGTGAGTAGTACTACTACGAGGAGCGTACAATAATTACAACTTCGAAGAAAAATTAAAAAGTAGCTTTTTTATTTAAATGCCTACGTATTGCAGGGACATTACAATTTCTTTAAAGATAAGAGTTCTGAGATGCTACGTGTTCTCCGTATTATTCTATGGGTTGGAGGCTTGGACATTAAAGAAGGATGTTTCCGACAGATTAGAAGCCTTCGAGTTATGGGCCTACAGAAGAATATTAAGAATAAGTTGGGTGGATAGTCACGAATATCGAGGTGTTGAGAAGAATGGGAAAAGATAAAGAGGTTTTAAATACAATTAAAGTCAGAAAACTGCCATATCTGGGACATGTTATGAGGGGCGAGCGTTATAACTTGTTAAAATTAATAATACAAGGAAGAATACAGGCTAGAAGGAGTCGCGGAAGAAGACGCATCTCCTGGTTAAACAATTTGAGAGCTTGGTTTAATTGCACCTCTGCTGATCTCTTTAGAGCAGCGGTATCGAAAGTGCGAATTGCCGTGATGGTTGCCAACCTTCTTAGAGGAGATGGCACATGAAGAAGAAGAAGACGTATTGTATCAAAATTTATAAATTACAATTTTGAAATAAGTAATTTATATTAATAAATAATTTATTATTGTATTGTACATTTGAAGAGGCTAGGCAGCGCCTACCTTGCCTACCCCGACGGGCCGCCCCTGTAAAGTGCATACACATGTAGTTACTTAATATTCTTAAAATTCATATACATTACTTATTTAAAATTCTAATTAACAGTTATTAACAGTTTTGAAAGGTAATTCCTGGTAAGTTTTGCTTCGACACATTTTGTTTGACAACATTAATTATTGTGTTTGTATTGTGCAAGTTACCATGGAAACAGCGATCATATGTATGAAAACCAACGGAGAACCCGTGAGAAAAAATATTTCTCATTGCAATGGCCGACTTTTCTCACTGTGT
The DNA here is from genome assembly GCF_917563875.1 of Diabrotica virgifera virgifera. Classification (NCBI taxonomy): domain Eukaryota; kingdom Metazoa; phylum Arthropoda; class Insecta; order Coleoptera; family Chrysomelidae; genus Diabrotica; species Diabrotica virgifera. The sequence goes on along the minus strand of NC_065443.1, from coordinate 240,372,914 downwards.
GAGAAATTGTTCGTTTTGAATGTATGTAAGTAGTGAGAGAAGTTGCACATTGTATAGCATCCGTACAAAAACATTGTTTTTTTGTCATAAGATTGTACACAGGATAAGGTTATAATTAATATAAATATGGAATAGTATATTAGGCAAACAGATCCCATGGCTTTGCTAGCATATACCCTTTTTTTCGCAATTGTTAATGACCATTTTGCATAAATGCGGATTAATTTCGTTGATGTAACCTTGAATTTCATCCTTCAATGCATAAGTGGTTGTAGCCTTATTGGCATATGTATTTGACTCCAAATAACATCATAAAAATAAATATAATATTTAATGACACGATCTAGGGGGCCAATTCTGATCATTGAAACGAGAGATTATACGTCCAGGGAATGTCTCATGCAGTAATTGAATTGTTGAATTGGATCTCACTGATTTTATGGTATGTGGCACCATCCATATTATCCAATTTGGGCAACAAAAACTCTAATTCTCATGTTGTGTTATAGACCACTAATAACATCCACTGCGTGTCCAGTGTTGCAATGATGCGTTCTGTCCAAAATCCGCACCAAACAATGACACGTTGTGGATGATTTTTTTTTCAACAGTCACATGTGGGTTCTGAGAACACCAAATGTGGAAATTTTGACGACTAACAAAGCCACCAAGGTGAAAATATGCTTCATCTTTTAGGATGATTGCTCGAAAAATCAGCATCCCCTTGTTGATGTTCAGTAATCCATTTAACGAGCTTTCTTTGTTGTGTACAGTCATTAAAGTTCAGTTCTAGTGTCAGATGAACTTTGTAAGCTAAGAGATTCAGATCTCCAGTGAAAATATGCGTCAGAGAGCTTTTTTAAATTTGTTATCCTTGCCCATGATGCCCAATACTATCACGCATTATATTGGTGTGGAGTGTTCTGGGACACTTAAAGCACCTGATACATCTTCTTCTTGGATTGACTTCCAATAGTTTTTTTCTACTGATTTGTAAAATGTTCAATGTTAATGCCTTACTATCTAAGAGCCGACACCACTTGTTATTTTTGGTCCACTCCAGAATAATCTACATTTTGTTCTGTTACACTACCTGGAGCCTTTCCGTTGTAAACGTGAAAGTTACATCGATATGATGCTTTAACATCAGTGTCTGCCCAAACTTTGGTGCCGTATCGAGATGGTTTCAAATCGCCATATTTTCCAAATGGGCACCTCCATATGAAGCGTACGAACTGCTCTCCAATTGTAATATATTTTTGGTCAAAGGCCTTTGCAGAATTATTTACAACTATATCTTAGATTTTCCTTATGCGTGTTCTCACAAGTCAAGGTTACTTGATCAATTTTAGTTGATCAACATAAGCTAAATGAAAACTCTAGTGAGAACCTTTCTTTCAATAAAATTGATCAACTTTTTAGTTGATCAAGAAAAGTTTGACCCAGTCCACCTGCTGGTGCAGAAGATTGAGCATCTTAGAACTCTTTAGAGCAGCGGTAGATAGAGCAAAGATAGTGTTGATGATATTCAACCTCCGATTGATAGACGACAGAGAAGAAGCCTAAATCGATTTGTCTAGAATATTTCTCATAAAAAGTTCTAGGCCGTCAAATAATTAGTTCACCAATATTGTGAAGAATTTTGCAGTGAAAATGACAATTAACAATTTTTGTAATACAATATGCTTTGTTCTAATAGAGATGAGCAAGATGAGCCAAAATCTACGTAGCACAAATAGTGAAAAATCAGAAGTCAAATTCCCTAGCGTTGTGTTTAATATTCTTCACTATTATTAAATTTTCCTTTCGTGTTTGTAACGCTGGTGCAGCAAATGGATCGGTCAACTATATTTTTCTTATATTTTTCTAATCAACTATTTTCAATGGAAAATAAGCCACAATTTTACCAAAAAAATGATTTTATTAACGTTTCGACGCCCAAGTCGGGTGTCGTCAAAATACAAAATAATACTAGATTAAACAAAAATGTTGCTTAGCAAAAAATTCTTCTAATAATTTATTTAATCTGACTCATATATCGGCAATTCAGACATGTATTATACATTTTAAAGTAGAAGACTTTAAAATTATATTGTCAATATTGATGAGTTGCGTTCCTGGGACGACTTTACTAAAAGATAGTTCAATCGATTACATTAAATCAACCTCAACTTAAGAATATCCGCCACAAAAAATCATAGCATGTGATCTGTCTTTAAAAAGACAACCAAATGCAACGGTGGCAGTAAAATTCTCGCGCTAGAAATTTCATAGTAAATCACGAGGGAAAACCAGGAATAAACCTCGTGATACTATCCCGACATCGTAAGTATTTGGGCTTACATTTAGTTTAGTCTCAAAACTAATACCTAATTCTGACTTTAATATAATATGTGCTATTTTAAATTATAAATAATATTAATAAAAATAGATATTGTATAAATAACACGAAAATATAAAATATGTACTAACTCGATACGTTAATTATTTACTAATCATGGTATTTTCTTTCTATTGACTTCCTGTTTTAGTATGGGTAACCACATAATATAAAAAAAATTATTTTATATAAAAATTAATTTTATTAATAATAAATAAATTTAAATTATTTATTTATTACTATTTAATTATTTATATTTATTTTTAATTTTAAATACGTATTTAATTGTTAATATTAGAATTATACGTTATAAAAAGTTTTATTAGAGAATATTATAATAATTTTATCCTACTTACTTAAGAAATATAATTAATAATGAATGATTTAAGTAGTGGCGAATTAAACAAATTAATAAAAATGTTGTTCCAATAATTACATGTAGTCCATGAAAACCTGTTGCTACAAAAAATGAAGATCCATAAATTGAATCAGAAATTGGAAAGGGTGATTCGATTTATTCATATCCTTGAAAAATAGTGAAATAAATTCCTATTGTTACTGTAAAAATTATTAATCCTTGAAGTGCTTGAGAAAATTTATTTTCTATTAAGCTATGATAAGCTCATGTAACTGTTAGCCCTGAAGTTAAAAGAATTAGAGTATTTAATAAAGGAATTTCTAAAGGATTAAAAGCTTGAATTCCTTTTGTAGGTCAAAGTATTCCTAATTCAATAGTTGGGGCTAATTATCTATGAAAAAAATCCTCAAAAGAATGATATGAAAAATAATACTTCTGAAATAATAAATATAAAATTTTTCCCTCGTGATTTACTATGGAATCTTTAGCGCGAGAATTTTACTGCCACCGCGCACCGGTGCATTTAGTTGTCTTTTTAAAGACAGATCACATGCTATGATTTTTTGTCGCGGATATTCTGGAGTTGAGGTTGATTTCATGTAATCGAATGAACTATCTTTTAGTAAAGTCGTCCCAGGAATGCAACTCATCAATGTTGGCAATATCATTTTAAAGTCTTCTACTTTAAAATGTATAATACATGTCTGAATTGCCGATATAAATGAGTCAGATTAAATAAATTATTACAAGAATTTTTTACTAAGCAACAATATTTTTGTTTAATCTAGTATTATTTTGTATATTGACAACGACACCCGACTTGGGCGTCGAACCGTTAATAAAATTATTTTTTTTTTTGTAAAATTGTGGCTTATTTCCCATTGAAAATAGTTGATTATAAAAATGCCACAAGAAAATAGCTACACAACAACTTATATTTTTTCTTTCATAAAATTTTAAATATAATTTACACTTTTACAGCAAAATAGACACTTCAAGTAATTGCGGCGTAATTAATAAATTATTTTGCAGGAGTCTCTTCCAGGAAAATTACGTCATTGTCTATTAAAAAAAAACAGTGTACGTTTTAATCATACTTGTATTCAAAAAGACCACAGCGTGTAAAGGAATATTGGAAATGACATCCTTTGTAGAAGCATGCTGTTTTTAGCCTCTTTTATGTGTCATACGCCATCGACGGCATTTTCTCTCGCCATCGAGATTCAAAGTTAATTGCCTGCTTGCGCACAACCACTGGAACATTTTCGGGCAAAGAAGATTACTCAATTGGCCTTTTACCCGCCCTCTTTACAACACTTTCGATGTATTTTCAAGAGATTGTCGTAGATTGGCAATTATTGCATTATTGGCTTCGTCGGTCATTGCTCTATCGACAATTTCCGAAAGTGTAAATAAATTTTGGGTTATGAAATTAATGTAACGCCTACCTCAATTGGATTTTGTTAAATTTTCTCCATCCATCTAATAAAATGAAGCTCGGTGGTGTTATGCTCGGTGACTGGCTATTTAGTTCTGATTGATTTTAAGCTTTATACAGGAAGACACTAAAGTGATTTCTGATATAATGTGTTTTTATATTAAATCTTTAATTTCACGAACAAGTTTATATAGTCGAGAAAATAAAGCATTTTGGCTCGCAATTTTTTCGTCCAGCATGGATTCACTTGAAATTTTCACAGAAGGTAGGGAATATTCCAAGGATTATTTTCTATATCATGCCGCTGTACGCAAAACCTTGAGGGTGGTTGCCACCCCATCTCGGGGGCGGGAATATTTTATTACATTTTAACTATGTAAATCAATGTAAAAAGTGATTATCAGAAAAAAATGTTTTTTACATTTTCTTCGTAAAACTATTATTTTTCGAGATATTCGCGCTTGAAAGTAACAGTTTTTCGATGAAAAAATCGACTTTTTTAGAGGATTTTTTGAGAATACCTCGAAAAATATGCATTTAATCAAAAAAACTGTAGATATCAAAATTGTATCTTTTGGGTAACACAAATCAAATTATTTTTCTGTAATATCGCTAAGACCAACACAAACCGAGATACAGCATCTTAAAAGTTAGCTTTTTTCGTCAAATGCATAATTTGAAATATTCAAAGTAAAATAACGGAAAAACTTTGCATTTTTCAAGGAAAACTTAAATAATATTTTTTCAAGTATACATTTAGGCCTTTCAAAAAAAATAATAAAAAGTTTCTAGTCTAAAAAGTAAGCGACTTATCAAAAAAATTCGGTACCTGCTTTTCTCTATGAAAAAATCAGTGAAAACAACCCCCTAACTACCCTACTGATAAAAAATTGGTCTTCACCTTTCTGTAATTGCTATTATATTCGTATTATCAATACACTCAAGAAGTTTGACCTATTTAAACGACCTAATTTTAGAAAAATTGGAGTTTAAAGAAAAATTAATTTTTTGGAATTCCCCATTTTTCACCTTTTACTTCAAAATATCTCCGAAAATATGGAGATACGAAAAAAATTATGGATTTCTAAATTATAGCTTCTTTAATAAGTAAAATTACTAAAATTCCCTTGTGAATTGATTTTCATTACAGTGAAGAGTTAGCGAGATATAGCTGTTTAAAACCTCTATTTACGAGCAAACACCCCCTTATTCGAGCCCTTTAAACCCACCCTAATTAAAAACTGAGGGATCTTACGGAATTTAGTTTACACAGTCTTATAACTCTTCAAAAATCCTACAAAGTCATTTTTGAAAAATCTTTTCACCGCCATAAATGAAGGAGCTATGTTTATAAAACGAATTTTTTTTTTTCGAAAAATTCGGATAGTCCGCTTATGGATAATTTTCAACGTATGTATAATACCACAGAACCGGTTCGTATACTGGAAGATGACTAATGCCTGGTTGCACCAACAGATCTTAAGCTCTAGCTTAGCTAAGCTCTACTTATAGATAGGGCCTCCTTGAGTTTCACTTACGTTGCCCCATAATTTTAGATTCTTACCTTATTATCAATTATATCTATTATTATATTATAGTATTCTTATTGTAATATATTATAATTATATTATATTAATTCTTATGATATTCTCGACTTAAGCCTAAGATATGTTGGTGCAACCGGGCATAAAAAACTATTTGTATTTGTACATATTTGTAAATTCTTATTTTTGTGTAAATAAATGTTTTTGTAATTCTTTAATTCTACTTTTTTTCTGTATAGACCTATTAAAATATCTACTTATATAAACTGTAATGTTATTAAGGGTGGTTTTTAAGGGTTGAAATATTATGATATTATATCCTAAAGTATAAAACAATCATTATTTAAACAATCAAAACCAAATTTTACCCATATTAAAATTTACAATGTTTTCATATAATTTTTGACAATAAGGGGTTGTTTACACCCCTAAAAATAATCAACGCCCTTAAGCATGATATAGAATATGAAGTACAGGATGAGATAATCCTAATCCCAAATTTTTATGTAAATCGATGAAAGCCGAAATTATTCTTTTAGGATAAGTAATTTTTTTATATATAGCTCCAACAAGAGTGGTTTTAAGGATTGAAATATTATGATAGTATATCTTAAAGCATAAAACATTCATTTTGCAAGTAATAAGAACCAAATGTTGACAATATTAAAGTTTAAAATGTTATTTTATAATTTTTTAAAAACTAGGGGTAGTTTTCACCCTTACAAAACCAAAAGCGTACAACGGCTCAATACAGAAAATGAACTAGAAGGTGTAATGAGCCTAATCCCAAATTTTTGTACAAATCGATGCTGCACGAAAAAATTGCGAGGTTTTGCCATTTTTTCAGCTTCATTTCCTCGACTAATAAAAATTCTGTATTTAAAAATAATTTCGACCAGTTTTATAGCCATTTTTTGTGGTCGAATTAGTACTTCATTGGTGGTAATTAAATAAATGATTAGTACTGTTCACTGTGAGATCTTCACGTAAATGAATGGTACCTATTATTTATTACTTATAAATCTGTGTACATAAAATTATATTTTTCGAATAAATAAGATATTATACAACTGATAGTCCTGGAAATTGACTCCAAAACTGTGGAACAGGTGCATCACTTTAAATATCTTGATGCGGAAATAACAAGCTATGGAAATCCCTCAAAAGAGGTCAGAGAACAAACAATAAGCAACTAGAATCTCGGGATGCCTGAAAGAAATTTTATGAAAGAACAAATATCTAAATACTGAAAGCAAAGTCAAAATATATAAGACAACAATAAGAGCTATTATAACATATGCGGCAGAAACATGACCAGACACAAATATAAAGTTATAAGTTATGAGAACAGTTGAGATGAGAACACTAACAGTATACAAGGAAAAATTCTACGTGACAGAATAAGAAGTGAAGACATCAGAAAAAACTGTGAAATATAGAACATAGGAAGGTGGGTCAGACAAAGACGAAGATATTTGAACAAACATATAAAGAGAATGGAGGACACCAGACTCGTTAAAAGCGCAAAAAACGAATAACCCAGTGGCTGAAAGACCACCGGTTAGACCACCAAAACGATGGCGAGAATGCTGGACCTCATCGTACCGGGAAGACTTGATGGCAATGAACACTAATGAACAGACAGTAACCTACTAGCATGATCGATCATGCTAAAAAGAAGAAGAAGATTCTCCTGTAGCAAAGTGTATAGTAGATTCAAAGAAAAAGTGAGATTAGAAACTTTCAGAGAGCTACGTTAATCTTAATAAGAAACAACGTTCAAACAAGTTTCTCACACTTAGCCAGAGGCGGCGTAGGGCGTGGGCGACTGCCCACGGCCTCGCGGTCCGAGGGGCCACGCACCATGGAGATTATTATTATATACAAAATATTATTATTTTTTGCTTTACTACACTAGAGACTGTAGTAAAGTAGGACAAACGTCCGTGATCTTAAGATTTTCTAATACATCAACGGGCACAATAGAACACTTTTTTGGATGTCTTGCTGTAAGCGAGACAACAGGAGAGTATTTAAGTATAAGTGCCATACTGGGCGAACTTGAAAAGAATGGCTTAGATACTTAAAACTTCCGTGGCCAAGGATACGACAATTGCGTAAAGGCGTTAATAGTGGAGTCAAAACTCGAATAATAAATATAAATCCTAATCTTTATTTCACGTTAATAGAACATTGCGAAGATAGCCCCATGCATTTCTTATGAAGGATAGAAGCGCAGCGATACCACGCCGTACTGATTAAAATGAATCGTATATCGGCAGTCGAGTAGCCACCCGTAGCCGAGAGGTTTGTCAACACTGATATCCATACACGTAACGTTATATAACGTGAAATAAGGATTAGGACATATTTCACACCTTGCGGTTGTCATAGCTGGAATCTGCTGTCGGTAGGGTCCATTTAAGCATTGCCCTTAAAGATTTGCATACATTTTATGACTGGATCAAAGAATATCAGCAAATTATTTTAACACTATGCTTCATTCGATAATTACCGATATGGATTTGAGATTTATGGCTTTAAATTAACATTATGAAAATTTCTGTATTCTGTATGATATAAGTAAATTAAAGAACACTCTACACCAACAAATATTAAAATATGTCAAGATTTACACACAATCCTACGAGTGGGTGAGAGCAGTCACTTTTAACGTTACGAATTATATGAATAATCACAAATTTAATGATGATCCCTATTTTACCTAACTTTATAACAGACGTAAAACAGTTGCTTCCATATATTACACATAATAACTTAAAAGAGATATACCCAAACATCTCCATCGTCATTAGAATATTATTTACAATAACGATTAATACAGCCTCCGCTGAAAGGAGCTTCTCAAAATTAAACTCATTAAGAATTATTTAAGGAGTACGATGTCACAGGAAATAATTTCTGCGGAAGCAATTTTGTCTATAGAAACTGATATAGCCCAGTAAATAAACGGGAAATACGGCGAGACCGTGTAATTTTGAGGGGCAACTCCGAATTGCATGAAAATTTGGATTTAGGTTCTACTTACCCTCCACTTCAAAGTTGAAATTGTGCCGTTGGTTGCTTTTACTTGGAGGGGTGACAGTCACCCCATCTCGTGGGTAAAAAACCATAGGTTCAAGATAAGACCGGAAATGAATAAATCGATTGCTTTTAAGCATTTTTTGTTCCATAGAGTTTTTACGTCAGTCAATACTTTTCGAGTTATTTGCAATTGAAAATATTTATTTTTCTACAAAAAAACTACGTTTTGAGAAAACGGTTTTCGGAAATAAATCAAAAAGTAAATATCTGATCGAAAAAAATATTCTTAACAAAAGTGTAGCTTGCAAAAAACCGAAAAAATAGTGTATCAGTAAAGTCTCTCAATCAAGTAAAAACAAAGTTGTAGCTCATAAAATATACGTTCTTATTCGCCTAACTCCAAATTGAATACTTCAAGGTGAAATCACCGAAAAATTAAGCACTTTTCGGGAAAAACCCATTTAAAATTTTTTAAATTGTTTATTAAAAGCTTTATTTTAATTGTTCATAAAAGTCTCTAGCATTAAAAATAAGCGAGTTACGCTCAAAATAAAGTTGGCCCTCTTTTTTTTTGGCAAAAAAATCATGAAAATCTCCCCGTGTTTAACTCCCCAAATGAAATTCATCGCTACCTCTTTATAAACAATTTACTTACTTATCTATCTTTTATGATCTGTCAGTCTCGCCGGTTTAAAGTGCTTATTTTTGAAAGGGTTATAGTTGAAAAAGCTTGAACGGGTCAATATCCACGAGTGTATGCAAATTTTTAACAGCCATATATTAACCAATTTTTGTCTTACAGAAAAACAAAATGAAACTAGCATATTTATAATAGCAAAACCTACATTTTTTTACTCTTCAACATTTTTCTTATCGCTAATACTTTTTAAGTTATTTTGGAAAAAGAACATTTTTCAAAAATTTTTATTTTTTTTTTTTAATATAAAACCATATTTTTTCAAAAATAAGCACTTTAAACCAATCAAACTTGCAGATCGTATAAACAATACACATACAGTTAAAATAAAGGGTAAAGAGGTATCAATTAATTTTATTTAGGGTGCTAAATATAAGGAGGATTTCACGATTTTTTTTTACTAAAAAGAGGCGCCAACTTTTTTTCAGTGTAACTCGCTTATTTTTGACGATAAATTTTTTCTAAAAAACAAACATAAAGCTTTTTTTAGTTACTTTAAAAATATAAATAAGCTTTTCCCGAAAAGTGCTTAATTTTTCGGTCATTTCGCGTTGAATTATTCGATTTGGAATTAGACGAATAAGAACGTATTTTCATGAGCTACAACTTTGCTTTTACTCAACTTATAGACTTTACTGATAGCTACACTTTTTTATAAGCTACACTTCAATAAGCTTTTATAAGCTACACTATCGCGAATAACTCCAAAATATTAACTTACGTAAAAAATTTTATAGAACGAAAGTTGCTTATAATCTGTCAATTTATCCATTTCCGGGCTTATTTTAAACACGCGTTTTTCACCCCCTGAGAAGGGGTGACTGTCACCCCCCAAGTAAAAGCAACCAACGACACAAATTTAACTTTGCAGTGGAGTGTAAGTAGAGCTTACATCCAAATTTTCATGCAATTCTGAGTTGCCCCTGAAAATTGCACTCCAAAACGGTCATTTATTGGGCTAATATAGCATCCAAGCTAGATTACGAGCACGTAATTAAACCAGTTAGTCGTATAAAAAGTAGAAAATTTCTCTTTCTGTAATATTTAAATTAAACTGTTTTTTAACGAGGGTAAAATACTAAGAGGGATGTCTCACATGAGCTGCCTTTGGTAGGTTGAACAAACATTTTCAAGTATATTATTCTAAATGAAGTAATGCCCCGTTGCACCAACAGATCTTAAGCTTAAGTCGAGAATATTATAAGAATTAATGTAATATAATTATAATATATTACAATAAGAATACCATAATATAATAATAGATATAATTGATAATAAGGTAAGAATCTAAAATTATGGTGCAACGTAAGTGATACTCAAGGAGGCCCCATCTATAAGAAGAGCTTAGCTAAGCTGGAGCTTAAGATCTGTTGGTGCAACCAGGCATAAGAAAGTTTAATTACAAATTTAATTACAAATCACAAACAAAATACCCTTTAGAGAACTGTTGGATTTCTTTCTTTTTTCTTCTGTCTTTCTTTTCTTTAACATTACATCTCTACCTTCAAGAACTATCCCGATACACTGTGTGTTAACCTACGAAGCATATCCGTATACCCAGTCCTTTACCTAGTTATCCTGCTAGCATAATCTCAACTTGAAATCATGTTACTGATGACCTTACAAATCATCCCTTGCAACGGCATGTAAGTAGACCAAATTTTAACAAATATTCATAAACCTCATGCATTTACATGCGTGTGCGGGTTTATGAGTACTTCTTGTTTGCTCATGGGTGTGTATTTGTTTTTTGATCAAAAATGTCAATATTTACATACTTTTCAAAATTTTGGCTTTCTATTAGCATCTTTTAGTACAACCAGATACTATTCTAACTCTGGCTTTATTTAATTGTAGCATTAAATCACTTGTAACGCTGGCCTGAAGATGATCTGTATATTGAAGAGATCGAAACCGGTCGTCAAAGTAATAATTAAATGATTGTGAGTACGTCTGTCGTCTTTTTTGTACTTCAATTAAAATGAACTCACATATATGCAATTCATTCAACATTTCTATTATTCTAGTTTGTTTGAATTGGAAGGTTTTTGACCAATGTGTGTTTGGAATTTACTCGTTTCCTGTCGCTGATAATCGAAATAAATACTAGTGGACTGTATGATACTTGTAATTAATTGAAAGAGGTACAAATTACACAAAATACACTTCTTGGTTCGCGTATTCGTCTGTAGTCTGTTTTCTTGTCTACACTCTTAACAATATTAGTTCCCGAATTCTAGTTTTTAGGTGTCACTGAGGCGCGCGCGGTGTTGCCACCGTTGCCATTTTTTATAAAGGTTAAAAGTCCTAACATAGCCCCCCTTTTGAAGGGCACCTTCAAAAATATATACATAAAATATTGAATAGTAAAATATCTAAATACACAAAAAATAAAACAAACACAAATAATTGTCAATTGTTGATGTCTTCTTGCATTGGTAAAGGACACAAATGTCTTACTGAACGAGTAACTGATCCCTTCATGGTGGTTACTTCTGCTACTCCGGTTTCTCCATCTCTACCTTGACATAACTTAGTGATTCGTCCAGTAATCCATTGACAAGGAGGAACAGAATCATTTTTAATAAGAACCAGGGTTCCTAATCGAATTTTGCTAGCTGGATCCTTCCATTTGTACTGTTGATGTAATTGAGACATATATTGTTTGGAAAATTGACCCCAAAATTGCTGGTACAGCTGCTGCACATGTTGGAATCTGGTTAAGCGACAGCTGGCTATATTGTGAACGTCATACTCTGGCAATGACGTAAGAGGTCTACCAATTAGGAAATGGGAAGGTGTAATAGGAGATAAGTCATTAGGATTATTTGACATGTCAAACAATGGTCGTGAATTTAATATACCTTCTATCTGTACGATAAGGGTGTTAAATTCTTCAAATGTTACATTATTATTAATTAATATTCGTTTCAAATGATGCTTAGTGCTTTTAACAGCTGCTTCCCACAGCCCCCCATGATTAGGTGTATAAGGAGGAATGAAGATCCATTTTATTCGTAGCTCGCTTGTAGCCGTTTCAATAGAATTGTAATTTTTCTGTAAAAAATGTCCTAACTGTTTCAGATAATTGTTGGCTCCTACAAAGGTACTGCCGTTGTCTGAATAAATAGTACTAGGTATACCACGTCGAGCGGTAAATCTTTTTAAACTTGCTAAAAAATTCTCTTTTGTGAGGTCCGACACAACTTCTAAATGGACAGCTTTTGTGCAAAAGCAAATGAATAATGCCAAATAACATTTTAATAGTTTAGCTCCGCGACCCTTTTTACTAAGAATATTAAAAGGACCTGCATAATCTATACCAGTCATATCATATGGAAAATTAGGTTTAATTCGATTATTTGGTAGATTTGACATTGGACTTAAAAAGGGTGTAGGATTAAACTTGAAACAAGTCAAACAATTTTTGACAGTTTGTTTTGCTAAGACACGTCCTGCTATAGGCCAGTAACGTTGTCTTACTGATGCAAGCAATAATTGAGGACCTGGATGAAATAGTTGCTTATGTTTATACTCGAAAATTAACTTAGTAAAATAGTGTTTGGATAACAGAAGAATAGGATGTCTAGTATTGAACGATAAATACGTATTGTTGAGTCTTCCACCTACTCGAAGAATTCCTTTATTATCCAAAAATGGAGTTAATGAAGAAAGTCTATTATTTTTTGGAAGTTGCTTGCCCCTTTTGAAAAAGGATAATTCGTCAGCAAATGACTTTAATTGAGCTTGTTTGACGATACTAATATGGGCTTCATCTAATTCTGCAATAGATACATTACCCGTACGTTTATTAGATTTATTTCTTAAATTGTAAATGAAACGTAAACAATAGGCTGTTATTCTTTGAAGTGTAATAAAATCTGAGTATCTAGTGATTAAATCTGACAATTGTACTGATATAACTTGAAACACTTTAGAAGTCTTTTTCAACTCTGTCAGTTCTGAAGTTTTTAACTTAAAATCCACATTAGGCCATTCTGACTGTGGCAATTGCCAAAACAGTGGTCCGTTCCACCAAATTGTATTGGAAATTAATTTTTCAGGCATAATACCACGAGATGCAATATCTGCTGGGTTACTTGAACTGTTAACATAATTCCAGGTAAATGTGTTGGACAACGATTGAATTTTGGATACTCGATTAGCAACGAAAACTTGTAATTTACTAGGATCCGTATGAATCCAACTTAGTGCTACCTGAGAATCAGACCACATGAAAATAGGAACATTGACTTGAATGGCTTCTGTTACGGTGTTTATTAGTTGTGCACCTAATAAACAAGCACAGAGTTCTAGTTTCGGAATAGTTACAAGTTTGATTGGTGCAACTTTAGTTTTTGAACACAAGAGATTAATGTGATATTGATTTGAATCATCGATGCTTCGAAGGTAAATGCACGCAGCATATGCAGCTTTTGATGCATCACAAAAACAATGAATATCAAGTAAAGTATTCGAGACAACTTTACGAGGAATAGATATCTGATTAAAAATATTAATATTATTTTGAAATTGTAACCAAGTCTGTTGCAAATCCAAAGGGATTGGAGTGTCCCACGAAATATGAAGAGTCCATAATTGCTGAATGAGCATTTTTGCAATAATAATAGACGGGCTTAACAGACCTAGAGGGTCATATATTTGCGCAATATTCGATAGAATATGTCTTTTAGTAAATGGTTCGTGACTACGTAATTTGTTTATGTTAAAGGTAAACGAATCAGAAGAATTTAGCCACTGGACACCTAATGTTTTACAACTATCGTGATCTCCCAAATTTAATACTGAATTTGAGACATCGGATTCTTGAAAATCTGTAATTACTTGCTGATCATTTGAAATCCATTTTCTCAGAATAAAATGAGCTGATTTGAGCATATTGTAAATAGATTTGCATCTTTCTTGTAGTTCGCTTAGATCATTAGATCCTGTTAATAAATCATCAACATACATATCATTTAAAATTGTGCTAGAAGCTAATGGAAACTTGTCTAAATTGTCTTCAGCTAATGTTCTGATACATTTAATTGCTAAATAAGGTGCTGATCTAGTGCCATATGTGACAGTATTCAGTTGATAAATAGAAAATTCTTCATTATTATTTTCACGCCAAAGAATTTGTTGTAATTATTTATGTTCTGGATGTATGAGTATCTATCTGTACATTTTAGAAATATCTGCTGATACAACATATTTATAAATTCTGAATCTTAGCAAAATGTTTAAAATATCGTTTTGCACTTTAGGACCTACATATTGAAGGTCATTAAGAGAATATCCTGATGAGCTCTGGCAGCTTCCATCAAAGACAGTTCTAAGTTTTGTGGTTACACTAGACTCTTTTAATATACCATGATGTGGTAAAAAATAGGAATGTTCTGAATTAATAGAAATTTTACTCATATGACCTAGGTTTTCATATTCATGAATAAATTCAAAATAGAGTTGTTTAAAATAGGAATTGGAGAATTTTGATTCTAATGACTTAAATCTTTTAATAACTGTTTGCTTTGAATCACCTAATAGACTAGGAGAATATTTTAATGGTAATTTTACCACGAATTGTCCATTCTCATTACGAGATGTGTCTTGTTTAAATAAAGATTCGCAAATGAGATCGTCTTGAGACAGAAATTCATTCTTGGTTTGAACATCCTCTAGTTCCCAAAACTTTTTTAATTGATCATCTTCAGGGATGTGTACTTCAACAAAATTGCATACATATTTATCTGAATTAATTGGAACTGTACCTGTTACAACCCAACCTAAATGAGTATTGATTAGTAATGGAAGATTTTTACCTAATGATATTTTATCTTGCAATATAAGATCCCAAAAAATGTGAGCGCCTAATAACAAGTCAATTTCTTTAGGACAATTGAATTCTGGATCTGCTAAATTAATATTGTGAGGTAATCGAATATTATTCATATCAATAGGATAAGCAGGTAATCTACTTGAAATAACGGGTACTACAAGACATGATATACTAGAATTGAAATCTGAAAATTGTGAAAATATTTTTAATGAACATTTTTTACTAATGTTAGAAGAACGCTGACTAATACCAGTAATTGAACAGTTTGTATCAGTTAATTGTAGTTTTAATTTATTGCAAAAGCGTTCGGTGATTAAATTCATTTGTGCACCGCAATCAAGTAATGCTCGGCACTTATGAAACTTACCATCTTGGTCTTTAATATTACACATAACTGTAGCTAATAAAACTTGACTCTCATTTTTTGCAAAATTTATACTTATTTGCTGTTCTACACCATCATTTCTATGATCAAAAGTACTAGGTGAACTTACTTGATGATTAGTGTCACGAATTGAAACTTCTGCATAATCTTTATGAAGCAACGTGTTATGTTTGTGAGTCTTACAAACAGGACATGGACCAAATTTACAATTTCTCTTATCATGACCACTTAATAAACAATTTTCGCATAATTTAAGTTTTCTAACTTCCCGAAACCTCTCTTCGACTGATAACGCTTTAAAGGTGGGACATTTATAAATTGAATGTTCCTTTCTACAAAAATTGCATCGGTTTTTAACCGCAAAGTGCACTAGATTGTTAGATCTGTTATGATACTTATTTGAACTTGAAGACTGTGATTTAGCCGTTTGAGATTCATCCAAACTTTGTAGTATGTCCGTCTTATTTTTTAAAAAATTGATAAAATGTTCTAAAGTAGGCAAATCGTTTGCAACCTTAGTTTCTTTCCATTCGCGTATAGTATTTTTCTGGAACTTGTTGATTAAGATATGTATCATAAATGAATCATATAACTTTTCTTTTGGTACGTCTATACCTTCCAAGGAAGTTAAATGTTTGGATATCTCGTCTAACATATTTCGAAAACTAGCATAATTATAATTATCTTTTTGCATCATGGTTAAATTTAGTAATGATTTAAAGTGGCTGTCTATTAAAAACTGTTTTTTATCGAACCTATCGCATAATAAATCCCAGGCTTTCTGAAATGGTTTATCTACGCTCTCTAAACCTTCAATACAACTGGCTGCGTACCCTTGCAAGGAAGCCTTCAAGAAATGAAACTTCTGCCCATCACTAAGGGATGCATTATTCGCAATGGTCGCATTGAAGCTATTTTTGAAACTAACCCAAAATTGAAACTCCCCAGAGAACGTTTGCAATTTTATTCTCGGTAATAGGACATTTTGCAGGGGATCACTCACTGCTTTAAATTCACTAGATTGACCTAATTGACCGTATTGTACGTTATTACTGTTTACCGCTACCGGTCTTAAAATGGTTTTTAAATATGCTTGTGCCGCATAAAATCGATTTTCAAACTCCTCTCTTTCTGAATAGTGCTCCGGTAATTGACCCTCAGAACATTTCTTTTCTATCTCGGTTTGAACTATATCAAAATCATTTAATAAGTTTATATGATTATCATATCTAAATTGAACATCTTGAATATCAAAGTCACCCTTGTCTTTTGTTTTAGTAATGAATTTCTCTAGCAAAGTTAACTTTTGTTTATTTGTTCCACGAAGTCTAACTAAATCTTTTAAATCGTCTACTACTACTACTTCATTTGAGGTCGCCATCTTAGTAAATAAAATTGATAAACTCGACAAATGGGTACTTATAATTTAACTATGGATTATTATTGAAATTAAATATGAAAACACATATATAATTGTACACAAATATCGCAAACAGAAGGTAATATCATTTAACTAGATTGATATTGATAGAATTGCATAAAATCGTTTATAATTATTGTCAAATAAACCAACTAATTATAAAATGATCGGTTAAGAATGAAATATGTAAAAATGGAAGGATCTGACCTTTATTTGCAGTGGTCCTGATGAATAGCTGTCGCTTGTCGCGTACCTTGCTGTACGTACTTCTCTTTCGCTGAATTGGGCCACTGGAAATGACACTAGAACTTGGAACTATTAACTTGGTTAGCGTCTACTAGTTTTTGGCGCTAATATTGCCTCATGCCGGCTAATAGATAATAAATTCGGCTCTTTTGACCAAAATGTTTGGAATTTACTCGTTTCCTGTCGCTGATAATCGAAATAAACGCTAGTGGACTGTATGATACTTGTAATTAATTGAAAGAGGTACAAATTACACAAAATACACTTCTTGGTTCGCGTATTCGTCTGTAGTCTGTTTTCTTGTCTACACTCTTAACAACATTAGTTCCCGAATTCTAGTTTTTAGGTGTCACTGAGGCGCGCGCGGTGTTGCCACCGTTGCCATTTTTTATAAAGGTTAAAAGTCCTAACAATGTGTTTTACCTATTCTTACAACTGGTGCGGAAACACTAACTCTAACAATAGGAATAATAAATAAAATCTATTTTATTTAAACAACATGCTACACAACATGCTACGGAAAGATAAATGTTAGTATTACCATCAGAGATAAAATTCGAAACATATAAATAAGAAGAAGAAGAACTGGAGTCACGGATGCAGTTAAAAGAATAGCCATGGCTAAATGGGCTTGGACCGGACATGTTACCAGATTGACGGATGATAGATTGACCAGAAAGATTCTGGAATGGCAACCAAGATAAGAGGCATGCATATCAAAGCAGAGGACGACCACCGACTAGATGGACGGATGATTTAGAGCGCATCATCATAAATTGGATGCACAAAGCTCAAGATAGAATAGATGGAAAATTTTACCGGAGGCCTACGTTTAGCAGTGGGCAAATATATGCTTATTGATGATGATCATGATGATATTCATCATCATCATTCCTCAACTTCTTGCATCCACTGTTGGATATAGGTCTCGTCCAAATTCTTCCATTGTTCTGTATCTTGTAGTTTCTGTATCAAATTTACCACTGTTTTTCTCAAGTCATCCATCAATCTTTTTGGTGGTCTACCTCGGTGTCTTTTATCTTTTGTACAACTTCAATCTACGAGTCTTTTGATCCATACATTACACAGCCCAACAAAAAAAATTTTGTCTTGCTTCCAAAAAAAAATCAACTGATTTTGGTTAATTCATCTGTGCTGATTCCAAAACTACAAACCTTTTCTTTGTGTCCGCTCTAATTTTCTAGATATAACATACTTATCAAATTCTTAAATATTCTTACATATCTGTATATTCCACCACTATTATAGTTGCAATATATTTATAAACAAACTTAACTAATTAAAGTGTAGCAAAATATACACCAGATCACTGGCGTCTTTTTATGGACAGTTCCGAACGAAGTTTAAAGTGTATCCTTCTACATAATGGCAACACATATGGAAGTATACCAATTAGGCATTCTACAAAAATGAAAGAAGGTTATAAAATAATACCGCTGGTGCTAAAAACATAAGTTTGGCCAAGATCAGTGCGTGATCTGTGTTTATTTTAAGATGGTGAATTTTCTCCCGGGACAACAAGGTGGCTAAACAAAATATCCTTGTTTCCTGTGTCTTTGGGATAGCAGGGCTATGGACCAATATTAGAGTAGAAGAAAATGGTGTCCTAGAGATACTATAGTTCAAGTAGAAGCTAACGTAGTTAACGAAGCATTGGTCGACCAAAAGAAGATAATATTACCTCCAATACATATTAAACTAGGGCTGATGAAACAATTTGTAAAGGCTTTAGACCAGAATCGTCCTTGTTTTGAATACTTGTCCAGCAAATCCCTGCACTTACATATAACAGATAACAGATTTACAAGCCATCAATGAAAGAATCTGCAAGCTTAGGATAAAAACGCATTTCTTTAACATAACCCTTATAAATGTACACTGTCCCACAAATGAACAGGAAGAAGACACTAAGGTAGCCTTTTATCAAGATCTAGAACGAATCTATGACTCAATACCAAGAAACGACATTAAAATGGTGATAGGCGACACAAACGCCAAGATCGGAAAAGAAGAAGAGTACATAGGGGTAATAGGGAAACATAGTTTGCATAGAGACACAAATGAGAATGGTCAGTTTCTAATAGATTTCGCAGCTGGAAAGAATATGATTATCAGTTCGACATGCTTCCCACATCGGGACATACATAAGGGCACTTGGATATCACCTGACGGAAACACAATAAATCAAATAGACCATATACTGACTGAAAAAATAATGGCGACGAGTATATTAGATGTAAAAAGCAGACGTGGCGCAAGCTGTGACTCAGACCATCTACTAGTGCAGACACGGTTTAGATGCAAAATCAGTCGACAGGTAAAGGAAAAATATCCAAAACAAGAAAAACTAAACTTAGATAACCTAAAAGTCCATGAGGTACAAGAAAGATTTGAGAGAACAGTGGATGAAAAATTACTAGAAGAAAACAGAGCAGACTCCACAATAGAAAATCAATGGAACACCATAAGCAGTATCATACTAAACACAGCGAAAGAAGTCATAGGAACAAAGACACAACGGAGAGAAGAAACATGGTTCGATGAAGAATGCAAACAAGCTATACAGGAAAGAAATGAAGCACATAAGAATTACATACTCAGACGTACTAGAGAGAGAAAAACAGAATTTGAGAACAAAAGACGAAGAGCAGATAAACTGTGCAGGCAGAAAAAGAGAAAGTACGAAAACCAACGGATACTAAACATAGAGAGGGAGTTTAAGGAAAACGAAACACGTAGTGCATACCAACTTATTAAACATTTAAGACAGGGATACAAACCGAAGACTAGCCTCTGCAAAAATAAGAAGGGTGAAATCATTAGCGATATGGACGAAATTAAGATAACCTGGATGACATATTTTAAGTATTAAACAAAGGGGCACAACCACCATTACAACAACAGAGACAACAGCAGGCACGGCAGGAGGTACAACAACAAGAGCTGGGGGAAGATGGAGAAGAAAATGAATTAACTAGACCCCCAATGCTAGAGGAGGTCCAAACGGCAATCCACATACAAAAAAGCCATAAAGCACCGGGAATAGATAAAATACCGGCAGAACTACTCAAGCTAGGAGGAAGGAATTTGACACAACAGATGTATCAGCTAATACGAGAGATATGGATAGAAGAAGAAATCCCCCAACAATGGAAGAAAAGTATAATCTGCCCTATTCATAAAAAAGGAGACAAACTGTTGTGTCAGAATTATAGAGGCATCTCTTTACTTTGTTCGGGATACAAAATATTCACAAACATCCTTAATCGAAGACTTCAACCTCTCACGGAAAAAATCATCGGGGAATATCAAGCAGGGTTTAGGCAAAATAGATCTACCATTGACCAACTATTTACAGTTAAACAAATACTAGCCAAAGCTTGGGAATATGACATGGACGTCTACAATCTCTTTGTAGATTTTAAACAAGCCTATGATTCAATAGATAGAACAATTCTACCTAGTATATTGGAAGAATTTGGCATACCATCAAAATTAATACGACTAGTGCAAATGACAATGACAGAAACAGAAGCACAAGTATGTATTCAAGGACAGATCACTGATGCGTTTACGATAACGCAAGGACTGAAACAAGGCGACGGACTGGCTCCAACGCTTTTTAATCTTGTTCTTGAATATGTAATTAGACGGTTGACGGTAAGCGTAAATAACATACTTACAAACAAATCTACCCAATTAGCAGCATACGCGGATGATAAAAACATAATGAGCAGAACAATGAATGCAGCGGAAGAAACCTACGTTGAGTTGAAACAGAGTGCAGAAGCAGTAGGGCTAGCAATAAACACAAATAAAACAAAACTACTCATACAAACCAGATCAAATAGACCGGCGCAACAACACTTTATTGACGATATAGAACATGTGAATAGATTCACGTACCTAGGAATGGATCTGGTTGCAAGCAGTGAAGAAGAACCGGAAATAAATAGAAGGCTTGTGCTGGCAAATAAAGCCTATTTCGCGATGGGCCACATATTCAAATCGCGAGACGTACACCGGAAAACAAAACTCCGGGTATATAAAACAATAATCAGGCCCATAGTAAGTTATGGCTGCGAAACATGGGTGGTGACACAGAAATCTGCCAATGCATTAGATGTGTTTGAAAGAAAAGTATTACGTAGGATACTGGGCCCAATAAGGGAAAATAACAACTGGCGAATTAGGTATAACAGAGAAATATACGAGCAATATAGCGAACCAACTCTAGCACAACACACTAAACTACAGAGATTACGGTGGGCAGGGCACGTGGTCCGCATGCATGAGAATAGAATCCCCAGAAAATTGCTGAATGCAAGAATGCAGGGAAGAAGACCGGTTGGAAGACCTAAAAAGAGATGGGAAGACGAAGTCGATGAGGATGCCAGGAACTTCCTGGGAACGCTTTCATGGAAAAGAACAGCGGTAAATCGAAATGATTGGAGAAGCTTATTGAAGGAGGCCAAGGCTCGATTTGGGCTGTAGTGCCATTGGATGGATGGAAATCCCTGCACTTAGTAGCAAAAGCTAGAAGCAAAATTGAAAGTCGGATTATTTGATGGGCCTCAGATACGACAACTTACAAAAGATTCGCATTTTACAGAATTGATGACTGAAATTGAATGTAATAATGCATGGTGCTCTTTTGTGAAAGTTGTGAAACATTTTCTTGGAAACAATAAATCGGAAATTTACCGGGATATAGTCAGGGGCGGATTTATTCATTAGTGGGCCCGGTGCTAATTCTTGTAGAGGGCCCTACCCAACTCTTTTTTGACAAGGCACTTTAAAAATTAAAACAATATAAACTTCAGTACATTTAAAATTATGCAGAAGATACAAGGCTAAGACAAGGTAACGCTTTTTTTATTTGTTTATTTTCAACAAATGCTTTTATAACACTTTCAAAATCAATTTCCCCCAATACGTCATTCTCAATAGAGCAGATCGATAACGAAACTAATCTGTTCTCGCCCATTGATGACCTTAGTTTATTTTTAATAAAGCTTAATTTTGAAAATGATCTTTCGGATTCGCAGTTCGTGATAGGTATAGTTAAATATATTCTTAAAACAATATAGGTAATTGAAAACACTGAAACAAGGTCTTTTTCGATAATAATATCCAACACGTCTTTAGGTGTTACTACAGAATTCTCGGAATTAGGAAGAGATAAAATAAAAATTTTGAAAAAATATAATCTCTTCGATAAATTCCTGATCTATATCAAGCGGGTACGTTTCGATAAGATTTCGCGCATATTGTTTTAATGTTTAGAAACATTAGATTAGATACATAACCGTATGCTTCACGTCGCTTGTCTAACTCTGTCACTAATGTATCGATCGATAAATAAAATGTTTCGACTTTAAATTTGTTTGAACCTTCTAAATGTGAAATTTAGGGCCCGTCTGGAAATTTTTTTTTGAATCTGCTCGTTTTTTTGAATAATCAAATGTAACGTATAAACTCAATTTTTTTGCTTTTTCTTCAAAGTATTCAAAATTTTCGCGGTGTTTTTGGATACTGCTGTGTAGTCCTTGTAGTAGAAGTGTGCCAATGTTTAGATCCAGACCAGGTTTTTGAAGAATGGTACTAACTGTTCCAAGTTGTTTTAAAATTTCGATCCAAAATACTCCTTTTTATTTTGCCCAAACTTTGTTTTAAAAAAGGACAAAAACTGTTCGGAATTAAATTATGTTTTTTTTATTTGATTAGGCTAAAAATTGCGCTAATATAAATTAAGTAAATAAACTCACCTTTCGCTTAGCGGCTCCGCTTTTATGCTGCTTAAGTGACATTATAGGTAGTTACAAGCGTATAAACGTAATGTATTTAAACAATATTAATTAGCACTCACAAACACTAGAACTAAAAATTAATCCGAACCGAATAAATAAAATTCACCAGCATCAACTTACGATTCACAATCTAATGATAAATGACTAAAAGCTAACGCCAACACAAGTAGGTATGAATTACTAATTGTCGTCTTTGACGTTCTTCCGGTACTTTACTTGGTTGTAAACAAAAGCTTTACATGTTGTTAAGCTTAAAGGGTAAAGTAGGTATAATTTATATTTCATTTCTTAACTTTATGGCACCCATTGAAAGACATCTATTTTTGTCAAACACCTTTAACTTTCAGAGCGATTTAAAAGCATTGTATTGTAAGATTTCCGAAAAGGAGATGTAAAAGTATACGTGCTAATCTGTTGCCAATTATGTCATGTCATGTCATAAAAGGGTGGTTATCGGGTGTTCCTTTCCTTTTCTCTCAGAAAAAAGATTATATGAAATTGTCAATACAACAATAATTTCAAAGTAATTTTTACAATAAATAAGAGGAGTTTGGTAGGGTAAGTACGACGGCGCGTCAGAATGCCAAATACGCAACTTTAGACAAATGTGTAGGTCTTCTGGGGCCCCTTCAATCTGAGGGCCCGGTGCTACAGCACCTCTAGCCCCCCCTAAATCCACCACTGGATATAGTGGATGAAATGTTTAACAATATAAACAAACAAGGTTGTCATATAAGTATTAAAATTCATTACCTCTACAGCTACTAAGGCTAAGGCTCCACGGGCGGGAAATTGACGCTAGTAGTAGCAGTAAAATGAACTTAAGGTTCCGCGGAACGGAATAGGGATAGCCGAACTGTACCGACTACAGGACTTGTGCGTAGTCGGTTCAGTTCGGCTATTCCCATTCCGTTTCGCGGAACCTTAAGTTCATTTTACTGCTACTGCTAGCGTCAATTTCCCGCCCGTGGAGCCGTAGCCTTAGACCGTTTTCTAGAAAATCTTGGTGACCTTATTGAGGAACAAGGAGAACGCTTCCACCAAGGTATCAAAACCATAGAAGAGAGGTATCAGGGGAGGTGTGACACTCACATGATGGCAAATTACTGCTGGAGTCTTCAAAGAAACCGTACTTTTTTAAAGCCTTTACAAAAAAAAAATCATATAAAAGGAAGTTTTTGGCTGACGCCAGACGCCGAATAACAGATTTGTGCTGCAATGCTGGTTTGGTTAGATGAAAAGTTAAGTTTTTTTCGCAGATAAATGTGATGATATTTGTAAGTATATTATTGTGCAATAAATATCTCAATTTTTATTCGTATTTTGTTTATTTGATGGGTAGCGGCACTATAGTCCTGTCGCCAGGGGGAGTACAACGGCCTTCTTAATTCAGATGGACTTACTCAAGTTTTTTTATGTATTTTGACCCGTAGAACACGAATTTTTTGGGTAACAGTTGATCCGGATGTCGATAAGATTGTTATAAACAAAGAAGTTGAGGAATTACATAACAGCGATTTCTCGCAAAACAAAACATTTTTTTGTATTTTTTGGGTCATTCTAACCAAAAAATGTTCCTACAAGTTTTTTCGTAGGATGCATAGTTTTCGAGATAAACGCGGTTGAACTTTCAAAAAATGGAAAAATTGCAATTTTTGAACCCGAATAACGTTTGAATAAAAATAAAATAGCAATTCTGCTTACCGCCTTTAAAAGTTTAAGTCAAATCATATCTGTTTTGAATATTTGCATTGCTAAAAATTTATTTTTTGATTGTTAAAAAAAGCTATAAACACATACTGTTTCCCGTGCCTAATACATGCGTTTTAATGCATGCTACTTAGAAATAGCCCCGCTTGCACTTTTACCTCCTCTACGTACTCGTTCGATTTTAAATGAGAAATCATTGAAACATCACTCAAGCACTAGGTGTTTATAGCTTTGTTTTAACAATAAAATAATACATTTTTGGCAATACAAATAACTAAAACCGATATAATTTGTCTTGAACTTTCAAATGCGGTAAGCAGAATTGCTATTTTATTTTTTAATCAAAAGTTTTTCGGGTTCAAAAATTCCAATTTTTCGATTTTTTGAAAGTTCAACCGCGTTTATCTCGAAAACTATGCATCCTACGAACAAATTTGTAGGAACATTTTTTGGTTAAAATGGACCAAAAAATACAAAAAAAATGTTTTGTTTTGCGAGAAATCGCTGTTATGTGATTCCTCAACTTCTTGGTTTATAACAATCTTATCGACATCCGGATCAACTGTTACCCAAAAAATTCGTGTTCTACAGGTCAAAATACATAAAAAAAACTTGGGTAAGTCGATCTGAATACAGGAGGCCGTTGTACCCCCCCTGGCGACAGGACTACTACATTACTAAATATATTATGTAGGTAGTGCTGCGTTAAATTACCATATAGGTATGTTAGAAATGTGGTCTGTGGTATTTTCTTAAAACGATCTGATAGAGCAAATCTAGTGGCATTTTTGGATTCAGCAGACCCAAGTTACCTAGAAACAGTAAAAAATTTTCCGGCAGCAAACTGTGTGTTTACCAGTGAAACGTGCGACATGTCCAGCCCATCTCCATTTGGCTTGTGAAATTTTTTCTATGACATTTGTCACTTTGGTCCTCTCTCTGACCGTCCTATTTTGGTACTATCTGTTCTTGTGTTTCCCAACATGGCTATTTCCATTTTTCTTTCGGTTATTCTAAATTTATTTGCAGAATGTTTGGTCAAAGTTATGGTTTCGCAACCATAATTATTACTGGCAGTATGCATTGGTTGTAAATTTTTTCTTCAAACAAATCGGTAGCGTTCCTTTTAGAATATGTCGCAATTTGCCAAATGCTGCCCATCCCAAGCCTATACGACGCTGAATCTTACAAGTTTGATTGTTTTTTCCCGATTCTAAGTTCATGCCCTAAATAGACATAGCTAAAAACCTGATGTAGGTACTTCGTACCCACCTATTCTCACAACATCACTTGGAACTAGATTGGTCATATATTCTGTTGTTTGAAAATTTATTTTCAGGCCAACTTGTTTTATTTCCTGTTTTAGTTCTTCCACCCTTTTGTAAGCTTCATTTAAACTCTCGGCTATAATGACAACGTCATCTGCAAAGCGCAAGTGGCTCAGATATTCACCATCAATATTTATTCCCTTTTTTACCCCAATCCACTTTTTTAAATGCATATTCCAGAGTTATAGGTCTGGATCCCGCGTATGAAAAAAAAGTTGATTAATAACAAGCTGGAAATTTGTTAATAGCTTAAGGGTGTCTAGTCGAATAAACTTTGATATATGGGAACACTGAAACAGGGGTAGTTTTAAATGTGGAACAGGTTAGAAATTTGGAACGGTCACAGCACGAAAACGGCACATTTATTTTGTCCGACAGAACAGACTTAAACTCTCCGAACAGAGATTAAACTCTCATGAAAAAATCAGACTGCTATTTATTACCTGTCATAATTCCTGTCATTTGACATATTCTACATGTTCCACTCATTAAAACGCCCATTTGGTGATAAATAGCAGTCTGATTTTTGCATGAGGGTTTAATCTCTGTTCGAAGAGTTTAAGTCTGTTCTGTCGGACAAAATAAATGTGCCGTTTCCGTGCTGTGACCGTTCCAAATTTTTAACCTGTTCCACAATTAAAACTACCCTTGTTCCAGTGTTCACACATATCAAAGTTTATTCGACTAGACACCCTTAAGCTATTAACAAATTTTCAGCTTGCTATTAATCAACTTTTTTTTCATACGCGGGATCCAGACCTATTACAGTAATAGGCTATTGATTATATTCAAAATAAGATAGCTAAAAGGAACTACAACGTTAACGGGGTTTTATTATTTCATATGGTCAATGGACATCTATATATGAAAAAACCGCGGAGTGCTACCATTTAAAGGGGTGCGTTTTTGAGAAATGGGTGAATTAGTCCCTGGGCACAGGTTACATTAGGGTGAGTTCTATGCACTTTTGGTATAAACATACCTACATAAAAATTGTTCCTGGTTAAATTTCCTATCTAAATATCGCTTTTTAAAGTCAATGATACTTTTTTTTACAAAAATATATTCAAAAGAAAAAGCACAAAGAAACCCAAAAGAAAGAAATTTTGTTTTTTGTCCCATAACTTTTGTCCACAAGGATATAGGTATAGACATTGCTTTACAGAAAAAAAAACCTACATATTTCTTCTTTAAAATGGTGTGTAGTAGAGGTAATTAGGATTTATAGTTTTCGAAATATGATTTTTCAAAGTTCGCCACTCACAGCAATTTTGGACAATTTTCCTTGTAATTTCGCAAATATTGTTCTGTAACTTTTTTCCACGTAACTTTAGGTATATGAAATGGTACACGTAATAGAAATAGAAATCAATTAGCTTTAAAATGGTCTAATGTCTAACGTTGTACGACTTTTTTTTAAAGAGATTATGGTTTTTCAAAGTTTTGTACTTTTAACGATTTTTTATAATATAATATAAAAATAAAATTATATTATTATATGATATATTGTATATTATATAATATTATATTATATATAGTATATATAATATAATATTATATTATATAATATATAATACCTAATATAAAAGAAATATTATTTTTTACATTTTTTACGATTATTTTTGAAATTTCTCAATATAACTTTTTTTCTTCTACATTTAGGTATATATTATATTATATAATAAAAAAAGCTTATTTTTTTTATTATTTTTTTTACTTTAAAATTTTGTATTACAAAAAATTCGAGGATTATTTTTGACTAAGATATTATTTTTCAAAATGTAATAAGTACCTACTTGCAACGCTTTTTGATTTTAGGATTAATTTTTAAATTTCTCATTATAACTTTTTTTTTCTTGTACATGAATATACTATATATTGCTGAATAAAGAGGGCTTACTTTCTGTTCTTTAAAATGGTGTATCATCTATATTTAAATAATGGAAACCGAGTGATTCTTTGATATTTTTTTACCTGTATTATTTAAAATTATTTCTTTTACAAAAATTACATAAACATTAGTCTTAGAAAACATCACTTTAGTTAAAATTATTTAAACTTTGACATTTAAAAAATTTCAAAATCAAAGTCCATCTCTTCGTTAGCATTAGCTTCAATATCTTCCGCTGACACCTCAGTTATCTTAGAGTCCCACAATTAGTACCCATGCACATGCACTCTTTGCAGAATATTGAAAAACTAATTCCTATTTTCCTACAACCGCAGTTTTTTGTACATCCTTTGGTACATTTACATGCTATTTTTTCAAGCAAAGCTTGTGGTGCAGGAGCTTTGACAGTAAATATTGGAATTAATCCATATTTTGAAGTTTGCCTGGCCGAGTCAAGTGGATCCAAAGTATTACCTATAAAAAATAAGATTCAATCATAACACACAATCACATAAAAAAGTTATAAGGAGAAATTTAAAAAATAATCCTAAAATCAAAAATCGTTGCAAGTACTTATTACATTTTGAAAAAGCACATCTTATTCAAAAATAATCCTAGAATTTTTTATAATACACCATTTTAAAGTAAACAGAATAAGCTTTCGTTTTTATTATACAATATATACCTAAATGTAGAAGAAAAAAAGTTATAATGGGAAATTTAAAAAATAATCGTAAAAAATATAAAAACTTGTTAAAAGTATAAAATCTTGAAAAAGATAACCTCTTTAAAAGAAGTCTTACAACATTATGCAGTAGAACATTTTAAAGGTAATTAATTTCTATTCCTCTTACATGTACCATTGCATATGCCTAAAGTTGCGTAGAAAAAAGTTACAGAAAAATATTTGCAAAATAACAAGGAAAATTGCCCAAAATTGCTGTGAGTGGCGAACTTTGAAAAATCATATTGCGAAAACTGTAAATCCTAACGACCTCTACTAAGCATCATTTTAAAGATAAAATATGTAAGTTTTTTTTCTGTGAAGCAATGTCTATACCTATATCCCCGTGGACAAAAGTTATGGGACAAAAAACAAAATTTCTTTCTTTTTGGTTTCTTTGGGCTTTTTCTTTTGAATATATTTTTGTAAAAAAAAGTATCTTTGACTTTAAAAAGTTATATTTAGATAGGAAATTTAACCAGGTACAATTTTTATGTAGACGTGTTTGTACCAAAAGTTCATAGAACTCACCCTAATGTAACCTATGCCCAGGGACTAATTCACCCATTTCTCAAAAACGCACCCCTTTAAATGGTAGCACTCCGCTGTTTTTTCATATATAGAGATTCATTGACCATATGAAGTAATAAAACCCCGTTAACGTTGTAGTTCCTTTCTATAGTACATAATCAATAGCCTATAAATAGATTGGGGGATACGGTCTAGTTCCTCGCTCGATGATGATATTATGTTTCGAAAAACAAACAACCTTTTACACATTCAAACTGGTTTATATTTAATTTATTTCTTCAAATTTCCGTGAAGTTCTTTATAGATTTTTTGTCAGTGCGGAAAAACTGCACAGATGTTGTGTTGAACGAGATTCTGAGGTTTAGGAAGGTCTTCATAAACCAGAATGGTCTTCTAGGAACCAGAATGGTCTTCTTCCCGATACCCGCTTTCCAAATATTTTTCCTTGGGGGATGGTTTATTGGATGGAATATCTAGATTAATTTTGCATAATGTCTCAGAAGTATTGTAACTTTCGAGATTTGATGGTGTTCAGTAGGTACCTCTCGGTTCTTCTTCAGTTTTCTGAGGATACCCTTATTGTTGACTCGGTTAGTCCACGGGATTTTAAGTATTTTCTGATATAGCCACACCTCAAGTGCTTCCAATTTTCTTCACATATCTTTGTTCAAATTCCACGAATCCGCATCATGAAAAAGGACAGGAAACAGCATCAGAGCACTCTTACTTGTATACCAAGAGAGAGGTTAGCTCTTAAAAAAGGCCTTCACCAGGTTGAAGGCGGATCTAGCGTTTCCGATATTATCATCACTCTTATCCTTTGGTTGTTGGTCTTATCTTCATTTATTATGGTACTGAGGTAATTGTAGTGCATTTCCCTTTCTAAAGGGGTTTGGCTGTTGTTCTTTTATCTTTTTCTTGTTATGATCATAATATTTTTCTTCTTTACGTTTATATTGAGTCCATATTGTTGACAGTAATACGACATTTTGTTAATACGGACTTTACAAAAATTTGATTGCAAAATTTATTATAACAAAATATCCTCGGACATTTTTTCTTCAATGTTCTGCACACACATTAAAAACAATAACTGACGCTACAAGATAAACCTAAATAAACAGCAAGTTATTTATCAATCAAAAATGTTTATTTATTTCCTCTCAAACTCGAATCTTTATTCATATCTTTAAAATTCTGTCTGGGTACGTCTATGATGGCCTTGTAAAAATGCGATCTGGAGCCACAGATTCTCGTAAAGACAGAATATGAGCGGTAAATAGAAAAGTTATTAGATATTTCTTTGTTCAGACACTGCAAACGAGATAAATATGGATGCTTAAAAGGAAATTGAGCTCCTGAATGATACATTTTCTTGTTACGGTGTACTATAAAAAGTTGCAGTGCAGCCTTTGTTCAAACATAAAAACCATAAATACAGAAAGGTATAAACAAAAATCTGCCATTTTGTACTCGGTATTTTTTTATACGTAAAAATGTAATTTGTATTGAAAATTATGTCTAGATGTATGTCAGTCAGTATTGGTTTTGATTTAAGCTAGAATAAATATTAATGTATTTTTTATTGACCACCTTAAATATCTCTCTTTCCGCTTCCTTAATTTTACTAATAGTGCAGTCACTGAAGGTTTTCACCTCTGATTTCGTTGAACCTCCATCGATTTTCATAAAAATTGGTGAGTACTTAGAGGATACTTCAAGGAACAAAGGTGATATGATGCCAACTTGCGCTTAAAAGTTTAAAGTGTACTAGTACTTAAAAGATGCCTCTTAAGTTTTCCCCAAAAATTGCACCACATTCGAGTTTTTTGAAATTATCTGTTCTCCATTTCGATGTTCTTCGAAAATAAACCATCCTTTAAAGAGCAATCTCTCGGTCGTTATTGGGTTTAAATAAGTCGTTCAGACGTGAATCTCTTTGTTTTTTTATTAGCTACAATTTTGTTTTTAATGATTTTTTCTATAAAATTAAACTTTTTAGTTATTCATGAAAAACGGTTATAAACCATGAGTTTTTTCAATGAAAAATGCATAGTTTCAATCGCAAATAACTTGAAAAATGTCAATTTTGCAAAAAAAATGTTGTAGAACAAAATTTACTCAGAATTGGTCACTCTATCAACTTCCATAGTTATTTTGAATAAAAAATGTTCATTCCCTAGAAGGGGTTGTTTTCAACCCCAGGGTAGATTTTGACAAAGATTATAATTACAACCTAAAAACCAAATTTTTAAGGAAATCGACCTTAAGGTTCTCAAAATTCCACGAGAAAATGGCTGTTGAATGGACTACTAGTCACCATATCAATCCCAAATAAAAGCGTTTTTTTTTTATTTAGCTTCTCGACAACTAATGCTCATTGGCATGGTACAGTGGATCTTTCCAATCAGGTACCTAGTTTAATGTGTAGTGTGTATGTTGAGTAAATAAAAGAATTTTGTTTTCAATCCTAATAGTATAATTAATAATATTGAAAATATTAAAAATATTACTAAAAGATTTTTAAATTGAAAACTTATTGGTACACTTTCCTGGTGACACCTCCAAGGCTTCTACAATTTGCGAGCACATGGATGCTGCAGTGAAGACAAAGGGAAGGAATTCTACACTATGCAATTCACATCCCCGCCTGCAGCTTGGTAAAGTTCCAACGGAAAATGCACCTGGTTACTCTACGGAGTAATACGACTAAAAAATAAAAATGTATACCATTTTTATTCAGTTGCAATGCGAAGGCAAAACAATCTTACTTTTCAATTAGAATACGGAGCGCAGTCCAGTCCCCCGAATCGCGATTTTCGGCTCTTATTGGAGCCTCATCAGAGAGAACGTAGGCACTGTTCTCCATAATGGAGAACAGTGCCTACGTTCTCTCCGATGAGGCTCCGCTCCGCTCGCGATGAAAATCGCGATTCAGGGGACTGGACTGCGCTCCGTATTCTAATTGAAAAGTAAGATTGTTTTGCCTTCGCATTGCAACTGAATAAAAATGGTATACATTTTTATTTTAAAAGAGTTTTTGTTATTAAGGTACCAAGGTAGTGGAGTCAATGAAGGTGGATATGAGCTATTACCTCCGATTTCGTTCAACCTCCATCGATTTGCATAAAAATTGGTGAGTGGTTAGAGGATATCTCAAGAAACAAAGGTGACATGGGGCCAACTTGCGCTTTTACCCTGGGGGTGGATACCACCCCTTCTCGGGGTGAAAATTATTTTATTAAAAATAACCCCATAATTAGATAGGAGGACAAATTCTAAGCAAAATTTGTTATATAAAGTTATTAAAATAAATCAAAACTTTTTGAGTTATTAAAGATCAAAAATTTTAATTTTTCGTAAGAAAAATGCATGATTTTAACCGATTTTTCATAGATAACCCGAAAACTATAAGTTTTTACAAAAAAGTTATTACCAAAATTGAAGCTAAAAAAAAACTAAATAAATTTCTTATTAAGAAAACCTTTTAATATTGACTTAAACTGAGTTATAGGTAATTGAATGCATATTTTTCTCGACGAGTATCAAAATCTAAGTCTTCAAGCTTAAATTACGGGAAAATTATGAATTTTATAACATAAACTTATTAAACATTTGTGAAAGTACTTAGAAATATCTATCAAAATGAGATATCGAACAAGTTAATAGCATTAAAATTTATGCTCCAAAAATTTTTCAAACATCATTTAAAAATTTTTCCAAAAAATGTTATCGTTTTTTTTAATAACTCCGTTAATTTTTAAGATATCAGATTTACCTAAAAACGGTTTGAAAGGTAATTCCAAAGGCTCTTAAATCGCGGTGAATTAATTCTTTTAAACCTTTTAGTTTTTTAAAAATCAAAGATTAAATGGCCACGGTTACAGATTCTCGCAGCAAAATTTAAGCTTTAAACGTTTCTATCTCGGTTATTTTTCACCCTACAGAAATGGTAAACAGGTATAATATTTGATATGGAAAAAACTAAAATTGGGTTATTTACCATTTTTTACGTATATTGAGTATTTTTATAGTTATTATCAAAAGAAAATGAAAATGACGATAATTTTAAAAATTCTGATTTTTTTAAATTATATCTTTTTTCAAAAATACGCATTCTAAACCGGTGAAAATTGTTAAAATCATTACTTATGCTAATACAAAGAAATTTTTCTAAGGAATATTACAAATTTTAATTTTTGTTGAAATGTATGTTTTATTTTTCACTTTTTCCTAAAAAATTCGAAAGGATTCTCTTAGTTTCATCATAACTTGCTTAATTTTAATGCTATTAGCTTTTTCTGGAGCGTATTTGTTAGGTATTCTAAAGTACTTTGATCTTTTTTGCAGGTATATTTTATAAAATGTATCGTTTTCCCGTTATTTAAGCTTGAATACTTAGATTTAATTACTCATCGAAAAAAATATGCATTCAATTACCCATAACTCACTTTGAATTAACGTTAGTTTAGTACTTTGAGTAAACAGTGTATTCAGTTTTTTATTTTCTTCAATTTTGATAAGAATAACTTTTTTGTAAAAGCTAATAGTTTTTGAGTTATACGTGAAAAACAGCTTTAAAACAGGCATTTTTACGAAAAAATAAAATCTTTGATCTTTAACAACTCAAAAAGTATTGATTTATGTTAATAACTTAATAAAATAAATTTTGCTTAGAATTTGTCCCTCTATCGATTTATGGTATTATTTTTAATAAAATAATTTTTACCCTAGAAAGGGGGTGGCATCCACCCCAGGGTAAAAGCGCAAGTTGGCATCATGTCACCTTTGTTCTTTGAGGTATCCTCTAATTACTCACCAATTTTCATGAAAATCGATGGAGGTTCAACGAAATCGGAGGTGAAAACCTTCAATGACTGCACTAAAGGGTATTTATTATAAGGATAATAACGCTTGAGGTCAATTGTGTATAGACCGAGGACCTTCGGTCCAAGGTATATACGTTGACCGAAAGCGTTATTATTATAATACCCGTGGTGCCTTCAACGTTTAATGTCCGACTAAATTATTCTTTATATGCAAAAAATTGGAATGAATTTTGAATTAATTAGTTTTCAAATAAATACATTTACCAGAAATAGTCGTAACGTAATTGTGGTAACCATAGTTTTACTTAGAGTTTTATTTGTCAACTTGACAGTATTTAACTCGTTATTTAAATATAATAGGCCCTAGGGCGTTATTTTTCAATACCACGCCCTTGGGCGTTATATCGTACTTAATAGACTTCGAAATAATGTAATTATATGTCAAATAATAGACCAGTCGGAAATTAATTAAATAATACATTATTTATTTAGAATCATTTTTCAAATCACTGATATCATTTTTTATTTCATTATAGGTCTGGATCCCGCGTATGAAAAAAAAGTTGATTAATAGCAAGCTGAAAATTTGTTAATAGCTTAAGGCTGTCTAGTCGGACAAACTTTGATATATGGGAACACTGGAACAGGTGAAGTTTGAATTGTGGAACAGGTTAAAAATTTGGAACGGTCAGACCACGAAAACGGCACATGTATTTTGTCCGACAGAACAGACTTAAACTCTTCGAACAGAGATTAAACCCTCATGCAAAAATCAGACTGCTGTTTATCACCAAATGGGCGTTTTAATAAGTGGAACATGTAGAATATGTCAAATGCCAGGAATTATGTCAGGTGATAAATAACAGTCTGATTTTTGCATGAGAGTTTAATCTCTGTTCAGAGATTTTAAGTCTATTTTGTCGGACAAAATAAATGTGCCGTTTTCGTGGTCTGACCATTCCAAATTATTAACCTGCTCCGCAATTAAAACTGCCCCTGTTCCAGTGTTCCCATATATCAAAGTTTATCCGACTAGACACCCTTAAGCTATTAACAAATTTTCAGCTTGCTATTAATCAACTTTTTTTTTCATACGCGGGATCCAGACCTATTACAAGGTGTCTTTAACCCTACCTTAGGCGCGTCGTTATTGCTGACAAGCTTAGGCGCGTGGTCTACGATTGTAGACCAATAGTTTCTTGTCGTATAATACCGGATTTTGACAAAATTAACAAATTAGTGGTTAATAACATGTTTATTTATGGTCGCACTTTGATATTAGATATGTTTTGTTCCTTGGCTTTTCTCATTTTGACAGTGGTAAAATTAAAAACGAGGTCATGATTTTTTGGGTCTTTATTCGCAAGTAAATGAAACTGGTCACAAAAATAAGCTCAATTTAGTAAAAAAGACAAAATATTTTTTATCTTTGAACTTATATAATGACCAATAGGGATAAATAAAGGATAAATAAAGGATATAACTGAAAAGTAAAAAAACAACAAAACTATTAAATGGTCAAAGTGGCACAATTTTAGTCCGTCAAACATAAAGTGCAAATATCCCCAAAATGATCCTTGAATGCAAATATGTCACATCTTTGGCATGCCCTTCTTGTTGACATATTGCAAGTTCATGCACATATACAACATCGTCCCACGTAATTTGTTGGAATATTAGGGGAAGGGGGTACGACTTCTTAAACTCCGAGCAGTAAGCGAGCTCGTCGTCTAAGTTCTCTTAGCAGGGAAGGCATAGTTGATCCATATTCAATTTGCTGTTTGATTAGTTCCCATGCTAAGTTTTCAATGAAGTCGCTTCTTGAAACCTTTTCATTTATGTTATTAGCTTTATATACACAGCAGGCTACATATTAGCTTTATATATACAACTAAAAACTGAAACGCTCTTAGTGGCGTGGTCTACGGTTGTAGAATAATGGTAAAATACTCTTTGAATAATGGTAAAAAAATAATGCAAACAGATCGGCGGCGTTTAGCAAACTGAAGAGTAAGTTGAAAGTATTAGTGACAGCTACTAAGCGGGATGGGGGCGTATGTGCAGTTATATGCAATTTGCGACCACTTAAAGGAGAGTGGTCTACGATTGTAGGCCACGCGCCTAACGGAGGGTTAATTCCGGTGACAACTTTCTATGTTAAACTAAAGTTATACAAAAGTCATTAACCAACTGCAATCATCAGTTATTGTAATAAACTAAATTATTTTAGTTTGTTAATTTAGAAACCCTATAACAGTCTGTCCCTATACCATCAGGCAGGTATTACTGTGTAAATTATTAACTCACTTAATGCTGCACTATTTCGATATTACTACTTTGAAGTAAGTTTTATATACTAATGTTCTGTCATTTTAATGTGGCTGTAATAGTGTAAGTATGTATATTAGGTCTGGATCCCGCGTATGAAAAAAAAGTTGATTAATAGCAAGCTGAAAATTTGTTAATAGCTTAAGGGTGTCTAGTCGGATAAACTTTGATAAATGGGAACACTGGAACAGGGAAAGTTTTAATTGTGGAACAGGTTAAAAATTTGGAACCGTCAGACCACGAAAACGGCACATGTATTTTGTCCGACAGAACAGACTTAAACTCTCCGAACAGAGATTAAACTCTCATGCATAAATCAGACTGCTATTTATCACCAAATGGGCGTTTTAATGAGTGGAACATGTAGAATATGTCAAATGACAGGAATTATGACAGGTGATAAATAGCAGTCTGATTTTTCATGAGAGTTTAATCTCTGTTCGGAGAGTTTAAGTCTATTCTGTCGGACAAAATAAATTTGCCGTTTTCGTGGTATGACCTTTCCAAATCCTTAACCTTTTCCACAATTAAAACTGCCCCTGTTCCAGTGTTCCCATATATAAAAGTTTATCCGACTAGACACCCTTAAGCTATTAACAAATTTTTAGCTTGCTATTAATCAACTTTTTTTCATACGCGAGATCCAGACCTATATGTATATCCTTACATTGCGTACCCCCATCCAAATGTCTAAGGTAAATATGTTGATTCCTGTTGGTTTGGTTATTCTGCCAATTTTTATATTTACAATTATGGCCTTCGGTTGTCGAATTAATAATTATACCTAAATATTTATTTGGGCCAACAGACACTTTGGTTGGTTATTAGTGTTATTACGAAGTTAAAAGAAAGTAAGAAAATATCTGCTGCCCCCTCTGTGTAATTTTATTCCTTTTGTAGAGGGTTTTTTGTTTTAAATTCTACTGCATATAAATCTAATACTATTTTTCATACTGTGCTAAATCGGCCGTGTCAGAAGAAGAAGAACGGGGAGACCTAAACTCAAATATCTAGATTATTTACATGAAAATTTAAAGGAGATTATATTAAGGGGATGAAGAAGATATACCTCCGACAATTTTCTGACATATATGACCTGGGAACGCTGATCAGAAACATTCCTAGAGAAACGAACTGGTTTGGTGACCCAGTCTACTACTATAGTAGTTATATCGTTTTAAATATGTTTCTCTTATTTCCTATCATTAAAAGCGCATACATACCTTAACCCATTCGCGGATATGACTGCATATGCAGACACTTACAAAGAGAAATGCCTGTCTGCATATGAAGACGTGCCCACGATTGTGTTAACTTAGTTTCGATACTGTATATTTTGAAATCGTAGTTAACAATTTATTTAGATAACAAACGTCTTGATTAAAATTACTTAAATATTATTAATTGTAGCTTCTATTTCATAAAAACTATCGATCGCTAATAAAGTGTTTTAGTGCAGCCGATATGCGAAACAATTGTACATGTAATGATAGAAGTATATAATTTGGACCACATATACTGAACATACAAAGGTTCAAATTTAGATATGAGGCCATCCCAGATTTTGTCTTCTTTTACAAAAATGGCGGGGATTCAAAATGGCGACTATACATTGTGACTAATAGCACGATAACTTTTGAACGAGACTTCAGATTTCCACCAAATTTGGTATATAGGTACTTTTTTTAATATATAAGATCGAGGTCTTGAACCGGAATAAGCGGTTTACCAGAAATTGTGTTTTTCCCGGTTTTTATGTAAAGATATGCTGTTTTTTTATCAATTCTTTCACCCTGTATGTATTAATTTTTCAAAAAGTTAATACCACCATTGAAAAGAGCGTGAAAATATTTTTTAGGAAATATTTAACTTTTAACTTTTTAGTTATGTTAATTACCATTTAATAAAGCAAAACCTATCTTCGCATGTATGTACCTATATGCGGCAGATTCGTGCAAATATTATAAGAATTATTGGGCATTTAATGGTAGGAGCATATAATTTGGACCATATATACTACATATATTAAGGTGAAAATTTAGATACGAGGCCATCTCAGTTTTGTCCCTTTTACAAAAATGGCGGGCATTCAAAATGGCGACCATACATACGTGACCAATAGCACGATAACTTTTGAACGAAACGTCAGATTTTAACCAAATTTATTATATAGGTTCTTTTTTTGATGAATGGGGTCATAAATGTCCAATAAAACAATAAGATGGGATATTTTTAAGGAACCATCATTATAATTCCGTACATTGTGACAATAGTTACATTGTATTCATCCCATAACCTTCTATTTTGCTCGCCCCTGCTTATATGCGACTACAGGTATAAACCCATAAGATTTTTCTCATTAGTGCAGGTACAAGAAATAAAAAAAGGTACCATCTTGGGCGTTAGCGGCAACATGCGAAATCAAGAATGACTATTCTTTTAATTTCTAAGAAAATCGAACGTTATGAGTGAATTATTAAAAAACGTAAAGAATATAATAGAAAGCAAGAAAATTATAAAAGAATATTGTAATACCATATATTAATTGGTTAATTTACAGTAGCTCTGAACAGCTCTAATAGCTCTAACAGTATCTATGCCAGTTCACTGTTCTATATTTTTTGTCATATATCATATTATACTCAATGTAGAACATTGTATCCCGAAATAACCAAAGTACGTGCCTCCTAGCGGCGGGATACGGGCAACAATACATTGGCTTATAGGGCAGTCCTTACAGTAGGGATCCTGGCCTATACAGAAAAATGCAGGCGGGTGTGGGGTAATACTGCACTTTGGTTGCATTGGTGGTGTATTGGCTAAACGTGCAGGGCAGGGTATGGTGCTGATAGAAAAGGCATTCAGGCATCAAATATCCAAAAATCTTTTCAGGCCATAATAATGAAAAGACCTTCTCCAAACGCAGTAAAAACTTATACTGAAATGATGGCATCTCCTGAGGTAAAATGTTCCGGAAGTAAAATGAGCCTCCGTTCGGATCTCCGGGTGAGGACTATCTCAGGGGGAACACCATTGCAGGTTAGAAAAATCAGGATAGGGTCCTGGAATCTTGGTAGTCTTACAGGTAAGAGTCTGGAGTTAGTGGATGCGCTCAAACGAAGAAGAGTTCAAATTGCTTGTATTCAAGAAACTAGGTGGAAAGGACAAAGGGCGAAAGAACTAGGTGAAGGATACAAATTGTGGTATGTAGGGAGTAGTAACACTAGAAATGGAGTTGGTATAATTGCTGATAGTGAAATGAAAGGTAACGTAGTAGAAGTTGTAAGAACGAGTGATAGAATGATGTCAGTGAAATTTGTAATTGATAAGGAGGTATTGAATGTTGTTTGTGTGTATGCTCCCCAAACAGGTCTGGGTGAGAATGAAAGAAGAGCTTTCTATGATCAATTAGGAGACGTACTGAGTGATATTCCAGCAGAAGAGAAAGTTATAATAGGAGGTGATTTCAATGCACATGTGGGCCAAACCAAGACAGGATATGAAACAATACATGGGGGATTAGGCTTTGGAACTAGAAATGAAGCTGGAGATGACATGCTTGAATTAGCAACAGCATTGGATATGGCGATTGTTAACACATTCTTTAAAAAGAGAGAAACTCAACTTATTACCTACAAAAGTGGACAACATCAATCCCAAATAGACTACTTCATGATAAGGAAAGAAGACATACGTGAATGCAAGGACTGCAAGGTAATAGTGAGTGAGACAGTAAGCCAACAACATAAGCTGCTTGTTCTGGACATCGAAGTAAAAAGCGAAACTAAACAAAAATATCGGAGAGGACCACAAAAAATCAAATGGTGGCTGCTGAAAGATGAGAAAGAAGGTCTATTCAGGAGAAGAATAGTAGAAAAATATGTTGGAACATGAAAGGAAGCCCTAATACAATTTGGAGAAAAATGGTCAGTAGTATTAGAGAGACTGCTATTGAAATACTTGGGAAAACGTCAGGAAAAAAGTTTGAGGATAAAGAGACTTGGTGGTGGTCAAACGAAGTACAAGGAAAAATAAAAGAGAAGAGAAAATTATATAAAAAGTGGCAAGAAACCAGATCCGACACAGATCTTCAAAACTATATGGTGGCGAAAAAGGAAGCGAAAGTAGCAGTAGCAAAAGCCAAAGCAGAAGCGTGTTCAAACCTATATGATCAACTTGATACCAGGGAAGGCGAAACGAAGATATATAAAATAGCCAAACAGAGAGCAAGGAAAGCAAAAGATTTTAATCAGATTAGATGTATCCGAGATGAAAATAATAAAATACTAGTTCACGAAAGGGAAGTCAAAAAGAGAT
The DNA here is from genome assembly GCF_917563875.1 of Diabrotica virgifera virgifera. Lineage (NCBI taxonomy): Eukaryota > Metazoa > Arthropoda > Insecta > Coleoptera > Chrysomelidae > Diabrotica > Diabrotica virgifera. The sequence goes on along the minus strand of NC_065443.1, from coordinate 240,332,073 downwards.
GGAGAAAGTACTTTGACAGCTTATTAAATGAAGAATTTGACAGACAGCCTGTAGAGTCAACGGAGACAGTAGCAGCAATGGTCACCAAAATAACCAACGAGGAAGTGGCTCAAGCGCTTCAAAAAATAAAGAAAGGAAAAGCGGTAGGACCAGATGATATTCCTGGGGAAGTATGGAGAGCATTGGGAGACACAGGAACAAGGTGGCTAGCAGGTCTATTTAATAGAATTATGGAAGTCGGACAAATGCCAGACGAATGGAGAAGCAGTATACTGGTACCTGTTTACAAAAACAAGGGAGATATACAACAATGTACAAACTACAGGGCTATAAAACTGCTTAGCCACACCATGAAAATATGGGAAAGAGTAATTGACAGACGGATACGTGAAGAGACCGAAATATCCGAGAATCAATTTGGCTTTATGCAGGGTAGATCAACAACAGATGCAATTTTCATTATAAGGCAGTTGATGGAAAAATACAGGAGTAAAGAAACAAACGCTCATATGGTATTCATTGATCTTGAGAAAGCATATGATAGAGTTCCTCGAGAGATTCTGTGGTGGGCACTCAATAAGAAAGGAGTCCCTGGTGAATATGTAAAGATTGTGAGGGATATGTATGAGGGAGTAACGACTAGTGTTAGGACAGGTGTGGGAGAGACTGATAAATTTCATGTGAAAGTAGGATTGCACCAAGGCTCTGTGCTTAGTCCGTATTTATTCTCATTAGTTTTGGACCAGATAACAGCGAAACTACAGGGTAACATTCCATGGTGCTTAATGTATGCTGATGATGTCGTGTTAGTAGGAAATAGTGAAAGAGACTTAGAACAAAAACTAGAACAGTGGAGACAAGCTCTGGAGGAAAAAGGTTTAAAACTTAGTAGGACAAAAACAGAGTATTTGGAATGTTCATTTAAAGATGGAGCTACTACAAATAAAATGGTATCTTTGGATGGTGAAATGATTGTGAAAAGCAATAGTTTTAAGTACCTAGGATCGGTATTACAGAGTAATGGAGAAATAGATGGAGATGCATGCAGTAGAATTAGGGCTGGATGGATGAAGTGGAAAGAAGCGAGTGGTGTGTTGTGTGACAGAAAAATTCCAATGAAGCTGAAGGGAAAATTCTATAAAACAGCCATAAGACCGGCTATGATGTACGGAACTGAATGTTGGGCAGTGAAAAAGAAAGAGGAACAACGAATGCATGTGGCGGAAATGAGAATGCTTAGATGGATGAGTGGAGTGACAAAGAAGGATAAAATTAGAAATGAGTATATTAGGGGAAGTCTAGGTGTGGCACCAATTGATGCCAAAATGAGAGAGCATATGTTAAGATGGTTCGGTCATGTTCAACGTCGAGACGTTAATCACCCAATACGAAGAATAGCTGAAGTGCAGATTCCTGGAAGGAGTAGGAGAGGAAGACCAAAGAAGACCTGGGGGGAGGCGATAAGGCAGGACATGTTGGTAAAGGGGATTAACATTGATATGACCCAAGACAGAATTGTGTGGAGAAATGCAATTAGGGAAGCCGACCCCGCATAGGGATAAGGCAAAGAGAATGATGATGTTCTTTTTTTGATGAATAATATAGAGGTCTTGAACCGGAAGAATCGGTTTACCAGAATTTGTGTTTTTACGGTTTTTTTATTTAATAATATGTTGTTTCTTTTTCAATTCTTTCAACCTGTATATATAAATTTTTCAAAAAGCTAATAACGTCATTGAAAAGAGTGTAAATATATTTTTTCGGAAATATTTCGTACTATTCAGTTGTGTTAATTACCATTTAATAAATGCATAACGTATATTCACATGTACCTATGGGCATTTTTGTAAAAGACTAAATGGAGGAGATGGCCTCATATCTAAATTTTAATCTTTGTATGTGTAGTATGTGTGGTCCAAATTATATGCTTCTACCATTAAATGCACAATAATTCTTATATTATTATTTGCACGAATCTGCCGCTTATAGGTACCTATATGTGAAGATAGGTTATGCATGTATTAAATGGTAATTAATATAACTAAAGAGTTCAAAATATTTCCTAAAAAATACTTTTACGCTCTTTTCAATGCTGGTATCACCTTTTTGAAAAATTAATATATACAGGGTAAAAGAATTGAAAAAGGAACAACATATTTTTACATAAAAATAAACAGTAAAAACACAAATTCTGGTAAACCGATTCATCCGGTTAAAGACCTCGATATTATTCATTAAAAAAGAACCTATATATCAAATTAGGTTGCAATCTGACATCTCGTTCAAAAGTTATCGTGCTATTAGTCACATATGTATAGTCGCCATTTGAATGCCCGCCATTTTTGTAAAAGGAACAAAAACTGAGATGGCCTCGTATCTAAATTTAAACCTCTACATCTGTAGTATATGTGGTCCAAATTATATGCTTCTACCATTAAATGCACAATAATTCTTATAATATGTGCACGAATCTGCCGCATAGAGGTACATGTGAAGATACGTTTTGCACTTAATAAATGGTAATCAACATAACTAAAAAGTTAAAAATATTTCCTAAAAAATATTTTTACGCTCTTTTTAATGGCCGTTTGAAAAATTAATACATTTTTTATTTTTATTTTTAATTTTATTTGAAAAATTAATACATACAGGGTGAAATAATTGAAAAAAAAACAACACATTTTTACATAAAAACTAGGAAAAGCACAACTTGTGGTAAACCGATTCTTCCGGTTCAAGACTTCGACCTTATACATAAAAAAAGAACCTATATACCAAATTTGGTTGAAATCTGAAGTCTCGTTCACAAGTTATCGTGCTATTAGTCACATACATATAGTCGCCATTTTGAATCCCCGCCATTTTTGTAAAAGGCAAAATCTGAGATGGCTTCCTATCTAATTTTAAAGCTCTATATGTGTAGTATATGTGATACAAATTATATGCTTCTATCATTAAATGCACAATTCTTATAATATTTGCACGAATCTGCCGCACTATTTCTTTTTACTGTATCTTTAACTTGCTTGTAAAAGAATTAGTAACGTCATGTTGTAATGCAATTCTAAAATCCGGAGTTAATTCCAAAGCAGGTCAACCTCGGAAATCTACCAAAGAATTACCGTCTTCTCTGGTCACACTTAATTGCTTAAACTACTTCCGAGTTCACACATAAAATTGAACCTTTTACTGATTACACAAACTCGGTTAATCCGCTATAAAATCACACCGTGCCACTGCGGCAATCGTCTGCGGTTTGTTGGTCTTACTCTTCGAGAAGCTCGCTCGATTTTATGCATTTAGTGACATCGGTTATCGTCCAAGATCAATTAGGTGAAATTGCTTCCAACCAATCACTAAAAAAACTTGGCAAGTTTTTTCCGTATTAGGTTTTCGCAAACGAATTAATGAATTAAGGAGGAGATGAAATTTGTGTGGATTTGACAACAATTGCAAAAAGAATAAAAATTCTGATTACTCCACACAAATATTTAAAAAAATTGATTAAATGTTCTGTAACTTTAAGGATAAATTAATACCAGTTAGAAATGTGGATAGCATTCTTAGGACTGTGCTATAAAATATTAATATTAAATGGTGAATAAGAGCTATAATAGACGAGAAAAAGGATAAAAATACGTATTAAAATGGCTAGGTCAATTTTCGTAAAAATGAAGAAACTATTAATTTAACCATCGTGATGTTAGTCTCTGTTTCTACGAATAAGAAAGTAAGAACAATAATAATAATAATATGTGCTTAATACCTTACCGTACGCCATCGAAGCATGGATTCTCAAACATAATGCTATTAGTCCAGGCCGCATCTGTTTTGAGATGGACGTTGAGAGGTGACTCAAATTTTTTTGCAAAAATTGCTTGAAAATAAATCAAATAATAATATTTGAGTTATCCTCCCTCTCAAAAAGGTCCGGAACATTGTTTAAATAATCAAAATGTTAAAAAATGGAGGAAACATTCGATTTTTTTCTTCGTTTTTTGATTATAACTTTAAAAGTATTCATTTCCGAGAAGTTTTACTAACGTAAAAGTTTCATAATTAAATTTTCTACAATATAGAATTGGTAAAAAATTTAAAAAATAGTCACCCTTGTTGCAAAATAGCAATAATTGCGAAAAAACCATACAAAAACAAGTATTCGCATTTTACGTTTTTCAACCATTTATGCTATACTTAGGACCTTCATATTTCACCCAGAAAAACTTTATGATACAGTAAAACAATATTGTAAATTTAATTTTCATAACTTCTTTCATTTTAATAACTTCCTTCATAAATTTAATTAAGATCAGTTCAATAGATTTTGCAAAATAAATTTTGCAATCCAGCTTTCGCAAAAAAAATTCATTTTTTCAAAATGTTACAGGACTGAAAATAAAGCAGATAGCAAGTTGAATTTTTTTTTCTTATAGAAGTGGACTGTGCCTTTCATTTTCAGTTTGCAAAATTTAAATCGATTAATTACCCTGCCGTCGGGAAATTTTTTAAATAAACATTAATTTTTGGTGCTACGCGCAGGACAGCGGTGTTCGATTAACACAAGTTGATTTTCAGCCAAATTTCTTCCAATCTTTATCTAATATATTTTATTATTTTATTATTATATCATTTTAATATTTTAATTCCACAAAAATCAAACTAATTTTATTATTGTTTGTGAACTATTTTTTAAACAATTGCATCTGTTTAAAAAACAATAAAGTTTTTGCTAATAAAAGTGTTATTTCAAAGGATAGAGTAACAAAGGATAGAGTAACAAATTTATTTATTTATATCGAAATGTAATAAAAATTAAAATGTATCAATCATTATCAAAGGTCATTGGAATGCCCAATAAGAGCAAACTATCCGCTGTCCTGCGCGTAGCACCAATAATTAATGTTTATTTAAAAAAATTCCTGACGCCGTGGTAGTTAATTGATTTTAATTTTGCAAAATTGCAGATGAAAGGTACAGTAAACTTCTATAAGCAAAAAAAATTTCAACGTGCTACCTGCTTTATTTTCAATCCTGTAACATTTTGAAAAAATGAATTTTTTTTGCGAAAGCTGGATTGCAAAATTTATTTTGCAAAATCTATTGAACTGATCTTAATTAAATTTACAATATTGTTTTACTGTATCATAAAGTTTTTCTGAATGAAATATGAAGGTCCTAAGTGTAGCATAAATGGTTGAAAAACGTAAAATGCGAATACTTGTTTTTGTATGTTTTTTTTTTCGCAATTATCGCTATTTTTCAACAAGAGTGACAATTTTTAAATTTTTAACCAATTCTATATTGTAGGAAATTTAATTACACAACTTTTATGTCAGTACAACTTTTCTCGGAAATGAATACTTTTAAAGTTATAATCAAGAAACGAAGAAAAAAATCAAATTTCTCCTTCATTTTTTGACATTATGATTATTTAAACAATGTTCCGGACCTTTTTGAGAGGGAGGATAACTCAAATATTATTATTTGATTTATTTTCAAGCAATTTCTGCAACAAAATTTGAGTCACCTCTCAACGTCCAAATGTACTAATATTTTAACAGATGCGCCCTGGTCTATATCGACAAATATTAAAAATAAATGTGGTTAACCGATTCACAACTGGATTCAGCAACTTCACAACTGGACAACTCAAATTTAGGCTATTGATTATGTTCAACATAAGAGAGCTAAAAGGAACTACAACGTTATCTAGATTTTATTGTCTCATACGGTCAACTAAGCTCTATATTTAAAAAACCGCGGAGTGCTACCATTTAAATAGGTGCGTTTTTGAGAGAGGGGCGAATTAGTCACTAGGCTCAGGGTGAATTAGGGTGAGTTCTATGCACTTTTGGTACAAACACGTCTACAGGAACACTGTTCCAGGTTAAATTTACTATCAAAATATCACATTTTAGTGTCAAAAATATTTTTTTTTACAAAAATATATTCAAAAAAAAGCAAGAAAAAAACAGCAAAGGAAACAATTTTGTTTTTTGTCCCATAACTTTTTTCGTTAGGGATATAGGTATTGCTTCGGCGAAAAATAACTTCAGTACTTTCACTTTAAAATGACGTTTAGTAGAAGTCACTAGGATTTATATTTTCCGAAATAGGATTTTTCAAATTTCGCTGCTCACAGCAGTTTTAGAGCCATTTTCCCCATTATTTCGCAAACATTGCTCTGTAACTTTTTTCTACGCATTTCTAGGTATGTATATGTAATGGTACATTTAGTAGAAATAGAAGTCAATTACCTTTAAAATGGTCTATTGTATAAGGTTGTGCGACTAATTTTAAGCAAGTTATGCTTTTTCAAGGTTTTATTCTTTTAACGATTTTTGATATTTTATATGATTATTGTTTAAATTTCTTGTTATGACTTTTTTTCTTTAACATTTAGGTATATACATTGTGCAATAAAAAAGATTATTTTCAAAATCCCGACAGCTACAATCCCGACGGCCAAAATTCCGACACGCCAGAATCCCGACATGCCAAAATCCCGACAGGCCAGAATCCCAACAGGTTTGATAAGTTTCTTTTTAACATATAATTACATTTATTTCTTGTTTTTTGTTTATGGCCATCTGTTTTTTATTTTTTGTTACTAAACAAATGTATTTTGTATTAAACGTATTAAACAAAAGTCTGAATTTTTACTTATGCGCGGATTGTTGCATGTCGGGATTTTGACCTGTCGAGATTCTGGCGTGTCGGGATTTTGGCGTGTCGGTGTTGTGGTCTTCGGGATTTTGGCTGTCGGAAGTTTGGCTGTCGGTATTTTGGGCAGCACCGATCCGTAGGATATCCAAGGGTATCCGTAACTTTTTTATTTTTTTTTCAATTAGAAGGATATATTTGCAAATTATAACATAATTTTTAATTCCAAATAGCTTTTCTTAATAACATTTTCGATATTGTGAAATATAAAGGTACCTACAAAGACTAATTTTTTTTTATAAAGTTAATAATAAAAAAGTTCCCATATGGTTCCAGCTTAGTGGGACCTGTGGCATGTAGATATGTCACATTTTGAGAACGCATATCTTGTTTAAAAATAGTCCTAGAATTTTTTACAATACAGCATTTTAAAGTAAAGAAAATATGATTTCTTTTTTTGCACAATGTATACACCTAAATATACAATAAAAAAGTTATAATAGGAAATTTAAAAATAATCGAAAAATAAATCAAAAATCATTAAAAGCATACAATTTTCAAAAACCATATCCTGTTTGAATATAGTCATACAGCCTTGTATAATAGACCATTTTAAGGTAATTTACTTTTCTTCTTAGAAAATTTACCATTGCATATACCTAAAGTTGCGTAGATAAAAGTTACACAACAATGTTTGCGAAGTAACAAGGAAAATAAGTCAAAATCGCTGTGAGTAGTGAAGTTTGAAAAATTATATTTTGGAAACCATAAACTATAGAGACTTCTACTAAACACCATTTTAAAGAGGAAGGATGGAAGTTTTTTTCTGTGAAGCAATGCCTATACCTATATCTCCATGGAAAAAAGTTATGGGGCAAAAAACAAAATTACTATCTTTCGTGTTGTTTCCTTGCTTTTCTTTTGAAACTATTTTTGAAAAAAAAAATATTATTCACTTTGAAATGTGATATTTCAGTAGCAAATTTAACCTGGAACAATTTTCATGTAGACGTGTTTGTACCAAAGGTGCATAGAACTCACCCTAATTCGCCATGTGCCTAGGGGCTAATTTACCCCTTTCTCAAAAACGCACCCCTTTAAGTGGTATCACTCTGCGGTTTTTGCATATTTAGAGGTCCATTGACTATATTAAACAATAAAACTCCGTTAACGTTGTAGTTCCTTTCTATAATACATAATCAATAGCCTAATTGGACGACTTGGTCTGTCTGATACGGGGACACAAATATACATTGTTACAAAATATTTTATTGCAGGAACAGAGAAATCTATGAGAGTGGTTTGTATTGTGATCTAGAATCTCTAAAACATGACGTGCCCTAGGCAACAGGTACTCCGACGTCTGTTCTGATGGGGTATTCGTGTTCAGCAACTCCAAAAACCTATGAATAATCCGTTTGCATCAATATAATACCGAAGACCCTCGAAACTCCAGGAGCCCCTTTCATTGACCTTGGAAACCAGGTGCTCGGGGAGTCGGTTCTGGTGGCATATTCGTGTTTAGCGACCTCAAAAAACGCTTCAATAATTCATTTGCATCAATTAAATGCCGAAAACCATCAAAACTCTAGAACATGACGCCCCTTGCAGTGGCACTGGCCACCACGTCTTCCGGAGGTCAATTCTGATGGCATATGCGTGTTTAGCGATCCCAAAAACCCATGAGTAACCTGTTTATACCAATTTAATGCTGAAAACCCTCGAAACTCTAGAAGATGACGTCCGTTGAAGGTCAAGGTCAAAGTAAAGGTCGCCATTGGATAGCCAGGAAAACATCCTAGACTATTAGTACTTTTATTTAATCCAAAGTTCTACATGTTGCCAGATAACCAGTAACTCAGGGAATTGGAATAACCGGTAAATCTTATAATTTTCCGAGTTTGTGCCTCTTTATCTTGAAAATCCTCCATACGATCGAGATGTGCCCATGAGAACTTTTTATCAGGATGCTTCAAAGAGTATTTTCCCAAAGTATGAACTAAATCCACTAGGACCTAATTTCCATAAGGTTAGTTTGGGATACTTTGCGACCCAAATTCTTGCGACGAACCGTATGTTCAATACGGACGTGGAAATTTACCAGTGGGGACGATGCTTATATAACATTAATTTTAAGTTATTCTATGCCTTATTTTATAGGTCTTCTTATAAGAATAATATCAATATTTATAATGATTTTTTGTTTCAGGTACGTAAACAACAAACTATGTTTATACAATTTTGACGCTGAAGGTAAGGAACGCACTGTTAAAGTTTTTTTTAAACGTTTTGTGAAATATGCGACTATTTTGTGAACGTATAAAATAAAATAAGTATGCTAGATCCTTTCTTCTCTTTGTTTCATAATTTTTGACGTATTTTTCATTATTTTTTTTTACATTAAATACCTTCATTTTTATGTCTTCCTTGTTTTTGAGCTCCCTATTTAGCTATAATATCTTTACATATTTTTGCCAAAATTGGTTGTCTGGCCATTCTGTTGAAGTGCAGAAATAATTTGATTATTTAGTAAATCTAATAATTATTACCGTTGAAGGTCCCCGTCTATGGAACATGGGTTTAATAGCCTATTTTGAAAACTTTCATCCAAACGTTTTTTTACCATAATAGTTTATTATTATTCATACCTTAATACGATCTTTTTCACTTAAGTAAACCGATTTTAACCATTAACTTATTACTGTTAATTTGTTTGTCAAACTAGTACTATGTAGATAGTTACCTACTAACCCGTTTCTTTCTTATTTATTTTAACACGTTCGCTGCGCATGACTTACATTACATTAAAAAAATTATTGGAATATAATCAGGTTTTGGGAGAAGTACTTAACAAAATATACGCAGCATTTTAATATAAAAACAAAAGATATATGAGTTTAGGTTTTTATTTTATTTTTAGACTAGTCAATAGATTATAGGCTTATTGTGAGGATATAAACTTTTGCAAGCATTTTGAACATTTTAGTTGATTTTTTAAACTATTATTCTTATTGTTCTTGGGAAATAAATATTATTTAAACTAAAAGGAAAGTTCCCTAGGTTGGCTGTATACCATATAGTTAAAAAACTCTAACAAGAATAAAACTACTTCTATGTAAATTGGTATATTTATTAAAACTTAAAAATCCCAATGGATTGAATAAAATATGTCCAATTCAGAACGTTTTCAGACCTATCGGTCCATCATCAGTGAATGTGCATACTTGCTAAATAGCCCCAGAACCAAACAATGGTTGAATTTAAAATTCGATTTACATTATTTAAAAATAATATTAAACAGGCTAAACGCCGATGTTACAGGATATTGCCTATGGGAACATGGTGAAACCCTACCAAAACCTCAATCAACCAAGGTTGATGGGATTGTTATAAGCAAAGAAGTTGAGGAATTACATAACAGCGATTTCTCGCAAAACAAAACATTTTTTTGTATTTTTTTGGTCATTCTAACCAAAAAATGTTAATACAAGTTTTTTCGTAGGATGCATAGTTTTCGAGATAAACGCGGTTGAACTTTCAAAAAATCGAAAAATTGCAATTTTTGAACCCGAATAACCTTTGAATAAAAAATAAAATAGCAATTCTGCTTACCGCCTTTAAAAGTTTGAGGCAAATTATATCTCTTTTGAATATTTGCATTGCTAAAAATTTATTTTTTGATTGTTAAAAAAAGCTATAAACACATAGTGTTTCCCGTGCCTAATACATGCGTTTTATTGCATGCTACGTAGAAATAGCCCCGCTTGCACTTTTACCTCTTCTACCTACTCGTTCGATTTTAAATGAGAAATCATTGAAAACATCACTCAAGCACTAGGTGTTTATAGCTTTTTTTAACAATAAAATAATAAATTTTTAGCAATACATATAATTAAAACCGATATAATTTGACTTGAACTTTCAAATGCGGTAAGCAGAATTGCTATTTTATTTTTTAATCAAAGTTATTCGGGTTCAAAAATTGAAATTTTTCGATTTTTTGAAAGTTCCACCGCGTTTATCTCGAAAACTATGCATCCTACGAAAAAATTTGTAGGAACATTTTTTGGTTAGAATGGCCCAAAAAATACAAACAAATGTTTTGTTTTGCGAGAAATCGCTGTTATGTGATTGCTCAACTTCTTGGTTTATAACAATCTTATCGACATGCGGATCAACTGTTACCCAAAAAACTCGTGTTCTACAGGTCAAAATACATAAAAAAAACTTGGGTAAGTCCATCTGAATACAAGAGGCCGTTTTACCCCCCCCCCTGGCGACAGGACTATACCGCCTTTAAAAGTTTAAGTCAAATTTTATCTGTTTTGAATATTTGCATTGCTAAAAATTTATTTTTTGATTGTTAAAAAAAGCTATAAACACATAGTGTTTCCCGTGCCTAATACATGCGTTTTAATGCATGCTACGTAGAAATAGCCCCGCTTGCACTTTTACCTCCTCTACTTACTCATTCGATTTTAAATGAGAAATCATTGAAAACATCACTCAAGCACTAGGTGTTTATAGCTTTGTTTTAACAATAAAATAATAAATTTTTAGCAATACAAATAATTAAAACCGATATAATTTGACTTGAACTTTCAAATGTGGTAAGCAGAATTGCTATTTTTTTTTTTAATCAAAAGTTATTCGGGTTCAAAAATTGCAATTTTTCGATTTTTTTAAAGTTCAACCGCGTTTATCTCGAAAACTATGCATCCTACGAAAAAATTTGTAGGAACATTTTTTAGTTAGAATGGCCCAAAAAATACAAAAAAATGTTTTCTTTTGCAAGAAATCGCTGTTATGTGATTCCTCAACTTCTTTGTTTATAACAATCTTATCGACATCCGGATCAAGTGTTACCCAAAAAATTCGTGTTTTACAGGTCAAAATACATAAAAAAACTTGGGTAAGTCCATCTGAATACAGGAGGCCGTTGTACCCCCCCTGGCGACAGGACTATAGGGTGCATAACAACAATGGAGAATTGAGTTTTTATTTAGTTGTCAATAATTTTAAGTAAATTTTGATTATTATAAATTAAAATATGAGCGAAAGTGAATTTGAAGAAATTGAACGGGCTTGGGAAGAAGGGTGTTCCGCATTTATTCCCGAAAAATCCAAAATCCGTTATCAAAATACCTACCAAAGTTTTAAAAAATGGTGCGAAGGCAAGAAGTTAAGGATCGAAGAAAAGACTCTATTGGTATATTATTTCGTTCAAAGACATATGCAGTTGAAAGCTCCTGGAAGCATCTGGGCAGAATATTCAATGATTAAATCCACCGTTTTTCTTTATGATGGCATGGATGTTTCCAAGTTTTCAACTTTGATCGCGTATTTGAAGAGAAAAAATGTTGGCTATAGGCCTAAAAAGTTTCAATATTAATAAATAATTCGTTAGTTTCCTTTATTCTTTCAAAAAATAAATTAAAATTAAGAGATTTTTTTAACTCGACGGTAAGTGAATTACTTACCGTCGAGTTGGAGTACTTACCGTCGAGTTGGATTACTTACCGTCGAGTTGCTAGTAAATGTCACCTACTGACGTAAAATCTGTCACGGTAAACAGTCAAAAATGATCAATCGTGCAAAAAAGCTTTTTTTAACACTTTAAAAAAGTTATAAGGGATTTTCCCCAAAAATTCCTTAATTTTTTAGATATTTTACGTCGAAATATTCTATTTGAAATTTGGTGAATATGAATCTATTTTTCATTGGCTATAACTCTGGTTCTACGAGATCCAATCTACACCATTTTTTTTCCTTTATTATAGGCTATATTTTTGCTAAGAACGTTTTGTTTGATAAAATACTTACTTTTTGAGTTATTTGCGAAAAACCGTCTAAAAATGTGGTTTGTTTTGTTGAAAAATGAACATATTCATTCGCAAATAACTCGAAAAGTGTTGACTTGGAGAAAAAGCTCTATAGAACAAAAGTTACTTGAAATTAGTCAGTTAACCCATTTCCGGACTTATTTTGGACATATATTTTTTCACCCCCCAGAGAGGGTGAAAGTCACCCCTAGGGCAAAAGCGCACATCGGCACAATATCACTTTTTTTCTTTGACATGTAAGCTATACGTATGCCAAATTTCATGTCAATCCAAGCGGTTCTTTAAAATTTAGAGCAAAAACAGTGAAAGAATGTACTATAATGAGTATTATTGCGCTAATAATAAATGAAAGTCATAATAAATAAATAAGAAGTACGTGATCAAAAAAATTAAGTGATAAGTGAATTAAGTGATCAAAACTTGGAACAAAATTGATACAAAAATTAAAGTTATGTCAAATTGTCGGTCTAGTGTTAAAACTAAAAGTCAACCTTCTGAAACTATTTTATTGTGGCATATTAAATTCAGTGTTATGTTTCTCAGGTTATGAGAATATTTCCAGATTTTTTTCTTTTAAGCTGATTTTCTTTTAATTTTTCAATTTTCTGAGGACGATTTCAGGAGTGGAAATCGAAACGTCAAACAGTAGTATTAAGAAATGTAATTTTTATTACACCAACAATTATTGTGGATCAATCCCGTATACACATAACACTGACTAACTTTGCTATTCGTATTTCTTGCGTGTTATTTTTTTCTGCTATTATATTTTAAATTATGTGGCATATTTTCGTTCACTTACATCAATTTTGGTAAATTATCACGTATACTCCGTAGAGCAATTTATCGCAAATTTACAGCAAAGGCACGATCTTCTCGTCAAAAAGATTCCGATTCCATCTATCACCCTTAAATTTCATTTTCCATTTGAATAAAAAGTGTCGCGCATCGATTAAAATTTCCGAACGCGCCCTCCATAAAATCCACCCGGCAATTCATCAAACGCAGATCCTCACCCGAAATCCAAATTGTTCTTCAAACTGATGATTGTCATTTTCTAATCAGGGGTGTACGAGTCGTCTCAATCAATTTGGTATTCTGACAGCCGCAGTCGCGTCAGATAATGGTCAATTTAATTACGGCTACGATGTACGTCATCAATTATTATAAGCGAAACTGAATATGTATTCCGGTTTGGGTAAACAAATAGCAGGAAGATTGTCACAAGAATATTGTGACAATATTACTATAAAATACAGATACGTCCTTTATCACTCGTATTTCAAGGGAATATGATACTAAATCATCATACTTTTTTAAACTCGACATGTGCAATGTGCATACTAGGATTTTCATTAGGCAAAGGAAAAAGTTTTTTTAACTCCCAGCATAATATGCTGGGAGTTAAAAAACTCCTTTATATAGAGATATAGGCAGGTGAGCGGCCGTGGTGTAACGGCGTAATCGCTGGCCTCATACGCCAGTGTACTTGGGTTCGATCCCTGCCAAAGACAAACCATTTTCATTTCCAATAATGACACGAGCCGTCTCACCGTGCCTCGGAGAGTACGTTAAGCCGTCGGTCCCCCTGGGCTAGTGTACATCGACACTAGTTACTTGAAACAGGGTTAAAGATGTAATTGGCGCTGGAACTATCCGAAAGGATCTCCCCGGCAAAAATGCCATACGATATTATTATTATTAAGTACAGAATAACCTTAAGTAAAGAACCTAAACGGCCCGACTAATAAAGCTTTTGAAGGTTCTAACGATGGTGTTCTTACTGCAGAAGATAGACGAGGTAAAAAATATCTTTATAATAAAATTAAACGAGAAGATGTGGCTTTTGTGAAACAAGACATCAAGATGATTTCTACAATACAGTCCCATTATTGTAGGAAAAATACTCACAGTCTTACTTGGATGAAAAATTGTCTATTAGAAAAATGTTTTGCTTTTATACAGTCCATTGTAACGAGAAAAATTGAATTCCGGTGAGCCATTCAAAGTAATAAATTTGGGGACCTGAATTAGAACAAAAGTAAAACACCCACTTAGAAAGAAAAAGGCAGGCCACAATTGCTAAAGAATAAGATAAGATCAGATCTGAAAATGAGTCCTCATTTATGTCTACAACGCTTGACTTACAGAGTGTTCTTCAAATACCGTCTCTTGAAGAGTCTCTGTTATATTACTATCGTAAACTCTGCCTTTGTAATTTCACTGTTTATGAGTCACGGTTTTAAAATGAAGCATATTGCATGCTGTGGTCTGAGGTGAATAGTAGAAGAGGCAGAAATGAAATTAGTACAGCTTTAATGCAGTGGATTTATATATTTCCAAAGAATATTACAGAGCTTCCATTATTTTCAGACAATTGTGAGGGTCAAAATCGCAATCAGCACATCTATGCGCTTCTGCTGTATTTGACCCAAACTACTCATAATGAAATCATAGAACAGAAATACCTTGAATCCGACCATCCTTTCATGGAAGTTGACAGCATGCATAGGACCATTGATAGGGAAAAAAGGCATGTGTCTGTTAGTTCTGTTATGAACTGGATGAACATAATGAAAAGGACCAGATCAAACAGAAACAGAAGCTCCTCCAATCCCTACCATGTCAAACAGCTGCATTTTTCTGATTTGTTGGATCTCAAAGATCTCTCAAAACGCACAATTAAAAATCGTGTGAAAGATGAGAATGGTAACATAGTCAGATGGCTTGAAATCAAGTCTTTGTGATATGAAAAAGTCAATCCAGACATAAAATTTCGCTATAGTCACACAGAGTCCTACATTGTACTGAATGTACGCGGAAGAGGTCGGAAAAATTGTGTGAATAAAAGCCAGAAAAAATGGACTTGATGAAGTTATGTAAAAAAGAAATTATAACAGAGAAACGGCATGGATGGTATGCTTTTCTACCAAGAGCCAATAATATACCAAATACAATAATCGAGTCAGCCGTTGAGGATAACGAAGAAGAGGAACTTATTTAATACTTATATTTCTTATTATAACTTATTACAATGTATTATGTAATAAAATATAATAATATGTAATAATTACATTATTATATAATAAATAGGTACTACCAAAACTCATAATTTTTGCTTGTGCAAAAAATCACTAACTGATATTATTGCACAAAATACATAGCAGAGCAGCTTCAAAGTATTAGTAGCTTATATAAAAGCGGTAAATATACCCCAGCTTGTGATAGAAAGTTTTAAAAACATGATTTATAGTGAAGAATTTATATTTAATTTCAAATATCTCCATAACAATAAAATGTTAGTTAGTGACCTCTTACCGGGATATGACGAAAGATATTATGGATCCCCCATTTGAGGCGTTTGTCTAGTTGCCTGCCCAAGTGTTTCACTCTATCTGCTTGTATTAATTGGCTGTTATTTAGATTCACTGGTGGACACTGATCTATTTTTATCGTGTATGTATTTAAAGCGATAAATGGACGAATGTCGTATATAAAAGTAGAAAACAAACAAGCCAATATGACAATCATAAACATATATGCACCCACAGAAAATGCACCAGAAAATGATAAAATTGAATTGTATGAACAACTGGAAGAATTATATGAAAGATTACCCAGAAATGATATAGTACTAATGGTTGGTGACTTCAATGCAAAATTAGGCAAAGAAAACCAGTATAAGGAAGTAGCAGGGAAAGAAACTATTCATGGCGAGACAAACGATAACGGAAGAAAATTATGCCAACTAGCAGCAATAACAAACAGTTACATTATAAGTACAAACTTCATGCACAGAAGAGAGCATAAAGTAACATGGTTGATACCTGGCACAACAGATGGCAATCAGATAGATCACATACTAATATCCAAAAAATGGAAAGCAATAATGCACGATGTCAGATCATATAGAGGAGCAAACGCGGACACAGACCATTTTCTAGTAATAGGAGAAATAAAAATGAAGATAATTAAAGCAGAGAGAACAAGACAAAACAAAAGAAGATGGAATCTGGAGAAGTTAAAAGTACAGGAACTAATTGAACAATATGAGACAACCCTAAAGGAAAACCTAACACAAGCAAATAATACAGAGGACATATGGAAAAATATAAAAGAATCCATTTTGAATTCAGCTGAAGGGGTGCTAGGACAGAGGGAAATAAAAAGAAGGAAAGAGTGGTTTGATGCAGAATGCGAAAACAAAATCAAACAGAAAAACCAAGCAAGAGATAAATGGATATCAACTAAAGAAGTGCATCATCGAAACGAATATAAAGAAAAAAAGAAAGCAGCCGATAATTGTTGCAAGAACAAAAAAAAACTATGGACCGAAGAGCTGTTAAAGGAACTAGAAATGAATAGTAAAGACAGCGCCAAACTATTTGGATACCTAAAAGCTCAACAAAGAAAAGGCAGACCAGTAGTTAAAATTGACAATA
This sequence comes from Diabrotica virgifera virgifera, assembly GCF_917563875.1. NCBI lineage: Eukaryota > Metazoa > Arthropoda > Insecta > Coleoptera > Chrysomelidae > Diabrotica > Diabrotica virgifera. The sequence goes on along the minus strand of NC_065443.1, from coordinate 240,315,125 downwards.
GATCATGGGAAACACACTTCACAGAACTATATAGATGCAAAGAAAGCCCGGAAGAGGAAGTAGGCGCAATGGAAGACATTAGAGATAATGAAATAGGGATGCCAACACATGATGAATATTAGCCATCATTCAAAAAATGAAACAGAAAAGAACACCAGGCCCAGATGAAATTCCCAATGAACTAATTAAAAACGGAGGGGAAAAGTTATTAACAAGCATCTATAACCTAATAGTTAGAATATGGGAAGCAGAAGAAATGCCCGAGGATTGGAAAGAAGGCAGAATTATACCAATATTTAAGAAAGGAGAAGTAACAAACTGTAACAATTATAGAGCAATATCTCTACTGAGTACAACATATAAAATTCTAACAGCCCTCATCAAACAAAAACTTAATCAATTCACAGAGAAAAAAATTGGGGACTACCAGCAAGGATTCAGAGAAGGCAGATCCACTACAGATGCGATCCACATAGTTACACAAACAATCGAAAAATGCCACGAACACAACATAGAACTCCACATCCTCTTCGTAGACTTCAGACAAGCCTTTGACTGTATTGGAAGAAACAAATTATTTATTGAAATGAAAAATCAAGATATACCAGCAAAATTAATCAGATTAACAAAAATGACCATGGATGGAGCTCGAGCCAAAGTAACAACAGAAGAAGGTAGCACAAAATCAATTGCAATAGAAACAGGAGTGCGACAAGGCGACTCCCTGTCAACCACATTATTCAACATAGCTCTAGAAGGAACAGTCAAGGCCAGCAAAATTAAAGGAACTATAGCCCACTCCTCAACACAAATAGATGCATATGCAGATGAGTTAGTACTTATGGGAAGAGACAAGGAAAGATTAAAAGAAGCAGTAACAATCCTGGCAAAAGAAGCACGGAAAAGAGGTCTAGAAATTAACGAAGGAAAAACAAAATATCTACTCTGCTCTAGAAGAGAAGATAACAGGATGAGAGAAATCAAAATAGAAAACTACACTTTTGAAAGAGTCCAACAATTTAAATATTTGGGAGTAATAGTGAATGGCCAAAACAAGAGAAGTAAAGAAGTAACGGAACGAATACTAACAGGCAACAAAACATACTGGAGATATCATAGGCTTATGAAGGACAAGAACTTATCCAGAAATACAAAACTGAAAATATACAGAGTTGCAATCAGACCAGTAGTTACGTACGCAGCTGAGACAATGTGCCTCACGGAAAAAGATGAAGAAAAATTGAGAATATTCGAAAGGAAAATCCTCAGACGCATTATTGGCCCGATAAGAATGGATAACGGAGAAATGAGAAGAAGAATGAACCATGAACTAAGAGACATAATGAAGGGAGAAGATATAGTTAGATTTATTAAATCACAGAGGCTGAGATGGCTGGGACACATAGAAAGAAGGAGAAACGACCGACTGATTAAGAAGATCACCAAATGGAAACCGGCAACTGAAAGACCGAGAGGAAGACCCAGAGAGAGATGGGAGGACCAGGTCATGAGAGATATCAAAATTCTGGAAGTGAGAAACTGGAGGGAACTATGCACATATCGAAATGAGTGGAAGAAAATAGTAACGAAAGCCAAGTCATATAACAAACTTTGACAACATACAACTGGAATGCGGAGTGATTCACCGCAATAAGCGAATCTGAGAGCTCTAAGTAAGAGCGGCAAACATTCCACCATGGAATGAAAAGCCCTGATGATGATGATGTATTTAGAATCGTTCGCTTTCATGTTCCCATTTTTTAGCCACACTTCTATTTTGTTAAAGTTTGGTTATATATTTCTCATAGCTCCTCCTACATGATTGTGATGAGAGGCTGAGGCTAGTATTGCTGTATCATCAACAAATGTTGAGACTGTTGTTTGTTCTCTAATGGGAATGCCTGTCGTGTACAATAGATATAATATTGGCCCAAGAAACTTCCCTGTGGTACTCCAGATTCCATTTGGTAGATATTGGTATATTCACACTGTTGTTTTACTAAGAAAAATCTATTAGTTATTATATGATTTTAATAATGGATAGAAGTTGTTCGGTGATCCTTTTTTTTTTTATTTTATACAATAGTTCAGGATGCCACATCTTATCAAATGCTTGGCAAATATCCATGAATGCGTGTAAACAATATCTTTACTTTTAAAGTCATTGCTGATTTGGTTAACGACTCTATGGACCTGGTTTATTGTACGGTGTTTTGTTCTAATGCCGAACTGATGATCTGGTATGAGCTTTTTCCTATTAATTATGGCGCCATTTGCTTGAGTAGAAGTTTCTTCTTCCCGTTGCGTTAGTTAGATAAAGTCTGGGCTGACTACGTAAAAGATTGTGAGACAATATAACATGAAGGTACAATCCTTGAAAACAGAAACAAGCAGAATTCCCTAATAACAGAACATATGAAGAAGACATACTACTACTAAATGTCGGTTTAAAACATTCTCCGCCATTTTACGACTTTCAATATCCACTTCGTCCGGTTGTTCCATAGGTCATCTTCTATGTCTCTTTCTCTCAGATCTTTATCTATTTCTTCGCCCCAATTTTTTCTCGGTCTACCCCGTTTTTCTTTTTTCTTGTGGTTTTCATTTTAGTACTTCCTTTGGTATTCGTGGTTCATCCATTATTTGTATACTTCCGAACCAAATAAGATGTTTTGTTAATAAGTCGTCCGTGATTTTTCATTTGCTTTTCATTTCTCTAATGCGTTTTTTGGTAATCTTTTCTCTTCTAGATCTTCCTGCTGCTCTGCTCCAAAAATCTATTTCCGTTGGTCTCAGCGTTGCGCGTTGTCAGTGTTCTTTCTTTTAGTGGCCATCCCCCACAGCTCTTTAGAGTGATACTTTTCACTTTAGTCTCATATTTCTTTTTTTATTTTCTTTCTTGATTGATTGGTCCCATAAAATACTGTTTAACATTGTAATGCCTTTTTTTACCTGACGTATTTCTTTTTCGCGTGGCTTTGTCTAATATTCTTCTTCTTAAAGTTCCCTGTCCTATTGGAGTTCATATGGTCATTTTGTTGGCTGCTGCTCTAATAGTTTTAATGAACTACAACCATTCTCTAAGGTTCCTCAGCCAGGAGGTGTGTCTTCTTCCTATGCTTCTTCTTCCTTGGATCCTTCCTTGCATAATAATTCTCAGCAACTCATATTTTTCTCCTCTGGTAATGTGACCCAAATATTCCAGGTTTCTAGTTTTTATGCTTTTTATAATTTCTAACTCTTTATTTAAACGTCGTAGCACTTCAACATTGGTAATAATCCTGTGAACTCACTGAATTTTCAATATTCTTCTGTTCGAACACAACATTTCGAACGCTTCTATTCTTATTATCTTTTGTCTCTTTAATGTCCAAGCTTCCATTCCGTAGAGCAATATAGAAAATATGTAGCATCTTAGAGCCCTCAATCTGAGAGGCAACTGAAGGTCTTTGTTTGTAAGCAGTGTCTTCATTTCTATAAATGCTTGCCTTGCAGCTTCAATTCGGACTTTAATTTTTTTGCTTTGGTCATTTTTGTCATCAACTTAGGTTCCCAGATATTTGTATGTCTTAGTTTTTTCTATTTGGCTTTGCTCTATCATTAACCTTTCATTTCCATGTTCTGCTTTTGAGAAAATCATAATTTTAGTTTTTTTCTTGTTTATTTTTATTCCGTATCGAATGAAATAATCGTTAATTCTATTTAGCAATTCCTGTAGCGATTCCAGGGTGTCTGCCATTATAACGGTGTCATCGGCGAATCTTATGTTATTTACTATTCTTCCTTTCAGAACACAACCCTGTCTTACTCCTCTTTTATATCAATATTCTCGGATTCTTGTTCTTCTATCTTTATATTGGCCTTTTGATTCCAATACAGATTGATGATAATTCGTAAATCTCGTCTGCCTATATCTCTGTTTTTTAATAATTTTATTAGTTTTTCATGTCGGACCCTGTCGAACGCTTCTTCAAAGTCGATGAAACAGGAATAAATATCCAGGTTCATATCTAAACATCTTTGAGAGAGGACATTAAACGCGAACAATGCCTCTCTTGTTCCAAGTCCTTTGCGGAACCCAAATTGGGTGTCATCCGTATCATATTCTAGGTTTCTATGTAATCTTTCATGAATCACCTTTAGCAATATTTTGAGGGTATGGCTTATTAGTGATATTGTCCTATAGTCTGAACAGTCTTTGGCATATATTGTTTTTGGTATTGTTACAAAGGTGAACACCAACCATTCCTAACGAAATTTTCCGGTTTTATATATGTACTTCATTAAACAGATCCAGTAGTACCGGTAGAGTTTCATCGTCTAGACATTTCAGTAATTCCGCAGATATTTCGTTTGGACCTACAGTTTTTCCGTTTTTTGCGTTTCGTATTGTTTGTTCGCACCATTACATGGTGCGAAATATTCATACCTAGATATTGGTAGTAATAGCAGTTGTTTATCGTGGTCATATTATCATCTAATATATGGTATTTTTGTACTTCTCCAATGCACAAATATTCGGTTTTTTTATTCACTTCTAGATCTCATATTATTATATCATAATCTTCAATTACGAGTGTTATAGGTACCCATTGTTCTACATTTTTGTTTTCATCTTTTTAAAGCACTTTAGAGGTATATTTTAAATAAAGTGGGGTACAGGCAACATCATCACTTTAATCCTTGCGGTGTTACAAATCCTGTTGTTGTTAGAAGTTAGAAGAAGACCCAATGTAATAAATGCAATAAAAAAAGAAGATATATACACCATTTTGTTGATGATCGTGATAGAGTATTATTTATATGCATATCATATACAGGGTGAGTGGGGAGGAATGTACCAAACTTTGGAACTGTATAATATACGTAAAAATAATCAAAAATAACTCATATTATGTTGTTATTCGATTTTCATTTGTTTCCGAGATACGAGATGTTAAAGTTTTTCTTACAAACTGACGATTTATTTATTGCTCTAAAACCGGTTGAGTTGTGCAAATGAAATTTGGTGTGTTTTAAGACATAGTTATTGGGCATGTTTTGACATACAATTAAGAATTTTATATTTACCATTGGCGCGCGTACGGGTAATAATCTGAAATTTTTTAAAGATAAAAATGGTACGCCAATGAAATATTTTGAATTAAAATTTTTTTTTGAATTCTTTGTTTAATTTGTGATAAAAAATCTATCTTTCCATTTTTTCTTGTGACGCTTGGTTTTCATGCAAAAAATAAAACATCTTAACGCTTACAAAGTTTTCGACCAAGTTTCTATGTGTAGAAACTTATTTCGAATACTTTGGAAGCGTCAAGATATTTTATTTTTTGCATGAAAATGAAGCGTCGTATGAAAAAATGGGAAGATAGATTTTTTATCACAAATTGAACAGGGAATTAAAAAATAATTTTTAGTTTGAAATATCTCATTGGCGTACTATTTTTATTTCTTTAAAAAATTTCAGACCCTTACCCGTAAGCGCATCAATGGTGAATATAAAATTCTTAATTGAGTGTCAAAACATGCTCAATAAGCATGTCTTAAAACCCACCAAATTTCATTTGCAAACCTCAAACGGTTTTAGAGCAATAAATAAATCGTCAGTTTGTAAGAAAAATTTTAACATCCCGTATCTCGGAAACAAATGAAAATCGAATAAAAACATATGAGTTATTTTTGATGTTTTTTACGTATATTATACAGCATTAAAGTTTGGTACATTCCCCCCCACTCACCCTGTACATTAAAACTTTTTAATAAAATTTACTAGAATATGTAATAAAACATAAATTGGACTGTACTAATTTTTAATTCAAAAGCTAAACTTTTTTTAATTAAAACGTACTAATGGTGATTGCCTTAAACAGTTATCCGCTTTCGGTTCTTTCTAACGCATAAAAACGAATTAAAAGAGTGAGCGATATGAATAGCAGCGATTTTTCGAACAATTAACTCCAAACCCAGTCAATATAGCAGCGTCACATAAAATCCAGATCGACATTTAGAGTGCATGACCCAAAATTAATATCCAGCCAACATGTTCGACCATAAGTTAGTGTTTATCGGGAAAAGCAATAAATTTGTTTGCTTCGGACCAGAAATAGAGCTGTGTATCCGTTTGCACCTATTAATATATCAATACGCCGATATGGAGAGAAATGATCTAGATTTTGCTGTGGTGTGTTTATACTCTAGTCCTAGAGTATAGAAAATTATCGATTTTCTAGTACAAATTAATTTTTTTTAGCATTGATGAAAGTGTTGTTTTGAAATATTCCATCACTTTTTCTTTATAGATTAAATTTGATGTATTCAGATATGTCTTTAACTCATGCCCCCAACTTATTTTTTCGCTCCCGCTCTCCTGATTTTTTTATCTGTTGTCCTAGTTTAAATTCAATCTCGAATAGAGCTCCATTTTCCCGACCCCTTTTGATTTCCCGGCAATCGGGAGTCGGTAATTTGAATTTCCCGGGATTTCCCGGGAATCGGGAGATTTAAAAATTAAAAAGAAGAATTTGTTTTTTTAGTATTCAATGCAATAGGGAACTTGCATAAATTTTTAAATTCGAAAAAAATGTTATAAATCACAACAGAACATAATTTAAAACATGTATCAAAGATAAAAAAAAGTTTTGTTTGTCTTTCGTTTGGCCCCCAAAGACGATTAAAAATTCAAATTGAAACAGGTGGTCCAAAACGCATAGTGACGTCATATAGTTGTGCATGTACATTCTGCACCAACAAAGTAAACAAAATTGTATATAATTTTAAATTAGACATTATAAACGTCAGTAGAAAATACAGTTATGTAACGTCACAAGCGTTTTTGATCGTTTGAACTATTTTACATTGGCTAAGGGTTCTTCTAAACCAAGGCCAGAAAACAGAAAAAATATATAGATTTTAAATTATCTTCAAGTTATTATGAGGTTTTATCGCGTGAAAGTTTGGAAATATTATTTTTAAAGGAAACTGAATAATATTACGTAATAAAAAAATGTGTAAGTTCCCTCATAGGTTTGGCATTCGTTTTGACACTGTGTATTTGAGTGTTTTTAAGATATATTTTTTAAAATGACCGAAGAGGGTTTTTGTAAAGGGCAGTCTGATAACTTACCTATAGTTGATATGTGTATGGTGGCTACATATTTTCAAAAAAGTGAAAATTTTTCCGTCGGAGAAGTTCGGGGAGTTAAAGCAGATAAGTAAGTACATATATTATGTATATTATACTCCCGTTATACCTACTAATTTTATACTGTGATTTTATTCTGATTATTATTCTCATAAGTATTTAACGATAAAACTTAGTAGGTACACACTTCCTATTAAGTATAGTGGCAATATTATAAAACACAGAAATATGAAAAAATATACTTGTTTTATTTAACACCATTAAGCAGACAACAGACTACTTACGATAAAATGATCTTGACATACATGAAGACCTTGTGTATTATCTGAAATATATTTTTTCGACATGCAAATAACCACTTTAAACGGCGTTTTTTATCCCTTGGTAATCTAATAAATATTTTATTGGGGTTTTGAATGCTTATACTTGTACAGAATGGCACTAAACAATACTTATAAAGTTTTTCTTTATTTTCCATATTAATCTTTCTCTTTTTTCCTTCAAAAACTGTAAACTCCAATCCCAACAAACTGGTATATTTTTTATATTATTACAATGACATACGATAAAAAAATGTCATTACAATATAAATATTTTCTCATATTTCGCGACGATGCTGTGGCCAAATACCCAAGTAGGTGGAGGCCAATAAACTAAAGAAGAAGAAGAAGAATATACTTACATATAACCCTCCCACATCACTGATATAACCTTTATAACCATATAAAAAACTAATGTAAAACTATGTGACGTCACGGGCCGTCTGAACTACTTTAAAATAAAGAAGACTTTAAATTTGTATTTCTAAGTTATTATGAGTTTTTGAAGCGGGAAATTTTGGAAATCTCATTTTTATACAAAACTGAACATTATTATGTAATAAAAAAAAATGCGCAAGTTCCCCATTAGTATAAAAACGTATAAATTTGATTAAATATTAAAATTTTTTAGAAAACTTCAAAAATTTGGAAGAAAATTCAAAATTTTAAAAATAAAAGAAGTAAAATTTGTGTTTATTCTGAATTTTCGTTGTTATTATTATTGAAATATGTTTTAAGAAAACATAAAATGTTCAGTGTTTCATCTTTCAGGTTTTTTTTGTACAGAAATTTGCTGAAGTTGAAAACGCACTCTATGTTGATATAGGTCTGATGCTTTTTAATGCAGTGAGTACATACTTTTCAATGCCCGGTCAGCTGTTTTGAACCAATATAATAACGTATTAAATTTCCTATGTATAGATCGTCCCAAACCCTTTTTTCAGTGCGTCACAGATTATCGAATTCTCTCTAACGCATTACAGTTGGAAGTGACAGAAAAAAACGTACCTCTGTGATTATTATACATTGAAATTAGAAAAGTTCGTATATCTTGATGGGTATTTGCATATTAAAACGACTAGATGTATACTTGGTTGGCGATTACAATACTCTAAATCGATAACCAATCAATGATGCGAATAAAGATAATTTGACACAAAAGTAATCGATTGTGACAGCATTTTTATAAGATCATATGGTAAAATGACAATTGTAATTTCTAGGTTAGTACTTTTCAGCGACGTAAATATAAATATTTGATGCCATTGGTATATTCGGGCATTGTATAGTGAAATTTGATATTATGTTTATTTAATTTTACATTAAACTATTTTAAATATTAATATTCTGGCAAATATTTGTATAAATATTAATCTTTATACAGTGTGTCTGCGTAACTTGGAACCATATGGGAAACTTTTTTAATATCAATTTTACAAAAACAAGTTATTCTTCATAAAGTGCACTGCATAGTCCAAAACCTAAGAAGCAATCATCAGATATCAAATTTTATCAATAATGTACGAGGTATGTCCAAAAATATGAATTTCGCTCAAGAGTAAAGTGCCTTTATTTTTCACAATATCAAAAATTGTTATTAAGAAAAGTTGTTTGTAATTAAAAATTATGTTATAATATGCATGTACACTCTTCTAATTGAAAAAAAAAATTTGAAAATTTTCCTTAAATTACGGATACCTGCCCAACATCATTTTTATTTAAGATAACTCCGTTATTATTAATTTTGCGAAAAAAGTTATTCTTTATAAAAATGTCTGAATTGTCAAAAATCTTTTCAATTTTATACGAGGTATGTCAAAAAATATGAATTTCGCTCAAGAGTAAAATACCTTTATAATTCACAATATTTCAACTAGAAGGGTGCAATTGCATATTAATACATAGTTTTTAATTCTGAACAACTTTTTATAATAACAAATTTCAATATTGTGAAAAATTAAGGTACTTTACTCTTCAGCGAAATTCATATTTTTTGACATACCTCGTATAAAATTGACAAAATTTAATATCTTATAATTTTATCTTAGTTGTTAAACTATGCAGAACGTTTTATAAGGAATAATTTTTTTTCGTAAAATTAATATGACCGGAGCTACAGTCGGAAAAATGAAAGAATACCCATGAACAATCACATCAATCACTTATTTTGCATTTGCTGTCATTTTCTATAACAAACGTTTATTATTTATAGAAAAAGATAGCAAATACAAAATAAGTGATTGATGTGATCGTTCATGGGTATTCTTTCATTTTTCCGACTATATCATAAATAAAAATGATGTTGGGTGTCCGTGATTTGAGGAAAATTTTCAAAATTTTTTTTAATTAGAAGAGTGCAAATGCAGATTATAACATAATTTTTAATTACAAACAACTTTTTTTAATGATAATTTTCGATATTGTGAAATATAAAGGCACTTTACTCTTGAGCGAAATTCATATTTTTTGACATACCTCGTATACTGTTGATAAAATTTGATATCTGATGATTGCGTCTTAGGTTTTAGACTATGCAGAGCACTTTATAAAGAATAACTTTTTTTCGTAAAATTTATATTAAAAAATTTTCCCATATGGTTCCAAGTTACGCAGACACACTGTATTGGAACCGTGCAAGTTCGGCAAAGCGACACCGATTTCTACGCTCTGCAACTTTATTCGCACTTTTAATTATATTGACCAATTATATTAGTCCTGGTTACTGGATAAATGTCAAGGCCATAGTCCAAAAAAATAATAAGAAGAAAAAATTAGATTCAGGTTGTGTTATTAAAACGTAAACAACTGTATGTAGTAAATAAAATTAGTTATTAAAATGCAGTACTGCAAGCAAAATACAATTAATTAAATTTACCATAATAATTGCATATCGTATCAATATGGTTGAGCAACGTATAACTTTTCTTCTTCAATGAGAGTAGATATGAAATGTACGTCAATTTGACAATTTCAATTGAAAATATGAATTATTTAAGAAAGTTGCAATATTTCTCCGCTATTCGCGCACGATCGTTTCTCAATTCCCTTCCAAGTACTTGCACACCGCGAATAAATATAAATATAAATATTCTGACAACTGTCAGATTTCACTAAAATGTCATGTAATGATTTGGCTATTCTTAAAATCCTATATGACGTAAAAAAGAATGACGCACAAAAGAAGGGTTTGGGATCCACTATACTAATTCTTCATAACATAAATTTAATTCAAAATAAATATTGATTAATTCTGGATGCTTCAAAATGAATCAGATCGGTCGCATAAACAAGAAAATGTTTATGCTGACCGATATTATGACATATATACATTCTCATTTAACGCCAAAATTGGAAGGTTTAAAATATAATTGGAAAAAAAATATTTTAAGTGGAATAATTTAAAATGATTATTAAGCAGACGCAGACAGAGATAATTGTATGATAAATCATTTATTAATTGTGAGTTAATAATATCTCTGCTCATAATTTAAAATAAAATATTTAAAAATCCCGGGAAATCTGTAAGAACTCCCGGGAATCGGAATTTTCATTTTTTACCGATTTCCCGGGAAATTTGTCCCGGGAATATCCCAGGAATGTAGCTCTAATCTCGAATTTGAACTACTTATAAAATTCCTTCTAAAGTCCAATTTTTATTCCCTCTCTTTTGGTAGCTACCATGTCTTACTAATATTATTTCAGCCATTCTACCTATTTGTATAAGTTAATTTTTCTTTTTACTAATTTATTTTTCTGTTGGCCCATCCCTTAACTAGTTCTTGATCATCTTGTTTTCCCATTCAGCTGCCTTTTGTCACCTATTTTTCTTTCGGATACCTATCATAATATTTATTGCATATTATATCCTCGATTTATCCCTATTTAATTTGCGGTTAGCTTTGCATGGTTTGGTATACACAATATATGTAAATTTGTAAATTATCACTAGAGCTCGGGAAATATGCACTTACAAAATCCTAAAATATGCATGCAAATATGCACAAAAAACAGTTCAAATATGCACTAAAATATGCTTTTATGCATAATGCTTATAAGGGGTAATTTTACAATATAAATATAATACAATAAAATACAATACAATATATACAAATATAATACAATATAAATGAAAAACGCAGTAATCCTTGTTTTGGAGGCATTTAATTGTTTATTTTCTGCCAATGGCCTAAGCTGTCGAAGCATTTAAGCTAAATAAAAAAAATATTTATTGAAATTTCTGTTACCTACATCATTTTATTCATTTATTCTTTATATTTATTATAATAATTTTTTATTATATTATTATTACAATTAAGCCTTTATACATTATTAAATGTTTTTCTAAAGTTTCTACAGAAAAACTGAGCCATCTATCTGATAATAATTGTTTATACAAGGAACAACTTCTTTCTACTTCACATGAAGTTAGAGAAGCAAATTTAAAATATTGTATAATTAAAGGTTCTACCTATAAAATTAAATTATCTGCACATTTCCCATTTTAATAATATTATTTATTTTAATTATTTTTTGATATCCCTCATTTTTTTCTGAGAAAAAACACTGCAGAATTTTTGATACACTTTGTTGGTTTCCCCAAGGTGTTTAATTTTTTCATTTAATGAATAATTGATCATTTCAATACTTTAGCCTAATGAATTGTTTCGCTTTTCTAATTTAGTAATTGTTTCAGTAATATTTACAAAATTGGTTTGGATATGTGTCAAATTACTTTTTAATAACGGTTGTTTTAAACATCCACACTTTTTTATAGCACCTGAGTTATCTACACCTAAACTACAAAAATGACGTCTCTAATTCACTCAAAATTATAGGTTATGAAATTTACAGAATTTAACGATATTTCCCATCTAGTTATCATAGGTTCAGGTGGTAAATGCACATTAGGGTAAACCATACCTGCTCTCACAGAAGGGCTTTTAAAAATATTTTTTATATTTGATACGAGAGTATTGACCATTGGAAATTATGTCCTTGCAATTTCTGCTACTTTATTTAAATCGCATTCTAAACAAGTAACAAATTTGAAAAACATATTTTTAAATGATATCCACCTTTGGTCATATGCCGCAGCATTATTTAACAAAATTTTTCACTCACAAAGTTTACACTCTCCATATTGTAGAGTCCGCTTCGTCTCCTTTATTCGTCGTGTCTTTGCCTCAAAAATTGTAAAAGGCAGAGATTAAGGATGTTACCAGAAAGTGGTTCCACGAGAATTTTCAGATTTATTGTTTAGATCTGAGACTCCTCATTTCTCTGTAAATTTTTTTCTGTTATCGTTTTGAGGTAAAGAAAAGTCTGAAAATATGCAATTTTAATAAATGCATATGCACTTTTACCCAAAATATGCAAATATGCACTTAATATGCATTTTGCATATTTCCCGAGCTCTAATTATCACCATCTCTAATTCTTTTCCAATTCGCGGTGTGCAAGTACTTGGAAGGGAAACGAGAAACGACCGTGCGCGAGTCGCGGAGAAATATTACAACTATCTTAAATACTTCATATTTTCAATTGAAATTGTCAAATTGACGGATATTTCATACCTTCTCTCATTGAAGCAGAAAAATTATATATTGCTCCACAATATTGATATGATATGCAATTACTATATAGAGGTAAATTTAATTAATTGTATTTTGAGTGCAGTACTGCATTTTAATAACTAATTTTATTTACTACATACAATTGTTCACGTTTTCATAACATAACCTGAATCTTATTTTTTCTTCTTACTATTTTTTTGGACTATGGCCTTGACAATTATCCAGTAACCAAGACTAAGATAATTGGCCAATATAATTAAAAGTGCGAATAAAAGTACAGAGCGTAGAAATAGGGGTCGCTTTGCCGAACTTGCACGGTCCCAATACAGAACACTCTGTGTTCATCTCAATATTCTGCTTCGTATACCCTATTTTTAATATTCTTACATTTGTTATTTTTTATTAATTTGTAACTTTATGTTTTCTACTTCCTCTGTCCATATCTAAATAAGTCGTTGCGTCCTTGTCTGGTTGTCCACATATTAGTCTGGGCAGATTATTGGAGAACAGGCCATTTTTGTGAAAAGTTATTTACCAGCAATTTTATCGCTGAAATCGAATCTGATGATACTATATATATATATTAATAATATGGGTATACAAAGTCCGCAGATCGTGTGCTACTTTGGCGCCCGAAAATCGTGTTTTTTTCAATTTCTGCTCTATAACTCCAAAGATTTCAACTTTACACCAGAAACACCCAAATAAAAATTCACCGTAATTAAATTCTGCACAAAGACATGTTTTACCCGATTTACTTCGACGAAAATATAAAGCTCTTTTGGTATAGATTATATTTCCAAAAGCCCATAGAAATTAAATAAACAGCTTAGCATCAATTAAATTGTTAATGAAAGTTTACGGTCGCTATAATAACCACAATAATTATGATGTATAAGAATAACTAAGATTATTGTATAAAAAGGCACTATACCTATCTAATGTACTTTACATATTGAAATTGGACTATATTATAAGCGGCCTCAGCAATATTTTAAAATCATAAACAATTGTTTAACTTGTAAACAAATAGAATATCTCGGGAAATCTTAAATCAAATTATGAAAACGGTATTGGAAAGAACGAAGCATGGCGCTTTTTTTAAGTAAATTTAAGGCTATGGGTACATAATTCGCAAATATTTTACGTGTATCCCTACCTTTTCTGTCTTTACACGTCAAATTACGTGTAGTAAAATTCACATTGGTATGGATATGTAAACATTACTAGAATGTCATTCTACTTGAAAATGTCATCATTCATTTAAAGAGATGGGTTTTAAATGTTCTTGGATAACTGTTATTTTTATAATTGCAAATTATTAATTCAGTTAATAAAAATGTGATAATTTTTTCACTAACTATGTATTTAGTGATTGTAATAATTTATTGGTACAACACAGATTAATACTCAATCGAGAAAATACGAAAAGTGTTAAAGTGATTTTTTAATAATATATTGTTATGGAACGCTTACAATTTTGAATATCTTTAACAACAAAATACTTGGATCACAAAATATATTATCCTGATGTATTGTCTGCTTGGATCTTCCACAAATAATTCACAATAAATAACTGTTTATTAAGTTCACGTCTTAAATCAATTATTTATCAAATACACTATATATCAATAATATTTAATCAATAACTCAACATATTCCCGATGCAATGTCAAATATTTAAAATTGTCACTGATTGTCAGTGTCTGAGTGACAATATATGCTGACAATATTATATTCGGCTGAGTGCGTTGTAAGACAAAGATAGATTTGGAAAGTATTACAACGGCATTGTGTTCATTTTTTTCGAATCCTGAAAAAAACAATAAATATTTTTGAAAAATTTAAACGCAGAATGAAAGACTAAATTATTACCGAGTGCCGAAAGTCCCTTAGAATAAATAAAAAGTTTATTTTGAATGATATATTTGAAATTAAAAATCACACTAAATTTTCTCTTAGTTTTCTCCCCTGTAACTTATTAAAATAAACATTATAGAAGTTCTCACGGACTTTCGGCCCTCGCTAATAACGTAATCTTTCATTCTGCGTTTAAATTTTTCAAAAATATTTATTAGTTTTCTCAGGATTCGAAAAAAATGCATTGCAGCCGAAAATAGGTACCGATCCTCTTAATTGCGATGAGTGGTTCCTGAGATACAACCGATCAAATTTGACCGGCATGTACGGCGAAGATATAAATAATAGGATGGTAAATTTTGAACCATCACCTTTATATTTCTGTCCCCTTTTTCCACACAAATTTTAATATCTTTAAAAGGCTCATAACATATATTATAATAATAAAAACTGTCGGTATTACGAGTGAAAAATACCAAAAATACCAAAATTTCAATCAAAAATCTGGTTGGAGAGAATGGAATCTCAATCTTGTTTTATGATTGTACTATTGTATTTTTCTTTGCCTTCTTCTTTTTCTTTTCACTTTTTTGTGTAAATTTCCATTCCATCATTATTTTTTTTGTATTTTGTTATTGATAAGTTGCCGCACATATTTCAGTTTTCTTCTCTTAATTGTTAGAATTACTTTTCTTTCTTTACTCATACGTGTCATTACTCTTTTTACATTATTCTTTTTGAAGTTATACTTCTTTACCGGCGATAGAGGGTGATTTTTTTATATGTTAAATCCTATCAGCCCGGCGCATGCGCATTATAACTTTGTTCTGATTGGATGTTCAAATGACATCTCAAAAATTTTCCGATATGGCAGCTGTGGTTTGGAGGTAAAGGTAAAGGTAAACAAATGTATAATATATTAGTTTAATTGTTGTGAAGACAGAAACAAAAAAGTTTATAATATTGTAGTGACTTTTAAATAGTTTTTAAAAGCAACAGGTACGTAATAATTGTTAATGTATCATGGGTATAAACCTACCTATTTGATCTGCCAAAATACATAGTATGTAATACTTTTATTTATATAATTTGATTACCATCAAAATTTCTATCAATATTCACCTAATATATTGTTTTTTTACTCTATGTTTTGTTGTATTTTTTCAATTCTAAATCATTTCAATTCAAAATTAAAATAATTTGATCAATTTTCAAAATATCACAAGTTTAATCCGTTTAGTTAGTCGATCTTCGTAAATAATGACACTTAGTGTCCGTGGCTAAGCGGAGAAGGCAAATGAATTCCAATACCAACCGCTCTTATCAGCGCTGGTTCGAGTCCCAATAGAAACTTTCTTTTTTGTTTTTTTTAATACATTTTATGATTGTAAGTATATTTATTACATAATTGTATTTTCAGAAAATACGTATTTAGTTAAAAAAATTTTCGACAATTAATGTTCAGACACCATTTGTGGCTTGTTTAATGTGTTTGTGTGTGTTTTATTCTTTTATTTTAATTTTTGGCACTGTTCTAATAAAAATGTTTGAGAAGTAGTAAGTATAAATTAGTTTAATGTTTAAACAAAATATAAATAAAAAGTATATTAATTTCGTTTAAATCATATAATAGAAGTATAACTTCTTACGTGCGTACAAAGTACACACACATTCATTTTTTGTTTAATTGTCTCTATTTTCCTTCCATCGTCATTCCCATTTTATTTATCTCTGTCAATTTGATTTCTTTATCAGTTGCTCCTTGGTATCTTCATTATTTTTCCCTTTTACTCTTTTTATTGCTATTCTGTTGTTTTTTTTTCTGTTCTTGCTGTATTGATGTTTTTGGATGCTATGATGCTTTTGGATTCCGCTATTTTTTATTTACTACTTATTTCATTTTTTACGTGCCGACCACCTAGTCTTTTATGATTTTTGTTTCTATATCTTCTGCTAAGACTGTATATTTAACTTAATGCTTCTTGAAAAAACAAGTGCTCCATGGATATGTCCTTTGTTTGACAGAATTCAATTATTTTGATTTTATATCTGATTTTTTTATTTACTATATTTATTTAATCCCAACCAACCACAATTTAATTGAAAACTTTGATATTTCAATTTCCAGTTGGAAAATAATTATAAGAATATATTTCAAATACATTTTAAAAACCGATTTCAAAATTCAAAGTGGAAATCTAAAAGTCAAAATAAAGTACCTATAAGTCAAAATAAACGTTTATATTAAATTGAAATGTTGCTTAATTCCCACTATATTTATTCCCTAAAGATAGTAAATAATATAAACATGCCACAAGAATATAGCTTTAGAACAATAGCAGAAAATCAGTTTGGTTTATTTTCTCTTGACTATGTCGACGGTTAAAAGGTAAAAGGTTGTAACCCACATATCAACTTTTTTCAGGAAGTACAAAAAATGTCCCATTTAAGTAATTTGATAAGGAATTAATTTAATCTTTTTTTTTCATTAATTTATAGATCAATTATTATCTAGATGAAGGATATTATTTTTGCATCAGTATCTAGCTCACTTTAAATCTACAGAGAACGGCAGTTCTCACCAGTGGCGCACAACACCCCTACATGCGACACTATATATACACGAAATTTTCGATTTTCTAAACCTGACTGAATTAAAAACTGGGCCAAATCCCATCTTAAAGTTTAGGAAAAGACTCGTCCATCCATATGTTACTTCTCCATTTTGGTCCAAGGGTGTGGATTTTACGGCCCTTCCCATTTAAAGCCTGTTTTTCGTTCTCGTCCCCAAAACTCCCAAAAATTTCAAAAATTTAAGGCCGACATTTGCGGCTTCTGATAGCACAGATCATTACCTTTCCAACGCATGTTTAATTTTGAAAATCGGTTATACCATTCAAAAGTTATCGAGCTCAGAAATATGACTCAATTTTTATTTAAAAAATGGAAAATGTTTGTGGATATGTATGTATGTATTTATGTATGTATGTATGTGGAAAAGTTAAACCGATCTGAATTTGTTTTTCTGTGTTTCAAGAGGGTGTGAGGGCCGATTCAGAACCGGTCTAATTTTTGACTTCTGACTACCCGTAAGTCAGCTAGAGGGCTAGGTAGATACAAAATAGCATATTTTTTGGGCGTATATATCTAAGGTTCAACGAAAGAGAGGAAAACCGCAAATACACCAAATCAATAGGGATGAGTTAAGCTTTCAAATAGCGCCTAAGCGATCAAGCTGAGACATACACACTGCTCACCATAGCCAAAAAACTGAAAAATTAAACTTTGAAAATTTTGGTTTTTCGACAATTACTCAAAATTTCAACCTACGAATTGCGTCAATAACTGAGCGTTTGTAGAAGGACTCAGGATGCGTCTAATGGTGTATACCTTATATCTGGAAAAATTCGAATTTTTAAGTTATAGGCTTTATAAATATGATCAAATCTATTTCTTATGGGAAAAACGGTTTTTCAAGCTCAATAATTTCTATAATACATTCAGTTATCATACTCGATCTTGGACGCATCAGATACTACTTGTCAATACGTTTCAAATTTATGTTTAGTGATCAACATCAGGTAAGCCGTTCAGAAGTTATAGAGATCCAAAAGTATAATTAGTCCAGGAACTGAAATTTTTCACTTCGCAATTTTTACAGAATGGATAGATTTGCTTGAAAATTTGACAATAAGTAGTGGATAGTCCAAGGATCAAAATCTATATGATGCCGAAAGACGCTTTTACCATGGGGTGGTTGCCACCTCATCTCGAGGGTGGAATTTTTTTTTATATTTTGACCGCAAATGCTGGTAAAAATATTAATTATAAGCAAAAA
Source organism: Diabrotica virgifera virgifera (assembly GCF_917563875.1). Classification (NCBI taxonomy): domain Eukaryota; kingdom Metazoa; phylum Arthropoda; class Insecta; order Coleoptera; family Chrysomelidae; genus Diabrotica; species Diabrotica virgifera. The sequence continues at coordinate 240,296,396 of NC_065443.1, read as the reverse complement.
ATGTTCATTATAAATTTTTTTGATAAAATTAATAGTTTTCGATTTATTAGTTATCGAAGCTGTTAGTTTTATATCGAAAAGATTACCAGATAACGGCAGTTCTCGCCAGTGGCGCAGAAATACACCCCCTACACGCGACACTATTATATACACGAAATTTTCAATTTTCTAAATCTGACTGAATTGAAAATTGTGCCAACTCCCATCTTCAAGTTCAGAAAAAGACTCACCCATTCATATGTCATTCATATGAATGGGTGCCATTCACACATTCATATATCAACTATCCATTTTGGTCCAAGGGTGTCGATTTTACGGCCCTTTCTATTTAGGGACTGTTTTTCGTTCTGGTCCCCAAAACTCCCAAAAACTTCGAAAATTTAAGTCCGACCTTTGCGGCTTCTAACAGTACTGATCATTACCTTTCCAACGCATGTCTAATTTTGAACATTGCCAGAGAACGGCAGTTCTCGCCAGTGGCGCACACCCACACCCCCCTATACGCGATATTATATATACACAAAATTTTCGATTTTCTAAATCTGACTGAATTGAAAATTGGGCCAACTCCCATCTTAAAGTTCAGAAAAAGACTTACCCATTTATATGTCAACCATAGATTTTGGTCCAAGGGTGTAGATTTTAAGGCCCTTCTTATTTAGGGTCTGTTTTTCGTTCTTGTCCCCAAAACTCCCAAAAAGTTTAAAAATTTAAGTCCAACCTTTATGGCTTCTAATAGAACTGATCATTACCTTTTCAACGCATGTCTAATTTTGAAAATCGGTTATACCATTCAAAAGTTATAGAGCTTAGAAATGTGACTCAATTTGCATTTAAAAAAGGGAAAATGTTTGTGGATATGTATGTATGTGTGTTTGAAAGTTAAACCGATTTTATATTTTTTCTGTGTTTACAGAGGGGGTCAGGGCCGATTTAGAACCGGTGTAGTTTATGACTTTTGACCACCCATAAGCCAGCTATAGGACTTGGTAGGTACAAAACGGCATATTTTTTTGGGGTATATATATTCGGATCAAGAAGAGGTAGGAGAACCGCAAATACACCAAATCAATAGTGTTGACTTAAGCTTTCAAATGGTGTTTAAGCCGTCAGGATCAGACATACACACGGCTCAGTATAGCCGAAAAACTGAAAAACTAAACTTTGGGTTTTTCGACAATTACTCAACATTTCAACCTACGAATTGCGCCAATAACTTAGCGTTTGTAGAAGGACTCAAGACGAATCTAACGGTGTATACCTCATATCCGGGAAAATTCGAATTTTTAGGTTATAGGCTTCATAAATATGATAAAATCTATTTCCTGTGGGAAAAACGGTTTCTCAAGCTCAATAATTCCTATAACAGCTTCAGTTATCATACTTGACCTTAGATCCATCCGATACTACTGGTCAATACGTTTCAAACTCATGTTTACTGATCAAAATCGGTTAAGCCGTTTAGAAGTTATTAAGATACAAAAGTATAATCCAATTAACGATTATTCCCCAAATGGTTTATGTAGTTGTAGTGGTTACGACGCTAAATTTGATCTGGCAACGGGCAATCCGACTTTATTTACCGGCCATCTCAATATATTTTTTTTCAATCTATTTCGAATAGAAAAAAATCTAGTGTACATTCGATGGACACTAGATCATTTGGGAGATAATGCAACAAAGGTGACCATTTATAAAGCTTGACGTGTAATACAGGAACATTGCATTTAACTTCATACATTTAATTTATAAATAACTTTGAAAAACTCCTGATACAAGAATAAAAAACCGCTAAACGCCGTAAAAATGAGTGGCGCATAAAATATTCCATCTACAAAAGATCTGATATGAATGTTACGTGGCGCGAAAATGGATTTTCATTTTATGCAAAACAAAATTCTAGTTTTATTTTAAAATATTTTTCCATAATATTTGCTAAATTTGAAGTAAACGCGCCACAAAAGAGTTTCAAAATTCAAACTGTATCAAAGTTACTCTTTTGTGGCGCGTTTACTTCAAATTTAGCAAATATTATGGAAAAATCTTTTAAAATAAAACTAGAATTTTGTTTTGCATCCAATGAAAATCCATTTTCGCGCCACGTAACATTCATATCAAATCTTTTGTAGATGGAATATTTTATGCGCCACTCATTTTTACGGCGTTTAGCGGTTTTTTATTCTTGTATTACTTACTCAGTAACACAACTGAAATATTACTACAATTTAATTCGAACATAATCCATACAAGAATACATCTCTACTTGAGTGATGCCAGAAAGGATTTGGAATTTTCCCACAATTCAATAATCCCATCAGTGTATAAACGGAATATTCTCATGTATATTCCTAGCAGGATATCACGCGCTCTAACAAATCATTCTGCAAGACATCTTCGAGGAATTATTGCTGCAAAATTGCTACGTCATGGCTATTGACGGTATCTTGTCTACCTCCGCTAAAACCCCTTTAGTCAGTGTCGGAAATTAGGACGGAAAAGAGGGCGAAACGTGCCGTACCGTGTTCTTACCCTAATTTGTTCCTAATTGATCATTTAAATTGAAAGAAAAGGGCTAATAATGAAAAATTTTCACCCCGAAATTGGATTAAATTTAAGCGATTCAAATGTAAATATTTAAAGAAGGTCCCTGTAAAGGAAAATGAACTGACTACAGCAAGACTTTATGAAAAGAAGATGTAAAAAATAATAATTGAATAAAATATAACAGATTTGGTGTTAATTTTTTGGTGAAACAAAATACTGATGGTCTTTTTCCTTCTTTTAGTACATGACGGTATAAAAGGAGATGTAATTCTGACAAGTTGTATTAAAATATGTCTAAAATATATGCCGGTAGAATTAAAAGGCAAAACCTAGAAAATGTTTCGAGTAGAAGCGTAGTTACTTAAAAAAAAGTTATAAATAGAAATATTTCTTTTTATCTGAAACTTGTATATTTACAATCTACAAATCGCACCTTTAATAAAAAAGCGAAATAACTCAAAATTCATGGTTTTCGAGATTTAATCATAAAGTGAAATAACTAGACGAGAAGAACCTGTTCTGTTTAACAGCCAGGTTAAAATGATGAAAATGAGAGAGATACATGATTTTCCCGCTCTTTTTTACTAACGCCTTTGCACAAACCGGTACTCGTAAAGTGGTGGAATTAAGTTATACTCCGGCTGTGTTTGGAGGTAAGATATCCGGTATTTTCAAAGAAAGTGATACAATACGAAACAATTCTGTGTTTTACTAACGAGTAAGTATATTATTTGCTATCGCTTTTTAGAAAAGTGTATTCTTTCAGATTTATTTCACTTTATTAGAAAACTAGTTGAAGATTTGTTAGTTCATTTATGAGTTAGTTCATTTTAGTAGAAATTATTTCTTATTATGTGCCGTATTATTTCAACTTTATGCAGTTTCTAATTAAAAATTTAATAAATTACTAAAGTACAATAAGTATTATTTCAATATTCTACTATTATTTTATTAGATAGGTAGTTAGAAACCTTCACGTTTTTGACTTGTTTCACTTTATTATAAAATCAACAATAATCATTGTAATAGTAATACTTATATGCAATGGTTTGATGTTTGCATTGATACTTATGTACTTATTTTTTGATAATCCAATTTAATTAGATTCTTGTTGACTATCAGCTTCTTGTCTAACTAACAGGTATAATATTTATACTCTTGTTTTAGAGTGGCGTCTTCTAGTCTAGTGCACAAAAATACTTCGAATAGTAGCGAAAAATTCCTCATTGGATAATAATTCCATCAATGAAAAACCCGTTAATAATAAATGTGAAACTACGGAAGAAGTAAGTTTCAATTTGTATTACTTTAATATATTATGTATAAATACACATTTTTTTATTATAAACTAAGGCTTTTACTTGTTTCTATCAAACAGTAGTAGTATCTTACGTAATAATAGTAAAATTACGTATCTATGTCAAAAAATACAAAAAAAAACTATCCCCGCTCGTTGTCTGAAAGAACCATGTACCGAAAAATGCAGACTTAAGTGCTCCGATAATATCAATACAGCAAACAGATATGGTATTTTTTGCAAGTTCTGGCAATTGGGCAGTTTGCTAAAGCAAAAAGCATACATAAATTCTTGTATGGATGATATTCAACCTAAGTGCTGGTACACAAACGCTGAGAATCCTAGGCGCTGCAACCGGGCTTTCCATTTTGTTATAAACGATGTCAAAATTAGAGTGTGCAAAACATTTTTTAAATCAACTTTAGATATTTCTGACCGCATGATTTTTACAATACAGACTAAGATTGATGCAAATGGTTTTGCACTGGATGATTTAAGAGGAAAACATGGCAAGCACAGAAAAAATGATCCCGAACTGCTAACCGACATCAAGGGGCATATTAATTCTATACCAAGGGTTGAATCTCACTGCCTACGCGTTTCTACTTCAAGAGAATACATAGAAGGCAGCAAAACCATTAAAGATTTATACAATGATTTTAAATTAGAACAAGAGCGGAACAATAAAGAAATTGGTACATATATTACCTATTATAAAATATTTACTACTCAATTTAAGATCGGCTTTTTCCAACCAAAAAAAGATCAATGCGATCTGTGTAATACCTACAACAATTCTAATGAAAATAAAGACCTGGAGCAAAAATATAAATCAAATTTAGAAGAAAAAAAACCGGAGTAGGACTGAGAAATTAAATGACCGAAACAAAGTCAGCCAAAATGTAAGAGTAGCTCTAGCTGTGCTGCAATGTGATACAGGTCAGTCTTCTTCATTTTATTATAAATCAAAACTGAACTGTTACAATTTAACGGTGTTGGAACGTACACTGCTATTTTACACAACGGAATGTACACTGTTATTTTTGATCTAAATGTGATGCAAAACGAGGCTCCATAGAAATCTGTTCTTGCATATGGGCCTATTTAAAAAATATAAGTGAAAAAGGATGGTGAAAAAGAAGTCATATTCTATTCAGACAATTGCTGTGGAGCAAAACAAGAATAAGTATATAACGTCGCTGTATTTATTCGCTGTGTACACGTTAAAAATTAAGAGAATTACACATAAATTTTTAATAAGGGGCCACAGTCAGAACGAAGCCGATAGTGTGCACAGTCTTATTGAGTAAGAAGTTAAAAAGAGCTTGAAATCTGAATCTATTTACACTCCAGGCCAATATGTAACTTTAACAAGGAATGCTAGAAAATCGAACCACCTTTAATTGTGCACGAGATAAATTAGCAATCATTTTATTATTTAAAAGGTTTGCAAGAAGGATTGGGGTATAACTTTACGATTAATACTGAGGGAGAAAATGTTAACTGAAAAGAAATCAAAGCAATACAAATGAACAAAGGTAATCCTACATATTTTTTTATAAGACATCATAAAAGGATGAGACTTATAAACAGGTAGATGTAAGGAACGATCGAAAAAAAAAATAGGATCAATAACGGAAATAGCACTCAAACCCGCCTATACAGAAAAACAAAAATTGAGTACAAAAAAATGGAAAGATTTGCAAGCATTGCTATCTAAAGGATTGATTCCTTCTTTTTACTCCCAATTTTATAATTCAATAATTTAATCGTTTTTTTAATTCATAGTTCTAAGATAAACGTTGTGCCATATTCAAGAGTAGCCACACAAGTTTCTTGAAACAATCTATTTTATATTTTCGGTTTACTTTTAAAATGTATTAACATCTTTTCATTGTATTATTATAGTGTTACTTATGTTTTAGTTTAATTTTGTAATCAGGCAATTTTGTTAATAAAGATAAATAAACGAATCATCAGTATTTTATTATAAAGAAAACGAAAATTCATTTGGTGTTTAAGAAAATATAGAAACAACTAGGATAAATTCAGTGTCAACTCAAAGTTTTTACATCAAAACTGCAACAAACCTAATTGTTTATTTTACATGACAGTTCATTTAGCAATAAAAGAGCATCATGTAGAATTATTTCATCGGCGCAGAATATATGTTTAATCATAAAGTGAAATAAATATAAACTATCAAAAGAACAACACATTTGCACCCTTAACAATAGACGAGAGGACTAGTATTTACTAAAATCTAAGAGCTTACTAATTAAACTCTCCACATCAACCTTTAGAATTCCTCTAACCCGTATGATTTTTGTGAAATTAATTTTTAACCTGTACTGTGCAAAACTTTAAAACTTTGACTGCAAATTCCCACAAACTGTGTTTTTTGAGTTATTTCTTTTTTTTATTAAAGGTGCGAAATGAGTATTAAGTAAAATTGATGAAGTATGCAATGTTTTTGTAGGTGTTGCCGGCTAGTACCGGTTTACCTTATTCACCTGTCTCCTGGCCATTCTTTGAACTAGTAATGGACGATTGGTAAGCGCAGAAATCAGCGGCGTTATCGAAATGCCTCCCACTTTTTCAGGTAAATATTTTCATACATGAAATGCCTCCCAGGTACAATCGAAATGCCTCCGTTTCGTTATTCATTTAGGCTGATATTTTGTCTATTTAATCTCTGTATAATGACACAATGTTGCCAAATCAAAATTTAAATAGGTAGTATTTATTTATTTTGAATTTTCGAATCCTTAATGCAGTGCACATAAAATTTGTTTCACATAAATATTCCACAGTACGACATACATAATTTCTTTTTAGAAAAGAAAGTTGTTACCCGACAATCTAATATCCAACTTTTCTGGGTACCTAATTCCAATTCCGATTATAATCTCTTCCATATTTATAATTCCATTTTATAATTCCATAAATAGGTACTTTTACCTTAATCATTTGTTTGTTTATATTCTCTGGGTATTTTCTGAGTAATTTCAATTCCGATTCTAATCTCCTCTTAACGATTCCATGAATAGGTACTTTTACCTTAATCTTTTTGTTTGTTTATATTCTCTTTTGTAAATTGTGCTAATGGGCTAAATGTTGTATAAATACTTAAAAGTTTATTAGTTCCTGCATCAGTTAGTTTGTCTATTTCAAGCTTGTCAGTTCGTCGATTTCAAGATCAAATTGTGTTTAAGTCATAACTATCTTCGTTTTCTTTCGACTGTTTCCAATTGGTATGTTGACGGAACTTTTGAATACTGTCCTCGTTTTTCACTCAATTCTTTAGTATACATGGCTTGAAAAATGGACATTATATTCCTCTTGTCTTTTGTTTACTTCAAGATAAAAAGTCATCTTCATATTATCTCGCTTTTAAATATATCATAGAAGAATACTTTAAAATTAATTGTCCTGTATCCCCTAAAGTAATAACTTCAGACTTTGAAATTTCCATTCATAATGGTATTCGTATGGCATTTCCTGAAGCAGATCTTCATGGATGTCGTTTTCATTTGGGTCAGGCATGGCATAGAAAGGTTCAAGCACGGGGATTAGCTCCAGAATACCAGAAAAAAGGTGTTGACTCAACCGAAATTACGCATTTTTTTATTACTTTTGGTCTTTCATTCTTACATCCTAAAGATGTTAGCGATTTTTTTGCTATAGATTTGGAAGAAATTAAACCAGTCGATGAAAGAGTCACCCAGTTTTGTGATTATCTTGTTGATGATTACATATCTGAAAATTCGACATTTCCTCCACATCTTTGGGCTGAGCACTCTTCATCCTTACAAAAAACCACAAATCCATGCGAAAGTTTTCATTACAAGTATAATTCTTCTTTCTACTGCCCTCATCTTAACATTAATAATTTTATTGATGTAATTTTACAATTTCAAATAAATACCTACATTAAAATGAATTCTGTTTCGACACAAAAAAAATTGTTGCGGAAAGTACAGCAAAAATAAATTTTCTAAATCAAAAAATTTTAGAATTAAGAGACTCTAAAAGAAATAGATTAGAATTTGTCAAAGTAGTATGTATTATATAAATTTAGGAAAAATATTTTGTAATTTTATATTTCTATACACATTTTGTAATATTTTCCAAATAAGTTTTTTTTATGTTATTTTTAATAAACCTTAAAAATACTTAATATGTTTTTGTATTTTTTGTTAAATTATTAATAATAAAAAATAATGGTTATTATAAAATATATATTATAATGGTTATAAAACTAATTATATACGTATAAGTTAGTTAAAATTTATAAATACCGCCTAGTGTCAATAATGTTTAATACATAAAGGTTGAAAATAAAATAAATTAAATAACAAAATACCGGTTTTGCCAAAAAATTACAAAGGGACGAAAATGCGGCAACGTCTCACCTTCACATGAAGATTAGAAGCATGTAATTTATTTAAAGCTTGGGAGGCAATTCGTAGGTGACCATTTTAGCGACAGGTAAGAAATCCTATTTCGGGAGGCATTTCATATGCGGCCGAAATCAGCTCGTTGTTATAATTTATACCTCTTTTTTTTATGTTATGTCGCCTTTTGTCCTAGTACGTCTTTTATGGAAGTTTATTTTTTGTCCTCATGTAATATTTTGATTGGTATGTTTGCAGAATTTTGGTATTTGATGTTTTCGTGCATTCCATAATTCAATACCGTAGGTTGATATAGGCTTTAGTATTGTTTTATATATTGCCAGTTTATTTTCTAGAAATAATAGCTGTGATCTTCTACCAAGTGAAGCGTTTTAAATGTCTGCTCAGATGGGGTCAGGTACAAAATTAACTACATGGATACTGGGGGGTCGAAATGGAGCTAAAGAAGAAAAGCAGATACTTAAACGTTCTTTTGCGAACGGCGGCTCAGTTTTTATTTCGGTGGCAGGCGTGGATTCGTTTTAAGGAATGGGAGGGGTTTGGAAGAACTAACGACCATTACCAAATAAACAAAGGATACTTACACAGACTAGAGGACCTTTCTACTATTTGAAAAGGACGCCGTTTAAAAAGTCCTCTAATTTGACTATTGGGTACTTACTGGACATATCTCGTCTTACGGGTATCAAATGGGGTGACATTCATATGAGATTCCTCTTTTGGGTCTAATTGGGCAACTTTCAACACCATTCTTGGCTTCTATGCCACTTTATCTTTTCTTTTTACTAAAACTCAATAACATTTGTATTAGAATTCTGGCTAATCATTTTCTAAAGGATTACAGAAATAAAAATAGGTACATTGTCAAAATATTCATTAAAACTTTAAAACTTTATTTTCATTATTTAAGAAAAACATATTCTCAAACAGGAAATACAGACTTTACTACAGGAACGACAAATAAAAAAACTATAACCTTAATAAGACTTTTACAACATAAAAAATATTCAAACATTATTGAGCAGTGCATACATTTCAAAAAAAGATTGACCTACATATCTCAAAGTCATGTAGCTGTCAGATATCACTGCATATAATTTAATTTACATATTATAAGAGCTTCATTTTTTAGTTCTGTCGCCAGGGGGGTACAACGGCCTCCTTTATTCAGATGGACTTACCCAAGTTTTTTTCATGTATTTTGACCCGTAGAATACGAATTTTTTGGGTAACAGTTGATCCGGATGTCGATAAGATTGTTATTGACCAAGAACTTGAGGAATTACTTAACCGCGATCTCTCGCAAAACAATACATTTTTTGGTATTTTTTGGGTCATTCTAAACAAAACATGTTTCTACAATTTTTTTCGTAGGATGGCTAGTTTTCGAGATAACCGCGGTAGAACTTTCAAAAAATCGAAAAATTGCAATTTTTGAACCCGAATAACTTGTGATTAAAAAATAAAATAGCCAGTCTGCTTACCGCATTTGAAAGTTTAAGTCAAATTATATCGGTTTTAATTATTTGCATTGCTAAAAATTAATTTTTTTATTGTTTAACAAAGCTATAAACACATAGTGTTTCCCTTGCCTTTACATGCATTTTAACGCTTGCTACGTAGAAATAGCCTCGATTGCACTAGTACCTATTCTACCTACTCGTTAGATTTTAAATGAGAAATCATAGAAAACATCACTCACGCACTAGGTGTTTTTAGCTTTGTTTAACAATAACACAATAAATTTTTAGCAATGCAAATAATCAAAACCGATATAATTTGACTTGAACTTTCAAAGGCGCTAAGCAGAATTGCTATTTTATTTTTTAATCAAAAGTTATTCGGGTTTAAAAATTGCAGTTTTTCGATTTTTTGAAAGTTCAACCGCGTTTATCTCGAAAACTTAGCATCCTACGGGAAAACTTGTTACAACATTTTTTACTTAGAATGACCCAAAAAATACAAAAAAATGTTTTGTTTTGTGAGAAACCTCTGTTATGTAATTCCTCAAGTTCTTGATCAATAACAATCTTATCGACATCCGGATCAACTGTTACCCAAAAAATTCGTATTCTACGGGTCAAAATACATGAAAAAAACTTGGGTAAGTCCATCTGAATAAAGGAGGCCGTTGTACCCCCCCTGGCGACAGGACTATTTAAATATATTTAGATATTTAACATTTTACAAAACTTTATTATCAAGGTGAAAGCATTAATCTCTATAAAAAAAATTGAAAAACTTTTACCAACTAAAAATTTTAATATTACTTTTATAAGTACCTTATGAGTACCTTATTTCAAAGATGGACAAGAGGGAATTCAAAAAACTTACAATTCACGACCCCGTCTGTTCAGCTGGTAAATTCCAACAGAAAATGGACCTAGTTACTCGAAGGAGTGAAGACCAATATAAAAATAAAAATGTCTTCTTCGCTTCAGCATCCATTTGGCTTGCAAATTTTAGAAGTCTTGGAGGTGTTACCAAGGAAATGGACCAATAAGTTTTCAATTTAAAAATCTTTTAGTAATATTTTAATATTTTTTAAATATTATTAATAATGCTATTAGGATCGAAAACTTAATCTTTTAATTGCCAGATGACGTTAGCCACCTAATATTTTCACTTCAGTTGCAATAGGTGGGAAAAGCTCTGGGTGCTGATCAATTGGAGTATGGAGAACAAGCCTACGTTCTCTCCGATGAGGCTCCAATAAGAGCCGAAAATCGCGATTCAGAGGACTGGACTGCGCTCCATATTCTAATTGAAAAGTAAGATTGTTTTGCCTTCGCATTGCAACTGAATTGAAAATAAAATTTTTAATTTATTTTTATATTGGTCTTTACTCCTTCGAGTAACTAGGTCCATTTTCTGTTGGAATTTACCAGCTGAAAAGACGGGGTCGTGAATTGTAAGCTTTTGAATTCCCTATTGTTTTCTTCGCTTCAGCATCCATTTGGCTTGCAAATTTTAGAAGCCTTGGAGGTGTTACCAAGGAAATGGACCAATAAGTTTTTAATTTAAAGATCTTTTAGTAATATTTTAATATTTTTTAAATATTATTAATAATGCTATTAGGATCAAAAACTTCATCTTTCTTCATCATATTCTGTTAGTTCAGGTTTTATTGGTATTTGTATAATAAACTTGTTGCATTCGTGGTTGGGTATAAGTAAAAAGATGCTCATGATTCAGTTTGCAGTATTCTAACAGAAGACGAGATAGGATTACTTGGTGCGATTTGTTGGCTGAATGTGGGTTCCATGGAACAGTATCAACTTTTATCTCTCTTAGTTTGCTGCTGTGTAAGGATCAGTGTATTCATTGCCCTCGATTTCATAGGAAAACTGTTTTTGGTTCTGTTTTATGAAGACTGAGTATTATAATTATTTAATTAATATGGCGTTAAAGCAGGGTTGTAGTTTTATTTTTCAATTCCTTGTTCACCAAACTATGTGTAGTCCTTATATTCATTATTTAATAAAGTCTCTGATTAATCAACTAAACATTTATATTTGGGAATAAACAAATATGTACTTTTAACTTTTATATTGTTTAAAAGTCGAGAATGAAAGCAGAATTTAAAACACAAATTCTTGTTGGCATCTCAGTTGATTGCATTAAGTTTCAAATCAATGAAATGTTCCACAATTTGTATTTTGCAAACATCGCGTAAAAGTCTGAAACAAAATTTAAGATACCAGTTTTGTTGCTTATTCCTAAGAATTTTCAAGTACATTTTTAAGTGATCTGAAGTGATTTGAATAACAAACATAATCTCCGGGGAGGCGCTCACTTCCATCGAATTCAAATCCAGCTTGATAGTACGAAACGACGAAGTGTACTTTTTTTGGCGTAATAAAATCGCGAACAATACGTACATGTTTTACTGTAAAATTCCCTGGAAAATTTTAACTTAATCTCCTGACATTTCCTTTCTATCCTGATATCGTCAACACGTCCGATTCCCAATAGTATACCCAAGCAGCAAACACGTCCAGACACAAAGTGAAAACTGGAAAACCCAACACGTATTTGCGCTTCCTATATAACCATAAAAATGCAATATTGATATCGATTCCGAACGGACAGGATAGAGAGCCATATTACATAATAAAGAAGCAAAGACCGACTGGTCATTTATGTGATGTATGAAGAAATCTCCACGTCAGCGGGATAACGTATAAGGACGATTTTATACTTGAAGTGTGAAGAGGGGTGGAAATAGCGATGGCCGTGGCTGTTATCCCGAACAGCTTTCAAATATTCTTTATACATAAATAAAAACTTTCCCGTGTTACACCCTTATCCATGCTTACCTATTGATATAATATAAGAATAAAAAATAAGATTACCTACACTATTTTATATTTGTTATAAAACTACCAAACGTGTGTACCAGTATGTGTAGACGACGTATGACGTAATAAAGATAGGTACGCGAACAACAAAATAAATAAATTGATAAAAATAAAAAAAAATCTAAAGGTAATAGGTCGGCCTGGATCCCGCGTACCAAAAAATAGATTATTAATAGCAAGCTGAAAATTGGTTACTAGCTTAACAGTGTCTCGTCGGACAAACTTTGATATAAAGAACACTGGAACAGGGGAAGTTTTAATTTTGGAACAGGTTACAGTGGAACACAACATCAGATTACGAAATCGTCCCATGTATGTTGTCGGACAAAACTTCCAATTGATTTGTTAGCCTTTCACTAAACTCTTATGTAAAAATCAGGCTACTATTTACCACTAATGTAATTCCTGTGATTTGACATGTTCTACGTGTTGGACTTATTAAAATGCCCAACATATTTGTCGGTCAAAATTAAAATATAATATTATAATATAACTGTGTAGTTAAATAATGATATAACTTTAAATTATAAAGTTTGCTATTGAATAAACTTACAATTTTACCAACCAACTGGTTGGTCTGTGTCCATCTAACTGGCAAGTACCACACGTTACCATCAAGCAGTGAATCATGTTGCCCTTTGAGAACTCTTAAATTTTATCACCTAACATCGACTTAGGGCCAATTTCTCATATCGAGTTCAACTCCAGTTTAACCTGAACTTCTAGTAAACGTCAGTTTAAAGTCAAAATCGTCTTTCTCAATTCACGTTCAACCGATGGCAGTTTAAACTTGAACGATGCTTGAACGGTAGAATTTGGCCGTTCAAAGATTTCAGAACTCAGTTCACATGATTCCATGGACTACGCATGCGTTGTATTAACACGAAACGCTGTCATAATATAAATATATCCTATTTTATTATATTAAGCCTAACGATAAACGATAACATTATTTTTGTTTTTATAATATTAATTTATAATTATTAAAATGACTATTTGACTATAAATACTTAAATTTAACTTTATTCAAAAACAGCATAAAAATTATAGTTCAAAATGGCGACAGTATTTTACCTTTTGCCATCTGTTGGCGTTTCTCGAAAGCTGTAGAACGAGCGCTGACATGAACGCGCAATGAGAAATGCATTTCAAACAAAACCACAGATCACGGGTGAACCTGGTTCAACTGAACCATAGATTAACGCAGGTATGAGAAATCGACCCTTAGAGTCGCCACTAACATCAACTTTTAAAAATGTAAATCATATTTCTCGATGTCACCTATTCTACATGGTTGCTAGTTTCATGTACTAAGTAGAACGCACTGAAGATGATCTGATCTAGATTGAAAACGTTTTGCCAATCCTTTTGGATGACTTTTTAATAGTTTTTCAATAAACTTTTTATACCATTATACAAACGAAGTTTTTACTTTTTCTGTATGATTTTTAATTATGGTATACAGCCAGCTACTTGGACTTTCCCATTGATTTTATAATATATATGTACATATTATTTATGTTATAGCCAAATCGTCTTCTTTTGGCATCATAACCCGGATAGGCCATTGCATGTCTGGCTATGTCTTTCCTTTCAGATGTCTCTTGTGTCCTTTTTCTTCATTGTCTGATGTTCATGGGTTTCAAGTCGTCTTCCACGTCATCCAACCATCTCGTTCTGCGCCTTCCTAATGGCTTCCAATGTAATCTTTAGCATCAGGGCTTTTCATTCCGGATGGAATGTTTGCCGCTCTTACTTAGAGCTCTCTGATTCGCTTATTGCGGTGAATCACTTCACATTCCACTTGTGTGTTGTTAAAGTTTGTTGTATGATTTGGCTTTTGTTAAAATTTCCTTCCACTCATTTCAGATTCACCTCCACTTACTTCCAGATTTTTAATATCTCTAATAACCTGGTCCTCCCATCTCTCTGTGGGTCTTCCCCTTGATCTTTCAACTTCTGGTTTTCATCTAATGATGTTCTTAATCAGTAGGTCGTTTTTCCTTCTCTCTATGTGTCCCTAAGTTATGAAAACGAACCTCAAATATTGAAATCAGAAACTAAGTCGACAATAAAAAAGCTAAAATGTAGAAAAGCACAAGGAGAACATGGAATAACAGCTGAAATACTCAAAGAAATAAGAGAACTAGGGACGGAAGTAATGCTGAGAATTTTCAGTGAGATCTAGAATACCGGAAAGTGGCCAAATGACTGCGGTAAACTCACGTTTATTCCCATATATAAAAAAGGTTCTCCGACAGATTGCAGTAATTACCGTACAGTAGTGTTGATATCTCACGCGAGCAAAGTTCTTCTAACAATCATCAATGAAAGATTACAATCAATTCTCATACCGCAAATTCCCCAAGAACAATGCGGATTCCTCCCAGGTAGAGGAGCAAGAGAACACATTCTTAATATTCGTCAAATTATCGAAAAATCTCGAGAGTTCAATATAGAAACATATTTGTGCTTTGTTGACGACTCCAAGATTTTCGATAAAGTAAAATGGGATAAAATGTGACATGTACTTAGAGAAATGGGTACGCCAGAATATCTAATCTATTTATTACAAGAACTTTATATAAATAACACCACTAATATCACAGTTAATAATGTGGTTTCGAAAAACTTCAAATAAAAATCTGAATTTCGACAGGGATGTATAATATCCCCCATTCTGTTCGATATATATATATATATATATATATATATATATATATATATATATATATATATATATAT
This sequence comes from Diabrotica virgifera virgifera, assembly GCF_917563875.1. Taxonomy (NCBI): domain Eukaryota; kingdom Metazoa; phylum Arthropoda; class Insecta; order Coleoptera; family Chrysomelidae; genus Diabrotica; species Diabrotica virgifera. Next base: position 240,281,031 of record NC_065443.1, on the reverse strand, counting down.
ATATATATGAGAACACATTATGCGTCAAGTTTTTGAGGAATGGCAAGGTGGAGGAACTATAGGAGGAAGAAAAATCAAAAACCTACATTATGCTGATGACACTGTTATATTGGCGTCTTCACCAGAAGAACTGGAAGAAATTATGAATAGGCTAGGAACGGTGAATTGGACGGACATTGAAACGGTTGGAAAGTTTACATACCTGGGAGTAGAAATATATGCCGACGGATCAGAAGATGGAGAAATACGGAAGAGAATAACGCAGGCAAACAGAGCTTATTTTACCCTCTCCCATATATTTCGGTCTAAAAGTGTCCACCGAAATACAAAGATGAGAATCTATAAAACTTTAATTCGACCAATAACATGCTATGGCAGTGAAGCCTGGGTCCTGAAAGAAACATCCAAAAACAAACTCGACACATTCGAAAGGAAAGTACTGAGGAGAATACTAGAAACGAACTTAATCAACTTTATAAGGAAGCACTCCTGTCAGACTTCATTAGAATACAAAGATTGCAATGGGCATGTGATAAGAATGGGAGAGGATAGGCTACCAAAAAGAGCACTGAATGCTAGCTTTCAGGGAAAGAGACCGGTTGGAAAGCCACGAAAGCGCTGAGAAGGCACAGTAAACAGCGACGCACAAACCCTTTTAGGAGTCAGTGCATGGAGAAGAGTAGCCACAGACAAGCAAGGGTGGAGGCAAAAAATAAAGGAGGCCAAGGCTCAATTTGGGCTGTAGTGCCGTAGAAGAAGAAGAAGAAACGGTGGGTACGGAATATGGTTTGAAAATAAATATACCCAAAACCAAAGTAATGATCATCGATAGAATCAGAAACAACCAAACGAAGATGACAAACTTGGCAGATTACGAAGTGGTCAGACAATTTAATTACTTAGGCTCCGTTATTACTAACAGTGGAGGATGCGAAGACGAGATCCATAGACGCATTATAGTGTTCAGACCGGCAATAGCCAAACTCACAAAAATATGAAAGGATACTGACATAACAAAAAACACAAAATTACGCCTTGTCCGGGCGTTAATATTCCCTATCGCCACCTACGCTTCAAAGACTTGGGAGATGTGTCCCAGCCAGTTCAGCAGCCTCTGCGCTTTAATAAACCTAACTATATCTTCTCCCTTTATTATGTCTCTTAGTTCATGGTTCGTTCTTTTTTCAATTTTCCGTTGTCCGTTCTTATCGGGCCCATAATCAGTCTGAGGATTTTGCTGTCGAATATTCTCAATTTTTCTTCATCTGTTTCCATGAGGCACATTGTCTCATCTCCGTACGTAACTAGTGGTCTGATTGCAATTCTGTATATTTTCAGTTTCAGTAAAAAATCAAAAAAAGAAGCTTTAAAATGTCGTTTACACAGTTTATATATCTGCCACTGCAACGAACATTGTCTCTGCAAAACCAAAGAGATTTAGAATAAAAAGCCCCATTGCCATATAAATTTCTGGTTAATATTACAGTTAAAATTCACCCATTAGGTTTGTTCGTAGAACGATCAGCAACCGTTGCCAACCGTCAGACGCAAGCGCGTTCGTAGTCTACGAACTCGAACTGTTAACTGCGCAGCGCTAACTGTTAACTGCGCATGCGTCTGATGGTTGGCAACGGTTGCTGATCGATTGGATCGTACTACGAACAAACCTATTAGCATATCCACTTTTCCATATTTAAATATGTGTAGCGGAATTTACAGACATATCCATCTCTGTGTCACCCAGGGAGCTGTCATCAACTCATTGTCCAACCTGCCATTTCCAGGAAGGTAGACTAGTTGCCAGCGAACATCTCTCTTATGTGGTTAGATATAAGCCAGGGCTCACCGAACGCATACTAGTGCGGCAGATTCGTGCAATATATTATAAGAATTGCACATTTAATGACAAAAGCGTATAATTTGGTCCACATATACTGCACAAATAAAGGTTCAAATTTAGATATGAGGCCATCTCAGATTTTGCCTTTTACAAAAATGGCGGTCATTCAAAATGGCCGACTATACATATATGACTAATAGCACGATATCTTTTGAATCAAAAGTCCGATTTCAACCAAATTTGGTACCTAGGTTCGTTTTGTGATTTACAAGATCGATGCCATAAACTGAAGGAATCGTTTTAACAGAAGTTTTGTTTTTCCTGGTTTTTTATGTACAACTATTTTATATTATGTAAATAATTTATTTTCAATTTTTTCACCCTGTATATATTAATTTTTCAAGATGGTAATACCACTATTGAAAAGAGCGTAAGAATATGTTTTAGGAAATATTTTGAACTTTGTAGTTATGTTAATTATAATTACCATTTAATAAATGCATAACGTATCTTCACATGTATCTATATGTGGCAGATTCGTGCAAATATTATAAGAATTATTGTACATTTAATGGTAGAATCACATAATTTGGACAACATATACTACACATATAAAAGTTCAAATTTAGATATGAGGCCATCTCAGATTTTGCCTTTTACAAAAATGGCGAGCATTCAAAATGGCGGCTATACATATGTGACTAATAGTACGATAACTTTTGAACGAAAAGTCCGATTTTAGCCAAATTTGGTATCAAGTTTCTTTTTTTGATGAATAAGATCGAGGTCTTGAACCGGAAGAATCGCTTTACCAGAAGTTGTGTTTTTACTGTTTTTTATGTAAAAATATGTTGTTGTTTTTTTCAATTCTTTCACCCTGTATATATTAATTTTTCAAAAAGGTAATACCGCCATTGAAAATAGTGTAAAAATATTTTTTAGGTAAGATTTTGAACTTTTTAGTTATGTTAATTACCATTTAATAAATCCATAACGTATCTTCACATGTACCTATTTGCGGTAGATTCATTTTGAATGCCTGCCATTTTTGTAAAAGACGAAATCTGAGATGGCCTCATACCTAAATTTGAATCTTTGTATGTGTAGTGTGTGTGATCCAAATTATATGCTTTTACCATTAAATGTACAATAATTCTTATATTATTTGCACGAATGCGCCGCACATAGGTTCATAGGTACATGTGCATTTATTAATTGGTAATTAATATAACTAAAGAGTTCAAAATATTTCCTAAAAAATATTTTTACGCTCTTTTCAACGTCGGTATTAACTTTTTGAAAAATTAATATATACAGGGTGAAAGAATTGGTAAAAAAACAACATGTTTTTACATAAAAATCAGGAAAAACACAACTTCTGGTAAATCGAGTCTTCCGGTTCAAAACCTTGGTCTAACACATCAAAATAAGAATCTATATAACAAATTTGGTTGAAATCAAACTTTTCGTTCAAAAGTTATCGTGCTATAAGTCACACATGTATAGTCGCCATTTTGCATGCCCGCCATTTTTGTAAAAGGTAAAATCTGAGATGGCCTTATACCTAAATTTGAACCTTGATGTGTGTAGTATATGTGGTCCAAATTATATGCTTCTAACATTAAATGCACAATAATTCTTATAATGTTTGCACGAATTTGCCACACATAGGTACTTGTGATGATACGTTATGCATTTATTAAATGATAATTAAGATAACTAAAAAGTTCAAAATATTTTGTACAAAATATTTTTACGCTCTTTTCAATTGCGGTATTACCTTTTTGAAAAATTAATATATACAGAGGGAAAAAATTGGAAAAAGAAACATATTTTTACATAAACAACCAGTAAAAACAAAACTTCTGGTAAACCGATTCTTCCGGTTCACCATATCCCTCTTTTAAATCAAAAATAATACCTATATACCAAATTTGGTTGAAATCGGACTTTTGGTTCAAAAGTTATGGTACTATTAAACACATAAGTATAGCCGCCATTTTGAACGCCCGCCATTTTTGTAAAAGACAAAATCTGAGATGGCCTCATATGTAAATTTGAACCTTTATATGTGTAGTATATGTGGTCCAAATTATATGCTTGTATCATTAAACGTGAAATTGTTTCACATATCGGCCGCACTATACTTTCATAATATTGACGATAAATGAACATGCTCGACAGTTTCGTCGCTTCGTTCACATTTTCTACATAAAGGTGTGTCTAGTAGCCCCAGGTGTGAGTGGAGGTGTTTGCTTGGTCGACAATGACAAATTAAAGAACCAAGTAGCAAGTGTACGTTTTTCGTGGCCATTCCCTAGTAATTTTCTAATGCTGATTTTCGAAGGTTTCTTAGTGCTTCATTGACAAGTCAACATACTTTCCCTTCTTCCCTTCTTTTCACGGCTTTTGTGTGGAAGTGACATTTGTCAATTTCCGCGATTGTTGTTGTTGCTCAGACAAAAAGACCACCAGGCCCTAAGAGTCGCCTACCTAGTTAGCTGAAATGTCTCGCTGGAATTTTGGTCGCTGGCCAGATCCGCCTCGAACGACTAATTATGTACAATAGAGGCGTACATATTATATGAAATTATTAATATAATTTCAGAGTTGTGCAACTCTATTAGGTTTTGCTGGTACCCATATAAGGGAAATTAAAGAGGGATTATGATATACAGACAATATAAGTTTATAAAAATCTTACCCAAGTCACTGTTTCACCATTAGCGTATTAGACCAGGACTAATCTGTAAAAAAACGTATATTTTTGGATGTGAGAGGTGGCATTCGGATTTTTGCAGATAAAGTTAGGTGACATTTTCAGTAATAATAATTGACTTATGCTTCTTCTCAAATATGCCCGAAACATTAATAAAAAAATTAAAATATTTAAAAATTTCGAAAAACATCGATTTTTTTTACTTTATTTGCTTATAACTTTAAAACGGTTTGTTTTGGAACAAAGTTGTAGAGAAATAAAATGTCTTAAGTTATTACCTTTTCTGCAATATAGCAATAAATACAAAATAAGGGGGCAAAATACGCCTGTTGTTATTTAATGTTTCTTAACCACTTTGGTAACACTTAGAACCTTAGTAATTCGCTTAGAAAATTCTTATAACTTACTTAAATAGTCTACCAAATTTCAATAAAATCGACCTTATAGATTTTGCATAATAAATTTGCAATATAAATGTTTTTAAAAAAGTTCAAATTTTCTATAATCTTTCTGAACAAAAATGAGACCATTTAGAAGTTGGCTAATTTTTTTACATATAAAGAGGTATACCAATCTACCCATCTAATACACTTTTCAGAATTAAAATCGGATTTTTTAAGAAGCCTCAGCAATATTTTAAAATTATAAACATATTTTTGGCTTATAAAAAAATAGATTTGTTTAATAATAAAAAAATTAATTTTAAGCAATCCAAATAATTAAAGCCGGTATAATTTGACTTAAACTTTCAAATGCTGTCAGCAGAATTGCTATTTTATTTTTTAATCAAAATTTATTCTCGTTCAAAAATTGCAATTTTTCGATTTTTTGAAAGTTCCACCGCGTTTATCTCGAAAACTATGCATCCTACGAAAAAACTTGTAAGAACATTTTTTGCTTAGAATTACCCAAGAAATACAAAAAAGGATGTTTTATTTTGCGAAAAATCGATGTTATGTAATTCCTCAAGTTCTTTGTTTATAACAACCTTATCGATATCCGGATCAACTGTTACCCAAAAAATTCGTGTTCTACGGATCAAAATACATAAAAAAAACTTGAGTCCATCTAAAAGTCCATCTAAATAAAGGAGCCCGTAATACCCCCTCCTGGACACAGCACTAATTTGTTTATAAGCCAAAAACTGTTTGTAATTTCTTCAATTCTGTAAAATGCATTAGGTAGGTGGAGTACTTCTTTATAAATTGACAAATCTGTGTATGTTCTAGTTTTTGTTGTGCAAGATTTTAAAAAATTTTAATTTTTAAAAAAAAAGTTTAGATTGCAAAATTATAATGCAAAATCTAGTATGTCAATTTTAATGAAATTTGGTGGACGGTTTTAGCACATTAGCAAGTTTTCTTAGCGAATTAGGAAGGTTCCAAGTGTAACCTAAGTGATGGAAAAACATTGAATAAGGACAGGCTTGTTTTGCCCCCTTATTTTATATTTATTGCTATTTTACAGCAAGGGTGTTAAGTTAAGACATTTTTAAACAATCGTATCTGATAGAACATTTAATTATCTTTGTTTTATTCCTTTACGACTTTGTTCCAAAATGTATCGTTTTAAAGTTATAAGCAAAGAAATTAGAAAAAAAAACGAAATTTTTTGAAATTTTTAAATATTTTTTTTTATTAATGTTCCGGGCATATTTGAGAAGGAGCATAAGTCAATTATTATCAACGAAGTTATCACCTAACTTTATCCGCAATAATCCGAATGCCACCTCTCACATCCACCTAAAAACAGATCCTTCCTAGTCTATATAGATAATCGTCAAAAATGCCGGTTTCACAAGCGGTTAGTTCTCGTACGAGATTTAGTTCTAGCTGATTAGCGGTTTTTCTAACGGATTAGCGTCTTATACTATTGTACAGTGAGAAAAACTGTTTGTTCAGCGATAATTGAACCCAGATAAAAGTTGGCGATAATAGTTGGACCCAAAGAAAGGTTTACAGAAAGATAGATGTATTGTCTTCACAAGCTACTATAAGAGAGGTATATGCACGTCTGAAATATGAATTATACATATCGTGGAAAGTAAAAGCTGAAAAATTAGTAGAAAAAAAATGGTTAGTTTAAAGAAACTATTTTTAAATGAGAAATTTTTGATACAAATATAATATTATACCGGTATTAAATTAGTAATTTATTTACATTTAAAAAATTCAACAAAAATAAGCTTTAAAATGTCGTTTACACAGTTTACATATCTGCCACTGCAACGAACATTTTCTCTGCAAAACCATTAAAGAGATTTAAGATAAAAAGCAGAATAATTGCCCCATAAATTTCTGGTTAATATTTCAGTCAAAATGATAGTATCCCCGGTCCTTAAAAGAGAGTATAAAATGAAAAGTATCGTTATTCTCAAACCCATTAGTATATCCACTTTTCCACGTTTACTTATGTCTACCGGAATTTACAGACATCCCCATAAAATCGTAAGTTTATTGTCCCTTTTCCTGGTGATATTTTCACTTAATATGCACCTCAAGCATAGCTATTTTGGTTGTTTCTGTTTAAAGGCCTTCTATAAAGTAGGTTCTCTATAAAATATTTCTTTTCCTTACTCTCCCCTGTTTTTCTTCGTGAAGCATCGCTCGATTATGCCTGGAATATACCACGGAAAGCGTCTTTCTGTTTATTTATATATGCATATAACCGGGAATGACACCAAATCTCTACTGCTGTATAGTCGATTTAATAGATTGTAATACAAATCAAGTAGATAAAGTTAGGGAGATAGTATTTGTTGCGTACAGGGCGGCATGTATGTAATGGGACTCTTCAAATATTTCTTATACAGTGTATATACTTAGTTTATATATTAATTAGAAAACAGACAAGAACTAAGGAGTGGTTTGATAGGGAGTGTGTAGAGCTGTCAGAAGAAAAGAAAAAGTTAAGAATACGTATGTTGACCAATCCTAACGACAAAAACAGAGAAGAGTATAACCACGTACGAAAACAGTTAAAGAAAAGTGTCAGGAAGAAAAAGAGATAATTCAATTAAAAAAAAGTTGCAGGAGATAGAAGAAAAATTTAAAGACAGTGAAATAAGATCATTTTATCAAGAGGTAAAAAAAGTAGAAAAAAGTTTTACCAAAGCAAAACAAGCTACATAAAGACCATAGAAGGAGAGCCAGTAGGTGAGCCGGAAAAAGTTATGAAAGAATGACAAATGTATTTTGAAACTTTACTAGACAGTGATGATGAAGATCAGGGAGAGGACGAAGACAGAACAGAGGAAGCAGATATAAGAATAGCCGAACCGACCAAAGACGAAGTGGGAAGAGTTGTAAGCAAATTGAAAAACAATAAAAGTCCAGGTCAAAATGAAATAAGTGGAGAAATGCTGAAAGCAGGGGAAGAAAACTACTGGAAAAGGTGTATGAACTCGTAGAACTTATATGGAAAGAAAAAAAGATCCCTGAAGAGTGGGCCAGAGCCTGGATAATCCCATTACATAAAAAAGAGGATGCAACGATGGTGCAAAATTACAGGTGTATTGCTCTGCTAGACGTGTGCTATAAGATATTAGCTAGGATTGTGTGAGAAAGATTACAGGTATACGCAGAGAAACTAATAGGAGAATACCAAGCAGGCTTTAGAAACAATATATCGACGACAGAGCAAATATTTAACATAAAAGAAATCCAAAAAACCTGCTACGAACATAAAATGGATTTATATGCACTCTTCATAGATTTTAAACAGGCCTATGATAAAATTAACAGAAAATAAATGTATGAAGCCCTACGGCAAATGAAAATACCAGAAAAACTAATCAAGTTAATAAGAATTACATTAAATATGACATTTAACGAAATAGTGTGGAACAGTCACAAATCGGAAGAGTCAAAAAAGGACTCAGACAAGGTGAACCTCTAGCAACTGTGTTATTTAATCTAGTTTTGGAAACAATAATTTTAAGGAACAGCAGAATAGAAACAAGAAACAGATCTACCGTAACGAGCATCAATGCATGGCTTACGCCGACGACCTTACACTGCTAGCAAAAACTAATACCGAATTAAAGAAAATCATGAGAAGATTAGTCAGAGAGGCAAAAAAATTAGGCCTAGAAATAAATGAAGAAAAGACAAAGTATATGGTGGTAGGCAACACAGAAATAGAACCTGAAGATATGCTAAAGTTAACAGCGTTCGATGGAAAAGAATATAAATTTAAACGAGTAAAGCACTTTACATACCTAGGTGCAATAATAGATGAAAAAGGACACGAGTAAAATGAACTAAAACACACTATAGCTAAAGGTAACCGAAAGGTCGGCAGTTTAAAAAAATTATTAAAATCAAATTATGTATCAAGAAAGACGAAAATCAGAATATACCAAACTGTAATAAGAGCAACAGTCACCTACGGATGTGAGACATGGGTACTAAACAAAACAGACGAAGAAATGATAGATAGGTGGGAACGCCAGGTACTGAGGACTATTTTCGGGGGAAAAATACGGCAGACGGTTTGCAAAGAAGAACTAATCAAGAATTAAGGATGCTTTACAAGGAACCAACTATAACAAGATACACAAAGGCACAAAGAATCAGGTAGGCAGGTCATGTCGAGAGGATGGATAGGTCAAGAATGCCAAAGAAGGTACTGTTAAGAAGACCAGTTGGGACAAGGAGACGAGGTAGACGAAGAAAAAGATGGCACGAAAAGTTTCAAGAAGATATAGCATCGATGGAAATTACAGACTGGAAAGGGAAAGCAAAAAATAGAATACAGTGGAGAAAAATAGTGCAGAAATTTTTGCATAGACATTAAATCAAATTATTAAAGACATTAGTATATATTGTAATTTGTAATATGTAAAATTGTAGTTGTTAAGTTGTAAAATAATTGTAAAGCCCTAGGCCTGCAAGGCCTGTAGAGCATATTAAATAAATAAATGTACATACTTTGACAAAGAATTAGGTTGTTTTAATGGCAAATACCAATAATGATTGGAGAAAGACCATAATCATACCTCTTCATAAGGAATGTTCAACAAATAATTGTAACAACTACAGGCTATTAGCTCGAATATCACACGCCAGTAAGGTGATCCTCTACATACTGCAACGGCGTCTAGAAAACTTCATAAGTTGGCAAATAGCACCTGAGCAGGCTGGATTTGTAAAGGGCAGAGGAACTAGAGAACAAATCCTTAATGTAAGAAACATCATAGAAAAAGCCAGTGAATACCAGATCCCGATATTTATATGTTTCGTCGATTATATAAAGGCCTTTGATAATGTTAGATGGGACAAACTATGGAACATATTGACGACAATGGGTGTACCTAAACACTTGACTCACCTTATTGGCAAACTGTACCAAGATAACCTGGCATATATTCGAATGGACGGATACTTGTCTGACAAATGCACTTTGGAGAAGGGAGTACGCCAAGGATCCGTTTTATCTCCCTTATTATTTAACATCTATTCGGAGTTCATAATCCGCAGAGTCATGGATGGTTGGGAGGGAGGAGTAAACCTAGGTGGTGTTAAGATATCTAACTTGCGTTTCGCAGACGACACTACAGTTCTAGCCTCTACTCCAGAAGAAATTACTGAATTATTAAAAAAACTCGAGTTAGAAAGTGCTAAATTTGGACTCATGGTTAACTACAACAAAACCAAAATCATGGTTATTGATCGCCAACAACAGTTTCCTGAAACCCAAACTATTGCGGGATGCGAGGCAGTCTCATCTATGATATATCTTGGAGCTCTAGTTAACAACACAGGCAGTTGTGAACCCGAAATTAGAAGACGCATTCAACTAGCAAGAGCAGCAATGAGTGAACTAAACGGGGTCTGGCGTGATCGTCACATTACGATGACAAACAAAAAGAGACTCGTTTCAACTCTGGTCTTTTCCATATTTTACTATGCATGCGAGACATGGACAGTCAAAAGATCAGATAGACGACGTATAGACGCCTTTGAAATGTGGACATGGAGACGCCTGCTTCGAATTTCATGGACGGCTCGCCGTACAAATATCTCGGTTCTGGATGAAATTAAACCGGATGAGCGTCTCTCCAGTACCGTTTACTCTAGAATTTTAAAGTTCTTTGGTCATATTCATCGAAGTGATCACAAAATGGAGCGGTTGGTGGTCCAAGGAAGGCCTCAGACTCAACGCCAACGCGGAAGATCTCCACAGCGATGGGCGGGCATTACTAAAAGGCTTCTCAACAAACAGTATACTGAGGCAATACATGTAACTGATGACCGCGACCAGTGGAGAAATATTATCAATCAAACTGTCCGAGCTGCTGAAGCCCAATTATGAACCACAACACATCTACTAAGATGTTAATGACTATGATGATGAATGGCAAATACATCAGCAATTTAGCCAGTTGCAATAGAGTCTCCAGAACAGGTCGTTTTCGCAACCTTTTTGTGGTTGTTAAAGTTTCCACTTTAAACATGAGTACATGTCAAAATTTTTCCTTTGTGGTATGTGGTGTGGGTAGGTCTCATTTAAATACATAGTTTAATTTACCAAACGTTTGCCCAGGATTATTCTATGCGACGTCGGAGCTTAAGCCCCGGCGCAAATTGATCCTAAGCGAGACAGAACCTGCACCGGCGAACTGCGTGGACTGCGATCAGTGAATGCGTTCGCAGGTCTCGCTTGGGAACGTTTGCCATCGGCGTACAGTTTTCTTGGGCCGTGGGACGCGTGACTCACCGCCAGATGTTTATTTTTACTTGTTTTTGTTTGCGAGATGGACGTATCTGAAATGAAAACGGATAGTACGGAAAACTGCTTTGTTTTTTCATTAAATTATGATAACTTTTGGTAGACTAAATAAGCGGCGATATGGAATTACGTAATAATCAAAGTTATGCCTTTACAATAACGCAGTATTAGAAAAATAAGGTGAAAAATGATTCATGTTACTTATAACCGTGATCGATAAAAATGTCGTATTACTCCGAAATTCAACTTGTCGGCATATTACATTTTTGTTTATGCTTAAAAATTAAAAACGAAATATGCAGATAGTGTTATTTTTTATGACCGATCAGTAGCGGAGGGATTATTAAATAACTTTAAGATTATTTTAAATATTATGTAGGTATTATGTGCAGAAATAAAATACTCATAAAATACTCAGTGTAAGATATCTTTTTATGCACCCGCTTATGATCAAATTCGATATTTTCGAAAGTCATACCGCTACGACTCAACGTCAAACTACTGTCAAAGTGTAAAGACGCATTTCAAAGTTCCTCTCGAAAATTTAAATTTATTAGCAGTTTTTATTAGTTAAATCCGTTAAATTTTCTTTTTTAGTTTCGTTAATTTAGTTATAGTTTAAGTTTTATATAAATATAAGTCAGTTTTAGCGTTCGAAGCGATTAAATCTTGATGAGCGGACACGGTGACGGTGACCCTCCCGATCCCGGAGAGGACGAATTTTACAAGTTTAGAGAAGAACAGAATAATAATATGGAAATAACAGCGGTACATCGATAATATTAATAAAAATGTCAATAGCAGCTCAAACGTAAGTAAAAATCAACTTCATATTTCGTCAAACTCGTCCCAAATAAATACAAATGACATTAGAACTACCTATAAATATTTACAAACTGACACAGGTCCTTTTGAAGTAATAATTGAAAATAAAAGTGATTTACGTCTAAATGCGATTAGGGTTGGTGATATAATACTAAAAAATTGGCCGGAACTGGATAATAAAATAAAAAGAATTGATTTGGCAGGAAAACATCGAGTAAAAGTAGTTTTTGGAGAGTCAAAATGGGCCAATTTTTTAGTAGATCAAAATAAATCAAAAAGGTTTACTGAAAATAAACTTGAGGCTTATGTACCTAAATTTATGATTCATCGTCAGGGTATTTCAAGGGATATTGATAGAGACATTTCAGATGAGGAGTTAAAAAATAAAATTAAAGCCTATGACTACCACTGTAAATTTACAGTAGTAGAAGTCAAAAGATTAAAAAGGAAAATTGTTGAGAATAATACTACGGTATATGTTCCAACTAAAAGTATTATTGTGACTTTTAGGGCACAAAGTTTACCTAAGTATGTAGTTATTAATAAGGTATTAATTCCGGTCGAACTATTTGTACAGAAAGTAATTTTGTGTTTCAATTGCCATCGTTACGGGCACGTGGGTGGACAGTGTCGTGGTAAGTCTAGATGTTTCAAATGTCACGGTGAACATTTATCCTCCAAATGCACGGAAAATCCAAACAATAAATGTCTTCAGTGCAACGGAGATCATTTAACTACAAATTTTCAGCTGTGTCCTGAATATCTGAGGCAAAAAACTATTAAAGATATTATGTCTCAAAAAAATTTAACATACAATGACGCAATTAAATTAATCCCCAATAGAACATATGCAAATGCAACTACTAGTGAAAATAAAACATTAAATCCTCAATTTCCCATAGAATTAGCGTCTCAAAAAGCTTTTCCACTCCTTCCAAGTCAAGCTGCTCTTCCATATTCTTCAGGTTTTTCGCAGTCTAGCCCCATAGATTCCCATAAATACACTATCTATAGAAATCCAACGAAAAGGGCCAGGCCTCAAACACCTGATCCTTGTATTAATGAAGCAATCAAAATAACTAAACCAATTGAAATCGCTAGGTTACAAGGGGGTATTTTGAGTCAAGAATCTTACCGAGAGAATATTATTAAAACGAATGAAATGTCAGAAACAGAAACGATAACATTAGTATTTGAATTAGTTATGGATATATTAAAGTCTTTAAATAGGGATAATATTTTAAATGTTCAACAGTTTGAAGTGGTTAATATTATTAAGGACAGACTCAATAAACAGGGATTAAGCTCGCAGACATGAACAAAACCTTTTCTATTACACAATGGAACTGCCGATCGGCAGTTTCAAATAAATGTAATTTGGAGTATTTACTTCATGAATATAAAATCAATATAGGTCTTCTTTCGGAGACTTGGTTTAAACCAAATATTTATTATAATTTCGTAGGTTATAATTGTTCACGTTTAGATAGAGAAGATGGAAAAGCTGGTGTAGCAATTTTAATTAAGGATGAAATTAGTTTTTCTGAGATAGATTTACCTCAAATGGAAAAGATTATGGCTAGGTGTGTGTGTGTTCGGATTGGTCAATTTAAGGAAGTTTATCTTGTTTCAGTTTACATAAAACCTTTGAGTAGAGTTACACTGACACAATTTCTTAATTTTTTTAATAGCATACCAAAACCATGTATAATTGGTGGGGATTTTAATTCGCATCATTCGGCTTTTGGATCAGATCTAGAAGATTTTGAAGGAAGAAACCTGTTAGAAGCAATAAACTCATTAAATCTAGTATTTTTAAATACAGGGGAACCAACCCTTGTTACTAGACCAGGCCAAAGAAAAAGTGCTATTGATATTACTATATGCTCTCAAAATATCAGTCAATTATTCCAGTGGGAGGTACTTCAAGATCCCCATGGCTCTAACCATTTGCCAATACTCATGAAATGTCAACTTAGAGGAACGCCACCACCAACAAAAAGTCATAAAATATGGAAAATTAACAAGGCAGACTGGAGAAAATTTAGCACTTTGTTATATGAAAAATCATTGAATGTTATTGACGATAGTTATGACAAATTATTAGAAGATATGAACGAAGCAGCTACCGTAGCTATACCAAAAAAGAGTACAAATAAACGAAATACTTGGGAAAAATGCAAACCATGGTGGAATAATGACTGCCAAGATGCAGTAACGAAACGCAAGCAATTATTTAGTAAATATAAAGAGAATCCAAATTTGGATAATCTTAATAAGTATCAAAATCAAGATGCGATCGTTAAAAGAATTACAAATGAAGCAAAAAGAGCTAGTTGGAAATCGTATTGTGAAAGTTTGAACAAAAATACTCCAATGAAAGATGTTTGGGCTAAATTAAACAGATTTAAAAACAGGAAACAAGCAAATAGACATCAAATAGAGTGGGGAGACTGGACAGAATATTTTCATAGTAAAATCTGTCCGAATTGGGTTAACGAAAAACCAAGAGAGTTCAAAAATAATTATACAAATGATCACATGCTAAATAAACCTTTCACAATGAACGAATTACAACAAGCTTGTAAGAAAAGAAATAATACGTCTCCCGGAATAGACAACATCCATTACCCAATGATTGCTGAGATTCCATTTATAACTAAGCAGCGCTTATTAGGCATTTATAACAGTATATATACAAACAAGTCGAACATACCAGACGATTGGAAAAAATATTTAATAGTACCTATTCTTAAACCTAATAAACCTAGAGATTCTGCAGACTCCTACAGACCTATTGCATTGGGGTCTTTTATAATGAAAACGTACGAACGACTTATTAAAAACAGGTTAGAACACTGGCTGGAGAAAAATCAATTATTATCAGCAGTCCAATATGCATTCAGAAGAGGACGTTCAACTCAAGAAGTTACAACATCATTTGTTACTGATGTACAATTAGCATTTACTCGTAACAACTCAATATCCTGCCTATTTTTAGACATTAAGGGAGCATATGATGTAGTTAATCTAGACATATTGACAGATAAATTATACGCCATAGGAATTCCAGAAGGGGTTATTGCGAACTTAATGAAGTTATACCGTGATAGAAAAGTGTATTTAAATATAAATGGAGTGATAGGTACGCCCAAATCAACATCAATTGGATTGCCTCAAGGAAGTATTTTAAGTCCATTATTGTTTATTCTGTACACTGCTGATGTTACTAGTTCTATTACCGAAGAAACTAGAATACTTCAGTACGCAGACGACTTTTGCATTTATACGGAAAAGAAGTCGATCGAAGCTTCAATCAATGCATTAGAAAACGCCACAGAAAGAATTGCCGAATGGTCACAAAGAAATGGATTCAGCATCTCTCAAGATAAATCAGTCATGTGTTCATTTACGAGAAGACGTTATCAACCACCAAACCAAATTAATATAGGACCTTTCACATTCCCATATAAAACATCTGTTAAATACCTTGGCATAATTTTAAATCAAAAGCTCTCTTGGAAAGAACATATTCATCATTTGTCAAAAAAATGTGAAAACGCAATAAATATACTAAGAGCTTTTAGCCACACAAAGTGGGGAGCCGATCCAAATATATCACTAATCTTCTATAGAGCACTAATACGTTCAGTGATTGACTATGGTTGTATTTTATATGGAAATGCAAATTTAACTCAATTGGAGATATTGGAAAAAATAAAAAATAAGTGTTTACGACTTTGTCTTGGATGTATACAAAGCACACCAACACATATTTTAGAAATTGAAGCAGCAGAGCCTCCTTTGCATCTTAGACGGCAATTTTTGTGTGATGTTTTTATGTCAAAACTCCTAGCACAGAAAAGATCTGAGAAAATACAAAACCTCAATTCAAAAATAGATAGTCCCTTCTGGAGACGTAAAATTCATCCCAAAGTAATAAGCAGTTATCAGCTATTAATCCAATTTAATAGCGAGGTTTACAGAAATGACATCCTTCCCTTTTATAATTGTGATTATAACCTATTAGAACTACAAATTCCTTATTATTATCTTAATATTGAACCACACGTTAATCAATTTAACATAAATACGTTTGTTGAGAAAACAATTCTGAAAAGATGGCCGGAGTCCGATTGTATTTATACAGATGGATCCAAATTCGCTGAGTCAACTGGATGCGCCTTTTACCATTCAAATGAAAATCTATCCAAAAAATTTAAACTTTCAAATCAAATGTCTAGTTATACTGCTGAGCTCATCGCAATTCTTCAAGCTTTGAGGTATATTAATATCCATCACAAGAATAAGTTTGGTATATTAACAGATAGCAAAAGTTCGGTAGACACAATAGTACAAACTAAATTATCAAGCACTTCATCAGTAGTAATTATAAAAATTTTAGAAACAATCCAGTTACTTACGAATACAGGTAAACAAATTTCTTTGGTTTGGATTAAGGCTCATTATGGAATTAACGGAAATGAAATAGTGGATAGACTTGCCAAGGATGCTACTACAACAGGGGAAACGATAGAAGAACCATTAATGCCAGTCACTGATCTACGACAATGGTTTAAGAAAAAACAAATGGAGCAATGGCAACTGGAATATGATATATCTCTTAAAGGTGTACGATTTCATGATATCCAACCAAAAATTTATAGAAAACCGTGGTTTAACGACATTACAAATCGTCACTTCATTAAAACCTTAAATAGAGCAAGGAACAAACATGGTTTATATCCAGTTCACAAAAATAAACTAGGGTTGGCCACTTCTCAAAACTGCACATGCGGGGAGTTGGGTACTTTAGAGCATGTGATTTTCGATTGCGCAAACTTCCAGATGCTGAATCAACAGTTATATAAGAATCTACAAACAGTAGGAGTTACTCTCCCCACCAATTTAAATTCCATTTTATGTACACGAAATATAAATTTGTATAAAATTGTTTATAACCACTTAAAAAATATGAAAATTGATATTTAAAAAAAAAATATATATATAAAAAAAAAATTAAAAAATATATATATATATATATATATATATATATATATATATATATATATATATATATATATATATATATATATATAAAAAGAAAAAAAATAATAAAAAAAAATAAATATTAAAAAACAATAAAAAAAACAAAATAAAAAAAAAAACAAAAAAAAAAAAACAAAAAAAAACAAAAAAATCACAAAGAAGGCCTAAACCTCCGCGAGGATGAATCGGGTTTAAGTCTTAGCGCGAAAGAAAAAAAAAAAAGAAAAAAAAAGAAAAAAAAAAAAATTAATATCAATTAGTGGTTTAGTATAAGTATTTAGTAATAGTGTTTTATTAGTATGTATTTTTAATGTAATGTATGTAATATATGTTTGTGATTATTAAAATATAATGTATATCAGTTAAAATTAGGAAATTGTGTCTATGAAAATAAAAAAAAAAAAATTGAGCTGGCCAATTGGTTCAAACCAAGGTCATAAATCTAAACACACACACACATACCGCTACGCCTACTAGGGACGTGTAAGATATTTTTAAAACTTTACGAGCTACAAATATGGAAATACCGATTTAAATTTGCCTACTCAATTCAGTACAAGGATCATATACATCAGTATTTGTACTCAGTACCACTAATAGACGGAGAGCTAGAGCCGAAAAATCATCGTCATAAATAATATGGAGTTTTTCCTGTGAAATGTGTCCATTGTATATTGACAATTATGACCCCTTTCAGTCTGACACCTCAGTGGATACAGGACGTAGCAATCAGGGATTAAAGGAGAAAGTTGGTGCAGTCATTAAAGGTTTTCACCTCGTATTTTGTTAAACCTCCATCGATTTGCATGAAAATTAGTGACTAGTTAGAGCATACCTCAAGAAACAAAACTGATTTATTGCCACTTGCACTTTTACCCTGGTAGTGAATACCACTCCTTCCCGCGGGTGAAAACTATTTTATTAAAAATAACCCCACAAATCGATCGAGGGACAAATTTTAAATAAAATTTGTTATATCATGTTATTAAAAAAAATCAATACTTTTTGACCTATTAAAGATCAAAGATTTGTCTATTTAAGAGCATATTCGGGAAGTTACGAATGATAAAAAGAACATGTTAATTAATTTTATGTTACTAAAATATTATTTTTATATTATTTCGATATTTAATTGAATTTTCTTTTCATTATAAACTGAATATGTCCAGAAACTGGGAGTGTTAGTAGTATAGCAGACGGGGTTCTAACTCACTTTGGTAACCTGTCCATCAGGGTCTCCGAAGCTGATGGACAGAAGAGCCTCCTTTGACCTTGGGGGTGTACAAGAATTACAAGAAGTGATCGTCAATGACCAGAGGGTTGTAAGAAGTGGTCGCTTATCTCTACATCTCTTCTTCTTTCCCGAAGAATTGTCACCTTGTCACCTGTCTCACCTGTATTTTCTTTGTCTTAAATGTTATGAAGAAGTAAAAGAAGCGGTCGGCAATGACCAGAGGGCTGTGTATTTGACCACCTTGTATATCGAGTGCAAAACTCATCGCTTATCGCTTCATCTCCTCTTCTTTTAGTTAAATTTGTACAGGGTGATCGAAATTTGAGACTTTAAAATTGTTTTTGTAGGTGTTGGTGAGTAAAAAAAGAACTTGTGTGACTTGCTTAGTCGTATCCAACCCAGCCTAGCCTAGCCTAGCCAGATAGAAATGTTTTAAATTTGGAACTTAAAGAAAAAGCAACGTACCAAATCTAAAAGTTTATTATACAAGATCGATCAATTTACATTTTTTTTTTTGAGGAACTGAAAGAAAAAACAACGTACCAAATCTAAAAGTTTATTATACAAGATAGTTTAATTCATAATAGTGATACACAGCTATGTCGTTCCATAAGGTTGTTTTAATATCCATCCAATACGACCACGTCACCTGATCAATGTACCGGGCCCAAATTAAGTCGTCTCTGTGTAGTGGATGGTCATCTGGTATTTGGGCATTGTAATTTTTTCTATAATTAAAATCTTCATCGGACAAAATCTCTTCTTTAATTTTAAGTACACCCACACCAGAAGCTGGTAATGGTCGATGGATTAAGGGCTGAAATAATAAAAAAAATTAATCACTAATAGATGAATATTTCGTACTAGTGTACCTTTTTATGAATCAGGCATAGTTTCATAACAATACATATTAGTGTCCTTGTGAATTTCTAAGGATCTGTCACAAAAACAAAAAAATCTCTTACAATCAAAACATGGTATTGTTCCATATGTTTTTGTATCCCAGAAGATTGTAGGTAGAGTTTGAGGTATTATGGTTTTTTCAGTCTTAAATTTTAATTTTACAAATCGTTTTTGGTCTATGAAAACTGCCTCCCATTTATTTAATTGAGACTAAAATAAAAAGGAGCTTTATTTAAAAACATATTTTATTCAATGTATAAATACCGTACCAGCTGAGCTTCGTGTTGAGTGGCTGTAGATTAATTAAAAAACGATTTACAAAATTTTATAAAATAATAATAATAAATTATTTATCATTGAAACCCCATGGAAGAGTGTCAGGGGATAAATAATTTATTATTCTCTTATCATCGTATGGACTGAGTGCTACCTTTATTTGAGACATTGTATAAACATCATGCTTTTTCGAAATGATTGAATTTTGGTAAATTTCCACTATTACTTTATTAAATAAACTTGCATAATAATCATCATATGACAGTTCTTTTAATGCAGATTTTTTGATTCCTTTAGCCTTTTTTATTTCCGCTTGCTGATTTAAAATTTTCATAGTGTACATTTTCGAACGTAATCCTATGAAGTGTGTCATCAATTCCCCTTGGTTCTCATCTTTCATGAGACCTAATACTTTTTTATTCCGTAATGGAATACTATATACATTATCCTCTTTGTAGTCTGATGTGTCAAATTTGTCAATATCTTCTTTAATATGTTTATATAAATCATCAACAAAAAACTGATATATTAAACTATCTGTATCGGTATATAACAATTTTGCTTGATCTTTAAATTTTTTTATGACATAATTATAATGAAAGTCATATAAAATGGTTTTGGAAATATCCAAAATACACATCCCTATATATATTGGTTTATTAAAATTGACTTTTTGTTTTGTCATTTCAATTATTACAGTCTGTTCATCGAAAATAGTACAACTATGAAAATTAGGTTGTGAGATATAGAAATTTGCTCCATATCTTCCATTATATTTGTTAACAATTTTTATTTCTCTATGTTTTCTTACATTTTCAATACTTTTTCCGTAAGGGGCATTGATAAAAAGTTTAAATAAGTTTTTTTCAAATTCATTTTTGCTTTTCTTTCGCAAGTCAATGTTTAGATCAATATATTTTTTTAACCAAGGGGATTGTTTAAATTTCAAACATCGATGAATTTTTATTATTTTCAAACCTAAGCTAACAATCTGTTTCAAATATATATAATGAATAACATATTTTTTTTTATCGTACAATGTGGTTAATAATTTAGGAATTGTTGAATTAGAAGATGGTGGGATTATGTGTTCAGGACAAAGAGGCAAATCTTTATGTAAATTAAAAAGTTCTTTTGGATATTCGATGTCTATCTCAAGTATGTATCCATATTCTCCATCATTGGGACAATCTAATATGTTTTCCTTATAAATATCAGTCAAATTAATCCATTCAAAGCCTGCATATGGCAACGCGTAACTCATCGCTGTACCATAAAGATTATTAAAATCCCAATATATTAGATAAGAGACTTCTTTATCAGGATTGTATTTATCTTTCATATATTTATTATTAGCTTCTCCATATCTATTACTACATTGTGAAACTCCTCCTCGTTTTGCTTTTTCAAAAAACAAAACCATCTCACTCTCTCTTAATAATTCCAATTCGATATTGGTTACTTTTAACATAGCATCAAAGGCTAATCCTGGTAAAGTATAATAATGAAGACTATCCAATCCATAAGTTTTTAAACACATAGATCGAAAATTCTCAAAAATATCAGTCAAAAGTAGTACGTCTGTTTTTAAATACAATTCTGCATATTCCTGCAGGTTTTTTATCTGAAATCTAGTCCAAACGTTGCAGGCATGTTGATAGTCCTCTTTAGTAATTCCCTCGTTATTGACTTTACTATAAAAATCGTCAATAGATGGAAGACAAGTGACCTGTAACTTCTCCCAACTGTCTAAATACTCATAAGGGAAAATACCCTTTCTTTTAACCAAATTAAACTTCGAATCATCATTAAAATATCTGCGTGTAATATTTTTTTGGTTATCATCTAGATATGAGGAAAGTTGATCTAATGAACAAGACATAAATCTAAAGGAATCAATAAATCTAAAACTAATATTAGTGCCATGGATAAATTTGGTAAATGATATATACCTCTCTTTGTTTATCGGTAATAGTGATAGATGTCCTTTTATATCAGAGTTAAGACTTTTAATTAAAAAATGGGCGTCGTAGCCAGAGAGATTATGAAATGTGACAGGAATTGTGTACGAAGTCCTATAATTACTGGAATTAAAATCTTTCTGTTCTTTATCAGTTAATGTTATAACTTTTTGAAATTTTTGAAATAAATTTTCTCTATATATTTTCCAAGCAATCTCTTCCAGTTCTTTTACAAACCATGTTTGACAATCACGACCCGTATATATTTTAAAATAGGATAAAGAATCATCATAAGAACATTTAAAATAATAAGCTATACTGAAAGCTTCATGCTTTTCAGTGAAACAAGTTTTCAAATTAATATTATTATTACATTTGGTAAGAATACTTTCAAGATCTGCATATATAACGAACGGAACACGTTCTTTGTGATTAAAATTTTTAAATTTCATTATATAATTTTTTTCGGTAGGTAAAACCATTTTAACAGAATTTAGCTTAAAACAATCGTCTAAATGATTTTGTAAATATGTCTCACTACTAAAATGATTAAAACATCGCTCACAAAACCATTTTTTATTTCGAATGTTCCCAATGTTTTTACCACATAATCTTGAAAAATGTTTAATATAAGCAAAATGAAATACCCTCTGTTTTATGTCCTCCTCCTCATCATTATCATCACTTACACTATTCTCCATGGCATTTAATACAAGTAGATTTATACGAGGAGAAAAATTTGTCTGGCTAAATATCAAAGGTAGAATTTCGTTTCTTGTTCCTAATGTAAAGACATTTATAGCAAGTTTATTTAATTTTTCAAATTTTGGAATATCTTTAAGATCAATGGGAAAACTGATGTTATTAAAGTTTAATATTTTACTAAAGTGAGGATAGGATGATGTTCGGTCAACATTTTTTGTGGCAGGATGTAAGGCAGCAACAACGGACCAAAGAAAACAATAAGGATCAGAATTCCTAACATTAATTACACTTCTAGTATTTTTTATAGACTTAGGTAGCTCAACGTATGTTGAAATACCACCAAGTAATGGATCATATTTGTTTATATTAACTTTTAAGTTTAAAATGTGAGATAGTGCCCATCCACTGTCTTTTTCTTGAAAATCTTCAAACTTTCTTAAAACTCGATCTATACAATTGATTTTATACCAATCCTTTATGTTTGTATTTTGATCAATTATTTCATTTTTCGTGGAAAAATGTTTAACAGACGTTTCCCCATCTTGAGGTTTGATGAAAAGTCCATAAAAAATTACATTAACTTTTAACATACATGAAACTAAATTTTTCTTAATTTGAACTGAAAAACTTTTAAAAGCCTTTTCCATAAATAGTTTGGGGTCTTTATATTTTAAATTTATAATAACGCCTGTCTTAACTCTGCTATTAAAACAAGATTCCAAATCCTGCCACAATAACCCTCTATTACTATTTTTTCTAACATGTAATCTGTTTTTAAAATTTTCTACATAGGTTTTAAGGATGGACATGTTCGCCTCTACACAATGAAAATTTCTAATACAGGTAGCCCTATTTTTTATACATTTTTTTAAAAGTAAAATTTGTTTTTTCAAATATTTTATATATTTTTGTAAATCAGTTTTAGTTTTAATTAATCTACTTACTGTTTCAATCTTCTTCACCATTTCAGTGGAAATTTCATCGATCACTTTAGCACTCATGTTGACCAAAACGTTATACAGACCAAACCGTTATACCAATAAAATCCTGTATTTATGCATTTCAGAAAAAAAAATACAGTGACGCATTTCTACAACACGCTATTCAACGTGATTATATTATCGAAAACACATTGAAGGTTAACGCTGACGTTAATACATTTTTAAGTCAAATAGTTCACGAAAATACATTATATGCAGATAAGCACATTTTATTCAAAATAAGCAAAGTTTGTAATAATAAACGTTTTAATGATAAACATGTTTTCTGCATTTCAATAAAGATCAAATAGGTCAATTTCTTACTACTTAAACTCGTGTAATTTTAAATGAATCCATCAGTTAGTCAGTAAACGAATAACTAAACACTAGCAAAATGACCGGAGTACCTTGTCAATTAGTGATTATTTCCGAGGATCCAGATAACTTACCAATAAAGGACGCCTTTGTTATTGTAAAGCAGTTATTTATGTAAGTATTTTACTTATTTAATTTTTTATTTGTTCTACATGATTTTATTTCGGTTTAATTTTTTTTTTATTATGAATATTTTATTGGAGCATTATAAGTTATTCCAGATCATTACATTTGTAAATTTTATGTTCTGATTTGATTTCTGATTTTCTTTGAAAGACTGTTGGTTGATTCTGTTTTTTTTTTATTTCAGATATGGTGTAGAGGATGTGTCACTTAAGGGAGATAAAATATTTGTCAAACTATCGTACTCACCTAATAATAAGACATTAAAAAAGAAGTTTGGATACCTTCCAATAAGGTATATGAGAATTAAAATAGACAACGAGGAGGAGTTCCATGTACTGGAAGATATCTGCAAAAGATACCGCTTCAACCTTCTGGACGATGAGGTGGAGGAATTTGAAAGGTACCAAGAAAAAAAACAGCTGGTGGGTATAAAGCGACCATTTCTTTCTCCTCCTCCTCCTCGTCCTCCTTCTCATTTTGGTCACTCTTCTCTTCTACCAATGACTTCATCTTCTACACCAACGAATTCAACTGCTCCACCAACGAATTGGGCAACAACATCAGCAGAATCACCAGCAAAAAAACAAAAACGAAAAATGACGAGGACGACGACATCACAAAACCCAGAGGAGGTACTAGATCTTGACGAACTTAATATAGATCATTTCCTGAGTCAGAAATAGAAAAATTGGGAAAAAGTATGTAGATTTATTAAATAAAATGCGTTTTTAATTATTATCTCTTTTATTTCTCATTTACACCTTTTACTTGATTAAAAAATAGTGATCAATCTTTTTGCGATATCGACCATCATTTATGTCGCTATCTTTGAAAATGGATAAGAATCCGTAATTTTCATTCCAACATATTGAACATATTTTTTTTAAATCTTCAAAAGTCATATCTGTTCCAACGTGATCGTTGTAAATGTGTTTTAGATTTAAATCGTCTTGTTTAAATACAATTAAAATATTTGCATTGTCTCTTATAAGATGCTTAGGTATTTTTGCATAACTCTGACTCAAATAAAATGGATCCACCTGAGAATGTCGAGACATGCTAAAATATTCCCGAATAACATCTTGGTTGTCACACGCAACATCATCAAAGATAAAAATGGAATTGGGCTTCGCTTCAGATGGGTGCATTATATCAGTACTTCCACTGTAAGTATAATATCCTATTCCTTTAATTGGTTCTAATAAAGTTTCTAAATATTTGTACTTTGGTTGCATTAATGATTTTGAGTAAATATACACATTTTCAAATTTTACTCCATTAGCATGTTCCAATAAACTTATCATCACATTGGTCTTACCACAATTTGAAGGACCAACTATAAGACATCTAATAGTTGAAGGAAACAAAACTCCATGCTTTTTAAATTTATTCTCAATTGGCTCCAATAAATTATTCTCCACATCAAGCGTAGTCTTTTGTTTTACAAGCTTCATGTCTGGTATCAATTTGAAAATAAATGTGTTGTGCATCTATTAATAAAAGACCATTTTTAATTTTTATTATTTATTATCAACATTTTCTACAATATTTATACCAATAATGAATATTAAATACATTGTTTAGAGCACATTGCAAATTTTCATTGGTATGTTGAAAACACGTATGAGCTTTAAAAATATGTTTCATAGTTTCATCTGAAAGTATATTAGGTTCATCTTCTACACAATCAATGCGGTTTTCCATGAATTGTTCCAAATATTTCTTTGTTTCATGATTTCTCACCAATATTGTTTCATCCAGTATGTTGTCGTGTAAAAATTTTGAGATGTCTTCATATTTTAGATGAGTATCACAATGCCACGATTGCCAACTTAAACCATGGTTTTGAACAAATTGTTGTTCGATACATTTCATATACGATTTATTTACCATAGCTTCTGTTACTGGTAACACAACCATTCTGTGTATCAT
Organism: Diabrotica virgifera virgifera; assembly: GCF_917563875.1. Classification (NCBI taxonomy): domain Eukaryota; kingdom Metazoa; phylum Arthropoda; class Insecta; order Coleoptera; family Chrysomelidae; genus Diabrotica; species Diabrotica virgifera. The sequence continues at coordinate 240,255,374 of NC_065443.1, read as the reverse complement.
CTTTTCTGTAGTAGGATCTAAAATAGCAATTTCCCTGCAAAGAAAGACATCTTCCGCAGGAAAAGAGAAACCTTGGATATCTACAATGAACATGTTTTCACTCTCGATATTCTTTAACAACCAACAAAATCTTGCAAGTGGAATGTCTTTTAAATATTTTTCTATTATCCCCACTTCTTATATTACATCACTTTTATTTATCCAAGAGTTGTGAGAATCGTCAAAACCTAGCCACTTGACAAAAACTTTGTTTCCTTTTTTCTTCAATATTTTTTCTACTAAATAACTATCTTTGTGTTTAACTTTCTGCAATTGCTCTTTATAAAATCCTCCTAGAATTTCTTCACCTCTATAATCTTTTAACAAGTATGTAATAGGGTTCCCAAGTTTTATTTTATAAACAATGAAAATTTCATTAGACCAATTTGGATTGTATTTCTTGTCAAAAACTCCTCGATATTTTGAAATGCGTACATGATCACCGATATGAAATTTTTGACTTTCCAAATCAACCATTTTAATGTGATTGTATACAGTATTCAACAATAATTTTTCATGTTTCTTTTTAACATCAACCGGTTTCATGCCTATTGTTGTGTGAACTTTGTTATTGTATTCATTAACAACTTGATGTAAATTATTAATCCATTTGTAGTTACCATTGAAACTAAACTGTTTCCAAATCTTTGATTTAATCGTGCGAATAACTCGCTCAGCAATCGCAGCCTTTTTCTCACTGTATACATTGTAATGATTAATGTTATATTTTTTCAACAATGTTTTCATATATGGATTAAAAAATTCCGTTCCCATATCTGTTTGAAGATTATTTGGTGTTTGTTCTTTAAACACATGCTCCATACATTTAGCTACTTCGACACCTGATTTATTTTTCAGAGGTAAAGCCCATAAAAATTTTGAGAAACAATTTATTACAACCAAGATATATTTGAAATCTCTGTTTGTATTTGAATACTTTTGCATATCAATCAAGTCAGCTTGGAATAAATCATTAAGAGATTTTATAATAATTCTTCGTCTTTTAAAGTTAATTCTTGCAGGTTTGTGTAACTCATTAACAATATCTCTTTTAACAGACATGATATTTATTCTATAATGTTTGCCTCTTTTAGTTCTTCAATAATTGAATTTATTTCATTTGTATGTCCTGTATGCCCAGCTAACTGTGATGATAGTAATAACCTCAATCTAGCTACAAGTTCGTTTGGATCATCCCAGTGGACGTAATCTATTTTATTGTTGTTTACTTCCATAAGTAGTCCTTTACCTTCTGTTATTGGTGCAATTATTTTTTTATATTTTTTTAATTTACTACCATCTATCTGTTTACTTGATAAATAATGTCTTCTGTGAGCATTCGTAGCTACAACTATTTTTGCATAGTTATTTACATCTTGATCTGTAAAATTAGCTGGGTGTTTCTTAAACAAAAGCTCATATAATCCAGACGTACCTTTATATCTTTTGTTTTTTAAAAGAACATCAGCACCATCTATGTTGATTTCGGAATTCCCAATCAGCAGCTTTTCAGATGTTTCATCAAATCTAACTCCATATTTATGATCAAATTCTTTATTTAAAAAATCAGCCTGCATCTCTGTAATATATTTCCTAGGTAATGGATCATACTGATCCAAAAAAAGTGTACGTTCCTGGTTAGCTTCAAATCGAGTTTCAGAGTTTTTATCATTTTTAATCTGTTCTTTTATATCATCCACTTCAATGTTTTCTAATATAGAGTTTTTAATATCACTTGTTTCATAAATTTCATCATCATCCACTTCAATGTTGTCTCCTTCTGCTTCATCAATTTCATCATCCACTTCAATGTTGTCTTCTTTGATTTCATCATCCACTTCAATGTTGTCTTCTTTGATTTCATCATCCACTTCAATGTTGTCTTCTTTGATGTCATCATCATTTTTAATGTACCTTAAAGGTTCATATTTGGTTGTTTCATTTTCAGAACCTGAATTCTTATTCAACTTGGTCTCAATATTTTTTAAGTGTTTTGTAATTGGATTAAATAAATCTTCTTGGATTATTTGTCCTTGCTTTAGTTGTCTCAATTTACTTTGAATGTTTTTTCGTTTAGTTATAAGTTGTCTCTTTATATCCTTATTCATTGTAGGGCTCGCAACCTCTGAACAGCTTTGAATCAGGTCTCGAACAGGTCTCGATCAGGTCTCGATCAGGTCTCGATCAGGTCTCGATCAGGTCTCGATCAGGTCTCGATCAGGTCTCGATCAGGTCTCGATCAGGTCTCGATCAGGTCTCGAACAGGTCTCGATCAGGTCTCGATCAGGTCTCGAACAGGTCTCGATCAGGTCTCGATCAGGTCTTGAACAGCTTTGATCAGGTTTTGATCAGGTCTTGATCAGGTCTTGAACAGGTTTGATCAGGTTTTGATCAGGTCTTGAACAGGTTTGAACAGGTTTGAACAGGTTTCAAACTGGTCTAAATATATTTGTTCGATATCAGAACAGTTATGAAATTATTTATTGTGTACATGGTGTTAAATAAGTATTACACAAAAAAAAAAAAAAAAGTAAATATTTTTATTGAGAAACAATTATTTATACAAATGAATACATTTTTAATGCCCTATAACGGATCCTTGAGATTCCATAAGAATGATGATGATGATTAGGAACGTAGGTAAAGTTTAGTTTATGTTGGGGTTTAACCGTTCCATTTTTATAAAGATATTCTATAGCACTTATATCATCGTTGCTCAGTTCTTGAGGACGGCGTTCTAGATATAATTTATTCATTATCGAATTGTAGTTTCGGTTATCGGTTAGCCCTAAATAGTGACCAATTTGGTGCGTTAAAACCAATTGCAAATTAAAACCTGGTGTCTCAAAGTCGTTTAGTTTTAAGTTCCATAAAACATTTTTTAATATATGTATTTCCCCACATGGAATTTGATTATTCAACGTAGGAACTATTGTATGGGCTATTTCATTTCTAACATTTTGAATGTCAAAAAATAACTTACATTCCTCGGCTGGTAAACATAAACCTGTTATTCTATGGGTATGCGTATCAAATAAAATTGATAGCTTTGGTGCTTCTTCTGCTGTACAATTAACTTGCTTAAACTTAATTCCACTTGCATTGCTCCATGTATTGATAGCTTTATGGACTACTCTAGTAATTGAAGAGTCTGCATTTAAAGTACACCATGTTATTCGTTGCCTATTAATAATAAATGGTTCTCTAAAAACGTTAAACGCAAAACACACATTTAACAATGCGACGAACCAAAATATTTTGTGTAGTAACATCTTTGATGGATTTTATTCATTTAACTGTTTATGAGATTGTTACCGGCTTTTATATCATAAAATTGTAGTGTCAGCAAAAAAAACAATATTTTTTTTTTTAAACTTTTTATTTAAAAAATTACATATTTATTTCACAATAGATAAAATACAGTTAAAACATTTGAACTACATTAGTTAGCGGATTATAATTAACAATACGGTCATGTATAATTATACAATAAGCTGCTGTATTAACTGGTATATTCTTATTGGTTTCAATTTCTATTCTCATATCAACACTTCCCGACTTAACTGATTCATTTTGTCTGCTGCAGTCAATAACAAATATGGGGGCAAAAGAACCAAATTGCTCCAAACTAAGACATGGATCTCCAACTTTATAATAGTACGACTGTTGAAATTGTGCATACATTTCATATGCAATGGCATACTGTTTCTTATCAAAGTTCAAGTTCAAATTGTCATACGGGTACATTTCAGAATTTAGAAATAGTTTTAAGTTTGTAATATTACAATGATCGAAATGGCTCGCATCTTCTTTTATGGCATTCTTTTTGGCAGTCTGTAAAGCAAACAAAACAAATCGTGGTCTTTCTAGTAGACTAGTAGTTTTTACGTTCCAGTTAAATTTCATTGTTTGTGGTAGTAGCGGAATTTCATGATATTCCCAACTTCTGTATGCAAGTTCTAAATTAGATCCATTTTCAATAAATTTGTATAAACGTAACTTTTCCGAATCTGACACTTGAATATGCGGCATTTTCCATATAAATTTAAATATTTCAATTTTTGGTTTTGCATTTTCCATTGTAGACGTCACTGCATTTAAATCTGTTGAACTTCTTATCAATACAAGTTCCTGGCGGATGTTAACCAGGATTCGAGTATAATCTTCTGAAAAACCAAGTAACAGTTTGAGTGGAATACACGCACTAAAATTTCCTTTTGCGTCAGTTGTTATTGATGATGGTTTTTCATAGTTCCAGCCTATACTTTTGTATCGGTTAGATTCACTTTGCGTAAACGAAACATAGTTTTTTATTGTCGTTGTTATACCTAAATTTCTCACTCTATCTATTACACAGCCTCCAATTTCATATCGTATCTCATCAAATAAATACATCAAACCATTATTAACAAAACGCAAAGTAGTGCTTTCTTTCCCATCATCCGTTAGACGCCCTTCAATATACAGATAACTCTCAGAAGGTAAGGTGTATATATCTTGAGTCTGAATAGGTATCCTTATTTCATCACAATGGTTAAAAGTTGCGTTGGCATAGGGTAAATGACTATGCATTTCTCGACTCACAACTGAGTTATCAACCAATACATGACCTCCAATATTCAAAATGTTAAAACTCATATTCGCTCTTTTTACAAGTACACCTCAAGAAAATCCTAAGTATTCTAGTATTTATAAAAAATCTAATTCTGCACCAAGTATTTCTTATGCTTTTCTTTTTTCCTGACGTTGTTGTTGTTGTTTTTTATTCTAAATCCCAGTGAGGTTAAAAATACTTTGTTTTCAGTTGTCAACTGTTTGAGCGTCTGCTTATCACTAATATTATTGTCAAAACTTTTAGTATTATATACACTGTTCACACCTGGATTAGAGTTATAAATTACAACCATTATTATATTTTTTTTAAATGTAGTCTTAACGTAATAACTTCTCGTGTGAAATTAACAAGATTACCATCCTGGTCAACTATTTTAATGAAAATTTCATCAATATATCTATTTGTGACAGGTAGATAAATTACTTTTTTTGGAATTTCAACAATTTTGTATCCCGGTAAGACATTTGGATAAAACATGTGAATGATATGACCTTGATTTTCATTGACGTATGAATTAGTGATTAGATTACATTCCACACAAATAGAATTAACCTTTGTGATATGCACAGGATTCTCGGCTACGTGAGTCTTTGAAGGTGAAAGCCGTTTTGATGTAAATCCCAATAAGGAGGCAATTGTATGTGGTTTTTCAAAATGAATTACTTTGTTGCTTTTTATTTCACATTTGAGTGTATTGTTATTAATTCTCATTTCCAGACTTGTAGGTTGTTCACTATGATGATGTTTTTTAGCCACACTTTTTACTACGTTTCCTTGCAGTGGTTTCTGTATTATATTTTTATCAATTTCTGTATCATCTTTACCTGGTGTTTGATCTAATTTTAATTCTAATTCAGTTATTTTTTCAGTTAAATATTTTGAAAGATCATCAACTTCATAAGCACCATGTGGAATCGTTATATCGTGACCATTTATATAAAACTTGTTGTTTGTTTGGTCTATATTTGGAATTGTATTGTATGTCATAAAATCAATTAAACCCAGTACATACTGTTCATTTTCGTTTAAAATAATTGGTGGATAAATTTTTGTTGATAACACCGATTCTCTTCCAGATAACACAAAAGTGAACGACATGTTCAAACGGAGATCATACAGTAAATAAAAATTATTCTTTTAAAACAGGTATTTATTTAAAAAATCTAAACACAATTGTCCACAATTTACAGTGTTATAAGATTGATAAATTTTATGATTATATACAATGTGACAATAGCCATTTGAATTAAAGTATGATATAGCTTCCATAGGCGGTCTCAAGTTTCCAAAACTATCAAAATACACAACTTTAGATTTGTTCTTCTTGTACGCTGTCCAATGAGTTCCAGGACCGTCTTTATTATCTAAATTAATAATTCCACTCTCATGTTGCCAAATTTTTTTCGGAAACGCGTTTCTCATAAATACACCTCTGAAATATGGAATTTTCATTAATTTTGCGTATTTTTGTAACTCTACATTTGTCAAAGCATGTTTTGGAATATTTATTTGATCCGCCTTCTTCATAAAAAAATACCCATTCCACTTTTATATGGTTTCAAGTATAAACCTTTTCCAATTGCTAATGCTTCCATTTTACGATTATGACGTTGTTTTTCAAGTAAATCTTCTTTAGCTGCTTTTGCATCGTTTATCGTCTTCACGATGGCGGAGGTGCCACCGGCAATAGTGCCCAAAGCGCTTAATCCTGCAAATATGGGTATTAAAGGTAATATACCTCCAGTTTTCGGAACCTGAATTACTCGACCACGTGGTTTTTTTATGTTCTTGTAAGATTTCACAATTCGCAATGCTTGTTGAATAGCTTCCCTTAACGTTCTTGGTTTGCTTTCCAATAGTTTCTTTCTAATGTCTCGAATTACTTTAACTAAACTGAAATACTTTTGTTTTGGAATTTTAGAACCTTTTTTCTTAGAGACCTTCCTTTTAGAGGTCTTTCTTGTCTTTTTCTTACTAGCATTCATGTTAACAGTTTCTAATGAACTAACTGTATTGTGCATTTGATCTGATTTTATATTCAAATTTCATGTTACTGTCCTACGGGTATATAATAAGCGTATTCAGCGACATTTTGTCAGTCAGTAATTAATATGTGTCTCGAGGTGTACACGCTTAACCCGGAAGATTTCTATTCAAGACTTTCAACTTTTAACAATTGGAAGGGGAAGAAATCAGAAGTAGAGTTAGCTGCTTGTGGATTTTACTTTCTTCAAGTAGAAGATATAGTTAAGTGTTTCAAATGTGGTGTAGAAATATACAAATGGGAATCAAATGACAATATAATCGGAGATCACAAAAAATTCAGTCCTGATTGTACTTTTGTAAAAAGAGTGTATCCTATTTTTCTTAAAATCAACAACAATAAAGAAAATTTTGAGTGAGGCCTGTACCTGTAAAACATAAAATTATGCCTGTACCTGTGAAGTATAAATGTCCAAAGTGTGGAGGAGAGACTGATATACCTAATTTAAATTGTATAAATTGTGAGTACATAAAATTATTGAAATCGAAATCTGGTGCTAAGAATATACCAAGTAGTATGTTTGGGGAAATGTGAGGTTATTTGTTTAAAGAATAGAAAAAATATATATATAAACACTTATCTTAGACTATTTATTTACTAATTTGTAAGTCGTTGATGAAGATGTTAAACGCTGCCATTAATAAACTACCTTTTGAGCTGCACATCCCTGGTGGATATAGGTTTTGTGGACCAGGAACCAAATTGCATAAACGATTAGCAAGAGGAGATAGGGGAATAAATGGGTTAGATGAAGCGTGTCGTGAACATGATATTGCATACTCTCAAAATAAAGAGTTATCAAAACGACATGAAGCTGATAAGATTCTAGCTGAAAAAGCTCTTGAACAGTTTCGATCAAAAAATACAGCATTTTCTGAAAAGTTGGCAGCACTTGGTGTAGCTGGAGCAATGAAAGCAAAAGTGAAATTAGGTATGGGTCTTAGTTCTGTTAATTATAAAGCTGTAACAAAAAGTTGTACTAAAGAATTAAATAAATCTAAAGATATGTTAGAAAAACTAGCTGCAAGTATAAACCACTGTACCTTATTACTACAGGGATTAACTATTTCAAAATCAAGAAAACGCACACAAAATGTCAAGCATAGAAATAAGCAGAAAATACAACAAAAGCTATTAAATCACAAAAGAGCAAAACAACAAATTTTAGATGATATGAATGTAGACATTTCAAATGAGTTCGCTAATGACTCTATAAACAGAGGAGACACAAGAGAAAAACGAAAAATAAATGATGAAAATATCGTTATTGATGCTAAAAAACAAAAAACTGATGTAAACGAAATATTGAACAATACCCCTAAACGAAAACGTGATGATAATGATACTACGTATAACCAACCAAATAAAAAAATAAAATACAATGTATAGTTTGATACCAACTCATTTATTAGTAGCATCATGTCTTTGAGTGAGTATAGACATAAAGTTGCACAGTTTCAAGAGAAAGTCATTGAGTTACAAAAAGATATTAAAGTATATCAGGATTTAAGAAAAATTATTAAACAATTAGAGAACCTACATATTAGTGATAGAACATATCCACTAGGACATATTCAACCATGGACGATAACAAAACCACCAGCGGAAACATAGTTCACCTTTTTGACCTGTAAAAATGTAAATTTTATAAACAATGAAAACTTATTTACATCAAAGTTCACCTTTTTGACCTGGAAAAATGCATACTTATTTACATCAGTTGTTCACCTTTTTGACCCGTAAAAATGCAGTTATCATTTATATTGACGTCAATCAGTAAAACAAGATGATTTTGAAAATTATAATTAGCTACATTTTGCAGAATAAAAATCTATTTACGTACGACTTAACCTTTTTGATATAAAAATGCAGTTACACTATATAAATTGAATCCGATGTGTGAATTGCATTATATCTACCACAACTGAACATAATGGGTCTTGAAAACGTTGTAGTACAGTTCCACCATCAGCAGCAGGTTAATGCCGCTGACCGATTAAACGAGGAGGAACGGAGCAGGTATGCAGGTGTCGTTCCTACAGTTCAACCACCACAGGGGCGTCGCCGGATAATAGAGTTGCACAACGACAGAGACTTTCCAATTGGGACAAGAGAGCGGCAGTTACCTTTTCCGTTGGTGGAGCTGCATAGGGTTAATTTTAGTTAAGTATATTGTATAGTTTGTATTGTTTCTAATTAATAAATATTTATAGTTATTTTTTGTTTTTCTTTTCTACCATTAACTTCCCTCAAACTTTTAGATTTGGTACGTTGCTTTTTCTTTAAGTTCCAAATTTAAAACATTTCTATCTGGCTAGGCTAGGCTAGGCTGGGTTGGATACGACTAAGCAAGTCACACAAGTTCTTTTTTTTACTCACCAACACCTACAAAAACAATTTTAAAGTCTCAAATTTCGATCACCCTGTACAAATTTAACTAAAAGAAGAGGAGATGAAGCGATAAGCGATGAGTTTTGCACTCGATATACAAGGTGGTCAAATACACAGCCCTCTGGTCATTGCCGACCGCTTCTTTTACTTCTTCATAACATTTAAGACAAAGAAAATACAGGTGAGACAGGTGACAAGGTGACAATTCTTCGGGAAAGAAGAAGAGATGTAGAGATAAGCGACCACTTCTTACAACCCTCTGGTCATTGACGATCACTTCTTGTAATTCTTGTACACCCCCAAGGTCAAAGGAGGCTCTTCTGTCCATCAGCTTCGGAGACCCTGATGGACAGGTTACCAAAGTGAGTTAGAACCCCGTCTGCTATACTACTAGTGTTCAATAACGGGTACATTTGACATATTCGAATACATTTTACTAAATTTATAACACCGAAATAATATAAAAATAATGTTTTAATAACATACAATCAATTAATATGTTCTTTTTGTCATCCGTATCTTCACGCATGTGCTCTTAAATAGACAAATCTTTGATCTTTAATAACCCAAAAATATTGATTTATTTTTATAACATGATATAACAAATTTTACTTATAATTTGTCCCTCTATCGATTTCTGGGGTTATTTTTAATAAAATCGTTTTCACCCCCGAGAAGTGGTGGTATCCACCTCCAGGGTAAAAGTGCAAGTTGGTACCAAATCATTTTTATTTCTTGAGGTATGTTCTAACTAGTGACCAATTTTCATGCAAATCGATGGAGGTTTAAACAAGTGGAAGGTAAAAACCTTTAACGACTACACTAACTTTCCCCTTTCATCCCTTATTGTTACTTACTGTATCCACTGAGGTGTCAGCCTGAAAGGGGTCATAATTATCAATATACAATAGACACATTTCACATGCCAAACTCCATATTACTTATGACGATGATTTTTCGGCTCTAGCGCTTAGACTATATGAACCGGTATCAAAAGTAACCGGTACAGCTTCGCACTGATTTTGCCCTTCTCTATTCGCCACAGCGACAGCCAACGGTTGGGTCGGGTTGGGTTTAATATGCCCTCTAGAAAAATAACTGCACGGGTCACCCGTCCCGCCGGCGCAGGTTGTGTCTCGTTTAGGTTCAATTTGCGCCGGGCCTAATAAACCGGGAGATATTAACAGAAGTTCAACCACGATTTTCTAAGTCCTGCCCTTTGCAATACTGGAAGGTTAGAGAAGGTACTTACAATTTGTGAAAAAATCCACGGGTTTCCTGTGACATTTTTCTGTGAAAATTAGATTTTCCATGAATAAAAAAATTGGGAGTTGCGATGAATTTTTAAGTCCTGCCATATCCATAGAATAACAGGATACTATCTATTTTATGAAGAAAATTTTTTGGGCAGGACGGTCGCAAAAGTACTTAGGGAGTATACATATATACAAATATGTAATGAAAATAATGAAATTTTCATGATTTTCTAAGTCCTGCCAACTTAATAAATTAATTATATTTATTTCAAAATGACCAAAAAAAATATTGGCATGACGTCACCTAATGTTTAACTGCACTTGTTTCTTGGAAAATTTTGTATAAAATTTTCACTCTGGTTCCGTGATTTTCTAAGTCATAAAATAAATTTTGTTACAAAATAAATAATTTCAGTATACATTATGCAAAATGGCAGGATGTTTAGTTACACCTTTTTTACTATATATAGTTAAAAAATTTGTAAGATAATTCGTGGAAAATTACACGATTTTCTAAGTCATGCCATTTCGCACATATCTCAAGAAGGTTAATATAAATCTATTTTCAAAGAGGCAGGATGGTTGTATAGTTATTTCGTATAAAAAATTAAATTATCTGTCTGTAAAATTATTTCAGGGTGTTATACAAACATATTCATATCACCACATTTTTCTTGAGTCATACCATGTCGAGTATGCTTAAAAAACACTAATCTAAAACCGTTTACAACTTTACAAATGTCATCAGACCATCTGGTTGGCGGACGACCTCTACTTCGATATGCTTCGTCTAGAAGAAGCATATCGATGTCTTGTAATTAGTTTCTTTAAAATAGCTGCAGAACGCTTTTATTTGGAAAAACGAAAACTGGTACACTTATTTATCTTCCAGAGGTCAATTGTCAAATGTCAATTATCAATTGTCAATTTTTAGTACCGGTCATAGGGGTCCGTTTGGGTACGGAAACGGATATATTATCGAATAACTTTTCTGTCTAACTTTTAAGCATCTCTGACACTGGATTATTGAATTCTGGGATAGTTTTGTACTAAAAGGTACTTTTGCTTTAACTCAGAAGAATACGCAATGCAGTCTTCTAGAAAAATCGATGTGAAAAATTTTTCGCTTTTTGGTTTTTTGAGTTTAAAAGAATTTAGAAAAATTCTATTTAGAAAAACGAAAACTGCTACGTTTATTTCTCTTCCAGAGATGAATCGATTTTATCAATTGTGAATTTCTAGTACTGGTCATAGGCCTCCGTCTATTTAAAAGTACGCCCACCAATAAAACGAGTGTGATTCATGTGCCTGAAACTTTTTTATCTTCGAGAGGCCCCACACCAAAGAAACATAAAACATGACACGTTTCATGAAAATAAAACACAGTTAAACAAATTGAAGTCCGCACACACAAGAAGCGAGTGTGATTCATGCACATAAAACATTTTTATCTTGGTGAAATCTGTTTCAGGAAAGAGATCGTGTTGTATTTTTCGGTTTCAGTTTCATTGTTTTGGACAGTTAATTACGTGCATAATATGAATTCCAACCAAGAATTTAATATTGCATTGGTTTCTGTTGTAAAGTAGAATGAAGAGTTGTACAATTATTATAACCTGGAGAGGTACTCGAATAGGTAATGATAAGAAAATATCAGTTTTCTTTAAACCAGGACCCACAATAAAACAATGTAGATGTTTGAATACTCAGTCTATAAAATTATTTAAATTTGGGAAGATGATTACTTAGTTCGTTTGCAACCAAATACGTACTATGATTATGATGTTGGGCAGTAATAAAAAGTTGCCGCAAGAGTAACAACCTCGTCATCATTACTTTCCATTGTTGGCTATACAAATTTTCATTTTGTTTCTTTGATTAGTATATAATATGAAACGGTTTCGTCCTTCACAATTCATTTTGTTTCATGTTTTACGTTTTATGTTTTACTTCACGTTTCTTTGATGCGGCCTCCCTTAGAAAGTAATAAAGGTTTGCCATGACAGCAACGACCTCGTCATAACTTTCCATTGTCGACTATACAAATTTTATTTTTGTTTCTTCGATTAGTATATCACATGAAATCAAATGTTTTTTCACAATTTATTTGTTTCTTATTTCAAGTTTCATGTTTCACGTCTCATCTTTCACGTTTTATGTTATTTTAATCTGCCTTAGGAAGCATTTTCAGATTAGTTGAATTGTGTTAAATTGCCGTAAAATTATTAAATTTATTAATTGCCTTTATTGCAATTATCAATTGCCTTAAAATCAATTTGTTGTTATTAATTTATTTTGTTGCATAGCAATTTTATCCCGCCTTCTTACTTGTTCGAACACAAAATACACACGCATGTAACAGGCGCTGAGTTGCCGCACTCAACTCGTTTTCCTAATATTGTAGGATTGTAGATATTATCCTGATATTGTTTCCTATATTTGATAGCAAAATTTACTAACACTAACAACACCAGAATAACGATTTTTAAATACAGCATCTATCTACTTGCAACTTTTTGCATTGTGTTCAGGATAACATCAGGAAAAGGTGTATAATATAAAAATGGGTAGAAATTGCATTTTAGTGCATAACATGCATCCAAAAGTGCATAAACCTGTCAAAATCGGTGTATGAAGGGCAAAATTTTGTTATTTTTGAGGTTTATGGAGTTACGAATACGCAAGCAGAACCGACCTCTGAATCACCTAGTGCCCAGAGTTGCTGCTAAGGCACGCCATCTGGAGTTTCGTGGGATATCGGCAATAAATTAAAAAAAAAACAGAATATTCGATGGTTTTTGGGATGGCCGAACACGAATATGACATTACAACCGACCCTCGGAGCACCTGGTGCAAAGGGTGACTGATCTCGAATTTAAGAGAGTTTTTGGAGGTCGATTCTGATGGCGTATTCATGTTCAGCAACCACAAAACTCTTCGAGAAATCTACTTGCATCACTTTAGTGTCTGAAAGCCTCGAAATTTAAGAATACGGCGTGTATATCAGTCACCCCGGGCACTAGGTAAAGATCTGTTCTAATGTGACATTCTTGTTCAGAAACCCCAAAAACCACCTGAGTAATCTGTCTGTATCAATTTACTGCCGAAATTAATATATAAATATGGTATAGAAAATGATTAGCAAATAAAAAGGTACCATAAAATATCATTTTATTATAATACTAAAATACAGGGTGTCCCATTTAAGAAAACTCAAAAAATACTCATTCCGAGTTTCAAGTTTCAACCAACCCCGTATACTAAAATTAAACATTTTGGTATACTATTAATAACTGACAATAGTAGACTATATTAAAAATCGTTTAAACATAAATTAATAGAAGTTTGGATATCAAATCACTAACAATAAGTATAGGGTGTGAATGTTCCTACAAAATAAAAAAAAACGTAATTATATTTTAAACTACCTCGTATAATATTTCAAAACACTATATTTTATTAAAGAGAACATCGAGTAGAATCCAAAAATGTAAAAATATACAGGGTATTCCATTTAAAAAAACATAAATTTTTGTCACCCTGTGAAAACGGGTAGCCCTGTATATTAGAAAATACTGTTAAATTATAGTCCTATCTGTGGCACATGTTTTACCTAAATAACTTTTTTCGTATATCTTACGACAAACGAGTAATTGGACTAGCCCACACTAATGCCCCACCCTGTATACAAAATAACCATAAAACCATCCTGCCTCTTTGTATATAGACTTATATTAAGATTCTTGAAACATGTGCAAAATGGCATGACTTAGAAAATCGTTGACTTTTTCACGAATTTTCTTACAAATCTAGGACTCCTGCCGTCTTACAAGAACTGTTTAACCTTCCTGCCGAGTACCGAAAAGGTATTGATTGTATTTGAGTATTATAACTTTTTAAAGGCAGGACTTAGAAAATCACGGAATCAGGGTGAGAATTTTCCGCAGAATTTTCCAAGGGAGACGAATTTACTTAAACATTAGGAGACGTCATGCCAATATTTTTTTGATCATTTTGAAATAAATATGTTTAGTTTATTAAGTTGGCAGGACTTAGAAAATCATGAAAATTTCATTATTTTCATTACATATTTGTATATATGTATACTCCCTAAGTACTTTTGCGACCGTCCTGCCCAAAAAATTTTCTTCATAAAATCGATAGTATCCTGTCTATCTACGGATATGGCAGGACTTAGAAATTCATCGCAAAACCCTATTTTTATTTTTTGGGAAAATCTAATTTTTACAGGAAAATGTCACAGGAAATTTGTGGATGTTTCCACAGATTGTAATTACATCGTCTACCCTTCCAGTATTGCAAAAGGCAGGACTTAGAAAATCGTGGCTGAACTTCTGTATAATATCTCCCAGTCTATAATATTTGATTTTGTCTTCCCAACCGTGTTTTATATTCATTGTTAAGATTTAGTACCAAATTAGTTATTATTTTTGTCTTGTTCTTGTTAATCTTTAGTCCTACCTCCAAGGCGGCGAAATGAAATTCGTCCGGTTCATTTTATGACACCATGAAATTGGTCCGAATTTATTTTAGCCCTCAAAAGTAACCATGAAATTCGTCTGAGACTACCATGAAATTCGTCTGATTTTAGTTTTGTTCATTTTAACCAAATATTTTCTTTCGGTACATATTTATAATAAATATATCATGTAAAAGATATCAATGTATAAAAAGTCGTTAGAAAACCGAAGTTTTCTTTAAAGTTGATTGTTTTGGCCAGGTAAAATTATTCTTCATTGTTCTTTGCTTGTAATCTTCATTGTTAACATTTATGGCGCTAGTTGTCGCAAATTACTTCTAAGTGTTAATTTGTTGTTTTGAACTATTCTTGAACTAACTCTTTTTGAACTATGTAACATTAAATTTAATCGAAAAGCAGGACACATATAATCGAAACAGAAGACAGGGTTCGAGTTCTCTGAAAAGACCATTTTTATTTAATGTGATTAAGATAAACATCTGAATAGAGGGTAATAAATTACCATTTTTGAAAAAATGTATTTTTAAGGGATTATTTCATGATGAATTCTGAAGGGAGCTTTTTTTGTCGGGGCTATTTTGTGGGCGAGCTATTATTCTGCGGCTATTTTTTCTGCAGGCTATTTTGTCGGAGCTATTAGGTCTGGATCCCGCGTATTAAAAAAAAAATTTGATTAATCGCAAGCTGAAAATTTGTTAATAGCTTAAGGGTGTCTAGTCTGACAAACTTTGATGTATGGGAACACTGGAACAGGGGAAGTTTTAATTGTGGAACAGGTTCAAAATTTGGAACGGTTAGACCACGAAAACGGCAGATGTATTTTGTTCGACACTCTTCGAATGTTCGTAAACTCTTCGAACAGAGATTAAACTCTCATGCAAAAATCAGACTGCTATTTATCAACAAATGGGCGTTTTAATGAGTGGAACATGTAAAATATGTCAAATGACAGGAATTATGACAGGTGATAAATAGCAATCTGATTTTTGCATGAACGTTTAAACTCTGTTCGGAGAGTTCAAGTCTGTTCTGTCGGGCAAAATAAATGTGCCGTTTTCGTGGTGTGACCGTTTCAAATTTTTAACCTGTTCCACAATTAAAACTGTCCCTGTTCCAGTGTTCCCATATATCAAAGATTATTCGACTAGACACTAGACACCCATAAGCTATTAACAAATTTTCAGCTTGCTATTAATCAACTTTTTTTTCATACGCGGGATCCAGGCCTATATCTTGTCGGAGTTTATTCAACGAGGCTATTTTGACAAGGTACCGTTATTTACATATAAATTAATAAATATGTGTCGATCACTTCTCTTTAAACGCTTACCTATCTTTTACAACGTGAAATAGCTGTTCGACACTGAGGTTAGTCCAATCTCTGATATTTCTAAGACAAGATTTCTTCTTTTTTCTTAAGTCTCTTCTTCCCTTTACTCTTCCTTGCATGTAGTATGTGGCCAGATACAATGTTTTTCTTATTTTAATTGTTTTCATAAACTCTCTGCCATGTCCCATTATTCGTGTTAACACTTCTTTGTTTGAGACTCTTGCAGTCCAAGGAATTTTCAGAATACTCATAAAAAGCTACAATTTGGTAAATTATTTTTTAGTATCTAAGTGATACATCTGTTTTAAACGTTATAAATATTCTACCGGGTGATGAATAGTAAAACGGGCCATAAGAAAATCAATGTAAAATTCTAATCATATCAATGATTTTCTCAAGAATGTAATAAAATACCCTAAAATGCATTGAAAAATTACTAAAAAAATTTTTCAAAAACTGATTTTTGAAAAACATTCTGGGTCGTTAACGACCCGTTGGTCACATAAGGGTACAAAATAAAAATAATTACTTTTATGCAATAATATTTTATTTTACTTTATTTTTAAAACAATGAAGCAGGCATAGATTAATTATATTACTTAAGGCTTAAAATAGTTTGTGTGATAATCTTTGAAGAATTTATCGTGGAGTGGAATTTCACATTATCGCATGCTTTTGTAGTTTTATTTGAACATACACGAAATCTCTTTATTTGAGCAACAGTAATAATTAGATGCTGTGTTGATGGGGATGGAGCAGGAATTATTGCTATATTTTGAGGTCCAGCAGAACGGATAGAACGACTTTCCATAGTTAGATAAAATAATGTACGAACTATATATCTTCTAAATTCTAAGTGGTCATTTTTATATCCAAACTGTCGTGTTAGTGTCCAAGCATTAGTTACATAAACATCCAGCACCCATATCCATATTGGAAGGTACCATTTTTTTCCACGCATTTTTATACTGTAGTTCGAAATGTTGTTGTCCGTCAAGTCGACTCCGCCCATAAATTTGTTGTATTGCAAAATTACAAATGGTTGATCTACTTGAATTTTTAGTTTTTCTTTTGGTGAATATCCGCTAGTAGAAGGACAAAACAGATTCTGCTACCAAGATAGGGAAATCAATGTGTTAGAGAGAGAAGTACCTTTCCAATGAGTAAGAGTGAGATAGATGCTGACGTCACAGCGATGGAATCTACCATAGTTATTTTCCGCTAGATGGCGCCACCAATTCGCCATTTTTATTCCAATCCGCCATTTTTATTCCAATTCGCCATTTTTATTCCAATTCGCCATTTTTATTCCAATTCGCCATTTTTATTCCAATTTGCCTTGACATTACGTCGAAGAAATCTACCATAGTTTAGCTATTATCCGCTAGTTGGCGCTATTTTTAAATTAAAATAGTAAATAAATTAAAAATAAAACAATTTTCCGTTCTGTGCTAGTCGCCACGCTCTTCTTCTTTTTGTCAACTGTCTATTCTTCTTCTTTTACATAATATGTTATTTAAGCTAGTCACGTGCAGAAATCTAAGCTCTACGTGTTGCATACTATATTTTATCTACGACCGATAATTTAGTATGTTTAAGCGATGGTGACATGTCGTTAGCATTGGTCTGATTGGAGATTGTCATACGTTAAAGGTGTGGGGAGTATCAAATATGTTATTTAATCCATAAACTAACCGTTACGAGTTGCATACTATATTTTATCTACGACCATAAAATAATATGTTATTTAAACCAGTCACGTGAAGAAATCTAAGCTTTACGAGTTGCATACTATATTTTATCTACGACCGTAACATAATTTATGTTTAAGCGATGGTGCAATAGAAAAATTAAACATCATATCATAAAGACTTTAGATATGTATCTTTACTGAAACAAATTTGTTAGTAGCGTCATGTCTTTGAGTGAGTACAGACATAAAGTTGAACAGTTTCAAGATAAACTCATTGAGTTACAGAAAGATATTAAAGTATATCAGGATTTAAGAAAAATTATCAAACAATTAGAGAACCTACATATTAGCGATAGAACATATCCACTAGGACATATTCAACCATGGACGATAACACCACCAGCGGAAACATGAAAAATGAAATTAATAATATATTCGCATTGACATGTTTAATTTTAATGCCTGTATTTATCTTAATTTTAAAAATTATTTTTAAAAAAAATTGTAAATAGAGGATTTGACACGTAATATAAAAATTGATGAGTAAAAAAGGAGTTTTAATTAAAAGTCAATAGTTTTCTATACATTTTTATTATAAAACATAATTATACAGGTAATATCGTATTACAAAACCATTGGCGTAGTCGATCCACATTTCTTTCGGTACATAAAAACACTCCATTGGCGTGACAGGGGTTTGCATCAGGAGCAAATTTACAAACGCAAGGTGTGTAATCAAATTTGCAGACATCAATAATAGCAGGAAGAATTCCAATCATATTACATTTCTGTCGTAAAAACTCTGCTTTTTGTTCTCCTCGAACGTAAATGTAATCGGCAGCATACAATAACTTGGATTCTAGTATTTGATTTATTTTGGAATATTCCACATCACCATTGGAATACCGAATGCCATGCACGTTTTTCTCCAAGAAGAATACTGTCTTCTTATCTTGATTAGTTAATGAAGTAAACGGTTGCGGAGACGTAAATATGTAATGATGTCGTTTAAAACCAATTTCAATGCTGAGTTCCTTGGGTATAAACAATCTATCTACCATAAATCCCTGTATGTCAACTAGAGCAATCCTCATGATTAAGCGTGATGATTGATACTGAGTGACGTACTCTTTAAACCTACTTAAATAATATTTTTGATAACTTCTGTTAGAGGAAAGTATTCGAGTAGGCTGTCGTGAACAATTAAACAGTAGGCTCGAGTGCCTGCCGGAAAACCTTCATCTGCTTCGATTTCCAGTTTAACATCAACGGTTCCTGATCTGAATGACGTATCATCCTGCTTGGAACAGTCAAAAACAAATAAGGCATATTTCTTGAAAGCAGCATAATCTAAGATGGGATGTTTTGTTGAGGAAAGAGTATAACTAGGAAAGAATTCCGTATAGTTATAGTGAGCTATAGCATAGTCATTTTTTGCAAAATCCAATTGCATTCTCTCGTTAGGCCAGTATTCTCCATTAATAACTAATCGCACGCTGGACATTCTAATGTGATCAAATAACGTTGGATCAGCGTGTATGTCATCTCGTTTAGAAGTTTGAAAAGCCACAATGACATAGCGTGGACGTTCAACAGATGAAGTTGTCTTTACACTCCATATCTCGCGTCGAGATCCTGACGTAAGTGAAGGTAGTTCATTGAGCTCCCATTTACGGAAAGGTATAGTTATCGGCACATTATTCTTAATCGGAGTCATTAATTCAATTTTCATATCATCATTGGGAAAGACATGCTTGACCTTGAGTTCCATGCTGGAAACAGTTAAAGATACTGTTGTTGTTGTTGTAGCATTAGGTTCTTTCACTAGAATACAGTCTCTATCATTGCGTGCTCGAACAAATCGAAACACTTGACGGCCATAGGTTAATTTATTGTAGTCGTTGAAAATGTTGAATATATGTTTTATCGGAATCAGTAGACTAAAGTTGTCTCCCGATATATGTGGATTATTCGGATAGTTCCATCCTGCAGTACTGAGAAACTTGGAATCTTCAGGAGTATAACATAACAAACTGCGAATAGTGCTAACTACACCTGGGTCTCTAACTATTTCCATATCATGTGAACTTTGGATATACGTACATGTATCAAACAAGAAAGCTCCAACATTCGGTGCAAGAGAAACCACGCCATCACCTACTTTCTCTATACTTCCTTTAATTTCCAACAGCGTTTCGTGTATCCCAAAAAATGCATCTGATTGATTTATGATAAATTCGACAACGTCACTATTATTAAATGATTTGATGTATGGTGTATATGTCCGAAATTCTTCTTTTCTAATAGTATTATCGAACAGAGGTTTTTGGTAAAGATCGAAAATATGAGGTTGAGGCTCCTGCTGTTGAACCCCCCGTCGAATGTATTGACGTTTTGACATCTTTCAGCTTTAATCCAATGGCAACAAGAAAGGCTTTATTGGCGGCAGACACGTCACGTCGCATGCAGGATCTGTGTGAGACTAATGGATATTGACTTGTAGAGTTTTGTTTTATAATTAAACCCATTTATATCGTTTCCTTAAAATCCAAATGGAGCGTACTTTTCTCTCCTCTAAAATTGACAGGTCTTAATTCCTGATCGACTATACTAACAGTAATTTTGGTAATTTCACGTATACTGCTGCTTATTGGTATGTATATAGGGTTATGAGGACGTTCATCAATAGAAAAACCTGGATCAACATTTATCGGAAAATGCAGAATGGTGTGTACAGGTCTGTCTTCGTAGAAGGCTCCTTCAGTAATGTTGCATTCAAATAGTAGACTTGATACTTTTATAATATTTACAGGTTGGTCCGAAGAATGCATTTTTCCTGATTTTAACACTCTATTTGAGGAGAAACCCAATAATTTACCAAGACTATCTTCTTTCTCGAAAGTAATGGTATGATCTTGACAGAAAATTTCACATTTAAGCGTATTGTTGTTCGGTTTTAAAGTGAACTCCTGAACCGAATTGTATATACCCATTAATTTATTTCGAATGTATGCTTCGATATCGGTAATTTCATAAGATCCTGATGGAATTTCGATATAACGCAACTTTGTACGATCATTCTGCTCATAGAAATAAAACTTTTCACCATCAATGTTTGGAATTGAATTAAATGTATGAAATCCCAACACTGCTACATAATACTGCCGTAGCGGATCAAGCACAAGAGGCACTTGAGGAGTAAACGAAAACTCGTTTGTAGTACTTGTTAGGGTCAATAATCGAGACATGACTGATAGGAGGTAAAAGGTGCAGTAAGTTAAATACCAAAATATGTTAAACATTTCTTTATTTTTCTTAGAATAATGTTACATGTTTTTCTTGTTTTATTTATATTTTGTTCATAATACGGTATTCTACAAAATACACATACACTTTCCATCGTCCCACAAACATCGCACCATACGTGTTTCTTATAGTCTTTCTTGCAAGGTAAATAATATTCTAGTGCATGGCGAATATCTTGTGGTAATTCATACCAGACATCAGCGCTTATATTTTCCATTATACAGAAACTTTAAGCACAAATGTCCACAGTTTATTTGGTTATAACTTTGATATTGATCGTTATTATATGCAATTCTTCCACCATTCAAATAGGAAACTAGTTCTTGAGGTGGCTTCAAGCAACCATATGAATCAAAATACTCTATGTCTTTGTTTATCTTTCTGTAAGCTACCCAATGTGTACCAGGGTTTGTTGAAATGTCGAGATTAATTATAGCACATTCATGTTTACGAGGGTAACGAGGTAAATTATCTCTCATAAACACACCACGAAAATTTGGAATTTTAAGTAGTTTAACAAATTTATTCAAGTCCACATTGGTTAAAGGTCTATTAGGTAGCTTCAGCGGTAGTTTTTTGACTTTTTTAAATATAATCCAAAGCCTCCTTTAGCGTTTTTTCGAAGGTATAATCCTTTGCCTAGATGCTCCATAGCTTTATTATGACGTTTGTCCTCTTCTAGTTTCTTTTGAGCATTCTTTGAATCAATTACAGTCTTTGCGATGGCACTTGCACCACCAGCCAAACTACCAAGAGCTGATAAGCCTGCAAAGATGGGAATTAAAGGTAAAATACCACCAGATTTTGATTCGAATGGAATGATTCTTGGAACTCGTACATTTCTTTTCCCACCTATATTCTTCACGGCTGTTCTAGCTGCTGCAAGTGCAACTAGAGCTGATTTACGCAAATTTGGTGATGGAGGAGTTCGTTTCAACGTTCTGATAATTGGTTGTAGCACGTGTCGCTTAAATGAACCAACACCTTTACCACGTTTCATACCCATACCTAGTTTTCGTTTAACTTTCATTGCTGTAGTAGTCAACCAGGCAGTGGCTTTTTCACTCAAAGATGCGTCGTTTGCTGTAACTCGTTCCCACGCTTTGTTTTCCAATACCCAATCTGCTTTATGTCTATCTTTCAATGAATTACTATGAGAATATGCAATATCATGATCTCTCGCAGCTCGATCTAATGGATTTATCCCTGGATCTCCACGAGCTAGACGTTTCTGTAATTTAGTTCCAGGTCCTAGATACTGGTAACCAGGGGCATGCAATTCAAACGGTATATTGTTGATCAGAGAATTCAACACTCCTTCACCTTGAACGACTAACATTGAAATGAATCGCTTCTTGAAAAATTTCTTTATATAACCAAGCGTATAAAATACATCTTAATCACAATATGAAGGTCATTCAACAAGATAAGACACTAGCAGTGGAGAACTTGGATTTTGTCGATAACGTGGCAAGAATCAGTAAACATGGTGTATTGCTACCACATTCTTTTCGTGCTATCGTATGTGGCCCAAGTGGATGTGGAAAAACGAATGCTATGCTAGCATTACTGTTTGATCTAAATGGCGCTAAATTCAAAAATGTTTACGTATATTCAAAATCGTTGTTTCAACCCAAGTATCAGTTTTTGAAGGAAGTGTTGGAATCTGTGAAAGAGGTTGGTTATTTTCCATTTAAAGACAATGATGCCGTAATAAGTCCTGACGAAGCTAAACCCAACTCAGTATTCATATTTGATGACGTATCTACGGATCCACAACAAACAATACGTGAATATTACTGCATGGGAAGACATAAAGATATCGATTGTGCATACATATGTCAATCATACAGTCGAGCAGGCAAACA
Source organism: Diabrotica virgifera virgifera (assembly GCF_917563875.1). NCBI lineage: Eukaryota > Metazoa > Arthropoda > Insecta > Coleoptera > Chrysomelidae > Diabrotica > Diabrotica virgifera. The sequence continues at coordinate 240,232,331 of NC_065443.1, read as the reverse complement.
ACTCCTGCGTGATAATGCCAACCTTATTGTATTGTTTAAACAGGATGAGCTCAATTTAAAACACGTCTTTGATGATCACGTCTCACCTGACATGACATTTGTTCAATTTAAAAAAATTTGTTCTGAATGTTGGCAGGATAGGTATGGCACGTTCGTAATTGTTAAGGATTTCGATATTTCTAACGGACGATATCGTTTAGGCTTCGACAAGTTTATAAAATTGTAGTTATGATCGAAATACACGCATTCCATAACAACATGTTAGACAAAGAGGTAGCTGCACGCAAGCGTAAAGTTGCTGAATTAGCTCGAGTCATTCGCAAAAAGTATTTGGCATTAAAGCTAGGTAGGACAGAACAAGACGAGACGCTAAATAAACTCTTTGAACCCATAACTAAACCACTAAAAGATATTGCACAATCTTCACATCATGCTATTAATAAGAAGCTTAAACACGTCAAAAAGGAAGAGATGAAATCAGAAGAAGAGGTGAAAAAAGAAGATAGCGATGACGATGTTTTTTCCGATACAGTATCAACGAATCATGAAAATGAAGATTTAGTTCATCACAATTCCATAGGCCATCTTAACGGTGCAACTGCAGAAAAATATCTTAATATTGTCAAACCGTTGTTTAAACCTAAAAAAGCAAAGAAGCAATCACCGAAAATTAAATCTACTAGATTAAAGAAACTGTCTCTCGAAGGTCAAGAGAAAGCGACTCGTTCACCACCGAAAACTCGGTCTACTACATCAAAGAAATCGCCTTTAGAAGTAGTAAAAGCAACTCGTTCATCATCGTCAGCAACTTCATCTACCTCCAAAGGATCAGGGTTCATCGATGCTTCTCATTTGATTTACAACGATAATCCTATTGAATATGTATATTGGGATGATCCAAATGAACTATGTGATAGACTCGAATTGTTGATTGCTTCCCAAGAAGCAGGAAACACATCCCATAGTAACGAAATTGTTGCCATTATCAACGAATTACGTGAAGCAGATATTATATATTAATGTTAGGTCAGATTAGACATCATTTCCAACATGAGTGTTGATAAGTTTGGTCGTCATCATTATCGTTCTAATGAACAAGCTATTCAAAAGCTGCGTGAAGGCTTCAAACAATCCATTTTAGATTTACAAAACCAGATACATGCAGTAAATAAGGATATTAAACGAGATCCTCCTGTATCAGGTATACATCTTTCCAACAAGAAATATGTAGATGACCACATTGCAAATATAAAAAATTTTCTGCGAAAAGAGATTACCTTGATGCAAAAAGAATATAGTTCAAAAGATACTCAACTTGAACAAAAAATTTCTGACTTTCAAAACTCCATCGGGAAGATTGAAAGCAATTTTAATAAAAAAAAATAATGAGTTATCTGATGCAAATAAACTGGCTGTCTTGAAAATATCTGATTTAACAAAAGAAATGAATGATTTACAAAAAGCAGTAAGTATCCAGAATGCAATAAAACAAGAATCTGTTGGAGAAAATACCGTGACAGTAGATAGGATTAACAAGGCATTGAATCTACAAAAAGCTACAGAAAATACCTTGACAGTAAATAAGACTAACAAGAGATTAAATCAAATGTTGTCCTGAAAAATAATTTCCCATCGAAAATACTTAATAAATCAAATGTAACCTACATTACAGAACGCAGTAGATAACATTACTTCATGGGACAATCGTCTTAAGTTTAAATTCGTAATGTCTAAAGAAAAACAACAATTGGTCAACGAATTACATAAACCAGCACGAAAAAATTATCCTCGTCGACGAACCGTCATTAAAGGACTAGATGATTTATGGCAAATGGATATTGCTGAGATGAGATCCTATGCCAATCAAAATAAATCTTACAAGCTCATTCTTGTCGTAATTGACTGTTTTTCAAAATTTGTGTGGACTCGACCATTAAAGACAAAAACAGGGGAGGAAATAACAAAGACGTTTGCAGATATTTTAAATCAAACTCAACGAGTTCCGAAAAATTTACAAACAGACCAAGGTACAGAATTTTTCAATTCCAAGTTTCAAAACCTCATAAGAAAACATGGTATTAATCACTATAATACCTTTAGTGTTAAAAAAGCAGCCATATGTGAACGAATTATTCGAACATTGAAGGAAAAACTTTACAAGTATTTCAGTCTTAATGGTACTTACAAATGGATAGATACATTGCCTCAAATTACAAAAGACTACAATAACACGAAACACAGCAAAATTCGACTTAGACCTATTGATGTTAATAAATCTAACGAAAAAGAAATCTTACGAAAATATTACACTCACTTGAAAATATCAGGTACAAGAAAATTGAAAGTTGGTGATATGGTGCGTATTAGTAAAAATAAACACCTTTTTGATAAGGGATATAAGCCAAATTGGACAACAGAACTATTTAAAATTACTGAAATTAAAATAACAAATCCCACAACATATTTGATTGAAGATATGACTGGAGCGCCTATTAGAGGAGGATTCTACGAAGAAGAATTACAGAAAACAAAAAATACAGACATTTACTTAATTGAAAAAGTATTGCACAGACGCGGAAATAAGATGTATGTTCAATGGCTGGGTCTCGATAGTAAACATAATAGTTGGATTAATAATAAAGATGTGGTTTAGTACTTTTTAATGCGAATGCAACCTTGAAGAGGAGGGACGCAATATAAAAGACCGCTCAGCAACCTCGCTCTCAGTTAGTTCACCTCGCTCTTCAACATGAGTTCTCAAGATAGTGGTTATAGTTCATCAAGTTCTATTGTGGTATTCGATGATTCATCAAGTGAAATCAATTATGGTGCCGAACTAGACCAAGTTTTAGCAAAATTCGAAGAAGCTGCGAAGAATGAACCATACTACTTGTTAGAAGCCTCATTTCCACTAGATAGTTACATAATTAAAGTTGGTCTATCTCCAGCTAGACAGTTTACGGCATCCGTCATTTTATGTCAACATGCCATAAAAGAAGAATTATTCGACGGTCGAAGAATTAGTATAGACAAATTTGAGTGGAGTGACATAATTAACCTATTTTCACAAAAGATGAATGATTTTTTCTATGCAGACGAGTTTGATCCTGTCGAGTTTCAGTGTGGAGACTACTGCAAGATACGACAATTGGTGTTGGATTCAATCAAGTTCCTTGTTATTGAAAAACATGGTGTGGAATACTATTTAGATGAAAATGATGTTACGCAAATTCTACAAGTACACCACAGTATAGTGACTCATCGCATATCGTTGTTGGAAAATTTAAACTTTCATGCATATTATACAAATGTTGTATATTTTTTGCAACAGAATTTTTGTACAGATACTAGTTTATGTGGTCCGTTTGAAGCTATGACTGCGTTTTGTGAAATTTCTCCAGCAGATACTTTGTTAAGCCATGCTATGAGAGACTATGTATATTATTATAAAATTAAAGTTGTAAATGACTTGAATAACTTTATTTGTTAATAAATATTATGTATTTAACACTTCTGTTTTATTTTCGTAATATATTTACAAAAGGATAATGAAAAAATAATATTGTACAATAGTCATTTTATTAAAAATTACTGAGGAAAAGTGATTGTGTCTTTTCACCAGCCATACACATTTTTAATATCCAAGTAAATGCCCTCAGCGTCTTAAAGCGATTATATTTTTGCTAAAAAATTATGGTATATCACAATGCCCCCAGGGAAGCGTCTTAAAGGATTCTGGTATTAAATATCGTTTATCATCATAAGGACTTAGGGCCGTTTTTGTTTGCTCTATGCTGAATACTGAATGTTGATATGACCGAATACACCTTTGGTTTGTGCTTTTAATTTTGTATTCTTTTAAACAATTTTCAAAATCTTCAAATGTGATTATATTTTTGACTACATTATATTTTACACCTTTTGCTTTTTTGGTTATACCTAAATTTTGAATACCACAATCAATTTGTTCCTTGTTTAGTTTCAGTTTTAAACGTTCTCTCTCTTTTTCTCTCTCTTCATCAGTTGTTTGTAATTTAAATGTATACATTTTTGATCTTAGACCAATAAAATTTGTAATAATTTTTCCATTAGCTTCATCCTTCATTAGACCGGGGATTTTTTTATTTAACCGTTCTATCATGTACGGGTTATTTTCCGAATAGTCAGATGTATCGAATTTAGAGTTGTGTGCCTTTAAAACCTCCTTATATGCATCTAAACACTGTAATTCATAGATGAAGCTATCTGTATCCATGTACAATAACATACAATTTTCTTCTCCCATCGTTGGAAGCATGAAGGAGTAATGAAAATCATACATACATAATTTTGATATGTCTAGGATTGCTGCACCTATATACAGAGGCTTATTAAAACACACTACCGATTTGGTTAGTTCGATGGCCACCAGGTTTTCACTAAAGATAGTACGACTGTGAAACCGAATACTTGCAATCAAGTTTTTGGCTCCATACCTTCCATTCCAATTTTTACATATTTTTACAGTTCTATGCCTCCTTATATTCTCCATGGTCTTACCAAACACAGCATTGTTCATCATTTTATAGAGATTTTTCTCAAAACTGCTCTTAGATGCAGCCCGTAAGTTAGTATTTAACTCAATATAGGGCCGCAGCCATGCAGATTGATTAAATTTCAAAACTTTATGTATTTTAGTTAAAATTAATCCGTTAGATAAAGCCTGCTTTAAATTTCTATAATGAATAATATATTTTGACTTATTAAAAAGAGTTGGCAATAATTTTGGTAGTTTTGAACCGGGAGGAATGCGGTGTTCGGCAGCAAATGGAAAATCTTTATGTTTGTCGTGTAATTCACGTGGATACTCTAAGTCAACTTGAAAGAAATAGCCCTCCTTCGCAGCATTCGGAATTGACATAATATCAATATGACCCTTGGGAAGTTTAGTGGATTTAGATGCTACACCAAATTTGGTTACATCTTCAATCCACTTAAATCCTCCAAAAGGTAAATATTCACTCATAGCCCAACCATATAGATTATTTACATCTAAATACATGATGTACTTAGAGGGCTGTGTGGGGTCATATGTCGACATGTACTTATTGTTAGCTTCCGAAAATCGGTTACTACACACAGATATTCCGCCTCTTATGCCTTTTTCAATAAACAAAATCATATCCACATCTTTTAATAACTCTAATCTACATTTTGTATACCTAAGCATACAGTCCCATGTATAACCTGGTATGGTATAATACCACGCAGGATCTAAATGGTACGTATCCCTACATTTTTGTCTAAATTGTTCAAATACATCAGCCAGAAGCAAAATATCTGTTTTTAAATACAAATCGCTATACTCTCCCAAATTTTTACATTCAAATATAGACCAAACTTTCTGCGCATGAGCATACTTCTGTTCGCTAATATGTTCATCACATAATTTATTATAAAAATGACTAATTGTAGGTAAAGAAGTTTCCTCTAATTTTTCCAAACTATCTACATAATCATAGCAAAATACTCCTTTGCAAGTTAATAAATTAAATGCATCATCATCTAAACTGTAAAATTCTTGTTTTAAAATCTTCTTCTCTGAAGTATCTAAAAGTGATGCTAATTCATCGAGTGAAGCTCCCATAAATCTCATAGTATCGATAAATCTTAGTCTAATTTTATGCTCATCTGAATGTAGAGTAAAAGAAATATATTTTTCTTTATTAATAGGAAGTAAGCTCAGGTGCCCATGTTTGCATAAATCGATAATCATGAAATGTGAGTCATATCCACTAAAATTGTGAAATGCTACTGGCACAACAAACACCTTTCTGAAGTTTAAATTGCATGCTTGGTGTGCAAATCCTCTTACCTCTCCGGTAAAATGATCATGATCTACAACAATTATATCTGTAGCTAAAAAGCGTTTCTCACAAATATGACAGGCAGTTGCCCCACTTGTACTAGGCTTTTTAACCATAGGTACAATTGATTTTATTTTAGAATTGACAAATTTGGATATTTCAGCCATTTCTTTTGCAAACCACTCCATGCAATTTTCACCTCTGTAGCTTCGAAAATATGATAAGCCGTCATCGTAAGCACATTTAAAGTAATAGCCTGCACTATAAGGTACATGCTTTTGGTATTTTGCTGTTTTGCTCAGTTTTACATTAGAATCTGTAAAATTATGTAACTGACATTCAAAATCAGCATATATGATAAAGGGAGTGGTTTGTTTGTATGTGAAATTTCTAAAAGCAACATCATCGTATTTGGGAACAGTCATTTTACATTTGTTTATGTCTCTGCAGAACTCTTCATGCTCCGCAAGTTTATTTCCGCTGGAAAAATAATTCATACAGCGATCACAAATATATTTTTTATGTTTGTCCTTACTTAACTGAGAACTTAACAACCTGGACATATCTTTAATCCAGCAGTAATGATATTTTATTTCAATATTTTCATCGTCACTAGGAGGAGCGTCGTAATCATTTAACTTTGAAAAATATTTATCCTGAATTAGAAGCAAATTTACATGTCTATCAAGCTTGTTTTGTGTAAGTCTAGCAGGTACTACTTCGTAAAACTGTTTTTCCTTAACTTGATTTAATTCCAAAGCATAAACATTCACTGATATAGTATTTATTTTTTCAAATTTTGTGATATGAGTTAAAGGCATTGGAGCTTCCAAGTCCTCCGTTTTCAAAACAGTACTGTAATATGGATATGCCGATGTACGTTCTGTATGTATTTTCGCTGGATAAAGAGAGCTAATAATCGCCCAATAAAAGCAATTTTGATCGTAATTTTTTATATTTATACATGCATGACGAGTTTGAATTTGTTCAGGAAGTTTAATGTACGATGATCCGTTCCCAATTTCGACTTTATTGATGTTAACTTCTAATGAGATTACTTTAGAGAGAGCGGCACCTGAACCTTTTTCTGAAAATTCAGACATTTTTTTAAAAATTATATCTTTAACATTTTCGCTAAACCAAATGTGTAAATCGGTCGAATAACTATCTATAATGACATTTTTAGTGCTAAAATGTATCAAATCTAAACTCTCACTATCACCTGTCTTTTTAATAAATTCCCCCCACAAAGTAGTGTTGACTTTAAGTACTCTATTAGATTTCAAAACAGTTTTAACTTTTTGTTTAAATATGGTAAAAGCATCATTCAAAAACGGTCCTACATCCTTATGATATAAATTTATTATAACCCCTGTCTTAATCCGACTTGCAAAACTTGAAGCGACATTTTCCCATTTTACTCTATTTCGTAATTTTGAATTAAGTCCTAGACCAACACGTCTATTAAAATTTAAAATTATTCTTCGAAAATGTTTAAAATGTCCTACGTTTGATTGTAATTTTTTAGCAGTTCCAATGGGTAATTTTTTAGCTTTAATTAAATTATTACATTTGCAAATATGTGCATTTAATCGCTTTAACCATACTTTAGCATCATTTTGAGTAAATTTATCAAAAATTATTTTACGAAGTCTTTTAATAGTTAATAATAGATTATCCGACTGCTTAACTATTTCCTTAATCATTTCAATATTATATTGTATGGCTTATAAAAAAACAAAATCACTTACCCTCTTTTTTATTCAACGATTAGTTAAGTTAAGTTTCAACGATTTCGAATTTGGCTGCTGGATGTTCGTTTCCACTGCAATGGATGAAACCTTGCTTATTTCTTGCTAAATCCACCTAAAACAATAACAACTTGCTATACTAAAATTCACTCTCTTCGAATAAATTGAAAAAAAATGCATCGCTACTGCGATTTTCGAACCCGCTGCATAAAACACAAAAAAGACAAAAAACATATCTAATAGGAGGCTCTCTAATAGAAATATGTTGTAAAATTTCGATGCAAAAAATGTAATTCGGAGCAAAACTCTCAATAACAACTTGCTATACTACAATTAACTCTCTTTGAAAATAGAACGAAAAAAATCGAAAAATAGAAAAAAAATGCATCGCTAGTGCGATTTTCGAACCCGCTGCTTAAGTATTTCACTATATTATATGTATGGTTAAAAAAAAAACAAAATCACTTACCCTTTTTTTATTCTAAGTTTCAACGATTTTGAATTTGGCTGCTGGATGTTCGTTTCCACTGCAATGGATGAAACCTTGCTTATTTCTTGCTAAATCCACCTAAAACAATAACAATTTGCTATACTAAAATTCACTCTCTTCGAAAAAATCGAAAAAGAAATGCATTGCTAGTGCGATTTTCGAACCGGCTGTAGAAAACACACAAAAAGACAAAAAACATATCTAATAGGAGGCTCTCGAATAGAAATATGTTGTAAAATTTCGATGCAAAAAATGTAATTCGAAGCAAAACTCTCAATAACACCTTGCTATACTAAAATTCACTCTCTTTGAAAATAGAACGAAAAAAATTGAGAAATAGAAAAAAAAATGCATCGCTATTGCGATTTTCGAACCCGCTGCGTATTTCACTATATTATATGTATGGTTTACAAAAACAAAATCACTTACCCTCTTTTTTATTCTAAGTTTCAACGATTTCTAATTTGGCTGCTGGATGTTCGTTTCCACTGCAATGGATGAAACCTTGCTTTATTTTTTGCTAAATCCACCTAAAACAATAACAACTTGCTATAATCAACTTGACTCTTCGAAAAAATCGATAAAATAGAAAAAATATTGCGAGATTTGAAGCAACGCTACGAGACTCTGAATAGAACCGACACAAAACATATATATCCAAACGAAGGGTCTCTAATAAAAAATTCAAAGCAAAAGTCTTTTAGTTTAGTTAGAGTAATTCGATCGAGAAAATTACACATACATAAGTTACGAATGTAAGCAAAGATATAACTAATATGTATGAATAAAATACTAAAAATTCTAATCTGCTGCAACGCTCTTGGGCACTGGACAAAACAGAAGAAAAAGAACAAAAAAGTTCTAAGAGAAATACTAAAAACTAAAATATAGGATTTTAATCTACTGCAACTCTAGAAGGCTCTAGATACAACAGAAACAAAACAACAGACGACTTTTATTTTTTGCTATATACAACTTCATTCCCTCCGAAGTGGTTCAAGCACTTCAAAAATAAAGACAGGAAATGCTGTTGAGTCAGAACAGAAACAAAAAGACAAAAATATATATCTAAAAGAAAAGACGAGATGGAGAATGTCAGCACAGAAAGGACTGGAGACGTTGGCTGAAAGAAGGAAGGCGGTGACAGCTGTAAAAATCCTATGATAGATAGAGGAAGGACTCTAATAGAAAGAATATTGCAAATTTTTTAAACAAAAGTCTTTTAGTTTAATTAAAATAATTTGAAAAAATAGGGCTGAGGATTTATCGAAATTTTGGATAGATTAAGGTTCAAAGATAAATAGAATTCGACTAAAAAATTACGTATATCCAAAGTTACAAATATAAGCTAAAATCAGACTAAAATATATTGTGAATATGTATAAATAAAAAAATCGAGAAATTATGACTCTGCAATGCAAGACTTCATGCAACTTCATTCCCTCCGAAGTAATTCAAGCACTTAAAAAATAAAGACAGGAAATGCTGTTGTCAGAACAGAAACAAAAATACAAAAATATATATCTAAAAGAAAAGACGAGATGGAGAATGTCAGCACAGAAAGGACTGGAGACGTTGGCTGAAAGAAGGAAGGAGGGGACAGCCACGCTTTTTATATGGGTGTCGTGTACCAAAGCTCACACTCTAAATAACAGTATTTTGAATAAAATATTATTTGAAAATATTTATTTCTTTTTATTATCAATATGAATGTCGTAACATGTGAATATCATCGTTATTTTTTAGAGCAAAGTTCCAAAGCCACGTTGGTTGAGTGATTTAAGGCTTTGTTAAATTGCATTGAAAATAAGTAAGTGTTAGACCATAGGTTCAAATCTCCTGCACTGCAAAGCTTTAAACCAGTCAACCAACTTGGCTTTTTTATTTTATTCCAAAGAAATAAAACATTTTTTTCATATTTTTGTATATATCTTATTCCCATCACGTAACTAATTAGATCATTTTATTAAGAATTAAAAAAGAAAAAGAGCTGGTAACCACAATAAAATCGAATGCCTCTGACACATTGTAAGAAAGAGCGAGAGATATGAATTGCTGCAACTCGTTTTCCATGCTTTTTATATAGGTTTATTTAGTAGAATTATGGAAGTTGGACAAAGCCAGATGAATGGAGAAGCAGTGTATTTACAAAAAAGAGACAACAATGTACCAAGAGCAATACAACTATCACATATGACCAATTGATATACGGATACGTGAAAATCAGTTCAGCTTCAGGAACAAAGAAGCAAACTCTCATATATAAGAAGCAAAAAATATCTAGAAATACTAGAAAAATAAAACAGAAAAAATGGCATATAAGGTACGAATATAAATAAAAAATCAGAATAAAGTAAAAATAGTACTCACCTTACTGCTATGTTCACAATATACCAAATGTACTTAACTGCCTCGAAATCTCGAATACAATATTTTCACTACTTTTCTCGTTTTTATATCAAAGTCCAGTAATTATATTGATGGGTCTTTAATTACTGTATTTTCTCCATCAATTAGTGTGACGTATTTTTTAAATTACCTTCTAATTGCTTTGCTATTAAGCAAAGTTTCTAATATTTTTCCATATATCATTTAGCTATTAAATAAAGTTAAATAAAGTTTCTAATATATCTTTCCATATTAGCAGTGGCGTATCTACGGAGAGGTAAATTTCATTTTTCTGTGTCAATTTATTCTGTTAAATAATCATGTAGACTAATAGGACTGAAAATACTAAAGCCTTTTTACATGCTGTTGTATTTGATTTTTTTATTGGACCAATAGGAGTTCGATTTTTTACTTGTGTATATTATATAATTTTCACAATCGAATTAGTCTAAAAGACTTTTGCTTTGAAAATTTGCAATCTTTTTCTATTGAATATCTTCCTTCTAGATTTTGTCTTTGTCAACTCAGTCGAAGTTCTTTTTCATATCGATGAATTCAATTTGTTTTATGTATGAGATTTTATTTGAGATCATATTTAGAACGAATTATGGTAGATTCCTTCAACGTAATATCTGTATCAAGACAAATTGAAATAAAAATAGCGAATTGGAATAAAAATGGTGAATTTAAATAAAAATGGACTAAAAATGGCGTCATCTAGCGGCTAATAGGTAAACTATGGTAGATTCCTTTGACGTAATGTCAAGGAAAATTGGAATAAAAATAGCGAATTTAAATAAAAATACTGAAATGGAATAAAAATGGTGGATTGGAATAAAAATGGTGAATTGGAATAAAAATGGCGGATTGGTGATGCCATCTAGCGGAAAATAACTATGGTAGATTCCATTATGGAAGATTCCTTGTGACGTCAGCATCTATCTCACTCTTACTCATTGGAAAGGTACTTCTCTCTCTAACACATTGATTTCCCTATCTTGGTAGCAGAATCTGTTTTGTCCTTCTACTTCCGCTTGCTTTTTGGATTGGCTTCGTTCCACGTTTATTAGATAACATGTCTATACAACAATTGCAGACTTAAACCGTATGTATCAATAAAAATAGTCGATTTTTTTGGTCCAGAAGGTATCAAAACATGATTGTTGTGAAATTCTGACTTAAGCCATTTATCCCAAACATCAGAGATTTATCATCCGATCTAGTCTCACTATTTTCAATCTATTTCCTCCAGTCTTTCTGCAGTAGATAATGGTTTCTTACTAAAAAACATTTTCTCATTATGATATGTCATGTGCCCAACGGGTCGTTAGTGACCCATCAAAATATAATATTATATTTATGACATATATAAAATTACTTTCATACTAGTAATATTATAATGTGTTAATACACCTTATGTTTATCTATATAAAATGAATTTAAATAATAAAATGATTTATTTAAATGTAATTACACACGTTTGAATGAAGCCATGCTGCGAACCTTATTCAAGTTCTATTTTGATGTACACTCTACAAAGACTACGAGCGAAATAAACGGTTTTGCACTAAATACATTGCTTACTTGCATAGTCAGAAATGAATTTGTAAACCAACAGCGACTGGTAAATTCGACATATTTGCTTGGAACATATTTTTGTCAGTTGGGTCGTTAACGACCCGTTGGGCATAAATGGGTTAACTGACAGTGCTCACACCATTGACTGAATAAAAAATCTTTATTATTAATACTTTCTCCGCAACTGAGGGTATGTTATCAACTGTATTGTTTTAAACAATAAATAATAAAATAAAAATATTGACAGTTCAAAAATGCGAAAATAATAACTTCATTCTGACACATTGTTGCATTCTGTGTGGCCTAATTTTGGGCTGAAAAACTGAAAAATGTATTACATTTTTACAAAATTTTGGAATATGTTTAATTCGTAGAACAATTTTAACAGCTGTTTTCAATACAGATTTCAATCCTCTACAAATAGTTTTTAATGTCTGTTGATGTTAAATAATTAGGGAAGCAGGTATTCAACAGTTTAGAATTTTACATTAAAATTCCTATGGCCCGTTTTTCAATTCATCACCCGGTAAATCTAAACCATATACAAAAAACGCATAATCTCCCTTAAGAAATAAGTAGTTAGGATTGTGTAATTTTTTTAAACGCTTTTCTTTAGTGCAATCGTTTGGGTCAAATTTTTAGACGTTAATTTGACTGTATTTTGTTCAATGCAAATGAATGAAAATTTGCAGACATATGCATTATTAATACAGTCAATAGAGTAGTCAATAAATAAAAAATATTATGTTTATTAATTGCTTAAATAAAATAAAACGATTTTAATGGAAAATGCTTAAATTCTCTTGTTTTTTACAATGACAAAAATTTAAACTTTTACAGATTGTAGCTAATTATATGAACTATACATAATTTCACATATTACGTTAATTGTTTACGTTACGCTTCATAAATATACAATAAAGTTTCAAATTTTTTGCCGATTCCGACTACTTTTCATATTTGTACATTATGTTTATAAACATCCTAAGCGGCGACGATTTTGAACGCTCATATCTTTGTTTATATAAACATCGGCACTTATCTATGTCAAAATTCAATACGATACGAAACAAAACTTCAAGCAAAATTCGAATTAAAAAAATTTGTGTTTTTAACGGAGTCGTAAAAAAACCACTGTAGAGACGTTTCGTGCTACAATTAACATTATAATTCGTAATTCGCGAAAAATTAACAGGGTCTACACCATGCGATAGTAAAGCATTACAAGTTATGGAAAGACTGCCAAAACTGTAATAGGTGTAAATAATGATTTTTATTTAAGAAATGTATGAAGAAATTACAGAAAATGTACAATGTATGTATCAAATGTTGAAACAAATGCAAAAATGTGTCTATCATATACATCCTTTTTTTAAACATGACGATATATTTTAATATTTGAAAAGTGTAAGACCAAAAAGTAAAAAATAAAAAAATATGAAAAAAAAAATTTAAAGAGACGCTTTTCTTTAATTACGAATGACTACATAACATTAAAAATATAAAAAAATCAACTACAAAGCAAGAATAATCCTCGAAGGATTATTAAAAAACTGTTAGACAGATTAAATATACACGAATCTCACATATTCGTTAAAAAATTCAACATATCTAACACATTCGTTAACCTTCGGATGACCAAGCGGGGAAAATTGTGACCCCAGCGTATGTTTTTCTTTAATAAATTCAAAAGTATTTTCAATTTTTAACTCAATATTTTTTTATTTACCTTTAATATCATTCTGGATATCCTCATATTGTGAAGTAAAAAAGATTCTCAATATTTTACGAATAAAAAATATATTCTGAAGTTGATTTTTAGTAAAATACCGTCTATTATGTGTAATTCCAAGTAGTTTTACGCTAATGGTGTCGACTTTGCAAAGTAACAAGACACTTACTCAACATACACACTACATATGACACTAATACTCATGTTGTGACTGGCTGAATGACATAAAGTTCATGCCATAAAAAAACTTCATTTTTTTGTTAATTGTCATTTTTGACATTTTTGACCTGGGATCATTTTTCCCCGCCTTGGTCATCCGTGTAACAGACAAAGTTTGGTCATCGGAACGTTAAAGAAAAGCGTGGGCCGCGAAAAATAAAAAAGTATCTAGCCTCAAACCGTTTATTCGATGAAGACTCGCTCCACGCTTTTCTTAAAGAATGTGCTAGATTTCTTAAATTTTTTACAAATGTGTGAGATTTTTGTATATGTAATCTAACAATGTTTTTTTCGAATAATCCTTCGAGTTTAAATTTTTTTAATTTTTGCTTTTTGGTTGATTTTTTTTATAATATTTTAAATTTTAGTCACTCGTAACTAAAGAAAAGCGTTTCTTAAAAACTCTAATTTCATTCTTTTTATTTCTTAATTATATTAAAAAGAAGGAAAAATACCGTAACGGCTGTTCTAAATAGTCTTTTTTTTGCAACGGACTCATTTTAGTTTATATCCATGTTATTAAATCAAACCCAACGTCGAATAGCAAATAAAGCTGACTGCTCGGGTATTCCGAAGCTTGCACAAATGAATGGGATATGGTCACAAGACCATAAAAATTCTGGTTGACCTACGACCAATCGTTATGGGCCCTACGGAACACATAAAATATATGATACATAAATTTAACTTCCACTGCGAGGGTTACAAATCCTTCTTTGCTCCATTCGCGGTTTCAAATTGCATGTTTGCGCTAAAGAATTCATTGTTTTGGGGTTATAGACCTGAATTCGCGATTTTGCCGGATTGGCCGCCAGAAACCGACTTGATTAAAAGAACGGTGATCTGGCAAATTTTAAAATTTATTAACGCTCATCACGTAGATCGCTTTATAACAGTAATAAGAATCTCTAAATTTTTAATTTAAAGAATTCAGTAGCTTTTATGCGAAAAAAATTAAAAAGAAGAAAAATGTATTATTTCAAGAAGGGTGTTTTTTTATTAACAACATTTACTATTTATTGATCATGTAAAAATACTAGCGCACGGTTTCCGAAAGGATGATCATCTCAAAAATTATGTAATCGACGATTAACAATAGATTAAATGCGTCAGAAACGTCAACCAAACTAGTTTTAACAACAGTCGATCACCTGACAAAAGATTAATCGTTAGTTAACAGCCGATCATGAGTGTTTTGAGTCTCCGAAAGGTCGATTAACCAGTTTCGCTTGTCAAACGGCGGTAAAAATGGACTGTTACCTAATCTGCGACTATCCGTCGATTAACGGGCTGTTAAGAGTTTTTTTTAGTTTTTTAGTTACTGTAATTAACAAATACCGGGAAAAAATTGTCAAATAACACATATAGAAATGATATAAATCATATTATTCAATAAAAATAAGATTTTTTTATGGAAGAAATAATTTAAAATATTTATTTAACTTGCAGAACATGGATATCTCGGACATTTTTTACATTTGATTATATAATTTATATTTTTTGAAGTTATACTTCTTTACCGGCGATAGAGGGTGATTTTTTATATGTTAAAACCTATCAGCCCGGCGCATGCGCATTATAACTTTGTTCTGATTGGATGTTCAAATGACATGTCAAAAATTATCCGATATGGCAGCTGTAGGACAGCTGTGGTTTGGAGGTAAAGGTAAACAAATGTATAATATATTAGTTTTATTGTTGTGAGGACAGAAACAAAAAAGCTTATAATATTGTAGTGACTTTTAAATAGATTTTAAAAGCAACAGGTACGTAATAATTGTTAATGTATCATGGGTATAAACCTACCTATTTGATCTGCCAAAATACATAGTATGTAATACTATTATTTATATAATTTGATTACCATCAAAATTTCTATCAATATTCACCTAATATATTTGTTTTCTTACTCTATGTTTTGTTGTATTTTTTCAATTCTAAATCATTTCAATTCAAAATTAAAATAATTTGATCAATTTTCAAAATATCAAAATATCACAAGTTTAATCCGTTTAGTTAGTCGATCTTCGTAAATAATGACACATAGTGTCCGTGGCTAAGCGTTGAAGGCGAATGAATTCCAATACCAACCGCGCTTATCAGCGCTGGTTCGAGTCCCAATAGAAACTTTCTTTTTTGTTTTTTTTTAATACATTTTATGATTGTAAGTATATTTATTATATAATTTTATTTTCAGAAAATACGTATTTAGTTAAAAAAATTTCGACAATTAATGTTCAGACATCATTTGTGGCTTGTTTAATGTGTTTGTGTGTGTTTTATTCTTTTATTATTTTAATTTTTGGCACTGTTCTAATAAAAATGTTTGAGAAGTAGTAAGTATAAATTAGTTTAATATTTAAACAAAACATAAATAAAAAGTATATTAATTTCGTTTAAATCATATAATAGAAGTATAACTTCTTACGTGCGTACAAAGTACACACACATTCTTTTTTTTCTTTTAAAAATGTAAGATAACAAGGATGCTAGACTCATAGAGCTATTTTTTGAGAGACCAGAGCTCTAAAAAGCAGAACATAATGATTATAGCGATGTAAATAAGAGGGAAAACGTGTGAGAAATTATAGCAGCTAACTTTGAAGACAATAAAACAGCCGGTAAATAAATTAAAAATAAATATAAAAAGTAAATATATAGACCAAAAATAAAAATACGATTATAAAATATTATAGATCATAAATAATAGTAGATTATACCACGAGTCAATAATGATGGCTATTATTCCCGAGGAATATTTACGAACCGAGCCGCGTTAGCGGCGAGGGAGTAACATTCCGAGGGAATGAGAGCCATTATTGCGAGTAGTATACTCTACTTTATCTACGACAAATTAATTAATTTAAGATTTTTAATGAACAACTTTATTTGTTAAAAACATTAAAATTAGTAATAGTACAATTAATAAACTGAATTGGTTGAGAATCGTCATTAACTTTAGTAGTTTTTAATACAAATATTTGGGATCTCGATTGCTATAGAACAAGAAGATGGTACATTTCTGTTTATCTCTTTAGCGATAGTATCTGCTGTAGTCCAGATCAACGTCATGGTTTATTCTCAACATAGATTTAATCATTGAATAGAATGACCATAATGAAGACGGTTTATATTTTGCACTTAATTCAGCGAAATAGGCCAGCAGAACATTTTCGGAAAATGATTTCGCGTTGTTTCGAACACGCCATTCGTTGAAGGTTGCGTACGTTTTATTATAAATGGATTTCGATGTTTCAGGTATTAAGGTAGATGCTGTTGCTGTAGCTAGTTCTACAATTTCTGGTGGTGTACAATTAAAAGATTCTTCATTTTCGTCCATCTCAACACAAACTGTCAAATATACTATTCGTTTGACAGTGACACTTTTTGAGGTTGATTATTTTGTTTCCGTGGTGAATTTTGTGATTGTTGTGCCAGAGGGATTAGCTATTAATCCCGCATTATTAATCCCTAAGGGATTATTATATGGCATTATATTGCAAACACCACAAGTATAATACATATATTATGTATCAGTCGTAGATAAACTGTTTTATATCTTCAACTCTCGTCACATTACCTAGCCTCATTTTTAAAATGCTCTCGTTCAATTCTTGTTCCAAACAAAAGTGACAGTACGTAAGAGAGAATGCACCTTTAGAATCTAAAGATACAAGTTTGGATTTAGAGGTTAATATAATTGAAATTTTGAAGGATAACAGCCAATTGTGACAGTATCGCTACCAAATTGTATGTCAGATCATCGATTACATGATCTATGATCATGCAATTTTACAATAATTGGCGTTTGAGAAACCCATCACAGGTTAACAGTTGATCAAATCTGAGAGCCGATTAGATGATCGAAGATTTGAATAACGTTTCCGAAACCGGCTGTTAGTTAGTTAAAATATTCATATTTAGTGCAGTCACTGAAGGTGGATATGAGCTATTACCTCCAATTTCAAACAGATCACAAACAGAAATCTTATCTATACGTAAACATACGATGGGAACAAATAAAGGTTCTTCTCAGAACCAACTGACTAGAGATCTCGGACCGTGTATCCGAGTCTGTCACCTTAACATCGAGGGCATAAGCCAGGAAAAATGCCAAGTGTTGCAAAAAATCCTACACGATAACGACATTGACCTGGTTGCCATACAAGAGACCCATACTGAACACAAAGTCCAGCTTGATTTAAGGGGAAAGATACCTGGCTACGATTTACTGGGAACCACCTATGATAAACATTACGGCGTCGCAACCTACATTCGCTGCAATATAGAAAATGGTTTCCTACTTTCTGCTTCCAATGAAAATAATATACATGAAGTAGTCACCAAGATTGGAGATATTACCGTAGTTAACATATACAAACCTCCAGCCACTACATGGAACCCAGAAGTGCTAAAGACTCATCCACATCCTACTATATACATCGGCGACTTCAACAGCCACCACGAAATGTGGAAGTACACCACGAATGATGAAAATGGGGAGGCACTAGTAGAATGGTCCGAAGAGCAAAACACATATCTAGTTTTTGATGCCAAAGACAGAGGAACATTTAAATCAGCTGCATGGAGAAAAGAATATAACCCAGACCTATGTTTTGTCTCAAAAGATACCAATGACAGACCACTAACAACTGCGAGAACTGTCCTTGCAGACTTCCCACATACTCAACATCGTCCGGTGCTTATCACCATCGGAATATCAATTCCAATAATTAGATCATATCCTCGACCCAGGTGGAATCTTAGAAAAGCAAACTGGAAGAAGTTCTCTGAACAACTAGACCGTACCTTGAGCTGGGTCCCTCCAACCAGCAAACATTATGAGAGGTTTGTGGGCGCAGTAATAAGCACTGCCAAGAAAACCATCCCTAGGGGGTATCGCAAAGAATATGTGCCTGGATGGACTGAAACATGTGAAGACTTATACACGAAGTTTCTCGAAAGTGGTGACAGGGAAATAGCCGATGAGCTTTTACACAACATCGATACAGCTAGACGCCAAAAATGGATAAAGACTGTCGAAAACCTTGACTTCAAAAAATCAAGCCGGCAGGCATGGTCTTTGTTGCGGAAAATTGGAGGAGCTAACCAGCTGGAATCCAGAGAGTCTAAAATGTCTCCTAACAAGGTTGCCTCCCATAGTATCTCTATCCAGAGCTCCACGAGATCGAACACATACTACCAACGTAAAAAGAGACTTAAGGGCATTAAAACAAATGAACAGAACGAACTCCGAATATTCAGCAAGAATACTCATTTCTGAAATCACACATGCGCTGAAAGAAATGAAATCAGGTAAAGCACCTGGTTTTGATGGTATCCATCCAGAGTTCTTGATACACAGTGGTGCATACACGAAACAGTGGCTTGCAATGTTCTTTAATGATATACTTCAGTCAGGTAACATTCCTTTCTCACTTAAGCGAACAAAGATAATTGCAATTCCGAAACCGGGCAAATCAAACGATAAGCCAGAAAACTACCGCCCGATAGCTCTACTCAGCATGGTATATAAACTATTAGAAAAGCTTCTCCTCAACAGAATTAGTCACAGGATACTAGAAACTGTCCCCATTGAACAAGCTGGCTTCCGCCCTCATCGAAGCTGTACGGACCAAGTGCTGTCATTAACAACTTTTATAGAAGCTAGTTTTCAAAAGAAACAAAAGACAGCAACAGTATTTATAGATCTAACAGCAGCATATGATATTGTTTGGAGACAGGGATTAATATATAAACTGGCCCGCATTATCCCCTGCAGAAAGATAATTAACCTCATTGACAACATGCTAACCAACAGAGCCTTCCAGGTTATAATGGGAAAGGAGACGAGTAGACAGATGAAACTTAACAATGGTCTTCCACAGGGTTCTGTCCTTGCCCCTTTACTTTTCAGCCTCTATATTGCTGACATGCCTGAAACCGAATCTCGGAAGTTTGGATATGCTGACGACTGGACCCTTGCAACAAGCCACCAATCTTTAGAAACTACAGAAATCACTCTCACGAATGACTTATCCATCCTCAGCGAATACCTTAAGAAATGGAGACTACAGCCAAGTACTACAAAAACTGAAGTATCAGCTTTTCATCTAAACAACAAGTTGGCAAACAGAGAATTACGAGTGTATTTTAATAACAAGCTGTTAAAACACAATAAATACCCGAAATACCTTGGGGTTACTCTGGACAGAACGCTCACATTCAGAGAACACCTGACGAAAACAGCAGCAAAATTGAAAACACGCAACAATATAATACAGAAACTCTGCGGCACTACATGGGGGTCCACAGCATCAGCATTAAGATCCTCTGCTCTTGGCCTGATATATCCGGTGGCAGAATACTGTGCTCCAGTGTGGCTAAATAGCAGGCATACCCACCTGGTCGACACCCAACTAAACCGTACTATGCGTATGATAACAGGCACAATTAAGCCCACCCCTACAATGTGGCTACCTACCCTTAGTAATATAGCACCACCCAACCTACGCCGCGAACATGCATTGGTTAAAGAATATAACAAAATAATGGACAGTCGCCAGCTTCTTGTCCACAACGACATCCCCGATATTCTTGGAAACCGTCTCCTATCCAGGTTACCCCCTCTACAATCTGCTCAAGCGCTGCAGCAATCCAACTTTGACTTAAATACCCGATGGAGAGAAGATTGGGAAAGTAGGACAGATCCGCATTACCATAGTCTACCGGACATCATAGGGAAACCTAGCGAATTTGAACGTCCCCGTAAGATTTGGGCAGCCCTTAATCGAATTCGAACAAACTGTGGAAGATGCGCCGACTCCCTCCACAGATGGGGTAAACTCCCCTCGCCTTCTTGTGACTGCGGCGCTGCAAGACAGACGATCAGTCACATTGTTCAGGACTGCCCACGCAGAGCATACACAGGCGACCCTATAGACTTTGTAATGGCAACCGAAGGGCCAATCGAATATATAAAAAAATTGGACATCTGTTTGTGATGCATTGTATAATGCATAAATCTAAATATATTCTGTGATATACTTAAGCCATACGCTAAATAAAATAAATAAACCTCCGATTTCGTTGAACCTTCATCGATTTGCATGAAAATTGGTGAGTGGTTAGATGATATCTCAAGGAACAAAGATGACATCGTGCCAACTTGCGCTTTTACTTTGGGAGCGGGTGCCACCCCTTTTCGAGGGTGAAAATTATTTTATTAAAAATAATCACATAATTCCATGGAGGGACAAATTCTAAGTAAAATTTGTTATACAAAGTTATTAAAATAAATGAAAACTTTTTGAGTTATTAAAGATCAAATATTTTAATTTTTCGTGAGAAAAATTCATGTTTTAACCGATTTTTCGTAAATAACTCAAAAACTATTAGTTTTTACAAAAAAGTTATTATTACCAAAATTGAAGCTAATAAAAAATTAAATAAACCCCTTACTAACTGAAAGTGAGTTCTAGGTAATTGAATAAATATTTTTTTCCGTGAGTACCCAAATCTAAGTATCAAGCTTAAATAACAAGAAAATGATACATTTTATAACATAAACTTATTAAAAATTTGTCAAAGTACTTAGAAGTATCTATCAAATGAGTCCACGACCAAGCTGATAGCATTAAAATTTATGCTCCAAAAATTTATCAAAATTTACCTTTTAATTTTTTTTTCAAAAAAATGTTATTGTTTTTTTTTAAGTAACTCCATTAATTTTTAGGATGTCAGGTTCGCCTAAGAACCGTTTGAAAGTTAATTCCAAGGGCAATTAAACGACGTTAAATTTAGTCTTTTATACCGTTTACTTTTTTAAAAATAAAAGGTTAAATGGCCCCGGTTACATGGTGCTCGTAGCAAAATTTAAGCTTTGAACGTTTCTCCCTCGGTTATTTTTTACCCTAGAGAAATAATAAAAAAGTTGAAATATTTGATACGGGAAAAACTAAAATTTGGTTATATATCATTTTTTACGCATGTTAAGTATTTTTGGAGTTAGTATCAAAAGAAAATGAAAATTACGATCATTTTAAAAATTCTGACTTTTTTATATCATACCTTTTTACAAAAATTTTCATTCCAAACCGGTCAAAATTGTTGATATCATTACTTATGCTAATATAAAGAAATTATTGTAAGGATTACTATTCATTTTAATTTTTGTGGCAATGGCGTATGCATTAGCGCGATTATTTCATTCATAGGATATTCTGACCAATAGAAAGCTAGAGAGATGCAAATTAAGGTGATAATTTTTGATAATCTCCTGTGGTTAAGCATATTACGTCAGATGCCCTTCGTTGCTATGAAAAAATACATTCAGTGACATTAATGACAATTAATGTTTTAAAAATTATAAAAGTGATGGCTTTCAATCGTCAAATATTTATAAAAACTCTGCGTTTAATGGTACTTACATAAATAAGTTACAATAAAATTTTGGTTTTGAACAGTTTTATTCATGAAATAATCGCAACAAATTGCACTCGACCTCTGAAGTTAATATAGAATTTCAGAGCTCTTGTGCAATTACTACTGATAATTCGATGAAATAAAATTATTTTGACATAATATTTAAATGTCAGATCTGTAGACAATTACAATGGTTTTGAATCGTCGTCATGGAAACCAGTATCATCGTTGTGGTAACCCATTATATTGAAAGTTTGGTTTTGACAACCTTGTCAAAGAATTAATTTGTTTATTTTCACTTCTAAATAAAAATTAATATAATTCTATTTTTTGTGGCTTTTTTCCAAACGTACGGCCCTAGAAAAAATATTGTTCCTAACTCATGCGGAAAGTGTCTTCCCCGCACTCGACTGCTTGCCCGAACTCCGCTATCGCGTCGTTCGGGTCAAAGTCAGTCTCGTGCGTGAAAGTATCACTTTCCGCACTAGTTAGGAAAATTACTATTGTTACTCTTCTATCACAAAATAAAGAAACAAATTAAAGCATTACATTGAATTAAGCAATAAGGGTCTGTTGGAAAAGCTTAGACACACATATTTCTGGAAGTGGTTAATATTGGAATGGCCCAACAAACATTCTGACATTCTCCAACAGCGTTGTCCCTGGGTGATTTTGAGTTATTTTGTTTCTTTTCCGTTGAATTATCAGTTGACTTAGATTACAATTTACTGTATTGTTTGTAACATGATAAATAAATGAGCATTCGGCTGTAGCATTACATTACGAAAGCTTTTAATGGTTTAAATGTTGCTGCGTCAAGGTCCAGGCTTCCACTCCATTAAAAAGGGTGAAAACACATAGCGTCTTCTCCCTCTTTTGTGATGTGTGGTATATCTTGATGGGTTAGTAATTGTACGCTGACTACAATTTACTGCTGCTTTTTCACTAATGTTGCTGTACAGTGTAGATCTGAAAGAGCATTTATATTCAAAATAGGCAAACATCTTACTGGTATTGACTTTATTGTTTCCTGATTATTATCATAGTTTGATTAGGTTGGACATCGATTTTGTCTGTATGCGCCCTATATAGCCATACTAGTGCACAATATTCTGCAACAGAAAAAACCAAAACTAAAGCAGAGGTCTAAAGTGTATCTACAGAACCACCTCAAGTTGTTCCAGCAAGTTTTGTTATTATATATGGATTCTTGTTCTCAGTTTACCAGCTTTTTTTTAAGATGACTTATAAATGTTAGTATTCTATCAGATTTGCCTAAATATTTGGAGTTGTTGTTATGTATGTTTAATAGCAGTATCATTTGGAGTTACATTTAGAGTATCTCCTGCAAGCTCTGCTTGTGTTAAAGTGTAAGCGCCAGTTATTAAAGTAGGTACAGTGTAGTTAGATTTTAGTTTAAATCTCGTTCTCCTGCTCCTTAACTTTTATCTTCTTAATAATTTATGGGAAATTCTAATCTCATTCACAGCTTCATATAATTTACATTTCAGGACTCTAATATACCTACGCTGACTTAAAGTCCACAAAAATATAAAACGTATCAGGTATCAATTGACGAAGCATTAAAATCTAGTCAGTTGCTGACCTATCTGGCCTTACAACGCTTTGATATTTACCAGAGAGTGTATCCACTTACATGTGGCAAAACAATAGCTAAAAATGGTCGCGAAGATTTGACCTTAGGATCGATAGTAGTACTTAATAATAACATGTTAGATTGAAGCTCGAGATTGATGCTTAATCTGCAAGTCACTGGATGTTTTTTGATAATGTATTTACCAGCCGAGATTTTTTTATCCATTTACAAAAATGTGGACACCGAACAACTGATTTATT
The DNA here is from genome assembly GCF_917563875.1 of Diabrotica virgifera virgifera. Classification (NCBI taxonomy): domain Eukaryota; kingdom Metazoa; phylum Arthropoda; class Insecta; order Coleoptera; family Chrysomelidae; genus Diabrotica; species Diabrotica virgifera. The sequence goes on along the minus strand of NC_065443.1, from coordinate 240,208,046 downwards.
GCGGGAAAATAGATTCTTGAAGTGTCCTACACAAGATCTAAAACCCTTAGTAAAGAAAGTCGTCGTTCATATGATTTTCGGTTTGACGTAAATGGATCATTCCATTTGTAAAATGGAACGATAATAATAAGTGTGTTACTATAGCATTTAATTTTGATAATATAGAACCTCTGGCATAAGCTAAAAGGTGAAATCGCCAGCTCAAATGAAAAAGTTATAGTTTCTTAACTAAACTGTTGAAAAATTGTAATAACTACATAGGAGCTGTGGATCAACACGACTGGTATATTGGAAATATGCCATTAGAATCAAAGCCAAGAAGTGGTATTAGGCAAAATTCACACGATTGGTTGATATGACATTAGGCAATTCATGGCTTCTCTACAAAAGTGTCAAGTCAAACATTATTTTTTTACTGATAATTACAATATAAGTAAAATTTTTAATTTTGCAAAAAAAAGTAATTTGGGGCGTTAGGGTTTAAAAAAGGGTTATCCACATCTGCCCTAGAGCATAAATGTGTAAAATTGCTTCCATTAAAACTCTTTTTCTCTAATCCTTTTTCCATTTCTGAACTAAAAATTACAAACTAATAAAATTATTAAAACCAAATTATTTTAAACCACATCAAAGTTATGTTATAGAGTTGTCCGATATGATCGTACTTTTTATTACTCTCTACAAATTAATCTTAGTTGCTTTCGTTTCGTCGAGCAATTCAATTAATTTTAATGAAAATAGAAAGAGATAGACGCTGGACTTAGTTCATTAAAATGTGCCACGGTTTGTATACTGAGTGGAAAATGTTCCTTTTAAGTTGTAAAATTTACTGTCTTCCAAAACAAAAGCAGTGTAAAAGAGAATAAATAGTAATTACCACTGATAATTACTTTTATTTCTTCAATTATCTTAGCAAAAAGGCGCTTCGTTCAGATTTGCTGTTTACAAGACAATTTAAAGCAGTTTTATTTTATTTACTAACATACTCTAATGATGTTAAGTTTATTAGATGAATATCTTGAACTTTTTGTTTTCAATTAAAAGTTTTGTAGTTTACTAATTTGTGCGACATTTTTCAGAAAAACAAGTGAATCAACTGTTTTTTACTGAAAACGAGCAATTAGCCTTCTTATGTCCGAGTTTTCACCCAACGTGGTCGGAAGTAGAACCGGAAGTCGATATTTAAGTTCTTCATGAACTTTCGCTCCATTGATATACGATTTCGCTTATGTTGAGTACTTTTGCCAAACTTCCAGACCATGTGTCAACCGGAAATAACACAACGTTTTAACCGGAAGAGTTATAAAATCCGGAAGTGCATATTTGTTCTCATCTTGGCATGGTGCCTCAAATAATATATCGCTTGTAGGCGGGCGCGAATCTAGACATTCATAATAGGGGGGGGGGCAGACCTACCTCAAACTCAAATATTATATTTTCCAGATTTAGCCATACGACTCACACTTACTCTAAGGATAGAATACACTATATAATCCCAGATACCACAATTCACGACTATTAATCTCACTGGTCGTTCTTTACCATAAAGATTAACCTTTCTACCATCAGTGGGTAGGTACGCATGGATTATCTAGTAAAATACAAATTTTTATATATCTTTATTGTATCGCAAATTTGAAACGTGACTTTTCATGAGATAAGATTTATACCCAGAGTAATGTATTTGAATTTTAAAATACCATTTTTGTTATTCTTTGAATTGAGAGAAATATCTCCGTTGTTTATGGTTCCACCGGTACCCAAACAAATGCGCCTGCAGATTATTTTTTAGAGAAAGGTGTATTATTAGATTTTATAGCTTCTTTCAATTCTTTGGAAGCGGTTGTCGTGTAATTATTTAGTGTTGTACTGATGGCTTAAAGTTTAGAGTTAACAAAAAAATAATAAATAATAAAGAAATACTTATAGACTAAATACAATAGGCAGGTCCATGGATACGTTGACCCCCTCTGTGTCCGCGCCTGCTTGTAGGTACTATTTTGGCGACTTTAAAACAGTATTCCTGGTTGCAATACTATTTTTGGATTGTAAGCTCTCATTCGACCTGGGTCCAAAGCAGGCCGTGGAAGTGCCAAAAAGCACCGTCCGTGAACGAAAAAAAGACTGGATCCGAAGCCAACACAACTCACACTGTGTGCTAGTAGGGCTGAGTTACTACTGAAAACAAGCAGGAATCAGCTCAGAGTCATAACGGGTTTCCTCACTGGACATGCGCCAGTTAAGGGTCACCTGCATACAATGGGGCTGTTTCATGGAGACTTAAGCTGCAGACTATGTAACAGAGAACCTGAAACAGTCAACCATATTTTGCATGACTGTGAGTCATTGGATCGGAGGCGGCAAATACTTTTCGGAGACATCGAAGTGACTCCAAATTTATATGGCACCCACCCAATATACCTGTACAAGCTGGTACAGGGTTCCAGAATTCTGGAATGGGTTTCATAAACGAATGGAAGATGTACAATAAGCCAAGTGGCTGCAGTACAACCGGTTCACAACAGACGGCTTCCAGGAAAAAAAAAGCTCTCATTCGACACCTCATTTGGCATTCTATCTTCTAATGACTAAGGAGTTGTGTTCACGGATAGACAGATCTACAGACAGGCATGAAACCGGACGTATATATTTGTTCTCGTTTTGCTAAGACGCGTCGATAATATATTGCTTGTACTATTTCGGTGACTTTAAAATTGTACGTTCGGTTGCAGCACTAGAACCGAAAGTCCAATGTTACGTGTCTCACCTCTAATACTATCTTTGGGTATAAGCTCTCATTTGATACCTCATTCGTCTATCTATCTGTTTTATTAACGTAGGACTTTTATTCGCGGGCAGACATACGGACGGACAGACATGCATGAAACCGGAAGAGCATCGTCTTGCTACGTTACGTGAAATAATATATCGCTTGTACCATTTCGGCGACTTTAAAACAATACTTCCGGTTGTAATGCTAAAACCGGAAGTCCAAGGTCAATTTTTTCACCATTAATAAAATCCGTGAGTTATAAGCTCGTTAGATACCTCATTTGTCATTTTATCTGATCCAATGACTCCTCATCCGGCATAAGGGTTGTGTTTACAGGCGGACAGACAGACTTGGATAATTCAACGTTTTCATATTTTTTTTTAAAATGGTTGAAAACAATAAAAGTATTATTATTCAAAGTAACGCTTATAAAATGATCGTAAACACTATTTTCATTCCTAGCCTCAAACGGATTTAAAAAAGAATAAAAAAAAGATTATGTTTACAGGCGGGTTGACATTACTAGTGAATAACGAACGTGGCTTACGCTTACGTATTTTGCCCGTGCTATTGTTAGATATTTTATTATCTATTTTCAAACTCGAGCAGTACATTTGTATTTATGCAATGCATAGATACAAATGTACTGCTCGAGTTTGAAAATAGATACCTAATAACATATCTAACAATAGCACGGGCAAAATCCGTAAGCGTGAGCCACCTTCGTTATTCACTAGTAATGTCAACCCGCCTATAAAGTTTGTTCACGACTGCTTCAAAACGAATACATTTTTTTTGTTTTTGTTTTGTTTTTTTTTAATGTTATTAGCATTTCTTAATTCGTTTTAGAATTATTATTAAACAAATTCTTGAAAAATATTGTGAGTATCATCAAGCTGTGCATCAGATCTTTATAGACTTTAAACAGGCTTATAATAATTCAATTAATCGTCCAACACTATAGAAGGCAATGGTCGAGCTGGGAGTTCTCAAGAAACTAGCTGCGGTATCACAAATGTGTGTAAGTAACTCCTTTGCACAAGTTAAAATAGAGGGGAAAGTATTAAATGCTTTCTGCGTAAATTCTGGACTGAAACAGGGATATCCGTTGTACCCATTGTTGTTTAACCTGGTTTTAGAATACGTCATGCGAAAAATTTATCCAAAAATTAAACCAGACATAGCTGCTTGGGGAGCAAAAGTTGCACTCGTGTCTGCCGATGACGTAGATGCAGTAGTACTACAGTCAACATTAGAATGTAAGCATGTTTTTCGAGCTTTGAAGGGGTTGCGTTAAATATCGGTCTGAAAATAAATGAAGACAACGCAAATACATGATCGTTTCAGAACAGGAATGATAGCGAATAAGGTAAAATATGACTATAAACCTATGGCTTAAAGCACACTTATTGTGTAGGTACCTACTTTTTTCCATTGTTGAGTTATGCACTGTACCTTGATGACCTCCTAGCAGTCTATCATCCTTCATCTTGCATAGACCTTGCATGTCCTAAAGCATTTGGTGTGGAATAAATGACGTTTCAAAACTGTGAATAAAGCTCAAAAATGTATTATGAAGAGAACAATTGTTGTATGTCCATATACAATATATGTGCTCTTAGCAATATCAAAAGACTAAGGGCAGAATATTGTATGTCCAGGACATGCAATAATTGTGAACCAAATAATGTGTCACTATCAACAAGCTGGCTGGAACATTAGCACCTTGTGTGTTGTGCGTTTTTGAGGTTATTGTTGAAAGTTTTCTTTTTCTGTGTCAAGTGAATTTATTGTTTATAGGTCTGGATCCCGCGTATGAAAAAAAAGTTGATTAATAGCAAGCTGAAAATCTGTTAATACCTTAAGGGTGTCTAGTCGGACAAATTTTGATATATGGGAACACTGGGGAACAGGGGAAGCTTTAATTGTGGAACAGGTTAAAAATTTGGAACGGTCAGGCCACGAAAACGGCAAATGTATTTTGTCCGACAGAACAAACTTAAACTCTCCGAACAGAGATTAAACTCTCATGCAAAAATCAGACTGCTATTTATCACCAAATGGGCGTTTTAATGAGTGGAGCATGTAGAATATGTCAAATGACAGGAATTATGACAGGTGATAAATAGCAGTCTGATTTTTGCATGAGAGTTTAATCTCTGTTGGGAGAGTTTAAGTCTATTCTGTCGGACAAAAGAAATGTGCCGTTTTCGTGGTCTCACCGTTCCAAATTTTTTAACCTGTTCCACAATTAAAACTGCCCCTGTTCCAGTGTTCCCGTATATCAAAGTTTATCCGACTAGACACCTTAAGCGCCGGACTCCACTTTCGATTTTGTAGTCGCGCGATTGTTTTGTCGCGAAGATTGAACACATTGTTTCAAAAACAAGTCAATCCGCGATTATTTAGCCACAAATGGATTGACTTGTAATTAAAACAATATGTTAAATTTTCGCGACAAAACAATCACGCGACTACAAATCGCAAGTGGAGTCCGGCGCTTAAGCTATTAACAAATTTTCAGCTTGCTATTAATCAACTTTTTTTTCATACGCGGGATCCAGACCTAGAACATCTAATGGATCAATTCTGCGTCGTTAAATTTTGTACAATTCAAAATTGGCAAAAATTTTGAACGTGTGTGACCGTGAATTCAACATAATCGTACAATTTGTCCACAAAGAGAGTGACTTGTCTGCTGCAGTACTGCAGACCTGATGTCATCGACGATCTTGTCGAATGACACCGCAGTACTGAGGGTGACCGGCTTTAAACAATTGGTTCAGACAAATACTAATTAGACAAACAATAAGTACATAGATGTGATTTTTTTCAATTTGATCTGGAGTCCAATATCATACTTAGAATTTTACATTAACAATAGAATTTTGGCAACAGAAATTAAACGAAATTTGTGACAAGGAGTGGAAGTCTAGATTGAAGAAAACATACTGTACTTTGTTGTGCAGTAAATTTAGTAACTGAAAGCAGCAGTTTCACATAGCAGTTCACTGTTATCGCAGCGGCTTTTAGCGGTGGGAATATATCTACTGCGATGGGTTTTACTGCTACCTACTGATTCAGTACCCTTATGTCCAAATGAAATAGTCAGTTTTTAAAGTTGGCGTCGAATAAGAAAAAGGTGTAGATGGTGTAACAACTTATTAATTACTATTGAAGAAAAAAAATATTATGGAAAAAAAGTACCCTCAGTGGCGAAATGAACATACAGTAAAAAAATATATTAGGTGAACACACCCTTATTAAACAGACCTGGCTTTGACATGGAAAATAATTTATTAACAGAACCATTAAAACCATGGCACTGTTGGACAGTAAATAATCATCTGTGCTCATTCCTGTTGGTTGGCTATCATGAATTTTCTTTTTTTCTAGTAGATACGTTGCTCTTATGGATGCTATCTTCTTTTTATGGTTTTTTTATCTATAATCTATAGCCACATTTTCCGCAATTTTTGCAATTTCATCCTTTCTCTTAAATGAATAAAAACATTTTTTTTCTACGAGCGTGCAAAAATGTCTACTTTCGCGCACGCATTTTAGTTTAGAAAGTTTCACTTTTCCGCACGCGTGTTATTTTCCGCACGCGTGTTACTTTTCCGCACGCGGTTTTTACTTTTCCGCACGCGTGTTAATTTAGATATGTTGATATGGCTTTAAAGTAATTATAATACATGCAATAAACTAATATTTAGATATTATTTATTAATTTATTTCAAATATATCTTATTGTGTTCCTGTTTTAATGAAGTTAACGCGACAATTCGATGAAATAAAATTATTTTGACATAATATTCGAAAGTCAAATCGGTAGACAATAACAGTCGTTTTGAATCATCGTCATGGAAACCAAGATCGTCGTCATGCTAACTAATTATATTGAAAGTTTGGTTTTGACAACCTTGTCAAAGAATTAATTGGTGTATGTATTTTCAGTAGTAATTGCACAAGAGCTCTGAAATTATTGAATTTTTCCCGAGTGACACTTTGACAGTTTTAATTTCACGAGCCGAAGGCTAGTGAAATTATGTCAAAGTGTCACGAGAGCAAAAATTCTATATTAATTTCAGAGGTCGAGTGCAATTTGTTGCGATTATTTCATGAATAAAACTGTTCAAAATCAAAATTTTATTGTAATTTATTTATGTAAGTACCATTAAACACACAGTTTTTATAAATATTTGACGATTGAATGTCATCACTTTTATAATTTTTAAAACATTAATTGTCATTAATGTCACTGAATGTATTTTTTCGTAGCAACGAAGGGCATCTGACAAAATATACTTAACGACGGGAGATTATCAAAAATTATTGATTTAATTCAGATTTCTGTAACTTTCTATTGGTCAGAATCTCCTATGAATGAAATAATCATATTAATTAAATTAATTGATTAAGATTTGGTAATTTTTTAAAGACTCTTAGAAAAAATATTTTTCCTAACTCTTGCAGAAAGTTTCTTTTCCGCACTCGACAGCTTGCCGAACTCCCGCTTCGCGTCGTTCGGCAAACTGCAGTCGCGTGCGGAAAAGAATGACTTTCTGCACTTGTTAGGCCGATTCCACATTATGCGTTTTGACCGGATGCGGTGAAAACGCATCCGTTTCCAACGCAACCGGACCGACCTGTCACACTATGCGTTTAGTCTGGTGCAGTTTGTAAGCGCGTACCGATGACTCAAAACGCATCCGTTTCCAACGCAACCGGACCGATCTGTCACACTATTCGTTTTCACCGGATGCGGCGGAAACGCATCCAGTTAAAACGCATAATCTGACATCGGCCTTAGGAAAATAACTATTTCGTCCGAGAACGTAATGTGTTTTCGCCAGATTTCGCCATTTTTATTTTATAAATAAGTTACTGCGATAGCAAAACTAGAATTATTTCTACTTATCGCAGTAATTCTTGTAACAATCTACTGCGATCGAAGTGGTATGATTCACAACGAAGAAAAGGTGACAGTCAAACCACGCCTACCTAACAGTCGCTGTGATAACAGTGAACTGCTATGTGAAACTGCCGCTTTATAGAGTTAAGTTCACATAAATATGTGATGGGAATTTATATTTATTTAAATAATCATGTGTTCTTCTCATTCTTAACGTGCCGTGCCGTTCTGCGTAGGCATCCACCGTACCTTGTGTTGTCAGGTGCAGGTGAGATGCTAGATAGTTAGTATCAATTTATTTTGTTTTAGTAGCATTGCGAAGCATTTCATTGTAGTGGATTCCTGTTCATTACCGAATATTAGGCAGTCATGGCATCTTTTTACGTCCTAGAACTTCCTTATTCCTTACCCTTCTTTACCCTTCCTTACCAGTTTGCTGAAAAGTGTATCGTTTTTCTCGCAATATGTGCTCTAAGTATGCAATCTCCTTATTTTTATAGGATCAAAAAGTTCCATATCCTGGAAGCCCGCTCTTCTTACTATTTCCCCACATCTGACCGTCCATCCATGATATTCTAAGCAATAATATAATCTAAGCAGGTATACAGGGTGTCCCAGACTAATTGAGGCTATATCTCTTAAACGAATAGAGATTTTCGAATAAGACAAAAACTGATATATTCCATTTGTAGTACATTGTAATATGGCGTAGAAAAAATCATCCCCTAAATATTCATCCCTTAGTTACAACCCCTAACTTTAATTTTTTTAATAGCACAGTGTACATTTTTTATAGTTTTGGATGTGGTCTTCGATCGTCTATTCAACACGTTTTTTTAAAAATAAAATCGGTTAGTAAGTAATCAAGAAAAATATAGGTTTATTTTTGATAATTATGTGTTCCAGACTAATTTATCCAGGCTATATTTCTTAAACGAATAAAGATTTTCGAATGAGACAAAAACTAGTATATTCCATTTGTAATACACTTTAATATGGCGTAGAAAAAATCATCCCCTAAATATTCGTCCCTTAGTTACAACCCCGAACTTTAATTATTTTTCATAGCACCCTGTAACTAATGATGAATATGTAGGGGATGATTTTTTTCTACACCATATTAAAGTTTATTACAAATGGAATAGATCAGTTTTTGTCCCATTCGAAAATTTTTATTCGTTTAAGAAATATAGCCTGGATAAATTAGTCTGGGACATATAATTAACAAAAATAAACTGATATCTTCTTGATTATTTACGAACCGATTTTATTTTTAAAAAATGTATTGAATAGACGATCGAAGACCACATCCAAAACTATAAAAAAATGTACAGGGTGCTATTAAAAAAATTAGAGTTAGGAGTTGTAATTAACCTTTAACTACACGCGCTGGCGTATTTTGTACGCCAGATATAAGAATTCTACTGCAAATATATTTAAAACTTTAATTTTTGACCTTGTTTATCTCTCTAACCTATCACTGGAATGTGCTTTACAATTTGGTTTTAGTTTCGTTATAATCGGCGTTCTGGGAAGATCGTAATTTACAGTTTATTATTTGTTGTTTCCAGTGGTGGACAATATACGCCACGATTATATTGACATAAGTCGTAATATGAGTAAATATTTCAATTGTTTTTTAGTCATTATGGCACAAAATGTATTTTTGTTTATAAACAATACTTTTTCTCCTGTAAAAAATCACATTTCAAAAAATTTGTTATTAGTAATTTTATTTATCATGGAATCCAGTTATTCCATGATTCCAGTTATAAATCCCAATTGGCTTACTGAGAAGGAACTCCAAGTATTCACTGATGCCGAATAAGGTTTATAACAAACAACTAAGTGTATTTAAAAAAAAATAAACAAATCCGCTGTTTTTAAGTGTATTTTCTTGTGGCGTATAAAGTACGCCACGCGTGTAGTTATGTTATAACTTGATGCGCGGGTAGTTAAAGGTTAAGGGATGAATATTTAGGAGATGATTTTTCGACGCCATATTACAGCGTATTACAAATGGAATAGATCAGTATTTGTCCCATTCGAAAATCTCTATTTGTTTAAGAGATATAGCCTGGCAAAATTAATCTGGGACACCCTGTATATCATAATATATTAAAAATCCACGAAGAAAATAAAATTCCTGTAGCTGGCTGTATATCATAAATCACAAAAAATACAAGATCCTTTGTAAAAGGTATATTTAAAAGACCCCAATAAGGGTTACATCACAAAACAAAACGTTTTTGGATTAATAGGTAATCCATCGTCAGTGTTAAGCCCTAAAATAGTAAGTATAATCTAATTAAGAATGGACAATGTTATAAAAGTTGACTAAGGCTAAGAATTGACAGGGGCCATACTTACAATAGCATACATGCTTGAGCCACCAAAAAGTTATGGGTAAGAACCCTTTAAAAGTTTCAAGATCTTAAATGATACTACATATTTTTAATAAAACAGATGGATGTTGCAAATATTCTTGGATATAATCCAGGGCAACACAGGACTCTAACCCACGTGGATGTGATATGCAAAAAGTGAACCTCACATATTGAAAATTGAGTGTCAAGTGAACTGGAAGGGGAAAGAACTTTAGAAGTATGCCAGTGACAGATTGTCAATGCAACGTAATGAACTATTTTGTTACTTAAGCCAACGAATTTAAAGTTTATGTTGATGTTGAAAAAATTTCTAACGCCAATATATGGATATTTGATAATGTTTTATTTTCAACATCAACATAAACTTTAAATCCGTTGGCTGAAGTAACAAAATAGTTCATAACGTCGCATTGATAATCTGTCACTGTCATACTTCTAAAGTTCTTTCACCTTTCAATTCAGTCGACACTCAATTTTCAATAGGTATGTGAGATTCATTCCTTGCATATCACATACACGTGGGTTAGAGTCCTGTGTTGCCCTGGGTTATATCCAGGAATATTTGCAACATCCATCTGTTTTAATAAAAATATGTAGTATCACTTAAAATCTTAAAACTTTTAAAGGGTTGTTACCCATAACTTTTTGGTGGCTCACGCATGCATGCTATTGTAAGTATGGCCTCTGTCAATTTAGGTTATACTTACTATTTTAGGGCTTAACACTGATGATGGATTACCTATTAATCCGAAAGCATTTTGTTGTGTGGTGTAACCCTTATTGGGGTCTTTTAAATGTACCTTTTACAAAGGATCTTGTATTTTTTTATATCATGTATTTTATACATATCTTGTATTAAAAATATGGATGAGTATAAGTTAATCCAAATTGTCGATGAAAAAATTGCACCAAATTTAAAAGCTCCTAATTTTTAAAATTATACACGTTAAACTGCACTTCAGCTCTTTTTACGGGTAAAGTTAAAATCTCATTTAAAGTATTATTAGTTTAAACTTACTTTCGACAATCTGGGTATCAGAGAGAGAAGATTAAAACTTACGTAGAGGTGTAATCTCGAATCGAACTAACTAATGTGGTAAAGCATGAACAACTCAATTTTAACTTCTAATGGAGAATTGGAATGGGGATATTCCCATTATCTTCGCATTGTGTTAAGATTTAGTTTAGAATTTTAATCTTACTGTTTTCTTTAAGTTGTTAACAAGGAAGTAAATAAAGTATTTGTAATAATTCTTGTATATACAAAAGTTTTGTAAATCGTTATAAATATTTATAAGGAGGAGGAAATAATTAGGTAAACAACTGAATATGGGTAAATTTACTCTTTATACAACTCCAATATATTTTGCCTCTTTTTTTAGGCATCATTAGGAAAAACTGCAATGAAGATTAGTATGTATTTTTTTCACAAAATGAATTATTAGTAGTATACTTATACAGTATGGCGCAAATGAAAGGAATAAATCCGCTATTTCGTAAACCGGCAACTTTGCGGGAAAATGCCGAAACAGGTCGATTTGTATTTTTAAATTTAAAGGCTATTCAATTTTCTATTCAGTAGTATAAACATTAACATCAATATATAATATATAACAACAATATATACAGGGTGCTTCATCTTATTCGCCTCGGTCTCTGTACGGAGAACCACTTGATATTTTAAAAAAATTTCTTCACAGAAATATACAGGGTCTTTAATACTACAACCTAAAAATAATGTGAATTATACAGGGTGTTCCAAAAAAGAGTGGTATATCAAAGTTATATTTTTTCTTATGGAATGCCCTATATCTGATAACATTATTAAATTGACCTTGAAAAATAAGCTATACTTTCATAAGGGTTCCCTATACCTAAATACAGGGTGTTTTGATTTATTTCGATTTTTATAAAAATGTAAGGTTTTAGAAAAAAATAAATATCTACGAATCTAAGAAGCAGTAACAAATTCTTTCTTGGATCTTAATAATAGACTATTTAGCATACTTAAACAGATGCTTATTGCAACAAAATTTCTTACAGGGTGGTCAAAATATGAGATTGTTCTATTAACAAATTCAAGCTGTAATAACTTACTTATTTTAAATGGAACACCCTGTATCTTACTAGTCTATCGCGTAGAAAATTTAATTGGCTTTCAATTTGTATTAGGGTTTCCTATACCTATCTTTTTACAGGGTGGTCAAAATATTAGATTGTTATATTAACAAATTCAAGCTGTAATAACTCACTTATTTTAAATAGAACACCCTATATCTTACTAGTCTATCGCGCAGAAAATATACTTAGCTTTCAATTCTTATTAGGGTTTCCTATACCTATTTTTTACAGGGTGGTCAAAATATTAGATTGTTCTATTAACAAATTCAAGCTGTAATAACTTACTTATTTTAAATGGAACACCCTGTATCATACTAGTCTATCGCGTAGAAAATTTACTTAGCTTTCAATTCTTATTAGGGTTTCCTATACCTATCTTTTTACGGGGTGGTCAAAATATTAGATTGTTCTATTAACAAATTCAAGCTGTAATATCTTACTTATTTTAAATGGAACACACTGTATCTTACTAGTCTATCGCTTAGAAAATTTACTTAGCTTTCAATTCTTATTAGGGTTTCCTATACGTATCTCCCTTCATTTTTTAAATATTTAAAGATTTCCTAATCTGTAAGCTTTAAAAATTAGAATTAAGTACCTATGTCGTGTTTATGTACAACACATCACCAACACCGGCAATATACTTAGACAAGATACTTTCATTAATAAAATTTTCATTGTTATCATGTAATCACACAGAGTGTTGTATTATTTTAGTTGATTTTGGCCTACATGTGACATTGAATAATATGTTTATATTAAACTGCATACCCTATATTAGATGCCGTATTCTGGAAGATATTTAAATTATATTTCATTCCGTATAAATATTTTCCATATCTTAACCCAACGGTTATTAAGTAAATTTAAGAACACCACTTTTTGTTTGAATCTTTGAATCGTAATTACAAACAATTAAATGTAATGGCTACTTTGACGAAAACGAGCCTATTGTACAAAAATATGTAAAAATGGGTATTTACAGAATAACATGGAATTTATATTTACAGAATAACATGTGTATTGAGAATATTTACATGGAATTGTAGAGATTTTAAATATCTTCCATTATAAAGAATAGAATATCGAGTTTGTCATTTAAAATAAGAACACTCTGTGTGATTAAATGATAATAATGTAAACTTTATTAATGAAACTATCTGATATTTAAGTATATTGGCGGTGTTGATGATGTGTTGTACATAACCACGACATAGGTATTTAATTCTAATTTTTAAAGTTTACAAATTAGGAAATCTTTAAATATTTAAAAAACGAAGGGAGATAGGTATAGGAAACCCTAATAAGAATTAAAAGCTAAGTAAATTTTACACGCAATAGGCTAATAAGATACAGGGTGTTCCATTTAAAATAAGTAAGTTATTACAGCTTGAATTTGTTAATAGAACAATCTAATATTTTGACCACCCTGTAAAAAATAGGTATAGGAAACCCTAATACAAATTGAAAGCTAAGTAAATTTTCTACGCGATAGACTAGTAAGATACAGGGTGTTCTATTTAAAATAAGTAAGTTATTACAGCTTGAATTTGTTAATAGAACAATCTCATATTTTGACCACCCTGTAAGAAATTTTGTTACAATAAGCATCTGTTTAAGTATGCTAAATAGTCTGTTATTAAGATCCAAGATATAATTTGTTACTGCTTCTTAGATTCGTAAATATTTATTTTTTTCTAAAACCTTACATTTTTATAAAAATCTAAATAAATCAAAACACCCTGTATTTAGGTATAGGGAACCCTTATGAAAGTATAGCTTATTTTTCAAGGTTAATTCAATAATGTCATCAGATATAGGGCATTCCATAAGAAAAAATATAACTTTGATATACCACTCTTTCTTGGAGCACCCTGTATAATTCACATAATTTTTAGATTGTAGTATTAAAGGCCGTGTATATTTCTGTGAAGAAATTTTTTTAAAGTATCAAGTGGTTTTCCGTACAGAGACCGAGGCGAATAAGATGAACCACCCTGTATACAGGGTGTCCACACACATTTTTTCTAAATTAAATTAATTGACAAAAAAAGAAAACTCTATGGAGTTTATTTAATTCAAAATACATTTACTACTATCAGAAAACAAGAAAAAATGTTTCTTTGAAAAATAAACATTGCTTTTTGCTTAAATTAAATGTTCAAACTTCCAAAAAGCAGGTGCCTAGCGGGAGCTGGCTTGAATATTGAATTTAAGCGAAGAGCAATGCTTATTTTCCAAATAAACATTTTTTTCTGTTGTCTGATAACAGTAAAAAGTATTTTAAATTAATTAAACTATATAAATTCTTCTTTTTTGTCAATTAATTTAATTTAAAAAATTGTTTATGGACACCCTGTATAAATAATTAAGTTAGTGTTTACATTACTGAATAGAGAATTTAATAAAAATTCGAATGAACTATCACACGACCCATATTCTCATTTAAAAAATCATCGATTACGTAATCACGCCTAAAAGATGACGTCACTCGTGTGATATTTTTGCTAAAATATCATATTTAAAAATAAAAATCGACCTGTTTCGGGGTTTTTCTATGTCGCCGGTTTACGAAATAACGAATGTATTACTTTCATTTGCACCATACTGTATATGTGCTTGTCACGATGTTTGAATTTGAAGCAAATATAAATTAAATTAATAAAAAAAACTAAAATACAGAAATTACATGTCAATGTACACAAATTAAAATTATTGATTAAAATACGTTAAGTCAAATTTTTATAATTGACACAATGAATTGAAGGTAAGTTCTGACATTCATTTGATATAATTTTTTTTTGTTGTTACTAGTTGTAGGGGAGCCCAAGCGGGAATTTTTGCAGTTACTCGAGTGCGTCAGATTATCATATGGGGAGAAACCTGGTACCCTGCAGATGTACCTCTACCATATATAGGCTCTTAACACAGGGGAGTTCGTTAAGGGGGGCCCGAAAAAAAAATCTATCCTTAAATAAACTCGAAATTGTCAGATTGAAATTAGGTAAGTTAAGTACATGCAAAAGAGTGTATATTTCAAAAATCTGACGATTTGAGCCGGACGTAAGGAAATGGGTGAGTCCCAAAATTTCACACGAAAAAAGCGAATATTTCGCGAAATGAATGACAGATCGAAAAACTAAAAAATATGTGCTCAATATCTTTTAAAAATCTATCGAATGATGCCAAACACGACTTCTTACGGAGAGGGGTGGTGAGTAAATTTAATATTTTAAATACGAATCTGTGAAATCGAAAAACTGTGAAATACACTTATTCAATATTTTTAAAAAATCTATCGAATGGCATTAAATACGACCCCCTACGGAGATGGGGTGGGGGGTTACTTTAAAATCTTAAATACGAGCCTCCATTATTTATTGCAGATTTGGATTCCGTACGTAAAAATAAGTAACTTTTATTCGAAACAATTTTTCTACTTATGGATAGATGGCGTTATAATCGGAAAAAACGATTGTTGGAAATGGAAAATTAAATTAAAAATGGCAAGCGCCCACTAAAATGGAAAACTTTACTTAACTTTTTTTGGTTTTAGGACCTACTCTTCACAACTCAAGAGGTCCCCATAACGCTCGAGTGACTGCACATTTAGCATACTTTGCTCCCCTACCATAGAAGTTAGTCAAACTAACCACATATACAGTTGAGTCCCTGAATTTTTACCCGTGCATCATCATTTAAAGCATACGAAATAAGTCGGTGGTAAGTCGGAAATTGAAATTTACTAAACGCAACCGCAAGTGACAGTGACTGGCTGTTGCGTTTAGTAGATTTCAATTTCCGACTTATCATCGACTTATTTCGCATGCTTTAAAGGATGACGCACGTGTAAAGATTCAGGGACTCAACTGTAGAAATCACGCGCTATAAGAAATATTTACTTTAGTCGGCACTCCCCAAGTGCCATGTGTAATTTTATTTTGTAAGTTCAACAATAATAATAATTGTATTAGCACTAGTGGAATAGATTCCTAGTATTGCTCAATGACTTGGTTAAACGTTGAGTTTACTGGAAACCAATAAAACCAAAGTTAAACGATTTTAAAACAAAGTCGTAGTGAAATACAATAAAGATAATTGAATTTTGTATAACAAACGACTGGTTAAAAATATCTTAAATTATTACCCTTTCTGCAAAATAGCAATAAATACAAAATAAGTGGGCAAAATAAGCCTGTTTTTATTCAATGGTTTTCAGCCACTTTGGTTGCACTTTTGGTTCCACCAAAATTATTACAACATACTTAAATCGTTCACCAAATTTCATTAAAATCGACCTGATAGATTTGGCAGAATAACTTTGCAATCTAATTTTTTTTAAATTAAAATTTTTTAAAAGCTTTCTGAAGAAAAAGTGACCATTTAGAAGTTTGCTAATTTTTTTACATATAAAGAGGTTCTCTACCTATCGAATACACTTTACAGAATTAAAATCGGATCATGTAAGCGGCCTCGGCACTGTTTTAAGCTTATAAACAATTTTTGGCTTATAAACAAATACAGTGAGGACGTTTGGGTTGGCATAAATTCATTTTCTCGAGAATAGACGTCTCTGGAGTTTAATCCCGAAACAGGTCGATTTCTATTTTTAAATTCTAATTTTTTGGTATATATATCATACTAGTGACTTCATCCATCTGGGAGTGATGACGTAATCGATGACTTTTTTAAATGATAATAGGTCACGTGTGATGGTTCAATCGAAAAGCTATTCAAATTTTGTATTCACTATCTAATATAAACATATTTACATAAAGTTTGAATTCAAATTTTTTTTTTAATTAAATTAATTTCAATATTTAGATTACGCCACTAGTATGATATTAATGCGAAAAAATTATAATTTAAAGATAAAAATCGCTCTGTTTCGGAATTTACCTTTAGAGTCGCCCATTCTCAAGAAAATGAATTTATTCCAACTCAAATGTCCTCGCTGAATTTGTTTATAAGCCAAAACATTGTTTATAATTTTAAAACAGTGCTAAGGACGCTTAAATAATCCGATTTTAATTATGTAAAATTTATTAGATAGGTAGAGAACCTCTTTACATGTAAAAAAAAATAACAAACTTCTAAATGGTCTACTTTTTGTTCAGAAAGTTTTTAAAAAATTTTAACTTTTTTAAAAAAATTTAGATTGCAAAATTATTATGCAAAATCCATCAGTTAGATTTTAATGAAATTTGGTGGACGGTTTAAGTATGTCGTAAGAATTTTTTAAGCGAATTATGAAGGTTCTAGGTGCAACTAAAGTGGTTGAAAAACATTGAATAAAAACAGTCTTTTCGCCCTCTTATTTTCTATTTGTTGGTATTTTTCAGAAAGAGTAACAATTTAAGACATTTCAAACCAGTTTTATATTATACAAAATTCAATTTTCTTTATTTTCTTTCCCTACGACATTGTTCCAAATTGAATCGTTTTAAAGTTATAAGCAATGAAAGTAGAAAAAAATCGATATCTTTCGAAATTTTTAAATATTTAAATTGTTTTATAATGTTCCGGGCATATTTGAGAAGGAGGATAAGTCAATTATAATTATTGAAGTTGTCACCTACGTAGCTTTATCTGCAAAAATCCGAATGCCACCTCTCACATCCACCTCAAAACAGAGCCGCCCTAATCTATATGGTTTGGTCTATTTGTTCCCTTTATCCATTTTAAAACCTCACCACGAGTTGAGAAATATTATTAGAAAAAATTCATAAATACAATCAAATGCGAATCCAACTCGAAATATTTCTGTTTACTTTACAATAATTGTGTAATACTTCAAATATAATTGCTTGCTATTTACATTAATTCTTGTAATTCCAGCCTTTTTCTTGTATAAGCAAAAATATAGTTCCCTCCGCTTTGAAATAACGATTTATGGCCCATTGTGGCGTTAAGTGCCCTCGACATTCAAAATTTTATTTCCGCTCCCTGTCCGGAAACATAAAATTTAAATAAACAGAAGAAAATATTCAAATGCAAAGCAAAATGTATGTCAAGCAAATTAAGCGGGATTGTGTACAAACCTTCTCGTAAAATATCGGCCGATATCTTTCTTACTTTCTCAAAAGCCCAAAAGCTGCTTACTAAGGAAAATGGACTTCATTTACAAAGTGCAAGAATGAAAATCAAACAATTCACTCGACATAAATTACGGGGAAACACTTGAGTACCCAGTTTTTGTTAACTTAGTTTTCCCATAAATTATTCATTACTGACAAAATTTCCATTGTTTTCCCTAATGCATTTTAGTCTTGTCAGGATAAGGCGAAATACACTGTTTTGAAAATCTCAAGATGATTATGCATAGTCGTCGAATAACGATTTTCCACGAAATATACCTTGCGAAAAATTGTGTGAAAAGATATCAGTTTATTATAGCAATATAATTTTATTTTGTTAATCCCTAAAAAAAAAAGTTTTGTTTTCCAAATTTTCTGAAACTATCAGTACTAGTCCGTCCGCTATAACTTTTCCCATGCGGTACGACTCATTTTCAATCAAATTAAATCAAAACAGAAAGTGAAACGTACGCCGATATGTGTAGTACATATATAGTATACAGTATACAAAATGTATAATATACACATCGACGTTCATTTCAATTTATGTTTTGATTTAATTTAATTGAAAATGAATCGTACCGCATGGGAAAAGTTATAGCGGACGGACTGTAAGTATGTTTTAGTATTAAATATTCTACTTTAATAAATAAGAACTATTTTGCTGAAGATCTCATGTATTTTTTTTAAATACCGTGCTAGAATTTTATATATAAAGCAAAAGTAAATTATTAATAGTTTTACGTTTAACATCAACGAGCAGAACAATAACTACATATTATATTGGCACAGTTAGTTTATTTTGTATGGAACATAAAAAAACACAGAATGCATAATCCGAAATTCGAACTGCCTTTACGTATAAGTATAATATACACATTAAGTGATTCATGACATACCAAACCATAATGGAAAAATAAAACCATACAATAATAAATACATTCTTCTCTATCATGCTACCAAAAGCAGTTTTAAAATGTCATGTTTAGACAAACCTGTCTCAACATTTTTTAAATCTAAATTACGTGTTTGAATTGTGACATTGACATTTGATTCAGTTCTTAAGTTTGATTGGTTTCATCCCAAATACTATATCCAGTAAACCAGTTATCCAAACTTTCTTGTCTTAACTTACTTAAAAACTTTGGAATTGGGTGTACCTGTACCTATATTATGATCGAAGCTGTTTTATGATGACTCCGAAAAGCACTACAGGTCATAAACAATTGGTTTGTTGCACAGTTTCCAAGTATTGAGAATATCCATTTGATAATTGTGGAACTCTGTATTAAATTTAAGGGTCTAGTGGATTTGTGCCACATGTTTTGGACTCACATTTGGTAGTCCCCAAAAAGCGTTTGCTGCCTACAACGATCAAATGAGCTATTGTACATACTCATTCGTCTATCTGATACTAAAAATATAAATTTAAAGGAAGTTACAGTTCATAAAAAATAGAAAAATGCAAATACTAAATGTTGGGTCATATTAACACATTTATTTTAAATTAATTTTGAGCATATTAAAAATAGGGAAAAAACAATATTGTTTTTATGCATTTTTTAAACAACAAATTAAGTAACAAATCTTTAACCACACAACTACAATATCTGGAAGGATAAAAGCAGCAACGATCCCCAAACAGACTGAAGTCAAACTAAATCTATTTGTAGTTTAAAAATACATTTTAAAAGAATACTCTTTGTCAAAAATACCTTGAATTTGACCTTGACTGTTGTGCCCGCCTACATGGAAAACGAAGTCAAAACTATCTCAACTCGTCTCGTTGGTACACTCTTTGCACTTCTTTAGTGATATACTTCAGTCAGGTAACATTCCTTTCTCACTTAATGAACAAAGATAATTGCAATTCCGAAACCGGGCAAATCAAACGATAAGCCAGAAAACTACCGCCCCATAGCTCTACTCAGCATGGTTTATAAACTAATAGAAAAGCTTCTCCTCAACGGAATTAGTCACAGGATACTAGAAAATGTCCCCATTGAACAAGCTGGCTTCCGCCCTCATCGAAGCTGTACGGACCAAGTGCTGTCATTAATAACTTTTGTGGAAGCTAGTTTTCAAAAGAAACAAAAGGCAGCAACAGTATTTATAGATCTAACAGCAGTATATGATACTGTTTGGAGACATGGATTAATATATAAACTGGCCCGTATTATCCCCTGCAGAAAGATAATTAACTTCATTGACAACATGCTGACAAACAGAGCCTTCCAGGTTATAATGGGAAAGGAGACGAGTAGACAGATGAAACTTAACAATGGCCTTCCACAGGGTTCTGTGCTTGTCCCTTTACTTTTCAGCCTCTATATTGCTGACATGCCTGAAACCGAATCTCGAAAGTTTGGATATGCTGACGACTGGACCCGTGTAACAAGCCACCAATCTTTAGAAACTACAGAAATTACTCTCACGAATGACTTATCCATCCTCAGCGAATACCTTAAGCAATGGAGACTACAACCAAGTACTTGAAGTATCAGCTTTTCGTCTCAAGAACAAGCTGGCAAACAGAGAATTGCGAGTGTATTTTAATAACAAGCTGTTGAAACACAATAAATACCCGAAATACCTTGGGGTTACTCTAGACAGAACGCTCACATTCAGAGAACACCTGACGAAAACAGCAGCAAAATTGGAAACACGCAACAATATAATTCAGAAACTCTGCGGCACTACATGGGGGTCCACAGCATCAACTTTAAGATCCTCTGCTCCTGACCTGATATATCCGGTGGCAGAATACTGTGCACCAGTGTGGCTAAATAGCAGGCACGCCCACCTGGTCGACATCCAACTAAACCGTGCTATGCGTATGATAACAGGCACAATTGAGCCCACCCATACAATGTGGCTACCTACCCTTAGTAATATATCACCATCCAACCTACGCCGCGAATATATATTGGTTAAAGAATATAACAAAATATTGGACAGTCGCCAGCTTCTAGTCCACAACGACATCCCCGATATTCTTGGAAACTGTCTCCAATCCAGGTTATCCCCTCTAAAATCTGATCAAGTGCTGGAGTCATCCAACTTTGACTTAAATACCCGATGGAGAGAAGATTGGGAAAGTAAGACAGATCCGCATTACCATAGTCTACCGGACATCATACGAAAACATAGCGAATTTGAACGTCCCCGTAATATTTGGGCAGCCCTTAATCGAATTCGAACAAACTGTGGAAGATGCGCCGACTCCCTCTAGAGATGGGGTAAACTTCCCTCGCCTTCTTGTGACTGCGGCGCTGCAAGACAGACGATCAGTCACATTGTTCAGGACTGCCCACGCAGAGCATACACAGGCGACCCTATAGACTTTGTAATGGCAACCGAAGGGTCAATCGAATATATCGTTGGTGATACGGCAATACGTCCTATGTCAAAAATTAAAAATTTTCAGGAGATGCTAAAAACATGATATTTGGAAAATTCTTCAAAACTGTTATATTATTTTATGGTATTATTGTCTTGTTTTTTGGAATATATTGAAAATAATAATACCTATCTTTAAGGCATTAATGTGGAAAGAGTTACGACCACATAGAACGTGTTGCGATAAATAGATATTACCCATATAGGTAAGGTTGCTGACATAGAACCCATTGCAAATGATGTGGCCTAAGTTAAAATAAACCCAAAGATTAAAAGAGAAACGGAAATAAGTAAGTAGAAGTAATCTTTACTTATTACAAAACATGTGCAAATAAAAAACTAAGTTTAGCTGTTGGTGATATTAACATAAACTATGCAAAGAGGTAGATGAATTTAGGCATCGATGTGGTTATTATAGAAAGGGTGCCATACTAAAATGGCGATCACCATCGCGAAGACTTCTCGATCTTCTGCAATATGGAATAGTTGTCCTGTATTTGACATCTTTAGTCCATTCGCGAATGTTTTTTAATCGAGAAACTTGTTTTCTTCCTATGGTGATGATTACCTGGTATAGTCGGTTCGCTAAACTCAGACACAACTGGCTAGTGATTTTAGTCGGTAATTTTTTTATTTTTGGCCAATTTTGATAAAATGGGCAAAATTACTAACTATTTAGTAATTATTAACTATTTAGTAATAATTTTTTTTGCCAATTTTACCAAATTGGCAAAATTACTTACTAAAATCACTAGCCAGTTGTGTCTGAGTTTAGCGAACCGACTATATTAATGATTTCATTTATTGTAAATGAACAAATTTTAATGTTTCTATGGGTAATGGTGCTTGAATATAAGAGTGTTTTATTTGGTGAGATGTTCAATTGCATGGGTCTTCTAGGCACATCTGACCATTCCATGCTAAAATCAGTTTTATATTTTATTATACGTTCCACTGTATCATAGTGACGTCCCACGAGATCACTAACGCATAGATCACTTTTTTTATTTCCAGGAAATATTCTGCGAAACTCTGCAGTACAGTGATTCAACTTTTGGCAAGCTATTGGGAAATTCTGTTACTCCTTTTCCTTTTTTCTTCTACTTACTTTTGGTTTTATGCTGGTTTTTTTATATTTTCCGTCGCAGTTTTTCTGAAAGCCCAGGTACGATTCACTCTTAAGCCTAGATAAAGCATTTTTTGCACGTTTCCACTTAGTTGGATCACCCTTCCCTCTCCTTGGACGTTTTTTTCTGACGGCCATTGCTAGTTGCAACTATAAATAAATCACCAGTAACAGGATCCAACTCTTCTTTAGTAGAGCTATAATCCGATAGAGCGGAATGCAGGCTAATATCATCAGGAGTATTCTGAGCCAGCTAGGTTCTGGATCACTCTATACACTTTCGTCAGATAAATCTTTAGATCTGAATTTTTTTTCAGTTCTCCGGTGTTCTCATCTAGGATTGCCTGCTGATGTTAATCTAGAATCTAGAGCCAAACTAACCAATTTCCTAGCTCGATTCATATTTGACATTATACGCAGGTACCTTTCAATATTTATCTATTTTGCTAGCTGCACTCTCAACACTACCTTTAACCAAAATACATTGTCACATAGAACATTTATTGCAGTCAGTCAAGCCGCCCGGCCGACTTATAACGTTTTGCAATAGCTTTAAAATCTAGTTTGTAATCGGATAAATCAAGGTCATAATAACGCTGTTGGTTAGATAAACCAAATAACCGAAATTTTTGACATAGGACGTATTGCCGTATCACCGACGATATAAAAAAACTGGACATCTGTTTGTGATGCATTGTGTAATGCTTAAATCTAAATATATTCTGTGATGTACTTAAGCCATACGCCAAAAAAAACTTTTTTGCAACAAGTTTATAGTATGTGACATTATTCTGTAAAGAAAATTATCAAATGGAAACCGTTTTCAAAACATTATGCGTTGTAAAAAAACGATACAAAAAGTATGTAGGTATCTGTAGAATGCATGATGATAAAAAGATTTCGGTAATTATTTCATAATAATAAAGTATCTTGGTCCAATGCTATTTAAATGCATTAATTTTTCTCGAATCCTGAGAAAACTAATAGGTATTTTTGAAAAATTTAAACCCAGAATCAAAGACTACATTATTACCGAGGACCGAAAGTCCCTTAGAATAAACAAAAAACTTCTTTGAATTAAATATTTGAAATTAAAAATCACTGTAACTTATTAAAATAAACATTTTAGAATTTTTCAGGAACTTTCGGCCCTCGGTAATAATGTAATCTTCCATTCGGCGCTTAAATTTTTCAAAAATATTTATTAATTTTCTCAGAATTCGAAAAAAATGAATGCATTTAAATATCATTGGACAAAGATTTTGCGCCTATTCCCTTAAATATTAGGTGATATATATTTTTTTAAATGTAGAAACGTGCGATCTACTTAATTTTGTTTTAAATAAAAATTACTTTGGAAAAAAATATAATTTGACTACATAAAAGATAATATTTAATTTTTAACTTACCACAAAAGATGGGAATAGAATTAAAGATCAAAAGGTTCTTCTTCTATCTTCGAACTTCGAACTTTATATTATGAAAAATAATATGAATTATAATTTATCTGGCGTGGACTCTCTGGAAAATACCAGTTCGAAGATAGAAGAAGAACCTTTTGAACTTTAATTCTCTTCCCATCTTTTGTGGTAAGTTAAAAATTAAATTATCTTTTATGTAGTCGTTATATTTTTTTCCAAAGCAATTTTTATTTAAAACAAAAATAAGTAGATCGCACGTTTCTACATTTAAAGTAAATATATATCACCTAATATTTAAAGGAGTAGGCGCAAAATCTTTGTCCAATGCTATTTAAATGCATTATTTTTTATATGATTTATATAATTTTAAATGATTCATAAGAAATTTTCTTCGAAGCACTTGTATATCGGGTCGTTGCATTTCTAATTTTCCTGTTATTATTCACTTACTTCAATCAAAATTCATATCCCTCACCACTTTTCTCCAAATTTTCATGTGAACCCGTAAAAAATATTGTCTTTACCGTTGTTTAAATATATTTTGTTCCGGTCCATCTGGGAGTCTCTAATTTGAAGCCGATTAGCTTCCCCTCTGATTTAGATGGCAATACCTTCCCCTTTCCTGTCTATCGTTTATTGATAAAAATCTAAACCACCTCCTCTCCAATGTTAAAGCCTATGTTTTCTATAATATCTAAAATAACAAACGACATCAATTTTACATTAAAAAATTAGATCAACCACCATCCAATTCCCCCTTTGATTATTCACCCTCCTCAAAACTAACACATATTTAACAAAATTCTATAAATACAAAACACCTAAAAAACTCAGGATAAAACATAAAAGCATTTTTTTAAATTATACAAAATAATTACTTTGATCAAGTATTATACATCGATGCTTCCAAGTGTGATTTGGGGGTTGACTGTTCAGTCACCTCAAAACAATCTCATTTCCGCTTCTTTTATTCCTCTTTTGTACGCTATACTGGAAATTTTTTTAGTGTCTTACAGGCTTATATTTTATGTATTCACGAATTATTTACCTATCATTCCCTTGTCCAAAATATCTATCACTCTTACCACCATCCTTTTACATTAAACAACAAGATTATATTTCTATAGTTTCCATCTCGCATTGGTATACCTGGCTATAAACTGTTAGATCAGCATGCTAAAACGGCTTACAACATCATTCTTTACATTAAACATTAAGATTACTTTTTCTATAGATTCCGTCTCACATTAGTGTATCTGGCAATAAACTCATAGATCAGCATGCTAAAACGGCTTCAACATATACTACGTCAACACCTCACATACAAATTTGCAAAGATTTACAGGTTTATGTAGATTCACCAGGAGATTATGGAAAACACACTGGACCTCCTTAAGGGGGGAAAGAGGTTTAGGAACCCGATTTTTCATGTTTTCTTGAGAATTTTTTTTAGGTAGAAAAAATTTTTTTTTGCAATTTTGGGACCATTTTATGCATATTCTAAGGTATATGTACAAATTTTTTTAAGTTATTATATTTAAAAATAGAGCAGTTGTTGGCCGCAACCCATGGACGTTCGACTCAGGAACACGTCGCTTGCGTGACATGTAGAAGTCGTAATTTCCGCCTAAAATCAAAAGTCCAAAAATTTTTACGTTTATTACAAGTTTCTCTTCGAAATGAACCTCAAATCGGCATTTGAAAAATTACGCAAGTTTGAAAAAAAAACATCAATTTTTACCGTCTTTTTTTTTCAGTTATTTGCCCTTAAAAATGCACTTAAAACCGATTTGAGGTTCGTATCGAAGACAATTTAATAACGCACAATAACTACTTTGGTTTTTTAAAATTAGTTCATTATTTTTTGAGCTAGACGTCACGCAAGCCGAAAAAAAGTCGTTTCGAGAAAAACACGTTTGAAAAAAATGTCATAGATTGCGCTCTAGGCGAGCTCGCTCCGTATAATTCTTATAACTTGGGAAGGACTTCGAATTTTGCTTTGAAATTTTCAGAACACATTCTTGAATAGTAATACTATCGATTCATGCTAGTTCCAAAAATTTGAAATTTTGAAACCTCTAAACCTACTTCCCCCTTAAATACATCGTTCCGTGCAACCCAGCCCTCATTGTACTCGTATAAACCACTTTACGCTGGCCTCTCTAACACAGGGGAATCTCTAGATAAAACCTTACAATTACACGAATAATCCGTATAGGCCACACCAAACTAACACAAAGCTTCCTGATGACATCAGATGTCCGGCCTAGCTGTCAAACATGCCAACTAACAGTGAAACACATTGCTATTATACTTCTTGTAATGTTGTTTACTTGAATAATAATATTCAATACATACTAGAAGAACTTAAAACATAAATCAGACTCACCACAATTATCATCCAAAAATACACCAAGATAATTTGGATACATAAGTAGAAGAAGAAAAGACAAAGCGGACAAAAAATTCAGAGCTTCTTTTGCATCTCCAACAATTTTTTTGAACGAAACTTATGAACAATTTTTCCGTCTGCAGAACAAAACCATACAATTGTCACTTTGAAGTTTTCGCTAACCAAATTTTCGATAATTTCTTCACCTTCTTCTTTTAAACTGGACCGCTGATGGGGACATTTCGGGCCCTCTTGTCAGTAAACCACTCAGCTAATGCCTGTTCGAGTGACTCTTGATTTAATAACCAGTAAATGGAATCGTTTCGTGACCTCTAAATTATATTCCATAGACCGTGATATTCGTATAACCGGTATTCGGATAACCGGGCCCTAACCGGGTAAGAAAACCAACTAACTTGAGAATTAAATATTATTAAATAGTCGCAACTATTCAAAACTTTTTTAATATTCCACACTTGAACAGACTTGTGTGTGGAACGAGCTTTGGCAAAAACCGTTTATCATGTAATATACATTTTCGAAACAAAGTTTTAGGGGCAAAGAAAATGAAGGGATAAGTGGGTCGATAAATCCACGCCACTGAATTTTTGAAGTGGAGCGATGTTCTCTCCAAACTAGAGTTCTATTTATCTTTCTTTCATAATTAGATGCAAAGTTTGTTGAAGTTGAAGTCAACAGGCAAGGAGAGTCGTGACTCCAAATGGGGTTTTATGATCCTGATACTGAAAACTTCCAGATTTTCCTTCATGCAGAAATTAATAAAAGGGATTTTTATTTCTTTTCTTTGAAACTTCTTTGTAACTCTTTCTAGCAAAGTACTTCCTCTACTTTTTTCACAGCCGGCTATTTAGTTCGTCAACTTTTTATAAAGTCATTCGCTACATTTTCGTAAAGTAAACTTGCCTTAAAAATTGAAGCAGCTAATCCTAAAATTATTTTTATCAATGTTAATTACAGGAGTATTAGAAAGTACAACCGTAGGATAGGAAGTATACGAATAGAGGTTGGCTGTTATCATGAAAACAAATAATAAAACCCAGGAAACGAAGCAATTAAAAGTAGAGCAAGTCAATAAAAAAGGTGTACCATCTCGTCGATATCGAAATTTTTACTGCGTTATGATTTTTTTATTAACATTTAACCCGCCAGTGGTCGCTATATGAGATTTTCTCTCACGGCTTCAGAAAATTGCGCACAACTTTTTTTCTGGGAAATTATACGCGCTGTAGATCCTTCTAGTCTCCTAACTATCATCCCTCGACAATCTAATAGACTCGTCCGATAGTGACTTAGTTTACTTAGTATCACGTATCACCACAGTATAAAAGGGACAGTAGAACCACTCTCCGAAAAATTGGAAGTAAAATCTGTAGTCGCGCATGGCGACCGCGCAATGTTCCTAGTCGCTTTTGCCCCACTCTCGCATTGCTAGTCGCATAGAAACGTACGGATTTTAACAGGGAAAACCCGCATCCACCACTGGTGAATTATCAATTGCGTACTGCCGGCATTACTTCTTGAGATCAAAGTGCCGACAGAGAATTGGTTTTACTGTCCCTTTTTATACTGTGGTATCACCATATTGTTGAGTCAGTGCGATTCATGTGAGAGATTCTCTCATCAAGCAACCACCGGCGTCACCAACAGCGTATAAAAATTAATTTTATTTTTCCACATAAAACCTAAAATGTAAATATACTTTTATGATGTAATATCCGTGGATGTGGTCGATAATATGAAAATCCTATATTCTGTTTCACGGGTTAGTTGTAAATGGTCACTTACCATATATTTTTCAATGTTAAATATTGGCAGCATAAATAGTCACATTTTATATAAAGATAATAATAGTAAAAGAGAAAAACGTCGACGTCGTGTCTTTTTAAAGTAAATGGCTTTATCGTTGATGAAACCTTATCTTTTGTGTAAAATTTTGTAAAGAAAGGCAAAAGTTGGATATGTGAGAGAAAATTTCACGCGAGATCACTCGCGTGGTTAGCACGCGACCAAAAACAACCTACCTAGCGACCAATGCCGGGTTAAGCAACAAAGTGACTTTTTAAATTAGCTTATTTTTATTTTTTTTTAATTAACAAATGTTTATAAATAAAAAAGTTATTGCAAGTTAAACCCGAAAGTCAGCAATTTTTTTTAAATTGACCAAATTTCAACTCTTAAGAGTTTAGAGGCAAAATTTCGGGTCACTGTTTTTTAAATGCAATAATGTTTTTTCGAATCCCGAAAAATCTAATAGTAGGGGAGGCAAGGATCCTAAATTTGCAGTTACTAAAGCGTTACGGGAACCTATTGGGTTGTGAAGATTAGGTCCTAAAACCAAAAAAAGTTACGTGAAGTTTTCATTTAAGTGGGGACTTTCCATTTTTTAATTTAATTTTTCATTTCCAACTATCGTTTTTTAAGATTATAGCGCCATCTATACATTATTCGCGCAGCAGCCGATAGAGAGAGGTTTCAGGAACTTGTAAACATGATGACGGCCATCGTCTGAACACGCCACCTGAAGAAGAAGAGAAGATCCATAATTCGAAAAAATGTCTCGAATAGAAGTTACTTATTTTTAGGTAAGGAATCCAAATCTGCAATAAAAAATGAAGGCTCCTATTTCAAATTTTAAAGTAGGTAACCCTCACCCCACCTCCGTGGATGGTCGTATTCGGTGCCATCGATAAATTTTTCCAAAATATTGAATACGTGTATTTTTCAGTTTTTCGATGTTCATCTTTTAAAATATCGAGGGGTTCCTATTTAAAATTTTAAATTAATCCCCCCCGACACTTCTCTCCGTAGGGGGTCGTGTTTGGTATCATTCGATAGATTTTTGAAAAGTATTGAACATGTATATTTTAGTCTCTCGATCTGACGTTTATTTTGCGAAATATATCGCTTTTATTGTGAAACTTTGTGACTCATACATTTCCTTACGCTCAAATTGTCAAATTTTTGAAATATACACTGTTCTGCATATACTTAACTTAAATTACCTTAATCTGACGATTTCGAGTTTTTTAAAAATAGACGAACGCCCCTGTATTATACAGGGTACAAGGTTTCTCCCCATGTGATTTTCTGACGCGCTCGAGTAACTGCAAAAATCCCCGCTTAGTCTTTCATACCATAATAAAAATTTTTGCAAAATTTAAACGCAGACTAAAAGATTACATTATTACCGAGAGTCGAAAGTCCCTGAAAACTTCTATAATGTTTATTTGAATAAGTTACAGGGGTGAAAAACTAAGAAAAGAATAGTGTGATTTTTAGTTTCAAATATCTCGTTCAAAAGAAACTTTTTGTTTATTCTAAGGGACTTTTATCCCTCGGTAATTGAGTAGTATTTCATTCCGCGATTATATTTGTCAAAAATATTTATTAGTTTTTTCAGGATTAGAAAAAAAATGCCATTTAAAAAGCACTGGCCCGAAATTTTGCGCCTACGCTCTTAATGTTTATAAACAATTGCACTGTTAGAAAAAAATTTGAAAATATATACGGTTCTGTGGGTCGTTTTTTAAATTTTTTGAAAAATTAAAAATTAATATAATTTTTTAAAAACATGAAAATTTATGTGTTTCTTAAATCTCAAAGAAAATCTTATGAAGAGAATGAAAAAAAATCTTTTTAAATATTAACTAGGCACCTGTGAAGCTTTTTAAAAATGGTTTTTTTTTCCTCAAATGGGACAAACGAATAGAATTGTTTAGAAACTCAACCGATTAGGACCATCTGTTGCACATATAGTAACTACATAAAAACTCATATTGTGAAGTATGTTTATATATATAATTATAAAAAATTGAAAATTAAAAAAAATTCTTATTTTGGGCTTTATTCTGCAATACCTTTTTTTAAGCAATTTTTAAATTTGGAAATTTTCTTTTTAAACAGCGTATTAAAAGTGTTTTCAAGAAAATCTTGTGCCGAACGTTTCCATAGACAAAGCGTATTTTTTTCACAATATTCAAATGAATAAAAAAAATCTCATTCTCTTAATTTTCAATAAAAAAACATGACGCATCTAAAATTTCGATACCCACGAAATGGTACACCTTCTCTATTGACTTCTTCCAGATATTCTAGTTAAGAAATAGCGGCCAGTAACTTTTTCGTTTTTTTAAGTGCTTTTTCGGGTGTGTTTCCTGGGATATTCCGCTACTTTTTTCAGTCGGCTGTTTAGTTCGACAACTGTTTAACCCGGCATTGGTCGCTAGGTAGAATGTTACGCGAGTGGTCGCGCGTGAGATTTTCTCTCACATATCCAACTTTGCCTTTCTTTACAAAATTTTACAAAAAAGATGAGGTTTCATCAACGATAAAGCCATTTGCTTTAAAAAGACACGACATTTTTCTGTTTTATTATTATCTTTATATAAAATGTAGCTATTGATGCCACCAAAATTTACCATTGAAAAATATATGGTAAATGATCATCTACAACTAACCCGTAAAACAGAATTAGGATTTTCATATTATCGACCACATCCACGGCGCCTTTTATTACGTCATAGAAGAATATTATTTTAGGTTTTAGGGGGAAAATAAAATTAATTTTTTGCATGATTGATCATTTTTGACTGTTTACCGTGACAGATTTTAGGTCAGTAGGTGACATTTACTAGCAACTCGACGGTAAGTAATCCAACTCGACGGTAAGTACTCCAACTCGACGGTAAGTAATTCACTTACCGTCGAGTTAAAAAATCTCTTAATTTTAATTTATTTTTTGAAAGAATAAAGAAAACTAACGAATTATATATTAATATTGAAACTTATGGTAAAATTTGTTAAATTATTTAATGAAATCCCACTTGTTTGGGCTGTGGTTTCACTTCTAACAGAAACTCCTGCAGAATCGCATACGTTAGTAGTATCCAACATTTTTTCTCTTCAAATACGCGATCAAAGTTGAAAACTTGGAAATATCAATGCCATCATAAAGAAAAACGGTGGACTTAATCACTGAATATCCTGCCCAGAGGCTTCCAGGAGCTTTCAACTGCATATGTCGTTGAACGAAATATGCCAATAGAGTCTTTTCTTCGATTCTTAAATTCTTGCCTTCGCACCATTATTTAAAACTTTGGTAGGTATTTTGATAACGGATTTTGGATTTTTCGAGAATAATTGCGGAACACCCTTTTTCACAAGCCCGTTCAATTTCTTCAAATTCACTTTCGCTCATATTTTAATTTATAATAATCAAAATAGTACTTAAAATTATTGACAACTAAATAAAAACTCAATTCTCCATTGTTGTTATGCACCCTAGTTACTACCTAACAACCAAAGTATCTATCTTAATAAAATGAATGAAACTAGTCAATATGAGGAAAATGTTTAACTTTATAATCAATATGACGAAAATGTTTAACTTTATAATTTATAATGGTATCAATCGTGCAAAAAACGTTATAAGCATGTCGAACGTTAAGGGTAACCGATCTCAGACAATAATTGGAGTCGTCGCTCCGCTCCTCCTCCAATCAATTGTCTTCGATCGGTATAAAACCCTTACCGTTCTCCATACTTAATATACTATTTATACACAGTTGGTGACGCCGGTGGTTGCTTCATGAGAGAATCTCTCACATGAAGCGCACTGACTCAACAATATGGTGATACTAAGTAAACTGAGTCACTATCTGAGCGGACGAGTCTATTAGATTGTCGAGGGAGGATAGTTAGGAGACTAGAAGGAACTACAGCGCGTACAATTTCCCAGAAAAAAAGTTGTGCGCGATTTTCTGAGACCGTGAGAGAAAATCTCATATAGCGACCACTGGCGGGTTAAAAAGTCACTTATAGTCTAAGAGCTAGTGAACCCTCTGACTAACGGTCGTCCTGTAAGGCTAGAAATGCCTAGTGATAATTCATAGCACACCATGACCTGGCAGGCATCAGCCGTGCACGTATATCTACCAGGTGAATCGAAAAGTGCAAATTTAGGGGGTAAAATAAACTTTCTCCTGTAAAGTTTAAATTTAAGTATGTGTTTGAATAAGTCATTTGGAAGAAATGTGTAAAATGACAGGCGATTCTGAAGAGCATAAGATCTTGCCAGGCGAGGGGAAAGATTAGGGGTTTTTCCTAAATTTTTTTCTTGCATCGAACAAAGTTTTTTTAGTTTTTTTGAATCATTCCAAACAGAAAAGGTCTTCAGTGATTTTTTTTCTTAGGTTAATAGTTTTTTTTATATAAGCGATTAAAAATTTTGAACATTTCGAAATCGGCTATTTTTAACCCTAAATCGGACATTTAACTAAAAATTTCAATGTTGCCAAGGTAGGTAGATATTCTTTAAACATTGATTAATGAAATCCCGAAGAGTTTTTTGCAATACAATATCGAAAACCCCTTTGTTTTTAATTGCTAATCAAGCGGGCGCGACACTGTAGTATAAATGAGGACGTTTGAGTTTGCATAAATTCATTATCTCGAGAATGGGCAAATTTGAAGAGAAATCCTCAGACAATTTTTATTTTTAAATTAGGGCTTTTTGGCATATATTTAATACTAGTGACATCATCCATCTGATCGTGATGACGTAATCGATGATTGTTTTAAATGAGAGTAGGGGTTGTGTGATTGCTCATTTGAAAGGTTATTTTATTCTCTATTCAGTAATATAAACCTTAACATAATTATTTATACAGGGTGTACACACAATTTTTTGCTTCCTTTTGTCTAAAATAATTTAATAAAATTTTTTTTTGTACACCCTGTATAAATAATTATTTTAATGTCTATATTACTGAATAGAAAATTAAATATACTTTCAAATGAGCTATCAAACAACCCCTACTCTTATTTAAAAAAATCATCGATTACGTCATCACGCCTAGACGGATGACGTCACTAGTATTATATATATATATATATATATATATATATATATATATATATATATATATATATATATATATATATATATATATATATATATATATATATATATATATATATATATATATATATGCCAAAAAGTCATAATTTAAGAATAAAAATCGACCTGTCTGAGGATTTCTCATTAAATTTGACCTTTCTGGAGATAATGAATTTATGCAAACTCAAACGTCCTCACTTATATATACAGTGTCGCGCCCGCTTGATAAGGAATTAAAAAAAACAAAGGGGTTTTCGATATTGTATTGCAAAAAACTCTTCGCGATTTCATCAATCGATGTTTAACCCGCCAGTGGTCGCTATATGAGATTTTCTCTCACGGTTTCAGATAATTGCGCACAACTTTTTTCTGGGAAAATATACGCGCTGTAGTTCCTTCTAGTCTCCTAACTATCCTCCCTCGACAAATTAATAGACTCGTCCGCTCAGATATTGACTTAGTTTACTTAGGACCACCATATTGTTGAGTCAGCGCGCTTCATGTGAGAGGTTCTCTCATCAAGCGACCACCGGCGTCACCAACTGTGTAT
Organism: Diabrotica virgifera virgifera; assembly: GCF_917563875.1. NCBI lineage: Eukaryota > Metazoa > Arthropoda > Insecta > Coleoptera > Chrysomelidae > Diabrotica > Diabrotica virgifera. Next base: position 240,173,966 of record NC_065443.1, on the reverse strand, counting down.
AAAAATTAATTTTATTTTTCCCTTTAAAACCTGAAATATTTTCCTTTTATGATGTAAAAAAAGGCGCCGTGGATGTGGTCGATTATATGAAAATCCTATATTCTATTTCACGGGTTAGTTGTAGATGGTCACTTACCATATATTTTTCAATGTTAAATATTGGCGGCATCAATAGTCACATTTTATATAAAGATAATAATAATAAAACAGAAAAACGTCGTGTCTTTTTAAATCAAATGGCTTTATCGTTGATGAAACCTCATCTTTTTTATAAAATTATGTAATGAAAGGCAAAAGTTGGATATGTGAGAGAAAATCTCACGCGCGACCACTCGCGTAACAATGTACCTAGCGACCAATGCCGGGTTAAAGAATATCTACCTACCTTGGCAACATTGAAATTTTTAGTTAAATGTCCGATTTAGGGTTAAAAATTGCCGATTTCGCAATTTTCAAAATTTTTAATCGCTTATATAACAAAAACTATTATCTTAAGAGAAAAAACACCAAAGAGCTTTTCTGTTTGGAAGGATTCAAAAAACCTAAAAAAACTTTATTCGATGCAAAAAAAATAATTTTAGGAGAAACCCATAACCTTTTCTCTCGCCTGGCAAGGTCATTGTACACATTTCTTCTAAATGACTTACTCAAACACATACTTAAATTTAAACTTTACAGGAGAAAGTTTATTTTACCCCCTAAATTTGCACTTTTCAATTCACCTGGTAGATACACGTGCACGGCTGATGCCTGCCAGGTCATGGTTTTTAGCTCTCTGAGGGTTCACTAGCTTTTAGACTATTACTACATTTGCGTGAAGTAAACTGGCGTTAAACATAAACATTGAAGCAGCTAATCCTAAAATCATTTTTTAAATATATTTGGCGTTTTGAGAATTTTTACAGATTGGCTTTTCTCACGAAAACACACAGCTTGATAGTATCTATAAATTCGAGCGTATTCACAATTATTTTGCTATAATTTACCAATATAATGGTGGAATCAACCTCGTATACACCAGCTTGCGCCATTATACTTAATGAGATAGAATACGTGCTTTTAATCTAGTATCATTTTCCCACACTACTTAAAAAATGAATTGAACCGTGTTAATGCGGATTTTATAATAAATAGATAATAAAATAGCTGACTGGTTAAAGAATCGATACTTTTCAAAAACTAAATTTAAACATAACGTGGTCAAATGTTCTAAAATCGTAAAAATACGAGTATAATAACCAAAACTTTAATTTCGCGAAAATTACATCTAAAACTTCTCCTTAAAGCCGAAATTTGATATGGGCTAACACGACTATATTCAGAGGCCGACAGGAATTGAACAGAAACAATTAAGTATGGTTTGTTCAACAGTAAATGGTTGAGTTCAATTAGTGCGGTCGTAAATATTATTAAATTTATCTGACCTGGCCCATTGTTAAGACCCACCCGGAGCGATAAGCAACCTAGGTAAACAGAGTTGGTCTTTTGACAATTAACACTGACTAGACGGTAGTCCCATAATAAAGCCTGAAATAAATTTTACCTGAAACCGGACCTTTTATACTATTGTCGGTTAATCCAGGATGTTTATAGTAGTAACTAATTGAACTCAACCATTTACTGTTAAACATACCATACATAAAAACTTGTTGAAAGGTACTAATACCAAGTAAACGACCGTATTTTGGACATTACGTTTTTACCTCTCTCAGACATAGGCGTGCCATAGAGAATATTAAGAAATATAAATAGTGGAGTCACTGAAGGTTTTCACCTCCGATTTCGTTGAACCTTCATCTATTTTTATGAAAATTGGTGAGTAGTTAGAAGTTACTGAAGAAGAAAACGATATGATTATTTCAAACACATTTTTTAAACTCCCCAAAAGAAGGCTTTATACGTGGACATCACCTCAACATAACGCACAGAAAATAGTTAGGAATCAAATAGATTTTGTGTTGATAAATGAAAGATACAAAAACGGCATAAAATCGGTTAAGGCGTACCCAGGCGCAGATGTTTCCTCGGACCACAATCCCTTGATAGCGCGTGTAAGCATTAAACTTAAGAAACCTTCACAAAGGGTAAAACCAGATTACATAGATACCAGCCGCTTACAGAACTCAAAAATCAAAGAAGAATTAAAGCAACAGATAAATGGTAACCTAAGAATGTTGTCTACAAAGGAACCAAACACGCACGTGGAAAACAAGTGGCAAGACTTAAAAGAAGCCCTAATAAAACCCGCTCAGAATATCCTTCGCAGAGGAAATACGACAAAAAGACAAGAATGGATGACAGAGAAAATTTTAAGTCTCATGGAGGAACGAAGACAGTTTAAGGGAAAATGCAAACAAAAATACAACGAGATGCACAAGCAAATTAGAGATGAAATAAGGTCAGCGAAAGAAAACTTTTACAAAAGAAAATGTAAAGAAATTGAAGAACTGCAATTAAAACATGATACGTTTAACCTACATAAAAAGGTAAAAGAATTGGCAGGTATACAAAAAAGGAAGCATCCCAATGTGCTATACAACGCAAATGGACAAATGATAACTGACCTACAAGAAAAGCTTACGACCTGGAAGAATAGAAGAACTCTTTGCCGATGAAAGAGAGGATCATGATATTGGTAACATACAAGGTGAGGAAGGACCAAAAATCTCTAAAGAAGAAATACTATATGCTATAAAAACAATGAAAAATGGCAAATCACCGGGTCCAGATGGACTTGCATCGGAACTTCTTAAGCTTGTGGAAGATGAAACAGTAAATGTTTTGGTTGACCTCTTTAACTGCATTTATAAAACGGGAGAAATACCTAAGGAATGGCTTCTGTCAACTTTTGTGACTATTCCAAAGAAAACAAACGCAAAACTGTGCACCGACCATCGCACAATAAGCTTAATGGGACACACACTAAAAGTATTTCTTAAAGTGATACATACAAGAATTCACAAAAAACTAGACGCTGACATCAGTGATACTCAGTTCGGGTTTCGAAACGGGCTTGGAACAAAGAAAGCACTATTTGCACTTAATATCATGTGCCAAAGATGCCTGGATGTTAACCAGGATATATATATATATATATATATATATATGTGCTTTATTGACTACAACAAGGCGTTCGATAAAGTTCGCCACGAACACCTGATGAGACTGTTGGTAGAGAAAAACTTGGATAAAAGGGACCTCAGAATTATTTTCAATATTTACTATAACCAGAAGGCGAATATTAGAGTAGAACGGGAAACAACCGAGGAACTCGAGATCAAAAAAGGCGTAAGGCAGGGATGCATACTTTCACCAACCTTGTTTAACTTATATTCAGAAGATATTATAAACAGAGCCCTTGCTGACCAAGATATAGGAGTTAAAATAAATGGCACTTTAATAAACAATTTGAGATACGCTGATGACACAGTATTAATAGCAGAAACCCCGGAAGATCTCCAAACACTGATAAACAGAATAGTAGAGTGCAGCGAAAAGTTCGGTTTATCACTTAACATCAAAAAAACAAAAATAATGATGGTGTCGAAATCTCCACAAAATTTTTCTGACATAACCGTACATGATCAAAGAATTGAGCGTGTTAGAAAATATAATTACCTGGGAACTGTGATTAATGAAAACAACGACAACTCTGAAGAAATCAAGATCAGAATAGAAAAAGCTAGAGCTACTTTTACCAAAATGAAAACAGTTTTATGCGGAAGAGAGCTAAGTTTAAATCTTAAAATTCGCCTGATGAGATGTTACGTGATGTCAGTTCTTTTCTATGGAATGGAAGCTTGGACACTGAAAAAGATCGATACAAGGAAAATAGAAGCATTCGAGATGTGGATGTACCGCAGGATACTGAGAATATCGTGGACAGAGAGAGTGACAAACATGGAAGTGTTGCGAAGGATGCAGAAAGAAAAAGAACTTGCGCTTACTATTAAAAAGCGCAAACTGCAATACTTGGGACATATAATGAGGGGACAAAAGTACCAGCTACTACAATTAATCATTCAGGGAAAAAAAATAGGTAAAAGATCCATTGGCAGAAGAAAACATTCATGGTTGAAGAATTTAAGAGATTGGTACAAGTGCAGCAGCTGCCTATTATTTAGATCTACGGTATCAAAAATACGCATAGCCTTGATGATAGCCAAACTTCGGAACGAGGACGGCACCTGAAGAAGAAAGAAGAAGTTACTTCAAGGAACAAAGGTGACATGATGCCAACTTGCGCTTTTACTCTGGGGGTGGATGCCACCCCTTCTCGAGGGTGAAATTTTTTTTGTTAAAAAAAATCCCAGAAATCGATAGAGAGGCAACTTCTAAGCAAAACTTGTTATATAAGGTTATTAACATAAATCAATATTTTTGAGTTATTAAGTATCAAGGATTTTATTTTTTCTTGAAGAAAAAATGCATGTTTTAAAGCAGTTTTTCACGTATTACTCAAAAACAATAAGCTTTTGTAAAAAAGTTATTATTATCAAAATTAAAGAAAATAAAAAATTTAATACACATTCCACTTAAAGAACTAAACCAATGTTATTTAAAAGTCAGTTATGGGTAATTGAATGTATATTTTTTTAGACGAGTACTCAAATCTAAGTATTCAAGCTTACATAACGGGAAAACGATGCATTTTATAGAGTACACTTCTTAAGCACTTCTCAAAGTACTTCAGAATAGCTATCAACTGAGCTCCAACAGAAGTTAATAGCGTCAAAATTAAGCAAGTTATGATGAAAATAAGAGAACCCTTTCGATTTTTTTAGGAAAAAGTGAAAAATAAAACATACGTCATTGCCACAAAAATTGAAATTTGTAGTAATCTTCACAAGAATTTCTTTAGGTTAACATAGTTAATGATTTCAACAATTTTGACCGGTTTAGAATGCATATTTTTGAAAAAATAGATATATTTTGAAAAATCAGAAATTTTAAAATTATCGTACTTTTCATTTTCTTTTGATAATAACTCCAAAAACACTCAATATACGTAAAAAATAATATATTTTTTCTGTTCCAAATACTTTACCCATTTTACTATTTCCATATAGTAAAAAATAACCGCGATAGAAACGTTTAAAATTTCAATTTTGCTGCGAGAACCATGTAACCGGGGCAATTTAACCTTTTATTTTTAAAAAAGTAAAAAATTTAAAAGACTAAATTCGACGTTTTTTAATGGCTCTTGGAATCAAATTTTAACTAGTTTTTAGTTGAACCTGATATCTTAAAATCTAACGGAGTTATTTACAAAAAACACAGTAACATTTTTTGGAAAAATTTTTAAAAGATAAATTTTGAAACATTTTTGGTGCATACATTTTAATGCTATCATTTTGTTCGAGGGCTTATTTGATAGATATTTCTAAGAACTTTGACAAATGTTTAATAAGTTTATGTTATAAAATGCATCATTTTCCCGGTATTTAAGCTTGAATACTTAGATTTGGGCACTCAACGAAAGAAATATACATTCAATTACCTATATCTCACTTTTACTTAACATTGAAAGGTTTTTCTAGTACGGAGTTTATTTAATTTTTTATTAACCTGAATTTTGATAATAATATTTTTTTTAAACTTATGGTTTTTGAGTTATTTATGAAAAATTGCTTAAAAACATGCATTTTTCTCACGAAAAATTAAAATCTTTGATCTTTAATAATTCAAAAAGTTTTGATTTATTTTAATAACTTTATATAACAAATTTTGCTTAAAATTTGTCCCTCTATAGAATTGTGGGGTTATTTTTAATAAAATAATTTTACCTCAGAGGAGGGGTGGAATTCACCCCCAGGGTAAAAGCGCAAGTTGGCACCATGTCACCTTTATTCCTTGAGGTATCCTCTAACCACTCACCAATTTTCATGCAAATCGATGGAGGTTCAACGAAATCGGAGGTAATAGCTCATATCCACCTTCAGTGACTGCACTAAAATATGTATACAAAAATGTAATAAAAAAAAATAAAAAACAAATTAAAAATGAAATTTTAAATGCCATGTCACAGAGAATACTTAATTAACAAACATAATAAAATATACCAGGATAATAAGTTTTCGTAGCTGGCTGTATGCCATAAGTCACAAAAGATAGTTAAATTCCTTTGTAAAAGTTATCTTTGTATAAAAAATTATTTAAATGCCTTTGAAAAAGGTATACTTATAAAAAATCCCCAAAAAAGGGATCATCACAGAAAGTTTTCGTAGTAATATTTCTATCATCATGGTTAAATCATGAGCTACTAATATACTATATATAATAAACATGGTGAGCCACTAAGATATTATTTGGGTAAAAACCCTTTAGACATCATAAAGTTTTTAAATTGCTTACATTACGTTGTTACAGATTATACAATCCAGGAATATTATAAACATCACATACAGAGAGAGTCTGTAATTTGGAATAAATTCAATATCTTAAATACTAATTGTTTTTTCGAAAAATGCTCAGACCCGTCGATTAGTATTTCAAATTGTCCTTTTTGACATACAATAATAATGTATACAGGGTGTCCCAATTTAGAGATATGACGTCATCGTTGATTTTCTTAAATGGCAACACTGTTATTTTGATAGCTATTTTGATAGGGTGTGTAAAGTTATACACAATTGCAAAATATAAAATTTTTATTCTCTATCACTTACAAGATAATAGAAAATAACAAAGTTATGTCTGTAATTTGGAATAAATTCAATAAATAAAATACTAATTTTTTTTTGAAAAAATGCTCAGGCCCGTCTATTAGTATTTCAAATTGTCATTTTTGACATATAATAATAATGTATACAGGGTGTCCCAAGTTAGAGATATGACGTCATCGTTGATTTTCTTAAATGACAACACTGTCATTTTGATAGCTATTTTGATAGAATGTGTAAAGTTATACACAACTGCAAAATTTCAAATTTTTATTCCATACCATTTACAAGATAATAAAAAATAACAAAGTTATGAAAAACAAGTAATCAAATAATAATTATTGAATTTAATTATTTCAATTAAGCAAATGCTCATAACGTTGCCATTGACAATTTGACAATAATTGAGGGCAACATTATGAGTATTTGCTTAATTGAAATAATTAAATTCAATTATTATTTGATTACTTGTTTTTCATAAATTTATTTTTTATTATCTTGTAAATGGTGTGGAATAAAAATTTGAAAATTTGCAGTTGTCTATAACTTTACACACCCTATCAAAGTAGCTATCAAAATGACAGTGTTGTCATTTAAGAAAATCAACGATGACGTCATATCTCTAAATTGGGACACCCTGTATACATGATTATTGTATGTCAAAAATGACAATTTGAAATACCAATCGACGTTTATATTTCAAAAAAACAATTAGTATTTTAATTATTGAGTTTATTCCAAATTACAGACATAACTTTGTTATTTTCTTGTAAATGGTAGTAAATGGTGTAAATTATCTTCTAAATGGTAGAGAATACAAATTTGATATTTTGCAGTTGTGTATAACTTTACACACCCTATCAAAATAGCTATCAAAATGACAGTGTTGCCATTTAAGAAAATCAATGATGATGTCATATCTCTAAATTGGGACACCCTGTATACATTATTATTGTATGTCAAAAAGGACAATTCGAAATACTAATCGACGGGTTTGAGTATTTTTCAAAAAAACAATGAGTATTTGAGATATTGAATTTATTCCAAATTACAGACTCTCTCTGTATTTTTAACAACATAATGTAAACAATCTAAAAACTTAAAATTGAAAGGGCTTTTACGCAAATATCTTGGTGACTCATGTACAGTAAGGACCTGTAATAAGCACTGATTATTATTCCGAAAAGTTTCTGTTATGTTACCCTTTTTTTTGGCGATTTTTTTAAGTATACCTTTTTCAAAGGTATTTTACAATTTTTTACATAATATAAAAATTTGTAAGGGAATTTAGAACATATAATTTATATAAAAATCTGATGATTTTGAATATGCTGCCAAAATTTATTACCCAAATATCGAAAGTGGTGCTCATAATAATTTGTCAAACTTAGTATATTATGTATTATATCAACGACAACAGCTTTTAAGGGGAAAGGCGCAAAATGTCGCCTGTCAAAAATTTTCAATGTGTTTTAAATGAATTCATTTTTCGAGTCCTGAGAAAACTAATAAATATTTAAAAAAAATTTAAACAGAAAATCCTAGATTTCATTATTACTGAGGGAAGAAAGTCCCTGAAAACTTCTATAATATTTATTTTTAAGTTAGAGTGGCGAAAATAAAAGAGACAATTTAGTGTGATTTTCAAGAGCCAATATTTTATTAAAAATTAAATTTTTATTTATTCTAAGGGACTTTTAGCCCTCGGTAATAACGTAATCTTTCCTTCTGCGTTTAAATTTTTCCAAAATACTTATTAGTTTTCTTAGGATTCGACAAAAAATTAATACATTTACAAAATATTAAAAATTTTGACAGGCGACATATTGCGCCTTTTTCCTTAACTTAAAAAAATTCTGAATTACCTCTATTAGGGGAGTGCATATAGAGTTTCACTTCGGAAAAAATCAAACAAGATAGAACTTTTTGTAATTTCTTTAAAAAATGTTTAATAAACAACATATCAAAAAGTTCTACTCGAGAAGTGGGTGCATCATTTTTTATTAAACAAATGAACTGCGAAATTAGATGGTTTTTAAATAACTCTGAAAATATAAATTGTAAAAAAAACTAACTTCACCGTTGAAAAATTCAGAAAATGTTACAAAAAAAACTTTCTATAAAGATTTTTCTAAAATTAAATCTGTAGCTTCTATAATTTTTTATTTATAACGCTAAAGTCACCCTTCTCACAAACATTGGAGCACTGTAAACTAGCGTACGGCGAAGTGCACGGTTGAGTTATTTTAATGTAACTCTTTAACTAATGGATCAAATTAAATTTTATAAATTGGTCATGAAAGAAGAATAATTTAGCTATCTTATTGTTGCAATAAAAAGAAATAAAATGTATGGGCGTAAGTACGGTGTGGGCGGAAAATGAGACTTACATGAATTTGGTTTAAAAATTATTTAAAAATGTGTAACTAATACACTCTTTCTTATAAAGCTCTCAATTTTGCACAGCTGACCTTTCAGCCATCTTACTAAACGATGTATCTCTCAAAAAAAAATCTCAAAAATTTAAATCAAATGATACGACGTCTCACAAAATGTAATTTTTGAAAACTTCGTAGTTTTAAAGAATTACCACCACTTTAAGACGGTATTACTGAAGTTTGAACAGATTTATTACAGTTTTATAGGTGCTTGTTTTAAAGCTTAGGATGTAATCTTTAAAACGTACTAAATTATTTTACTTTAGAAATGAAATAAACTATTTCTTTTTGAGAAAATTAAGAAAGATAACAAAAATGTAATACAAACACCGAAAATTACCAGTTAAAAAATGTTTATACAAAGTGATCAAAAATGTTTTCTATAAAACTTAATTAAAATACATTTAATAATAAGCTTCAACAATAATAAATGTTCAACAAAAACATTTTTTTTAGCTCATATAGAGTATGTCTGCGTAACTTGAAACCTATTGATAACTTTTTCATTATCAGTTTTACGAAAAAAAGTTAATTTTAATAAAATATTTTGCATCGTATATAACCTAAGAAGCAATCATCAAATGTCAAATTTTATTAATTTCATACGAGGTATGTCAAAAAATATGAATTTCACTCAAGAGTAAAGTACCTTTATATTTCACAATATCGAAAATTGTTATTAAGAAAAGTTGTTTGGAAAAAAATATGTTTCAGTGTTCAATTACGTCCTTCTAATTAAAATATTGTGAATAATAAAGGCACTTGACTTTTAAGTAAAATTCATATTTTTTACATGCCTCGTATAAAATTGCAAAAGTTTGATATCTGTTAGTTGTATCTTAGATTTTAGACCAGGTAAAGCATTTTATGAAGAATAACTTTTTTCATAAAATTGATAATAAACTAGTTATCATAATTGTAATAAAATGATGATAGGTATCCGTAATTTGAGAAAAAATTGAAATTTTTTTTTTCGATTAGAATGATGTAATTGTATATTAAAACACAATTTTTAATTTCAAACAACTTTTTATAATAGCATTTTTTGATATTTTAGAATATGAAGGTATTTTACTCTTTAACGAAATTTATATTTTTGACATAACTCGTATAAAATTGATAAAATTTGATATATGACGGTTGAGTTTTAAATTTTTGACTATCCAGAGCATTTTATGAAGAATAACTTTTTTTTCGTAAAATTGATAATAAAATAGTTTTGCATGTGGTTCCTAGCTACGCAGAAATACCTACTGTATAAGAGGTTGTGTATACGAATTTTTAAATTGTAATGCCATATTCGGATTCAGCATAATTAAAAACAAAATAGAAACATATTTGATCAAAGTAAAATGATGAATTCACGATATTTTTAAAATTCTTTATACAAAACAATTGTTATTGTTTAAACAATTAATAAACAATTAGCGGCCAAATCTGCCAGTAGAACTTTTTACTCTAAAATGTATATAAACTAACAAAGAAAGTTTTAGAAAATATAATCTTGTTTGAATTTTTCCGAAACAATGCATGTTTTCGTTCTAATTGCACTTCCCTATATACAATGTGTAGAAATCATGATGTTTGTATTACGTAATTATTGTGACAAAATATATTTCCTACAAAAAAAGGCAAGAACATTGAGAAGATAATTCGAATAACTCGTACTTTTCTACTACTTGCATGATTTTCAGAAAATTCTTCAATTCCTGCACTACCAATAAACACACTGACGTTAATTACAGTTCTGGACTAGCTTCTTTTTATATGTCTTACCAGACATTGCTTCAACGTTCACTGATAAAGCTTTATGAATACTGATATATCTATGATTTATATATTTGGTGGCACAGCCCCATAGTTTTAGATATCGATGGTCACTTTTTGATTGCAATTAAAGATTTAAAAAAGACCGACTTAAATAGACAATCCATAGGACGCAAAAATAACAGACTAAGAAGTAACTATGGCATGGCGATTAAGAGAATTAAAGATGGGAAATAACTAGGCCTCACCTACATTGGATCCGTATTTCTCCGATCCAATCCGATCAGATCCGACGTCCGTCGGTTTGAAAACAAACTCATGGTATTAAGTGGCGGCACCTACATTGGATCCGTAAATCGCCCGATATCAGGCGATTGATAGGAGAAGCTACAGCAGAGAAACAGATTCGACGTCGGTCGGTCGATATTGGATCGGATCTAGTCCAGAAAGCCACTGCGCATCCGCTAGGAAAAATATTCTAATTCGGATTTTTTGCACAATCTTACTCAAAAAGGACTCCTTTTAACAAATTTGCATGTTGCCAGGACCAAAAGGTGGTCAAAAATTTTTTAAACGTTTTTTTTTGTTTTTTTCCTAAAATAATTTTTTTTGCATGGAAAAAAGTTTTTTTAGGTTTTTTTGATCATTCCAAACAGAAAAGGTCTTTGGTGACTTTTCTCTAAAAATGATAGTTTTTGTTGTTCTGAAGCTATTTCCTTGTGGCATTTTTAAAATTACGTATTTTTTTATGGGAAATAAGCCACAATTTTACTAAAAAATGAATTTATTAACGTTTCGAAGCCCAAATCGGGTTTCGTTGTCAAAATACAAAATACTATTAAAATAAAACAAACATGTTGTTGCTAAGTAAAAAAATTCTTCTAATAATTTATTTAATCTGACTCATTTATATTGGCAATTCAGACGTATATTATACATTTTAAAGTAGAAGACTTTAAAATGATATCGCCAATATTTATGAGTTGCGTTCCTGGGACGACTTTACTTAAAGATAGTTCATTCGATTACATGAAATCAATCCCAACTCAAGAATATCCGTCGCAAAAAAAATCATAGCATGTGATCTGTCTTTAAAAAGACAACCAAATGCAACGATGACAGTAAAATTCTCGCGTTAGAGATTCCATAGTAAATCACGAGGGAAAACCAGGAAAAAACCTCGTGATACTATCCCGATATCGTAAGTATTTGGTCTTACATTTAATCTACCTTCAAAAAACTAATACCAAATTCTGACTTTAATATGTTTAAATTATAAATAATATTAATATTACATAGATATACAATAAGTAATACTAAAATATAAAATTTGTACTAACTCGATATGTTATTGACTGACTAATCGTGGTATTTTCTTTCTATTGACTTCCTCTTTCAGTATGGGTAACCACATCCTACTGCATTCTACCGAGGAATTTGCGACACAATTGGTTTCATTTAGCATAATTAGAGCGGCTTCTTTGATTTTTCTCTTTTTACTATCTGATTCTTTCAGGACTATACTTGAATCTCTCCACTGAACTCTATGTTCATTATCCCTTGCGTGTTGACATATCTGAGATCTATCAAATTCTCTGTTTTTAATATAAGACTGATGTTCACTTATTCTAACGTTTAATGGTCTTGATGTTTCACCTAAATAAAATTGTTCGCATTCACAAGGTATTCTATAAATGCAATTCTTTGTTCTTTCTTGTTCATTGTTAGGTTTAGTTTTAGATAGAATATATCTCAATGTGTTTGTTGTTTTGAATGTTGTTGAAATGTTAAATTTATTTCCTATCGTTTTAAGTTTCTCGGATAGTCCTTTTATATATGGTATTGTTATTTTCCTCGTATTATTTCTTGTGAATGTTGTAGGATCCCGTTCTAAGTTGTTCTGTTCCATTCGATCTAATCTTGTCAATTCCTTATTTATAAACGATAAAGGATAATCATTTTTTAATAAAACAGATGTTAACAATTGTTTTTCTTCTAAAAATGAATTTTCGTTAGAACAAGTAATTTTGGCTCTATCATATAAGGATTTAATGATTCCCTTTTTAACGTTGATGTTGTGATTTGATTTGTAATTGAGATATCTGTTGGTTTTCTATACACTTGAGTCTCATATCCAGTATCCTTCTTTGAGACTAAAACATCGAGGAAAGGCAAAGTGTTATTGTATTCCTTTTCCATTGTAAATTTTATTGTCTCTCCTTGATCGTTTATAATATTCAGGAATGTATCCAACAATTCTGATCTATGAGGCCATATTGAAAACACATCATCTACATATCTCCACCATACTGTGGGTTTTAAATTTTGTTTAGAAATGATATTAGTTTCGAAATCCTCCATAAATATATTAGCCAATAATGGAGATAAAGGAGAGCCCATTGCTAGCCCAAAATTTTGTTTATAGAATTCATTATTTAGTTGAAAATAGGTATTATTAGTACATAATGTCAATAACTCCATTATAGCTGATACATTTAGTTTTGTCCTAGTTGTCAATGTATTATCATTTTCTAACTTCGATTTAATTATGTTTAAAGTTTTATCTAATGGCACATTTGTAAATAAACTGTTTATGTCAAAACTTACTAAAATATTATTTGGATTAAATTCAATATTTGTTAATTTGTTTAAAAAATGTTGTGTATTTTTTATAAATGTGTCATTATTATTTGCAAATGGTTTTATAATATTTAATAAAAATTTTGAGAGCTCACGTAAAGCTCAAGTAAAGTCGTCCCACGAACGCAACTCATAAATATTGGCGATATCATTTTAAAGTCTTCTACTTTAAAATGTATAATATACGTCTGAATTGCCAATATAAATGAGTCAGATTAAATAAATTATTAGAAGAATTTTTTTACTTAGCAACAACATGTTTGTTTTATTTTAATAGTATTTTGTATTTTGACAACGAAACCCGATTTGGGCTTCGAAACGTTAATAAATTCATTTTTTAGTAAAATTGTGGCTTATTTCCCATAAAAAAAATACGTAATGATAGTTTTTGACATATAAGCGATTAAAAATTGAAAAATTGCGAAATCGGCCATTTTTAACAGTCAAAAACTATATGAAAAACTGAAAATTTGAATGTTGCCAAGATAGGTACATAGTCTTTAAACATCGATTGATGAAATCTCGAAGAGTTTTTTGCAATACAATATTCAAAACTCCTTTGTTTTTTAATTGCTAATCAAGCGTGCGCGACACTATTTTCCACCGACAGTATGGTGCAAATGAAAGGAATAAATTCGTTATTTCGTAAACCGGCGACTTTAAGGAAAAATCCCGAAACAGGTCGATTTTTATTTTTAAGTTATGATATTGTGGCATATATGGTATACTAGTGACGTCATCCATCTGGACATGATGACGTAATCGATGATTTTTTTAAATGAGAATAGTGGTCATGTGCTAGCTCATTTGAAAGGTTCTTCAATTCTCTATTCAGTAATATAAACATTTACATAATTATTTATACAGGGTGTCCAAAAAAATTTTATTGAATTTAATTATTTGACAAAAAAAGAAGTAGAAGGACACCCTGCATAAATAATTATGTAAATGTTTTCATTACTGAATAGATAATTGAAGAACCTTTCAAATGAGCTACCACACGACCCCTATTCTCATTCAAAAAAATCATCGATTACGTCATCACGCCCATACGGATGACGTCACTAGTATACCATATATGCCACAATATCATAACTTAAGAATAAAAATCGACCTGTTTCGGGATTTTTCCTTAAAGTCGCCGGTTTACGAAATAACGAATTTATTCCTTTCATTTGCACCATACTGTCGGTGGAAGATAGTGCCGCGCACGCTTGATTATCAATTAAAAAACAAAGGAGTTTTGAATATTGTATTGCAAAAAACTTTTCGGGATTTCATCAATCGATGTTTAAAGAATATCTACCTATCTTGGCAACATTCAAATTTTCAGTTTTTCACATAGTTTTTGAGGGTTAAAAATGGCCGATTTCGCAATTTTTCAATTTTTAATCGCTTATATGTCAAAAACTATCATTTTTAGAGAAAAGTCACTAAAGATCTTTTCTGTTCGGAATGATCCAAAAAACTTAAAAAAAGTTTTTTCCGTGCAAAAAAAATAATTTTAGGAAAAAAACAAAAAAAAACGTTTAAAAAATTTTTGACCACCTTTTGGTCCTGGCAACATGCAAATTTGTTAAAAGGAGTCCTTTTTGAGTAATATTGTGCAAAAAATCCGAATTAGAATATTTTTCCTAGCGGATGCGCAGTGGCTTTCTGGACTAATCGGAGAAAAACGGATCCAATGTATGTGCCTATGTAAGTCTATGTTGTAATTTTAAAGCTATGAGAGGCAAACCAAATCACAGCTCTATTTAGCAACATATGGAACTTATCACTTACCAAAAGACTGGCAATCAATAATATTCATTCCACTTCCCAAAAAAGCCAACGCTAGAAAATGTCAAGAACATAGATTGATTAGTTTGATGAGCAAAATACGTAAAGTACTACTTACTATCATTCAATCGTGCATATACCTATACATAATTAGAAGAACACCCAAGTTAAGTACAATTTAAACTCAGAGCACAACTCAGAACAAAGAAAGGACTTTTCAGTTTGCAAGTTCTAATACAGAGAGCCAGGTGTATCTCATCTGCAACGTATGCATGTTTCATCAATTTCTCAAAGGAATTTGATAAAGTACCACATGGACAAACAATGGATATCCTAAAAAGTTCTGGACTCCTTGTAAGGATATAAGACTAATCTTAGAATTATATCTCCAGCAAAAAGCAATAGTACATTTTCCGAGATTTTGACAGTAGAAAAAATAGTTCAACAGGGTTGCATACTGTCACCAATACTATTTAACATATACCCCAGAAACATCTTTCATGAAGCTTTGGAAGAATCAGAAGATGGCATTACAGTAAATGACCAAACTTATATACAATACTAGATAAGCCCACGATACCGTATTGCTGGTAGATAATGCGCAGGAGCTCCAAAGGATGATAGATAATGTGGTAGAAACATGTTACAAATACGACTTTAATACTAAATTTTAAGAAGACAAATTACAATAAACGATACACCGTTAGAAATATTAAAGAGTATACTATCTGGGCAGCAATATTGACCCTTAACTACTGACATGGGGCATACCTTGTCGCAAATATATTGTGTTGTAAAACGTGTTTTATTAAAGATTTCCAGAACACCACCTGTGTACCTTCAAGTGGTATGTAATTTACCTGCTCCCAAACCCAGTTTTAATATGGTTTAGTCTTTGAGCTACGTTGACGTAAAGTTATCTTACTGTGTCACCTACCGCATGTCAGTATTTACGTTTCTATAGTTAAAAGCAGTCTAGTGTATTCTTTCGTTATTAATATGGCAGCAAGTTCATCAAGTTGTTCTACCTTCGAGTCAAAAGTACTATTTTACTATTTTTGAGTTATGAATTCTTAAGTTTTTTTTGTAACTTAGCTTATAAAGGATTTTTTAAGAACATCCACCTTTTTTTTATATTATGCATGCGTTCATAATTTTCGTGAAAAAATAAAGTTTATTTTATTGGGAGCAGTATTTTATTCTACAGCATTGTGAACAATAATTCCGCAGTTGATGTAAAAAACACATACAGTGACATAAGACAAATTAATATTGAAAACAAAGGAGAATAAGCAAACGGTATGACATGCGGCATGTCAGAGTCTACGTCCTGAAATATCCACGTCAGTAGTTAAGTGTTAAGGATACCTGTGATCATAACTATGAAATAAAAACTCTTATAGGGCTTTTCATTCACAGTCATTTGTTTCGAGCTTCTGTCATATGTCACATAATATTAATATATCTACGTCATACGTCATTGGCATATACCAATGATACAAACCAAAGAAGTATGACGTAGATATATTAATATTATGTGACACATGACAGAAGCTCGAAACAAATGACAATCATTAAAAAGCCACATTTAAAAAGCTTTTTTCTACGAGCGTGCAAAAATGTTTACTTCCTCGCACGCGAATTGGTTTAGAAAGTTTTACTTTTCCGCACGCGTTTAAATATTTTAATATGGCCTTAAAATAATTATAATACATGCAGTAAACTAATATTTAGATATTGTTTACTATTTTATTTCAAATATATCTTATTGTAATATTGAATGGGTTGCATATGTGAGTACACATAAATTTTAGATTTTGCCATTAATGTTATAATTTAACAATATTTAACAATATTCATTTTGTAAAATGTTGTAAACTTCATGTTACTAATAGATTTACTTAAAGTAGGCAACCATTGTACAACAATTGAGAAGAAGTGTCTGACATTTCAGATAACCTACATGTCTAATTACTGTCAATATTCCCTCTAAATGAAGAAACATAAAAACTAAATTTCACTTTAAAATATTAAAAATCAGTTATTTAGTGAATTTGGAAATGTAGTGCTACCTCCCATCAAAATTTATACCAATTTTTGGTTTTGTCTGTGTAGTTATAAAAATCCTATGTGTCATGTGTTAATTTATTTATTTATTTTAAAACTATTCTCAAGTAAGTGCCTGCACCCTATCATTATTTTTCTTTCTGAACATATTCTATCATACAATAGCTCAAACAAAAAACCCCTTCCTTTTCAGATCACCTATAATTTTACAGTTTTTCAACCAAAATTATTTTGACAATATTTTTTATCTATCTTTTTATCTAATTAGTTTTCTTATAATCCTCTACATTTCATAAATTTCAAAGTGTCAGGCACCGACAATTATATTAAATATATGACATCCCTTAGTCCTTTGACTGGGAACAATACATTTTTAAAAAAATTTCCTATTTGTCATTTTCCATACTTTGACCTCTGCCCATATCTCAATAACATCTACGAGCAAAGACCTTCACATTAGTACAAGTGTCTACAATAAAGCTATTTCGTACTTAGCTACATTAAAAATACACCCACTAGAACGTTGTCTTTCTCATTTCTAACACAACATTCTCTGTTTCTCAATACACATCTTCCTTCAGGATCCATTCAAATTTCAAAAATTTACCATGTTTTGACCTACTAAGCATGTCTGCTTGCCCTGTCCCTTACCTAGCTATCCTATTAGCATAAGTTGGACGTATAAACATGTTATCAACGAACTGGCAACCCATCCCTTGTAACGGCATGTAAGTGGATCAAAATAATATTTTACTATTTATTATTTTTGAATTTTAGAAGCATTTGTAATTTTAATTAAAAAAATTTTAATAAGTTTTTTTAATAGTTTTTAATGATTTTTAAAAGATTTTACTCGTTCAACTAATAGTCATAAACCGCATGCATCCATGTACGTATACATGCTTATGAGTATCTGTTTCTCATATGTGTGCATATGTATGTATCAGTTTATTGTTCTGAAATGTCAGCAGTTGCATACCCCCCTTTTTTCAAAATTTTTTTCAAATTTTGGCTTTCTACTTTCTATTAGCATTTGTACAACCAGACAATGTTCTAACTCTGGCTTTCTTTAATTGTAGCATTTAACTACTTGTAACGCCGACCTGAAGATGGTCTGAATATTGTAGAGATCGAAACCGGTCGTCAAAGTATTATCGTTGTTTATATAGGGATAGTTGGTCAGCCCAATAGGAAAAATTGTTTGATTCAAATTGAGACAGTCACCAGATGTCCCCACAATTTCTGTCAGGGTTGCAACGTCAAAATGCATAGACACCAAGTTGGATACGATCCTATTCATAACACCCCAACTCGCATACATATTAAGAAAAATAAAAATATATATGGAAGAATATATTTAGAAATTGAATTAATGCTGTCACGCTATTATATATTAATGTATAGTAGCATGACATCATTAATTCAATTTCTAAATATACTCTTTTATATATTTATTTTTCTTAATATATATGCGAGTTGGGGTGTTATGAATAGGATCGTATCCAACTTGGTGTCTATGCATTTTGACGTTGCGACCCTGACAGAAATTGTGGGGACATCTGGTGACTGTCTCAATTTGAATCAAACAAATTTTCCTATTGGGCTGACCAACTATCTCCCTATATAAACAATGGTATTATTAAATGATTGTGAGTAAGTCTGTGTTTCATTACTATATGTATCTTATTGTGTTCCTATTGAACGAATGAAATTAACGCGACAGTTCGATGAAATAAAATTATTTTGACATAATATTCGAAAGTCAAATCGGTAGACAATAACAGTCGTTTTGAATCATCGTCATGGAAACCAAGATCGTCGTCATGCTAACTAATTATATTGAAAGTTTGGTTTTGACAACCTTGTCAAAGAATTAATTTGTGTATGTATTTTCATATTAATCACCTAAATTAATTGATTAAGATTTGGTAATTTTTTAAAGACTCGTAGAAAAAATATTGTTCCTAACTCTTGCAGGAAGTCTCTTTTCCGCACTTGACTGCTTGCCGAACTCCCGCTTCGCGTCGTTCGGCAAATTGCAGTCGCGTGCGGAGAAGTATGACTTTCTGTACTTGTTAGGAAAATAACTATTTTAACCGTCTTATAATCAGAGAAATGATAATGATTTTAATTTATATTTTTTATGGTTTTCGTATTATAATTTAACATATTACGTTTGTATCTGTTTCGCTTTGCAAGTTGTATGCAACTTTTAGCAAAATATATCTTGTACATTTTATACAAACGACGCTTTTATTCTTCAACTTTTAACTCCGTCGCTATATTTTTGTTAAGAGCAATTAGGAATTTGCAAAAAGTTATTAACTTTACTTATCACATAACTACTAGGATATTCTCTATTTCTCGTTGCAGGAAGAGCCGAGAAGATAAATAGAGTTTCGAGTAAGTACGAAACTAAGTTTGGAGTTAAACGTTTAGTGAAATTTGTGTTCTAAAGCTGATTCGCCGTCTCTGTCACACTCGCAAGTTTAGTTCTCCGCTTGCAGTTATATAGTTTCACTAGTTTGCGACAATTATTTCTATCTCTCGACAATTTCTACCGTTGTTTTAGATTTCCCAATTGATTTAATAACCTCACCTGTCTCTATGTCTTTAACGCGTGTTGTATATACGAGTAGAGCACTTTAAGTTTGTTGGTTGTGATAGGTACTGTTATATCTTTTGGTAATAAAAATAAATGAATACATAAAATATTATTTCATGTTAATAAATATTATATACATGTATAAGAATCTCATCAAAAGTTAGGATTGGTTTTAAGAGTTGTAGATTATAAAAATAACTTTCACAACATAAATTATAATAGACGAAGCAACGAAGCACTAAAAAGCCCAAAACCTAGGAATTTTGTGCAGTAAGATGAATCGTCATGCAACTTTTTGCATTCGATTTTATTTATTTAGCGTATGGACTTTTTCAGTACGATAAATACACAAATATAATATATATTATTCAAACACCAAAACATAATGAATGAATCTAAATATTAATGTCCAATTTACATAGCGAAGATTTAAATATATAAATTTAAATATATTTACTTCGAAGATATATAACAACATTAATTAGAATGAAGTTTGGACATGCATGTTTCCCTCTACATCTAGCAAGAATTAAAGTTTTTGATTCAAATCTTTGTACAGAATGTCAGAAGGTTGGTGACTTAAATCATACTTTCTTTGAGTGCGCAAAATATATTCCATGCACATATAATTTAATCCAAGATTTAATAAAATGTAATGTTTTTCCACCTTTCAATGTATCCTATCTATTGTCTCTGAACAGCAAGAATATATATGATTGTTTAATGAAATTTATCTGTGAAACTAAAATTAATCTCTAAACTTGTTAATCCTGATAATTTGGTATATTATGTACATATGAAAAAAGAAGAAGAAGAAGAAGAAGATACATAATGGAAAATGTGGTGAGCAACTTGGACAGTCCATAGCGGCCAGCTTTTGAACTGAGTAGAGAGCTGTAGAAGAGTTTGCTATGGAACTCTAAGGACCTCATTGCCTTCCTTATGTATGAACAGAAAACAAAAAAAAAGTTGTGACTGGCTAAATGACACCCAAGTCAATGCCATAAAAAACAAAAAAAAAAAAAAAAAAAAAATTTACATAGCCATTCAATTGCATCTGGGGAGCATTCCACAAAGTCCTGGAGGTTTCCACGGTAGGCACGATTTAGGCAATCTGAAACACAATGACTTATGGTCTGTCTAGGCGATCCACAATCACACTGTGGACTTTCTGCACGACCCCATTTGAACAGAGAATCAGCACATTTACCATGTCCGGTACGTATGCGATTAAGCCTCGCCCAGGTGGGCCGGGGCAGACCCGATCCGATGAAACCCTGGGTTGGGATGGATATCTGAATATAGTCTGCTGCTATTGTTGGCATCCATCTTGTGGACCATTGCCTTTGTATATCATAGGAATCACCAATTGTTCGGGCAGTTCTGATTGGAGGATTTCTAGACCTCAGTCGCTGGTGCTCTTTTGAGATGTCTGGTATGTCTTGATGGATTGGTAATTGTATGTTGGCTACAATTTTCTGATACTCTCTCACTAATGCTGCTGTACGGCGTAGATCTGGTGGAGCAATATTGCTCAAAGTAGGCAGCCATCTCACTGGGGTTGATTTTATTGTTCCAGTGATTATTCTCATGGTTTGATTAAGTTGGACATCGATTTTGTTTGTATGTGCACTATTTAACCATACTGGTGCACAATATTCTGCCACTGAAAAAACCAAAGCTAGAGCAGAAGTCCGAAGAGTATCTGCAGAAGCACCCCAAGTTGTTCCAGCAAGTTTTGTTATTATATTGTTTCTTGTTCTCAGTTTACCGGCTGCGTTTGTAAGATGGCTTTTGAAGGTGAGTGTTCTATCAAGTGTGATGCCTAGATATTTGGGGTTGTTGTTATGTTTGATAGCTGCATCATTTAGAGTTACATTGAGGGTATCGCCCGCAAGTTGATTCGACAGGTGAAAGAGACAGGTTTCAGTTTTGCTTGTGTTAGGACGTAAGCGCCAGTTCTTAAAGTAGTTACTAAGTGTAGTTAGGTCCTCGTTTAGAGCTCGTTCTCCAGCTTCCTTACTATTATCTTGGAAGCCAATGGCCAGGTCGTCTGCATAAGCGAATTTTCTCGATTTTGTTTCAGGTATATCCGCCGTATAAAGGTTAAATAATAAAGGAGCTAGCACTGAGCCTTGAGGTAAGCCGTTGTTAAGTTTTCTAACGCTACTTCGTGCATCATTTATATATACCTGAAACAGTCTGTTAGTTAGTAGATTGTTTATCAGCTGGCAAGTTTTGAGACAGGGTATGATTTTCATCAACTTATAAATAAGACCCTCTCTCCACACAGTGTCATAGGCAGCCGTAAGGTCTATAAATGTTATGGCAGATTTTTCACGTCTTTCAAAGCCAGCTTCGATGAATGTAGTTAAGGACAGCACTTGGTCACAACAGCTTCGTCCTTTTCTAAATCCAGCTTGCTCAATTGGTACAGCGTCCTCAATGGTGTTACATATTCTATTATATAAGAGTCGTTCTAGTAATTTATAACAGCAACTGAGTAAGGCGATAGGCCGGTAACTTTCAGGCAGCTTGTTGTCTTTGCCTGGCTTCTGGATTGCGATAATTTTTGTTCTTTTGAATTCTGGGGGTAGCATAGCTGTAGTCACAATGTCGCTAAAGAATTCTTTCAGCCATTGTCTTGTTTTTGTACCAGTGTGGACTATAAACTCAGGATATACTCCATCGAAACCAGCTGCTTTTCCCGTTTTGGTTTGGTTAAGCGCTTCGTTTATTTCATCCAATGAGAAGGCACGTGAGTATTCTGATGATGCGGGGGTATTTGCTTTAAGTTGTTTAAGAGCTTTTTTTTTACCATCGATGTATGAGTTTTCTCAGATGGAGGTCGAGAGTTCTCAATTATTCTATTGGCTATCTTATTTGGCTCAATTGTTGATTTGTTTAAGTGTTGTGCTCTGCTTGCTTCGCCCAGTTTGCGGATCAGTCCCCATGCCTTCCGACTGGAACGGGAGAAATCAATATGTTCTACGGTAGATTTCCATTTATTAAGTCTAGTTGAATCCAGTGACTTGAGTAAGTTGTCACCGATTTCGGGATCTTCTGATTTCATAAATTCTTCATATAGTTTTTGGCTTTCTTCCGTCCAGCCTGGGATGTACTCCTTTCGAAAACCTCGGGGGATATGTTTTTTGGCGATAGAGATAACCATTCCTAAAAAACGGTGGTAATTGTTGGCCTTCGGGTCAATGAAGCGAATGCAGGTGTCCAGCTCTTTGGCGTATTCAGGCCAATTTGCTTTGTTAAAATTCCAACGGGGTCTCGGCGTGGATTCAACGATAGAAATTTGTATGCCTATTTCGATTATGACAGGTCGATGTTGGCTGCGAGGGAAACTAGGCAGTACAGTTCGGGAGCTTGGGAGTGGTTGCAACTGTGAGTTACTCGAAACCCAGCATAGATCAGGGTTGTAGCCTTTGCGCCATCTTCTAGAAAAGAAAGTAGGTTTATCTTTCAGACTATGGATAAGGTGGATATTGTTTTCTTCGGCCCACTCCAGGAGGTTTTCCCCATTTTCATCATTGTTTTCATACCCCCATTTGTTGTGGTGACTGTTCGACTGCATTCGATTAGAGAGAATGTCAGGAAACTTTGTGAACTAAATTCATCTAGGGCAAAACTTTTTGTGCATAAGAAAATGCATTTTAAAAGTTCATCCCGAAGAGGTGAAAATGAAAAATTTAGAACTCGGGAAATATTGATGGAAATGAGTTGAGTTTTTATACTCGGGGGTTTTGGGGATCGCTGAGCACGAATTTCATATCGGCGATGGTCTCCAAGGTACCTGGTGCCCACGGTGGAACTCGTCGCCTAGAGTCTTATGTTATAATCATTAAAAATCAGCCAATATCCATTACTCGGGGAGTTTTTGGGGTCGCCGTCCACGAATTTAATGTTGGCGATGGTCTCCAAGATACCTGGTGCACAGGATCGTCGCCTGGAGTTTTATGTTATAATCATTCAAAATCAGTCAATAACCATTACTCTGAGGGTTTTGGGGGACGCTGAACAAGAATTTCATGTGGTCGATGGTCTCCAAGGTACCTCGTGTCCAGGGTGGAGCTCGTCGTCTGGGTATTATGTTATAATTATTCCAAATCATTTAAAACCACTAGGCGGGGGTTTTAGGGGTCGCTGAGCACGAATTTCATGACGGCGATAGTCTCTTGTTCACCTGGTGCCCAGAGTGGAACTCGTCGCCTGGCGTTTTATGTTATAATCATTCAAAATCAGTCAATAACCATTACTCTGAGAATTTTGGGGTCGCTGAACAAGAATCTCATGTGTTAGATGATCTCCAAGGTACCTGGTGCCCAGGGTGGAACTCGTCGTTTGGAGTTTTATGTTATAATTATTACAACATTTAAAACCATTACGCGGGGGGTTTTGGGGGTCGCTGAGCACGAATTTTTGGAATCAATGGTTATTGACTGATTTTGAATGATTATAACATAAAACTCCAGGCGACGAGTTCCACCCTGGGCACCAGGTATCTTGGAGACCATCGCCAACATTAAATTCGTGTCCGGCGACCCCAAAAACCCCCGAGTAATGGATATTGACTGATTTTTAATGATTATAACATAAAACTCTAGGCGACGAGTTCCACCGTGGGGAGCAGGTACCTTGGAGACCATCGCCGATATGAAATTCGTGCTCAGCGATCCCCAAACCCCCAGATTATAAAAATTCAACTCATTTCCATCAATATTTCCCGAGTTATAAATTTTTCATTTTCACCTCTTCGGGATGCACTTTTAAAATGCATTTTCTTATGCACAAAAATTTTTGCCCTAGATGAATTTAGTTCACAAAGTTGCCTGACACTCTCTCTAATCGAATGCAAAAAGTTGCATGACGATTCATCTTACTGCACAAAATTCCTAGGTTTAATGCTTCGTTGCTTCGTCTTTAAATACACAAAGATATAAAATGTATAAAAATCAAAAGAGAAATCAGACACGGATACATGTGATCTCACAAAGTATTTACGGCAGTTCTGGAACATGCCTTCAAACAATTGAACTGGGAAATAACAGGGAATCAATATCGACGGAGAAATGCTCTCACACCTACTCATTCCGGAACGACATAGTTTCTCTTCTTCTTCTTTTTATATTAGGCCTCAACCTGTTCCTCTTTACCGATTTTGAGCTTGTAATCGTAGCTGTGATGTTGACTACCACCTATCTCACCACCTTTTAAAAGGTTTTCCTATTGGTCTTTTGCCTGTTGGCTTCGAATCCCTATCTGTACGGGCTATTATCTCGCTGAGCATTCTTGTCACATGCTGATTCCACTATCTTCTCCACCGTACTATATCTTGTATGTTACAGAGATATCTTATTCTGTCGTTCGGTATTCTGTCTCTCAGTGTTTTCCCAGTTATTGACCTCGACGTTCTCATTTCTGATGTTCTCAGTATCCTCTTGGTCTCTGCTGTGTCGCATCTTGTTTCTATCGCGTATGTCATGGTCGGTCTTACACATGATTTGTATATGCGTACTTTCCCTTCCAGCCTAATATCTTTGTTTCTCCAGATGACATCCCTCAGACATCCTGACACGTAATTGGCTTTATTTGCTTGCTTCCGGATGCTCTTTTTAACAACTCCATAACTACATATTTCGATTCCCAGACATTCAAATCTTGAGACTTGTTCAATTAGTTCGTTGTTAATTACTAATTGTAATCTTATGGGTTCCCTTGACGCTATCAGGGATTTTGTCTTAGCTGTTGATATTTTCATGTCGTAGTTCTTCGTCACTGTATTGAAAGTTTGTGCCATCGCTGTAGGTTATCCTCGTTATTGGAGATTAAGATTGCGTCGTCAGCATAACGGAGGATTTTTATTAGTTTTAATGGTCTCTATGATTTTGTCAATTACTAAATTCAAAAGCAATGGGCTCAAGCTATCCCCTTGTCTGATTTACGAGTTGATTTCTACTTCCGATGTTGGTTCATTTTCGACTTTTATTCTGATTTGCTTCTTCGTATTAATGTCTTTAATTGTTGGGGTTAGAAGTAAAGGGGTTTAAGTGCACTTTTTGAAATTTTACTTTACAGATTCGGATACTTAAATGGTGTTAGAACTTTGTGGTAAAACGATTTAAGTATATTTCGCCCTCTAGTCTCCATGTATCGCCGTTACATTTAGTTCACTGAAAACAATTGCAGTTTGCTTTGGTAGTAAACAGGTTTAAACGTGCGCTTGAACCGTTTTACCACAAAACTATTTTTAGTATTCTGTAAAACAAATAGTAATAAACGGGATTAAGTGCGATTGAACCATTTTACCACAAAACTATTTTTAGTATTCTGTAATGTAGTCCGTTCTTTAACGGTAAAATATTGCAACAACTCTAAATTTTAAAGAACCGCTTGGATTGACATGAAATTTGGCACACACATAGCTAACAAGTCAAAGAAAAAAAGTGATATTGTGCCGATATGTGCTTTTGACAAAGGGGGTGGTTTTCACCCCTTCTTGGGAGTGAAAAAATATTCGTCCAAAGAAAGTCAGGAAATAAATAAACTGGCTAATTTTAAGTAACTTTTGTTCTATAGAGTCTTTTCACTTAGTCAATACTTTTCGAGTTATTTGGCAGTGAATATGTTCATCATTTCAACAAAATAACCTCGCTTTTAGACGGTTTTTCGCAAATAACTCAAATAGTAAGTATTTTGTCAAAAAAACATTCTTAGCAAAAATATAGTCTGTAAAAAATTAAAAAAACAATGGCGTATTTATCACGTCTCTACACCTAGCAGAAGCAGAGTTATAGCTAATGAAAAATAGGTTCATATTCGTCAAATTCCAAATGAAATACTTTAACGTGAAATATCCAAAAATGAAGCACATTTCGGGGAAAACTCATAACAAATTATTTAAAGTGTTTTAAAAAAAGCTTCATTTTTGTTTTACAAAAAAAATTTCTAGCATCAAAATTAAACAAGTTACGCTCAAAATAAAGTTAAGTATATTCAAATGGGAAATAAGCCACAATTTTACCTAAAAATGATTTTATTAACGTTTCGACGCCCAAGTCGGGTGTCGTTGTCAAAATACAAAATAATACTAAATAAACAAAAATGTTGTTGCTTAGTAAAAAATTCTTCTAATAATTTATTTAATCTGACTCATTTATATCGGCAATTCAGACACGTATTATACATTTTAAAGTAGACGACTTTAAAATGATATTGCCAATATTGATGAGTTGCGTTCCTGGTATAATACGTGTCTGAATTGCCGATATAAATGAGTCAGATTAAATAAATTATTAGAAGAATTTTTTACTAAGCAACAACATTTTTGCTTATTTAGTATTATTTTGTATTTTGACAACGACACCCGACTTGGGCGTCGAAACGTTAATAAAATCATTTTTAGGTAAAATTGTGGCTTATTTCCCATTTGAATATACTTGATTATAAAAATGTCACAAGAAAATAGCTTCAGAACAAAATAAAGTTAGTCCCTTTTGGTTTTGGTAAAAAAAATCGAGAAAATCACCCCCTAATTAGTATCTTAAATGAACTTAATCGTTATGACTTCACAAGTTTCTTGACTCGTGTATATATTGTTTATATGATCTGTAAGTTTCATCGGTTCAAAGTCCTTATTATTGAAAGGGCTGTAGTAAAAAGGGGTTGAACGAGTCACTGATAACGAATGTATGCAAATTTAGAAACACCAAATCTTAATCAATTTTTGTTTAACAGAAAAACAGAAAAATACATGATATTCAGAAAAGCAAATCTGACTTTTTTTGTTTTTCGAGATTTTTGGTATCTAACAATTTTTAAGTTATTTTGAAAAAAAGCATATTTTTCAAAATTTAAATTTTTAAAAATTTTATTTTGATACCAAATTTTTTCAAAAATAAGCACTTTGAATCGATGAAACTTACAGATCATATAAACACAACATAAGTAAAATAATTTGTGGAGCGGTAACGATTAATTTCATTTAAGTTGATAATTAGGGGGTGGTCTTCCCGATTTTTTTTTTGCAAAAACAAAAGGGACCAACTTTATTTTAAGCGTAACTTGCTTAAATTTAATGCTAGAAACTGTTTGTAAAAACAGAAATAAAGCTTTTTTAAACACTTTAAAAAAGTTATAATTGGTTTTTCCCAAAAAGTGCTTAATTTTTTGTATATTTCACGTCGAAATATTCTATTTGAAATTTGGTGAATATGAATCTATTTTTCATTGGCTATAACTCTGGTTCTACGAGATCCAGAGACCTAACGCGTACACCATTATTTTTACTTTTTTATAGGCTATATTTTTGCTAAGAACGTTTTTTCGACAAAATACTTACTTTTTGAGTTATTTTCGAAAAACTGTCTAAAAATGTGGTTATTTTGTTGAAAAATGAACATATTCACTGGTAAATAACTCGAAAAGTGTTGACTTGGCGAAAATCTCTATAGAACAAAAGTTACTTAAAATTAGTCAGTTTACCTATTTCCGGACTTATTTTGGACATATATTTTTTCACCCCCAAGAGGGGGTGAAAGTCACCCCCAGGGCAAAAGCACACATCGGCACAATATCATTTTTTTTCTTTGACATGTAAGCTATACGTACGTATGCCAAATTTCGTGTCAATCCAAGCGGTTCTTTAAAATTTAGAGCAAAAACCGTGAAAAATGGACTAATGTGTAAACCCGTGTTAATACAGGATTATTTTTTAAGTAAATAAATATTAGATTTATGACCAATTTTGAAGATTAATTAAGTACTATGCAACGTGCCAGTTGTAGTTATACTGTGGATAACAGCTGTGACAAAAATGATTAGTAATATGTAGTTAACATCTGCACATGAACCGTTTCTCCAGTAACATTTATTCACACTATTTACCGATTACATTTTTTTTATAATTGAAAAAAAGGAAGGATATAGTAACAGTAATAATATACCCTTATATTTTTATTAATTTAAAGTACATTGTACACTAGACATATTTATTTAATGACTCCTAGAATTTATAAAACTCAAACAACTTTGACGCTGATTATCTCAGAACTATCAAAACTGCACTTAAACCCTTTTACGTCTGCCCCCCAATTATCCTTATCATGTTGTTGGGCTAATTTTTTTCCTTTAGCAATCTTAGCACATCTTCCAATCTTACACAATCGAAGGCCTTAGTCAGATCTATAAAGCACATAAATTCAGGTTTATTATACTCCAGTGCTTTCTCTGTCTTTCGCTATAACACATAACCTAAAATAGAGCGGAAATATGCTTACTGAGATGGATGACAAATATGTTCCAAATATATATATAATACCAATAAATATGTACTTATTTTATAAAATCCAAATTTCCAGGGAAAATCAAACTGTCGAATTAATATAAAAAAAAAACAATTTAGAATGGACCATACTATGGAGCTCTATTAGATATCTTCAAGAGCAATATGCCAAATGATTTGAAAAAGAAGACGTCCAACCAAAGATTGGGTACCTTTTCCTGATACGAATCCTCATTGTTCTTTTGCTCTCTCTGGAAATAGAAAGTTCTTTACACGTTCATTGATCATAAGAAGAAGGAGTTTGCTTCCACGAGGAATAAGGAAATGGTTTTGTAATTGCTGCGTCCAGTTCGTTACTGATTCTTTATTAGTCGTGAATGGAATAAAGTTGTGGCTTGAACTCTCGTGCCAAATGTCATCATACTACCTGTAATCACAATATGCATCTCCAGTTTCCAATTTGAAAAGCAACGCATTTTTTTTCGTATTATTTGTTAAAATGAAGGGTTGAAAAATTTATTAACAGAGTTTAAATTATTGAAAATGGCTTGGTTATCTTTGTTAAAAATGGTCCTAGAAAAACTGTTATCTTAAGTCGTGGAAAGTTACCAACAACAATAATTTCAAAAGGGAATTGTAAAATATTTATTACTGGCAAAGCTAATTACGAAAAACCATATAAATAAATTAAACAATGTTTCTGCAGCCATTGAGGGAGAAAGGCTGAATGGGCTCTGAGAATGTTGTTAAAATTTACATTCATCTTTTATTCAATTTGTATTTACACATCTTGTAAATACAGGGTGGGCCAAAGAAAAGAGTCCACCTCGATATTTGGAAATAGTTATTAGATTTTAAGGAAATGCCTAAACAAGTCGATTTTATTTTGCAATTTTTTGCATATATTTTATACTAGTCACGTCATCCGTCTGAGCGTGATGACGTAATCGATGATTTTTTAAATGGGAATAGAGGTCGTGGGGTAGCTCATTTGAGAGGGTTTTCAATTCTCTATGCAGTAAAATAAACATTAATATCATTTTATACAGTATGACCAAAAAAATAATTTTTGAATTAAATTAATTGATGCAAAAAAATAATGTATCTAATTTATTTAACTCAAAATACATTGTACTGCTCAGAAAATAGAAAAAAATGTTTATTTCACAAATAAACATTCATTTTCGCTTAAATTAAGTCACAAACAACCTCCCACATACCTCTTGTTAGTTTGAACATTTAATTTAAGCAAAAATCAACGTTTACTTGGCAAATAAACATTTTTTTCTATTTTTTGACAGCAATAGAAAGTATTTTGAGTTAAATAAATTACATACATTCTTCTTTTTGCGTCAATTAAATTAATTCAAAAATAATTTCTTTGCCACCCTTTATAAATAATGATATTAATATTTATATTACTGAATATATAATTGAACACCCTTTCAAATGAGCTATTACACGACCCCTATTCCCATTTAAAAAATCATCGATTACGTCATCACGCCGATGGATGACGTCACTAGTATGAAATATGTATCAAAAAGTTGTAATTTAAAAATAAAAATTTACCTGTTTCGGCATTTCCTTAAAATCTAATAACTACTGCCAAATATCAAGGTGGACTCTTTTCTTTGGTCCACCCTGTATAAGTCTAAACGAAAAAATAGCCTTCAGCATTTTTTAAATTGCAAAAATCAACTATTTGATCAACAATTAGACTAATAATTAGTAAACTAATTAATATTCTAATTAATATTTGTTCACAAAATTTTGTGGACATCTTAAAAGTGAAAGGGTGAAGCGAAACAATTTTTGAAATTATTTATCCATTTTTATTTACTCTAGTGCCAGTTAATTCAATGGGATTTTAAATTATTATTTATACAAATTATACATAAAATCTTATTTAGAATATAACCAAAATAACCTTTTAAAAAAATCAGGAAAAAGGTAAAAGCTTATATGGGAACCCTTTTTTGAAGGATCTAACAACTATTTTTTTGGTAATTTTGACGTTTTAGTCAATGCTTAAACAATGATTTTGTAAAACTATACCGATACTTTCATAAAACAGTAATTTCTTTTGACCTAAACTTTAATTTGGAAAAGGTGCAAATTCGAAACCTAATACCAAATAATGTTTTACATAATATATTAAAATTTTATTTAACTGGACAAAGAGACCCAGAAACTACTATTCTTTTAAAAAAATACTACATATTTTACTGTTTTGCATTATATACAAAATAGTTATTTATGAAACAGTTCGTGAAGTATGCTTTTTGCGAACGCATGCGATGTTTAG
The DNA here is from genome assembly GCF_917563875.1 of Diabrotica virgifera virgifera. Classification (NCBI taxonomy): domain Eukaryota; kingdom Metazoa; phylum Arthropoda; class Insecta; order Coleoptera; family Chrysomelidae; genus Diabrotica; species Diabrotica virgifera. Next base: position 240,142,408 of record NC_065443.1, on the reverse strand, counting down.
AGCACGAGCGACAGCGAAGCGAGCGCTATACACCGCGTAAGTTCGCAAAAAGTACTTCAAGCACAGTTTCATACAATATTTTATTTACGAGAAACAAATAAAAAAACTGTATTTCTTCGTCACTGGAATACATTTCTATTCTATAATTTTTAGAACTTTGACATTTAAAAATTCTAACTCCTTTCAAACCACAAAACTGTCAAAATTTTTTTGTAATTTATTGCTCACAAGTCATCACCATGACAACGCGAAAATTAAGGATATTTCATTATATGAAAGTGTGCCAAGAAACAGTGCGAAAAAGTAAATCCCATTTAAAATACATTGTTACTTCATGCACAGTTTAAATCCTTCACACACTGCTATCTATAATGACAGTTTTTACAAACTAAAAACTTATACATAATTAATAAGAGATAGAGTAGATAATTTTTTTTTCATCTGAAAACGTTCTAATCTTTATACCATTAAAACGTTGTAAGAACTTAATTATTATAATATTTTTTTTAAATCGTTTAACTAAGTCTAAAAAAGCTTGGTTGGTTATTCTAGTGACAACAACAGATATTAATTTAACATCATGTAAAACAAAAACTTAATATGAGCGATTTTTTTTCCAATGTTTGGAGAGAGAATGTAAAATAGGAATGAAACCGGCGAGCTTTAGAGGTTTACTTAGTTTTTAATTATGCATTTCACTGACCTTAAGCGAACAAGCTTAATTTTCATTTCTCCAAAACAAACACAGTTCCTACTATATTTAGATAAACGTGTAAAGTAGACGAATAATAACAAAAAATGCTTTCTAAATCGTAAAATGTTGCTAACGGATACCACATACGTTATTTATTCTAACAAAAGTTAACTTTAAAAATAACCTTTAAATTTTGTTTGTAAAATTATTTAATTTTAGTAAATTTGAACAACACGAACTGTTACGATATTTGCACACACACCGAGTTTGGACGGCCAGTATCAAATCGGCGGATATTTTATTGGTAGCAGGTACTTGCAGACTCATCAGATTTTTACCGGTCAAACACTCAGTTGCTTTGTTGTCGTGGGACGAGGATAGTGAATAAGAATGAATCCAAAATATTTTTTTCTTTATTCACCATAATTTCAAAATAATTTTTTCAGTGTTGTTCTGAAGCTATTTCCTTGTGGCATTTTTATGATTAATTATTTATATGGGAAATAAGCCACAATTAAAATGAAAAAAATAATTTTATTAACGTTTCGACGCCCAAATCGGGTGCCGTTGTCAAAATACAAAATATTACTAAATAAACAAAAATGTTGTTGCTAAGCAAAAAAATTCTTCTAATAATTTATTTAATCTGACTCATTTATATTGGCAATTTAGACATATATTATACATTTTAAAGTAGAAGACTTTAAAATGATATTGCCAATATTTATGAGTTGCGTTCCTGGGACGACTTACTGAAAGATAGTTCATTCGATTACATGAAAATTAACCCCAACTCAAGAATATAGTAATTTCTTCAGGGCGCAGCAAATTTCTCTCCATGCATTCCTAGTAAGATTACTGTCCTTAAATGTATCTAAAGTTTTATCCCACAAAGGAGGTCTTGCCTCCACTAATGAAATAAGGGGGTAATTTCAATCGTAATTATATAGCAAGCACCAGCAAAACTAAAATCAATAGTGAAAAAGTAATGAAAATAAAATACCTTGGAATTACACTTTCCAGCTACGGAAACCTGGACAAAGAAGTGAGAAATTAAGTACAAAAACCAAATAGACAGGCAAAACGCCTTAATAACATTGAGAAACCGATATATTAACAATAAGATGAAGTCAAGAATTTATAAAGTCAATGTAATAATGAAATATGCATCAGAAACAAGACACGATAAAGCCACAACACAAAGAATACTAGAAACAGCAAAGAAGAAAGAGCAGAAACTGAGATGAATTAGAGGAAATAATCTGAGAGTTCGAAAGAGGAGTGAAGGCATTAGAATAATATGTAAATAAGTCAATACCAAAGATATTTTATCAGCTAGCTATCAGGCTAAAATATTACCTCAATCATCCAAGATAGCCATCGCTACACCCTTAGCTTAGCTTAGTCTCTCAAGGTGTGTGTTCGTCTTGTCCTAATCTTAGAAATGAATTATGAAAATTCGGAATGAAGCAAACAAAACAATATTTTTAACTAATCATGTTTATTGTTCATAAAGATATAATAAAAATATGACTTATTATGTGCATTAATAAATATATTCAAATTCTTGCCAAAAACTAACAATTTGTGGATTATACTTATGGCTTTTGATATCTGGTTCAATTGTAACTTCTTGATGTCGAATGGTACTTCTGTTGGTTCTGCAACGGGCTCTGGGGTTGTAGGTGTTCAGGGCCACCAGGCCTACAGGTGTTGGTTGGTTTCAGTCTAGATGAAGTTCATTGTTGCAGTCTAGATGATTTTGTCCTCGTTGTTCTATCGCCGGCGATTGAGGGTTGTTGAAACTCCCGGAGGGAGAACGGTGATCTTTTATGCCAAAAACCCAAGAGAAGATTTGATTTGGCAATTGATAGCTATTATCAGCTCTGTAATTGCCTTTTATAATATTACCACCACAATTTTGAGAATTAAAATGATAGCGTGAACTGTAGAAAGGTAGGCATGTTCCGTATTAAGACAGATACTTACAGAGTAAGAATATACGGGGTACGTTCAGTATGTTCAATTGATGATTTAGATTTTAGATGAAAAGAGATATAGTAAATAGAAGATAATAAAAGAGGATAATAAAAGAGGGCGCCAACGAGTTTTTAACGAAGAAAACGTAAAACAAATGGAAAACAATTGAAATATTGTAATAATATTAAAATAATGTATGAAACATTGTTAATGAAAATAAAGTAAAATAATTATTTAAAAATAAAATAACAAAGATGTGACGTTTGTAACGTTACAAAGTTTTGCATAAATATCTAAAAAAATTTGTTTTAACATAGTAGCTAAATGTTCATCTTTTTTACATGTCCTCTTTCATTGAGGATCTGTAGAATAAAACGATATGTTCTCTGTTTTATGCCGAGGGTATGATGTTTGCAGCTTCTGGAAATTTGGAACACTCCATGCTTATGTTTATCAGTCAGGCTTTTGTCTTTTTGCCCAAACCTCTTCGACCTTCAATCTTACTTACACTATAAGCTCTAAAACTGTATTAGCTAAATACAAAATCTAAAATAGAAGTTTGGACGACTTCTGATTATGTATATTCGTATTTCTAATATTTAATAATTATCACTTAAATAATATTTCAAAATTGTAATATTAATTTTAAAAAGCTAAAGAACGTCCAACACATTTTAAATATTTAATCCCAAAAAACTATATTTATACTCCATCATGAAGCAGTGAAATGATTAAATCAAAGCATGTTTTCTTTATTAAAAAAGACAAAGTCGAACCCGAAGGTTATTAGCGACATTTCTGTAACATTTGTAACAATATTAAATCAAAAATTGGTAAAAATTAATTACAATGTGTAGACAATTAAATCTTTGGAGCAATAATTAAATTACACGCACTAACACTTTATTTTTTAAATGAACTTTTAGATCGCTAGCGACACTCCGACACTCTCTTTCTGATGCATCATTAGTGATAGCGTTACGCGCACTAGTATCTGCTTGTTCATATTTCCTTCTATGCATATGTGGGATGGTATCCACAGGAAGTGGATTCTTCTGAAACTTTCTTGAGCTTCCATTAGTTTGGCCTTGATTGCTTTCTCAATGGGTTGTTTATGGTATATATTTTGCATAGCTTTGACTGTGCTAAGAGAGTCGGAAAGGACTGGACAACAAGGGAGGTTTTTGATATATACATGTTTGATGGTTTTAAACAAACCAAAGAGCTCTGCAGTATTTATGCTGGAATTCAGCGAAAGATGTAGGAGCATGGCAAGGCGATGAAAAAATCCATCAATATTCTTTCGAAGTAGAAACTTGAATCTTAATGTTGGCTTAATTGAGATGTGTCACTTTCCCAGTTCGATTCCTCACTGCCAAGATAACTATTGATTTTTTTCTTTATGGACGTGAATTTTTGTTTTATGGATCTTTCCTTTAAATAGGGGTAAACTTGACTGAGCATATGGGACAAAGCTGATAGGTCTGTGGTATATTCTTGAATTATGGTTATAGGATCTGTTGATCCCATGATATTCGTTAGGAGCATGTTAAGTTGATCAAAGTTTAGAGGGAAAGGTAGAGGGTGATTTTCTATTAAGTTTTTAGCAGGGTCAAGTAAGAGAGAAAATGAGCATTCAGAAGTGCTTGTTGAACTAATTTTAGCTTTTTTAGGTTTTGCTTGGACTTTAGGTGGTGGAAAAATGTTACATTCTTTTGAAGATGGATTTGCTTCAGGTGAAATAATTTCATCAAAGTTACGTTTTAATTGATTAATTATGTGACTGTCCTTATTTGATGCATCTACTTTGTTCGGTATCTCCGGGACATTAGAAATAGACAATTGTCCACACTGAGAAAGGTTTGTACCATTGGGTGCTTGCAAAGATATATTTGTTGCGCTGGATACCGATGCTTCATTGTTTTGGTTGGGGTTTAGTTGAGCTAGTGGTTCGGAGCATTGTGATGCAATGTGACCTGGCTTCTTGCATCTAAAGCAAACTAAACTGTCTTGAGAAATGAATATTCTATAAATCGTGTTGTCAAAAACAAGAGTAAATGACTCTGGTAGTGTTAGAATGTGAGGAGTGATATAGATTTGTCTTCGAAAACTAAAGATGTGATTGTAATCAGGCATAAAAGCACTAATTTTGAGGAATGTCATGGGGACACAGAAACTATGCCGATTTTTTGTAACTCATTGATTAGCAAGTCTTGCGGTATTGAAGGACACACGTCGGAGAGCACAAGTCGTTCCGCCTGGTGTAACTAACCTTCTTGCTCTGACAATTTCACCTGGTATTTCTATTTGACCATGATTATTCATAAAATCATCCACTATTTGTTTATTGGTTAAATACATACATATGCCATTATTAGATAATCTAGAAGAGAAGATTATATTTTTCGGTTGAATTATATTTCCAATGGGGAGAAGGTAGCCTTCAAGTTTGGTGTTTTCTAAGGCACTAAGATAATTGCTTGGGACTTTAAAGGAAATTGTACTCTCGACGCTGCCAAAGAGTATGACTGTGATGCGTTTATTTGACTTTGATGGTCTTGTATTGTAGAACTGTTGTGTGATTCCATGTTTGAGTCCATTTCGATAAACGTTAAGTGAAAAGTAAGTCGAACCCTGTACACCTGCTAAAACAGGTATATCGGTCTTTAGTAAAAGCGGTTATTTTGCTGGTAAAACTGGATTTGTTTATTGACAACAATAACAAATAATTGCAATTTGCTGAATTTCATGCTAATTTAACTGGATATTATGTAAAGGGTTTGTACATTTACAGTTTATTTCAATATATCACTGAGATTCACAATTTATAACTTATATTAAACTTTGTTAATATTAAAAATATTCGGAGCCCACATTGATTACAACGTTATAGTTATCGATGCAGGACCGGTCTCCCATCAAAGCATGTTTCGATCATTATTTTAATAAGGATACTGAAATAAATTATTTATATTTTTAGAAAATTCTAAAACCACTTTAACTTATTATTCATACCAAAAATCTCTGTTATGCATGTGTATGGATTAGATTTTAAATAAATTCGTTTGGAGCGATTCTCTACATAAAGGTACATATAGATATGTGCGCCGAACACTTCGCGCCGTGTGTGAGCTACGCGTTCGTGGCGGGTTCGTTAGATTAGTACGCGTTAGTACGTGTTTTTAAGTGGCACACAAACGGTGGGGGACACGATCCAACTTCTGTCGGCGCCACGAACGGACGGCGCACACACGGCAAGAAGTGCACTTCGCGCTTATCAGGCCAGGGTAATAAGACAAAAATATACCCTGTTCGTGAAAACTGAACAGCCAAGGTACTGAAACGTTTTTTCGACAAGTAATACCTATAGGAACAAATTGTAACTATTTCCTGCGTAGGATCTGGCGGCCATTTTTAATTATAAACAATTAACTGTCAAAAAATGGCATTCTCCCCTTTTTTTTCAAATCAACGGAAAACAGTGAAACTTATGATTTTTTTAGTACAAATATCTTCGAGATTATGGAAAAAGCTTTAAGATGACGTATTACAAAGTTTGATATACTCATTTATTGTTAATATAATTGCGAAAAAAGGTCGGAATTGCAAAAAAAATATTTTCACGATAACTGTTGTAAAAATTCGTGTACAGCTTTGAAATTTTTGTCAAATGAGAGTTCTTTGGTGCTTAATATGTGATAGAAATTTCAAAGCGATTCATTCAATTGTTTAAATTTTATTTAAATTGTTTATCCCAGAGAGCATTTTTTTGCAACAACAAAAGTCAGAACCATTTCACAGGTGTCAAATGAAAGAGCATGAGGTACGTTTTCAATGTGGTTTAAAAAAGTGAATAAAAAATGCATTTATTAGTAATAAATAATTATGCAAAAGTATCGTCAATTTTTCTTTATAAACTTTTTGAGTAACTTTTTTCAAAAAAATTTACTTTTTTACTCTGTTTTTGTGCCCAACTTCCAAGTAATGTTATCTATATCATAATTAATAAAAGATTGTAATAAATATGTATAATTTCTTATATAAAAAAATAAACAGTTTATAAGGAAAGATTTAGGATAATTTTGCATAATTATTTATTACTAATAAATGCATTTTTTATTCACTTTTTTTAAGCCAAGTTGAAAATATAGCTCATGCTCTTTCATTTGACACCTGTGGAATGGTTCTAACGTCATTTTCTTCTGACTTATGTTATTGCAAAAAAAATGGTCTCTGGGATAAACAATTTGAATAAAATTTAAACAATTGAATGAATCGCTTTCAAATTTTTAACACATACTTAGCACCAAAGAACCCTTATTTGACAAAAATTGCAAAGCTGTACACTAATTTTTACAACAGTTATTACGAAAATTTTTTTTTGCAATTCCGACCTTTTTTCGCAATTATATTAACAATAAATGAATATATCAAACTTTGTAATAGGTCATTTTAAAGCTTTTTCCATAATCTCGAAGATATTTGTACTAAAAAACCATAAGTTTTCCTGTTTTTTATTGATTTGAAAAAAAGTGAAAAATGCCATTTTGTGACATTTAATTGTTTCAGTACCCTGGCTGTTCAAGTGTCTTGGAAAAAACCTTATTACCCTGGAATATATCTATACATACCTTAACAGAAACAGAAATATTGTGCTCGCTGGTATTAAAATCTCATTTTAAACAATTTATGTGTTGGACGTTTTCTGCTTAACTACGTTCGGTTCCTGTGATGGTATTATCATACTTTATATTTCCACCTATTTCGCTTCTAAAGTCTCTGTAATGGTACATCGTACTTTACCTTTCCATCTAATTATATGAAATTAATTGATAACTACCTGTCGACGTATTGTATTGAAACTGCTGATAGGCTAGGTTATTGGCAATTCAGCTGATTATTATTATATTAGGTTTCCAGTAACGTAATTAGTGAATTAGTGCATGAAAGTTTACATACTGACTCAAATTAGCAACGTTAATAAACTTGTAACTATTCATCTACTGTAATTTGAACTATCAAAACAGACAAACAAAAATATTTTACGTGGTGTAGTTAAACTAGCATGTCTACATTGTAAATTTGTAGGATGGATGTTGTCACAATACAAAATTGGATTATAAAATTGGTTTCAATTTGAAATTTTTTCTAAATATTCTACAATTTTTAAAATTTGATCTTTGTTCAAATCTTTTGTTTGGGTGTTTCTCATGGTATTATCAGTCGGCTCTTTAATATCAAACTTTTATCTATCCAATATGTCCCTATATCCATGGTCGATATCCCCAGATCCAATATGTAGCCTTCTTATTTTTCTTCTTATTCTTCTTCTTCTTTTTCTTTTTATTCTTCTTCTTCTTCTACTTCTTCTTTTTCTTCTTCTTCTTCTTCTTCTTCTTCTTCTTCTTCTTCTTCTTTTTGTATAGACGTGACTCTATTGTCTGTTTTTTTCAATGTGCCTCTAGTAAGTTGTCGTTCCATTGTTTTCGTGGTCTTCCCCCACTGATCGTCTTCCTATTGGTGAACCGTCTCTTGCTGTCCTCACTACTCTATTTCTTGTATTTCGACTTATATTGTAATTCCATTCTATTCTTCTGTCTCTTAGCCAATGATTAATGTTTTTCACCTTGCATCTTCGTCGTATATCTGTACTTCTAGCTCTGTCCTATAGAGCCTTACCATCAATTTTTTGGAGGTTTTTCATCTCCCCTGTTTCGAGCAATCTTTTTGTCCTCTCTGTGTCGGGGCGTGTTTCTGCCGTATTTATCATTGTTGGTCTGATGACTGTTTTGTAAATTCTGCCTTTCATTTCTGTTCCGATATATTTAATTCTCCATATTGTGTCATTCAGCCAACCTGCTACTCTGTTTGCTCTATGCACTTGATCTTCCACTTCTGTTTCGAGCCTTCCGTAGCTAGATAGTGTGATGCCTAGATATTTAAACTCCATCACTTGTTCTATTATCTGACCCTCCAGCTCCAATTTACTTCATATTGGATTTGCTGTTATTTTTGCACTTTGTCTTTTTTGGGGAAATTAACATGTTAAATTTTCTACCCGTTATGTTAAATTGGTGCAGTATACGTTGTAGATCATCTTCAATTTGAAAGATTAGTATTGCATCGTCTGCATAGCAGATTATTTTAAATTGTTTTTCTTCCATTTGGTATCCTTCTTTGGTTCTTACTTTTTTATTATTTCATCGATGATTAGGTTGAACAATAAAGTATTCAAGGAATCCTCTGTCTTATCACATTGCCGGCTTCTTCAATTGGGTAAGTTAGTTCATCTTCTAGTTTTACTTTTATTGTGTTTTTCTGGTAGATGTTTTCGATCGTTTTAATTATTCCTAGAGGTACCTCTCTTGAGTATAACAAATGGACAACGTCCTTTAATTTGACCCTGTCAAATGCTTTCTTAGGGTACACGAAACATAAATATGTCAGTTTGTTGTATTCTAACGATTTCTCTTGAACTTGCCTTATTATAAATATAGCGTCAGTGCATGATCTTCCCGACCTAAAACCTTGTTTGTCCTTCTGCTAGTATTATAACTTCATCCAGTTTATTTGTTATCACGTTGGTTGTTAATTTTAATGTTGTGCTTAATAAGTTATTTCCTCTGTAATTCTCTGAGTCCGTATCCATTGGCCAAAATGTTTATTCCATTTATTAATTACGATTACATCTACTTAATCAAATAATAGATGCTATATTTATGCTTTTACAGTAGGTTACTCTATTTGGATTAAAGTTTATTTCGATTGTCCTAAATTTTCTTCCGTTGCTTTTAGTTGTCTCTATTTATATTCTCATCTTTATTTTATTTGTTGCTTTAAAAATTTTCTTTTGTTATATGCGCCCATCTTCCTTACTACGCATTTTATGCATTTGTTTAGGTAAAGTTCTATATTATAGTGGTATTCAATCCAATCATTATTGCATTTTTTTGTCTCAGTAGATATTTTTTGTATTGTTTCACTTACCACTATGGAAGTTCCTTTTCACATGTTATCTACTTCTTGAGTTGGTGTTGTTGTTTTCTGTACATACGACGACCTCTATAATATATGAAGCCATCAGGAGGGGAGTGTTGATATGAAAGTTCAGTATAGAAAAAGCTGGTTTCTCCCCTTCTAAAGATAAGAAAAAAGTCAAATAAAATAGAGTATGCTACATATATTATTTAATTTTAAAATATTAAGACCTACAAGATAAAGTATGGAACTATATTATATAAAATAGCACTAAAGGCCTTAGAGGCCTTGGAAAAGTATAGAACTACATATAAAAACTTTATATACAGACACAAAAGAAGATATTTTTATCTTTATATGCAGATACCGAAGATAGAAAGGGACAAATTCTATTATACACACTCAAAGGCACTCAAAGATTCAAAGACACTCAATTCGTTAACTAACGTTGATTCTACAGAAACTACCAACGCAAAGCAAAAGAATAATTTTTCGTAAATATATATAACCTTATAAAGATGAAAATAAACCAACATATTATGAGTATATATGTCAATATATACTCGAACGTATAGCAAGGCTCAAGTGGCAATGGGTCGGACATGTTGCCCGAGATAATCCCGAAAAATTTACACAGAGATATTAAGAAACTGGAGATTAAGAGAGAACAGGAGAGGAGTCGGCAGACCGCAGACGAGGTGGGAAGATGATATCAAACAAGTCGCGGGCAAGCAGTGGATGAGAATTGCTAAGAGTAAAAATCGATGGAAGCAAATGAAGGAGGCCTATGTCCAGCAGTGGACGAACACAGGCTGAAGAAGAAGAAGATATATGTCAATAAAGTCAATACTTTGTGAAGTAATAATTAAATCGAGCAATCAAGCAAGCAACAGTGTTTTACCCAGCCTGAGAGACTTGGTCACTCCTCGAGAATGACATTCAGGTGATACAATTCATTGGGGCGAATATTATTAACATGTAAGCAGGAATAACTTCAACCCGCCCTAATGCTCCAGACCATCAGCTTTCCCCCGATAGCACCCTGATTCGCTATAGACGCTATGTAGCAGCAAAGTGCTTATCATGTGGGACTCCTGGGTACACAGACTCCCACACGAAATCCTACCCCGATCAATGCAGGTCAGCGTGAGGCGCAGTATTCCAGCTATCTCTAGTGACATATCTTCTATCTGTATTTGAAATAATACATCAATGATAATTATTAATACAATATAATCATAAAAACACATGGAATATAATCAATGTTAAAGAAAAAAATATACGATATAATAAAAAACACAAATGAAATGTTTGTAATTGAAAATGTTCAACTCCGGCAAAAGACTAAATATAGTTCTATACAAAACCAAACATGAATTTGCATGTACTGTCATACGATACATATACCAACGGTATCAAAAGGATTGAGCTTTGGTGGGATTTTTTCCATGTTACTGAGTTCTAGATCACCTGGTAGGCTAGATTTTCTCCAAATTATTTTCGTACAGATCTGCATATCGAGAGTAGTACTTTCTGCATACTCTTATAATAATGTCTACTCAGACTCAGTTGTTTGATGTTTTCTGACCAGTGTTTCATGACCATGTGCCACTGTTTAATAGAAAGAAGAAGGACTGGAATAACCATCAAAAATAAAAGTCCAGGATATCACAACAAAATTTGCCAAACTTGAATGGAGTTCGCAGGCTACACTGCTAGCGAAAAAGCCCAACGCTGGAATGCCATATTATAACGTAGGAGACCTTAAAAAGGAAGACGACCAAGATGTAGCCCACCCATGAAATCGGTAGATGACGAAGCGATAAAGTACCCCATATAATTGAGATTACATCGAAAAATAATATTTCAATCATCCATGATAGTTATCGTTCGCCCTAGCCTAGCTCAGATTCCCAAAGTGTGTGTTCGTCTTGCCTAATAAAAAATATGAACTATAAAGGTCTAGCAAATAAAACAATATTTTAACTTATCATGTATATTTTTCAATAAAGTTCTAATAATATTTGACTCATTAAATTCAGTAACATATATATTCAGATTCTTGCCAAAGACTAACAATTCTTGGATTATACTTCTTATGCATGGCTTGTGGTGTTTGATGGTAGATCTTCTTGATGTCAGATGGTACAGCTGGTGCCTTTCCAACCTGGGCTAGATAGTCGGCATCAGGTCACTCCAGCTCTAGTTGATTGGTTGGTTGCTGTTGTAGATGTTGGGTGCTGCTGTCTGTCTAGATGAGATGCATCTTGTTGTAAGCCTTGTAGTAGCATCGCCGGCGATGGAGCTTCATGCTACCGAAAGGAAAAAGTTTTTATTTATTTCCCAAAAACTAGAAGACACAATGTGTATCAGTTTAACATCAAGAAGAAAAAGTACCTTGCCAAAAAGTATTAAAAAACTAGCAGATGCTAAGGGGTAAATTAAATGGAATTATTAATGGATTATTACTAATTAGTTACAATTATCTGATTAACCACGTGCATATATGTAAGTCAAAAAGATATATTTAAAATTTAAATATCAGAACACATGATTTTAGAAGATAGAGTTTAGGTATAACAAAAAATCATTATAAAAAACTGTGAATGTGACGGACAATAATGAATACCAGAAAATACAATATTTAATTTCTTACCCCAAGAGGAGGATGAAGTTTGAAATAACGATCATGGAACATAAGATTAGATCAGATGCTAGAATGTAAGATTATGAAGTATGTTCAGTATGACTTATATGTTGCATGAAAAGCAAGATAAGAAATAGGATAACTATAGAGGGCGCCAAACAGGTTTTTAACGGGAAAACAACTTAAGACGAATACAGAAGAAAATTATTAAGAAAATCTTAAAGAAAATAGGATAAAATAATTATTTAAAAATAAAACAGCAAATATCTGACGTTTGTAACGTTATAATGACATCAAAAAAATACTCGGAACAAATTGGAAGTATGTTGCTCAAGATTGATGGAAGAAGTTGGGAGAGGCCTACCTCCAAAAGGAGAGAATACTAAGAAGAAGAAGAAGAAGAGCAGAATTTTAAAATGATCTGTGAAAGTACCGATGTGAATGGTAACCATAACAATAGTAATAAAAAATAGTCTTTTTGTACTTCATATTTATATATAACTATTAATTTGTCAAAATAGCCATGTTATCGGGTGACTTAACCTGTTTGTTTTTTTAACATTACTCCACATACATATAAGTTGATTTAATTGTAATCGTCAATGCCTGATGAATATTGACCTCCCGGTTCAACCAAGTTTTATCTAATTCCAGAATAATGAATATCACTCCGTGTTTTTTCGTAACTGGATCTCTGATATTGTCATCAATTTATTCTTTTTCTTAAAACTTTTGTAGTAAACTTGATTGTTCTGTTCAAGAGCTTTATAATCCTATAAAATTATTTTTGGATCTTCTCTGTATCCTTATTTTGTACAATACTGATGTTCCATTTTTCATATTGCAAAAATGATATTATATTTTTATGTCATTTCGATAATTTCCATTTTTAGTATAGTATAGTTGATCCAAAAGATGGCATAACCCAGACATCCAAAGTGAAAGTTATCCTTCAACACCAAATTGTTCTATATGGTCCACACAGTGTCCAGAAAAAAGTCACACCATTTTGAGCGTCGGGTTTGGGGGGGAGAGGGGGAGAAATCAGTAAATTCGTAGTTTTTTAAGTTTTTCGCCAATACTTCTCAAACTATACGGTTTAGCATGAACAACCCTCTATACAAAATTGTTCTACATTAAATTTGAAATAAAAAAGGTCCTATGCATAATCTTTCTAAAATGAATGGTTCCAAAGTTACGGAGGTAGTATAGTATAACTGGTCCAAAAAAAGACATAACCCAAACATCCAAAGTAAAAGTTTTCCTTCAACACCAAAATGTTCTATATGGTCCACATATTGTTCAGTAAAAAGTTACACCATTTTGAGCGTCCGGTTTGGGAGGGAGATAAGTCGGTAAATTAGTAGTTTTTTTTAGGTTTTTCGTCAATATTTCTAAAACTATGCTTTAGCGTAAACAATTTTATATACAAAAATGTTCTACATGAAATTTAAAACAAAAAATGTTCTATACATAATTGTTATCAAATCAACGGTTCCAGAGTTACGGAGGGTGAAAAGTCGAGGTTTTCGATACTTTTTATATTTTTTGGGCAATATTTATGATATAACTATACCAAAAACCCAGACATCCAAAGTGAAAGTTATCCTCCAACACCAAATTGTTCTATATGGTCCACATAATGTTCAGAAAAAAGTCACACCATTTTGAGCGTCGGGTTTGGGGGGAGAGGGGGGAGAAATCGGTAAATAGAAAGAGTAAACTTACTTTAATAAAAATTTTTTTATAAAGATATAGATATTTATTTTGACAAATTTAGGAAATACAAAAAAAAAACAAAGACACGGCCCCACATAAGAACTATTAATACTAATAATAATCAATCATATTTAGCTCAAACCTGGCATTATTTAACCTACACATCTTTGTTTATTTTTTTCTTTTTGTTAATGAAATATTAATTATGCATCTGTATAATATTGTCACACAATAAACATTGTTTAGCTAAAACAAGAGGGAAAATAAAACCAATTTAAAACATTGAAGCAGACATAATAATATGTAATTTTCTTAATTTTTATAATCTAAAAGAGACAGCATACCTAATCATTAAGAAATTTTATTACGGGAAAATATTATTAGTTTACATCTAAGTCATTTAATACATATTAACTAATTCACGGTTTTCGGCAATAACATTTCTTAACCATAAACATATATTTTTTTAGACTAACTGATTTCTTTATCTCAAATAAATTAACAGAAAACATCCTCAGCGTTGCACCCGCCATGTTTGATGTAGCGTTGTATTGTATATTTTTATAGAAGACGATACATTCAAGAAACCTATTATAGTTGATACATAAGTATACACATTTTAAAAAAGGTACTTACATGTATGAAGTTCTACCATTTCTGGAAGGCCTCGCAGTTGGTTAATAACTCCTTTCTTAATATTGTTCTGAAGCTATATATTATATCATTCTGTCCCAGCTTTAAATTGTGGCATATTTCCCAGTTAGAATAATAAGCTCCTTTATTTCAGAGTCGTCCATCATTATACCTAAAAAGCATATAAAGATATTATTATATTTCTTTTTTAACCATTCGGATAAGCAATAATACTATTATTACATCTTAAATTACTCAATTTACTTTTATTTAATGCCTGTATACCTATGTACTTACCTTCAAAATATCCGTTAATTTTTAAAGAACACCAATAAATCCAATATCCATTTATATGAACATGAACATATCACGCCATCTTGACAAACATTGACGACTAAATCATAAATATTATGTAGTTAATCTGCGCAATTCTTTTGTGGAAGAAAATCTCTTTGCAAGTAAAATTTCGGCATTAATGACTAAAGTTTTTATTTTATAACGACAGTTACTACAGAGGGTATTTCTGAAGAATTATTTCTTGTGGTTTAAAATATTTATTTGATTGCAAGAAAATTTCTTGTTCACAAATATAAATATGGATTACCTTAACATTATATTTCTTATACTGCAAAATATTTGTAGTTTTCAATTTAAGAAATAAAAACTTTAGGATAAGAAAATTAAATGTAACCATTAATGCATTTCTTAGTATTGAAGAAATTATCTGTAAGAAATTATTGAGTTGTGTTTAAAAAACCGGTTTCTTTATATGTGAACCGGTATGTGTAAGAGGATATGTTAACTTTTAAGAAATATTGCTCAAAGAAATCGGTGTTTTAGGAGAAAAGAAATTGTTCTCTCGGTGTATGAATACCGCGAGTTTATAATATAAAACTTTATTTTAGTATAAAAACAAGAATGCTGCGATGCTACGTCTTCCCTGTCATTTTTTATGGGGTTGAATCATGAACGAAGATATCTGCCGAAAATTGGAAGCATTTGAGATGTGGCTACATCGGAGAATTCTTAAAATTCAGTGGACTGATCGGGTCGCAAATGAAGTGGTCCTTAGAAGAATGGGGAAGAACCGAGAAGTACTAACTATTATCAAATCTCGAAAGTTGGAATATTTTGGACACATTGGGTGCGTTCGGACGACCACAGCGGCTGGACAGCTGAGCCAGCAGTAGCTCTAAGACGTCACCGCTGGAAGTCAGCCGCTGAGAGATTTACTAAGCTTTCCCTATCACGGCTGGATACAACCACTCAGCCGATTTCTGCTGACAGTCAGCCGCTATGGTCGTCCGAACGGACCCATTATGTTAAATCAATCCAGATATACCCTCCTACAAGCCACCCTGCAAGGAAAAATATTTGGAAAGCTAAGTCCAGGAAGAAGAAGAACTCCTAGTTAAAGAACCTCAGAACCTGGTTCAACACAACATCTGTAAAGCTTTTCCTCGTTTCTGCAGATAAAATAAAGGTTGCCATGATGATCGCCAACATTCGTCACGGAGAGGCACATCAAGCAGAAGATATAACACTGATTTTGGTAGGATTTTTTATAAACCTTATTAGATATTGTCTCTATACCCCATTCCACTAATATACGACCCTCTTGTATTATTGCGACAACGAATATTTTACTGTGCAAAATATGAACAACAAAAGTAAATTGCAAATTATATTGTTGTTTATTGGAGTAATTATTATAGCAAAATACTTTCGTACTTCTTATGTTGCACACTAAAATATTCGTTGTCGCGGTAATCCTAAAACAGCCGTATATTCGTGGAATACACCATATTTATAACATAATACCCTCTCTTAAATCCATTGAACTACATCATTTAAAGCAGTCGATACAACTCTGACATTTTAAGCATTTTGCGTATTATGTACAGTTACGGTCACTTCACGGTTTACATCTTCATTTTTATACTGTAATACTGCGAAATAGCAGTGTGCTACAGATTTACTAAATGTCAAATTGCTTGTCAAAAATTTCGCGCGTAGGGGAAGGTGTTGTACTTCGGACACATTTTTACTAAATTGGGGTTTTGGAAGTTGTTATATGCAATAAAGCAACCTCACTTCTGTAATGTAATATTGAACTATGACATAACAATATAATTTTCGTTAGATGCTTACAACATTTCTATTTACAAAAACTAGGTCATTTCAAACAAACTAGGTGACAAATTGTCCAAGGTACAACATGGGCGTTGTACCTTGAACACAAGGATGTTGTACCATGGACACAGTATACGATAAATATAAAAATTAATTTTATTTGAACAAACCTTTATAAAATGATAAATGCAAAATTAAATGAATCAAAGTTAATAAAAAATAAAACTGTTATACAAATTAATAAATGCAGAAAGTAGTTTAAACTAATTTTAAAAAGCTTAACATTTCTGGAACTTCATAAACCTCCTTAGAGCAACGAATTTTTTTTTGGAGGTCCAATTTTGCGTTTAATATCGCATGCTGGGTATAAGTTCCGATCTTCCCTCTCAGGCCATTTCCTATTTTTTAGTGATTTTTCCGTGAACGCTATTACAAATTCTTGTTCTTTAGTGTCAACAATGTTTCCAGGAAATTCGGAATCACTGTTTGTCTTTTCAATTTCGTTATCATAAATTTCAAAAGACATTTCAGACATATCTGATTCTTGTAACGAAAATTTATCATCTGATATGGAAGATTCAGAATCAGAGACGATTTTTCTCTTAACTGACTTCTTGCTTTTACATTTAGCTGAATTTTGTTGCGAAACTTTAACATTTGTTTTTCTCTTTTTTTTGTTTTATTAGACTCGCCATTTTTAACACTTCAATCCTGATTTTCTCTGGCGTATCTGTTAAAATGTACGACTTTCCTTTCTGTCTTCCACTTCCATTGTTTTTCCTTGGTGCAGCTTTAGGATGAGGTCTAATCATACTTGGTGTAACAATATTTTTAACTGCAGAAGTGGATGGAGTATCGGCCTCTGGGACTGATTGAGATGAAATATCAGCTTCTGCAACTGATTGAGACGAAATCTCAGCCTCTGTAGCTAATTGAGGTAAAATGTCAGAATTAGCGGCTGTATTTGTATCTTCGTTTTTATCAGAAGTAACATCATATGGACGATCAGTTACCTGTGCTGATAAATAGTCCGAATCGTTGAAAATGTTTTCGTTAACTGGATACATTCCCGTAGCTTTAAATCCTTGCATAATATTATTGGGAGTAAAAGCTAGTGGAAATGCTTTCCCAACTAATGAAGCCACATTGTAAATAGTTATTGGTTTACCCACATATCCTGGAGTAATCATCATTTCATTTGTTGTTGTGCTATAATATTTTTTAAATGGCCCAAATACTCCTTTGTCTATTGGCTGTAGCTTGTGGCTTGTATATGGGTGAAATGTCACTAAAGTAATACCGTTTCGCTTAGCTAGATCTATAACAGACACACTGATGTGACTTTCATGATTGTCCAAAAGCACAATACACGGTGAGCTAGTAGAAGGCCTTACATGTTTAATAAAGTGTTCCATAAACTGAAAAAATAAATTTTCGTTGGACCATCCAGAAGGATCTGCACCTCCAATTGTACCAGGTGGAGCATTGGTTATCATGAAGTCTTTATAGTTGACTAGCAAAGTTGACTAGCTATATTAGCAAAGGAGGTATGAAACCCACGCCAGCATTAACGGCACAAATCATTGTGACAGTACAACCTCGCTCAGCACTTGTCAGTGAACCGATTTGTTAGCGCCTTTAGGTCTTAAAATTTTTGGTGGAACATGTACAGTGGAGAGTCCGGTTTCATCAATGTTCCATATAGCAGAAGAAAAAATCCCAGAACACTTTGACAATGCAGTCTTATAGTTTGTAAATACTGCAGCTACGTTGGTTTTATTGAAAGCAGTCGAACGGGCTAAACTTGTGGCTTCTGGCTTTCGTAAACTAAGTTGTGGATGTCTTTTGCGAAAAATGCGTAACCAGTAATCTCCGTCCATCTTGTGCTGATCCCATGTTTTCGGATACTTTTTATTATTATGCTTTGCAAACTGATAGGCTACAATCTGAACGTTTTTTAGGGTCAATCCATATTGTAAATCTGCAGCCTCTTTAATATAATCGCACAACATTAGCTCTTCTTCATCTGTAAAGACTTTATGGTGTATTCAATTATCGTGTAAGGTACTCATTTCCTTTACTGTATCAGTACAATGTTGAAAATGACGCCTAAGAGTATGATAAGATCTGAAGTGCCTGCTGCAACTGCTCGTTACGAGTGGTGTTCGTTTTATACCTTGTTTATTGCGTGGCATATTTTCTAGAGCCTGCAATTATTAAGAAAATAAAAAATAAACATAAACCTTCGACAACTGATTTTAAATATTAAATCAATAAGTTGTACCTACTGCCGTGCTAGGCCCAAAGGCGGTAACTAACATTTGATAAAATGGTGGCAAAATCGATTTCAAAATTGAATGCTAAAATTTTGGCCCGTTAGGGATTTATGGACTAGCTAATAGTTTTAATGCATGCACATATGCCCCAGTTTATTAAGGGAACCATTAATTATATTTTAAAACAAAGTTTTATAGAAAAAGAGGTAGATACCGCTAAAACGTTTTATCAAAACTTACTATAAAACTAAGCCTATTAGCGGTATCTGGTTTACAGTTGTGATTGATATGAAATAAAAAGCTTTTCTGTGTATTACAGTTTATTAAATTGAAAGAATTAAAGTACTATTAAATGTTATTATTTTGTTGAGCCACAATATGACAACAACAAATTGACAATATTTAGTTGTCGTTATATCTGTTTTCTTTCAAGAGTCAATAAATGCATAATATGTTATAATATATAATATATTATATTGGTTCATTAATATTAATGTTCTATTTGTGATTCAATATAGACAATTTAATAGACAACCGAACAACATACCTTGTGTCCGGTACATACACAACACCTATTTAGTATTACAATGGTATTACCTCATAATTAACATTTTTTATAAAATATTTTATAGTGCGTCTAATAATTTGGGCAGAACTGTACTTATACTAGGAAAAAACAGAATCGGTTCAGATTGTTATAGATGTTTAAACACCTGCTGATGTTAAGCGTTTTAAAGAATTCTTCAAAATTGTGAATGTGATTGTAAACCATACTTTTGACTTTCTCAGCTATTTTTATTTTGTTTCTTAGCGATAAAGGTTTGTTATTTTACGACAGGTTGTTATAGAGCTTTAAGATTTTTATGA
The DNA here is from genome assembly GCF_917563875.1 of Diabrotica virgifera virgifera. Classification (NCBI taxonomy): domain Eukaryota; kingdom Metazoa; phylum Arthropoda; class Insecta; order Coleoptera; family Chrysomelidae; genus Diabrotica; species Diabrotica virgifera. The sequence goes on along the minus strand of NC_065443.1, from coordinate 240,122,481 downwards.
TCGCCGAGACCTACCCTAATATTATTAGCATTGTTATATTATTGGTTATTTCACAATATTATATTCGGGTAAATAACATTACTTATAGTAATTAGGGCAAATTTTAACATTTTATTAGTTGTATTGTACAAACTAGTTATATGTTATGATTAAAATATGATGACATTGTCTTTTAGACCGACAAATACCTAATTATGGGATATACAAGATTATGGGATAATTATGGGATGTATAAGATTTTTAAAATATGCAAACAAATTTTTGGATCATTATCCAGGTATCTGACGCATTCTTAGAAAATTTATAAAGGAATAAAACCAGCATTTTTGTATAAAACTTAGGTAAAGGATTCTCAAAAGATTAATTAAAGATATCCCAAATCTACAATCCCGTATCTATAATAGCATTGCATAACTAGACTACTAGACATTGTCTAGTTAAACAATGATAATAGCTTGTATTTAAACAAAAAAATGCAATCAATGGGACTGCTAATCCCATGTACGACCAACAAATGGTTTAGACATACAGAAAACTTTGTATGAAACAAACCTTGCGCCTGTACAGGCTGAATATAATTTTTTCCACCTCTTGTAATTGCTTTACAATAAATTTATCTCTTTCTACAATATTGTCTTCAGTGGTTTCACTTCGTGTTTCACAACTCTTACTCGACTCTATTTGATTTTCTAAAAAACAAAATATTTTAAGTCTCTTTTTCTAAAAATGTTTGTGGACAGCGTGTGGATATAATATTATCAAGTTTTTAAAACCTAATTAAAAAAAGACATATTTTTTAAATATGAAAATGTCTTACCGCCTAATTCAAGATATAAATTATCCACTTGGCGCATATTCATATTGTTTAGGACAACATAATTGGTTAATTATTGAAATACTATAAACAAAAATGAAAATACATTTCAATAGATATAATAATCTCGAAAAGTTCTTACCATCCTCTAACTTGTAAAGTTAGGCCGAATTTACTTTGTAATACTAAGGTGATTTGGCGGTTTCTAAATGTAGGCGTAGCATTCTTGAAAGTAGATTAGCAGTAAGTGCCATATGCTAAGGTATATGGACGGCAACTGTAGCAGATACCGTCAAAACGCCATAGGATTTAACATTTGCCGCCAAATGGCTTAGTATTTTAATTGAAAAGTGTAGATACCGCTAACAAAATTGCAATTTTATTTAAAATATAATGCTTCTACAACTCCAAAGACTTTCTAAATATATACTAAATACCCCATTCTACCTAAAAATACAAAAATCTCATTTTCGATAAAAAATCAGTTCCCGCCTTTGGGCTTAGCACGGCAGCCTAGGACATGTCCTAGGTTAGTGTGTTGTGTCCGAAGTACATCTACCTTACTAAATTTTGTAAAAGTGGCAACATTCTTAAAACTCTTGCTTACAACCTCCTAGCCTTCAAACATTTGCAAGCTAATTAAATAATCTGGTCTTCGAAATACTAATTTTTTCATAAAACCAAAGCAATAGACTAAAAACATGACTTAAAGATTATCAAAAAAACTTACTTTTTAACGGAAAAGTAAAAAAATTCCTTGAAATCTTGACAGGTTTAGTTTGACGTGTTATCACTATGTACACTTTATAGACTTTGTAAACACAGGTTTTAGCAGCGTTGCCAATTGATTATGAAACAAACACAAATACTGAAAAGTTTGTTGTGACAGCTGGTTAAAAAAAAACTGATACGACTCTTAACGCGTATTTTGTAGAAAAGTGAGCAGTGTATTTTGAAAGATATAGTATATTGTGCAACAAGTGCAGAAAGGTACTAATTTCTCACGAGTTTGAAAAGTTGCGGTACGAGCGCAAGTGAGTGCCGCAATTCAAACTAGTGAGAAATTACCTTTCTGCACGTGTTTCACACTATACTTTTTCTACAAGCAAAGTTTTTCCTAAAAAGAAAAATCACAATTTCCAAACGACGATTAATTATAATAGGTACCTATGTGATAAATTTTAAGCTGTATTTAATTAATACCTACTAATCAATTTAAATTCCTTATACCTAAATAAATTGCACAGAAATCAGTTAAAAAATTAATGCACTGCCTTAATTTGTTTAAATTTAAACAATTATTACACATTATTGACATTATATTTATGCAGTCACGGATTTACACAAAACCTACTTCATTCGACGTCTCTTGCACAGGTTGCTAAATCCTTATTGGTTATTTGATAATTATAAAAGGTTTAATAAGAATAAAATTGTAAAATAAAACAGTTGTAACATCCATAATTTAGTTTCTATGCTATAGTTAAATATAATAATTGTCTTATAGGTTATATATTTGTCTAAAGTTTAACCACGGATGTAAACAGAATATAACGTTACTCAGAATGCCGTAGTCCACGGATATAAACAGAATATAACGTTACTCAGAATCACGACTCAGAATGAGGTAGTCAACTGTGCAGAAAAGAACTTTGCGGCACAGAAACGTCACTTTGCGGCACAGAAACGTCACTTTTCTGCACACTAATGTCAAATATCTTATACTGTGAGAAAATATCAAGTTTGCTAACATAAAACCGTGCAGAAAAGTGCACTTTGAATAGTGGTTGTAGAAAAAATACTTATTATTTACATACTGTCACTGTCACTGTGTCACTGCCAAATCTTAAAATTTGTCAGATAACTTTATTATGTTCAACCTGGTTCAATCTCAAAAAATGGCTCCACATGCCAGCAAAGAACTAAAAGCCAGAATTGTAACTTGTAACGAAATTAGAAGATGATTTGGTCACTATCTGCCGTATCGAACCATTTTAACGTAAGCAGAACAGTTTTTAATATTAATAAAATATGAAGAGAACAAGAAACTCTCGAAAAAAAGCAAGGTTCTGGAGGACCAAAAATATCTACCGCTCATGAAGATCGTACGCTTTTGGAGAGATTAGAAGAGCCTTTTGAAGAAATAATATCAAAATTTAGACCTTGATAATTATTACAATTTATGAATTAATATAATGTAATCAGTTGGTTGTCGTTTGTTTGTTTATTTTATTATTTGTCTGTCATAACAAATATAATATAATGCCAGACCAATCAAATACATTGCTCAGAATGATCAAATCTTACTAAGAGTTGTATCAGTTTTTTTAGGAACCAACTGTACAACAATGTCCAAGGTACAACATCCTCCCCTATTGAAAAATAAAATAAAAAGCTATTAAACGCGCTCAAAACCGGCGTTATCGAAATGCCTCCCACTTTTTCAGGTAAATATTTTCATACATGAAATGCCTCCCAGGTACAATCGAAATGCCTCCGTTTCGTTAATCATTTAAGCTAATATTTTGTCTATTTAATCTCTGTATAATGACACAATGTTGCCAAATCATAATTTAAATAGGTAGTATCTATTTTGATTTTTCTAATTCTTAATGCAGTGTACATAAAATTTGTTTCACATAAATAATTCCTAGTACGATATACATATTTCTTTTTAGGAAAGAAAGTTGTTACCTGACTATCTAATATCCAGCTTTTCTGGGTAATTATTCCAATTCCGATTCTAATCTCTTCCATATTTATAATTCCATTTAATAATTCCATAAATAGGTACTTTTACCTTAATCTTTTTGTTTGTTTATATTCTCTGGGTATTTTCTGGGTAATTCCAATTGCGATTCTAATCTCTTAACGATTCCATGAATAGGTACTTTTACCTTAATCTTTTTATTTGTTTATATTCTCTTTTGTAAATTTTGCTAATAGGCTAAATGTTGTAAAAATACTTGAAAGATTAGTTCCTGCATCAGTCAGTTTGTCTATTTCAACCTTGTCAGTTCGTCGATTTCAAGATCAAATTGTGTATCCGAAATAATGGAATCAACGATACTCGTAAGTGTCAGTCAAAAGGGTAAACCTTTACTATATATCAATTGATGGTTTTAAATTCGGTTTTCAAAAAATGTTGGCCAAAGATACAGTAAAAGGGTGACATGTACTAAAAAAACCTGCAAAGCATTTGTGAAAACACAGGGATGTGAAAATACGATAATTGAATCAATATTAGATCATAACCACGAGAAGTTGTCTGCCGAAGTTTCAATAGACAAGCCGTAAGCAATTCAATAAAAAGAGCAGCCGTGGAAAATCTCAGCGAAAAACCAATGAAGCTCATCTGTAAAGAACTTAAGAAGACAAATATAGAGACATTTACTATCATTGATATTAATAGGGTGAGACAAAATTTATATTATGCTAGAACCACAAATTCTTTAATTAAACTTCCCAAAAATATATCTGAAATCCATAAGGCTCTCGACTCTCGATTCACCTTCTATTATTACAAATAGAAATGAAAATTTTTTAATTGAAAATGACATAGATAATCATATTGTTATATTAACATATTTTTCAAATCTTCGTTTTCTTTCGACTGTTTCCAATTGGTATGTTAACGGAACTTTTGAATACTGTCCTCGTTTTTTCACTCAATTGTTCTATAAGCTTGAAAAATGGACATTATATTCCTCTTGTCTTTTGTTTACTTCAAGATAAAAAGTCATCTTCATATTATCTCGCTTTTAAATATATCATAGAAGACTGTTTTAAAATTAATTGTCCTGTATCCCCTAAAGTAATAACTTCAGACTTTGAAATTTCCATTCATAATGGTATTCGTATGGTATTACCTGAAGCAGATCTTCATGGATGTCGTTTTCATTTGGGTCAGGCATGGTATAGAAAGGTCAAGCACTGGGATTAGCTCCAGAATACCAGAAAAAGGTGTTGACTCAACCGATATTACGCAGGTTCTTATTTATATTTTTGGTCTTTCATTCTTACATCCTGAAGATGTTAGTGATTTTTTTGCTTTAGATTTGGCAGAAATTAAACCAGTCGATGAAAGAGTCACCCAGTTTTGTGATTATCTTGTTGATAATTACATATCTGAAAATTAGACATTTCCTCCACATCTTAGGGCTGAGCACTCTTCCTCCTTACAAAAAAAAATTGTTGCTGAAAGTACAGCAAAAATAAATTTTCTAAATGAAAATTTGAAATTTTAAAATTTTAGAATCAAGAGAATGTAAAATAAATAGATTAGAATTTGTCAAAGTAGTATCATATAAATTTAGGAAAAATATTTTGTAATTTTATATTACATTTTGTAATATTTTCCAAATAAGTTTTTTGTGATGTTATTTTTAATAAATCTCTAAAATACTTATTATGTTTTTGTATTTTTTGTTAAATTATTAATAATAAAAAATAATGCTATTATAAAATATATATTATAATGGTTATAAAACTAATTATATATGTGTAAGTTAGTTGAAATATATAAATACCGCCTAGTGTCAATAATGTTTAATACATAAAGGTTGAAAATAAAATAAATTAAATAACAAAATACCAATTTTGCCAAAAATTTACAAAGGGACGAAGATGTGGCAACGTCTCACCTTCACATAAAGATTAGAAGCCTGTAATTTATTTAAAGCTTGGGAGGCAATTCGTATGTGACCATTTTAGCGACAGGTAAGAAATCCTATTTCGGGAGGCATTTCATATGCGGCCCTCAAAACGTAGGCATTTAAATGACTCAAACCAAAATCAATTTCCAAACTCAAAAATTTTAATTCAATTTTATTCAAAAAAACTTTGACATACAAAAATACTTTGACATAAAAGGTGCGTTTAAACGAGGTAAAAATTCAAAAAATTGGCTGACTGGATAACCGGTGTGTAACTATTCAATGGCCATTGCTGTACGTGCCTTAATTGTACAACTGAAGTATGTACCAATATTAAATAATTATAATTACGTGACTTCTAAATTTTACATTATGATGCATATTTAACTATATCAGTTATGTAATATAATATTTTACTCGTTATCGATTACGTATGTAATTCATAATAGCAGGCATGATAATGTAAACACTCCACACGTTTTCATCTACATAAAATAAATTATTTGCATACGTGTTGTAACATTCAGCATTCCCCAAAGACCGGCTCTTTTATTTGTCCATACTCCATACATTATGCATGCAGCCAGTAGAGGAGAAACACATACAAACTTTTTTAATAAAATAGTGGAGATAACGTACTGACTTACTATTTTTATTCGACTTTTTAAGCGAAGCTGACACGCCACTGCAGTGCGCAACACGATACTTTCTCGTTTTCGAACTTATTATAAAATATTCAAAAAGATAAACTGTCATGCGAGCTGCTTGTACGCTTATTACTTGCCAAGCACTTTATTAAACTTTCTCTCTATCCATACATCATAAAAATCAGATGATTTTAATAGGGAATAATTAACAAGGGAAAAAAACAAGGTAAAACAAGAAAGTAGAAAAATATCGTTAATAAACGCATAAAGGAAGAAGGTCCAAAATTCGAAGAAGCTTTTTACAACATTTCGGTGAAATTATGTAAACACGAGGTGTAAAAATGGCCTGAAGCATTTATTTGTATTGTATTAGTGTGGGTGTAACAAAAATACAGGTCATAAATTTAATCACATATTCTGGGACCAAAAATAGTTCGATTGAACCTAACTTACCTTAATAGAAATATGCACTTAAAAAAAGTTATTGTCCTTTGAAGTTACAAAATGAAAATCGATTTTTTCCTATATATCGCAAAACTATTAGAGATCTTTTATTGAAAACAGACATGTGACATTCTTATGGTAGTAGTATCTTAGAAAAAATTATAATGACATTTGGACACCCCATAAAAATTTTATGGGGGTTTTGTTCCTTTAAACCCCCCCAAACTTTTGTGTACGTTCCAATTTAATTATTATTTTAGTACCATTAGTTAAACATAATATTTCAAAAACTTTTTTGCCTCTTAGTACTTTTTCGAAAAGTCAGTTTTTATCGAGATATTTTGAATATTTGTCAAATCCACCACATATTTGTATATGGCTAAGTACGATTATGGAGACTTGGTAATAATATGAAAATTTATTTATGATTTACATTTTTAGGTATATTTTGAACCATATTAAAAAAGAAACCACATCTTGATAAAAGGCGCCTTATCGAAAAAATACAAAGAGGCAAAAAAGTTTTAAAAACACTGTGTTTAACTAATGGTACCGCAGTAATAGTTTAATTGGAACATACACAAATATTTGGGGGGTCTAAAGGAACAAAACCCCCATAAAATTTGTATGTAAACATATTAAAAAATAAGCCGCAACTCGATAAAAACTGCCTTATCGAAAAAATACTAAGAGACAAAAAAGTTTTAGAAATATTGAATTTAACTGATGGTACCACAATAATAATTTAATTGGAACGTACACAAAAGTTTGGGGGGTTTAAGGGAATAAAACCCCATATAATTTTTATGGGGTACACAAATTTCACTATAATTCTTTTTTAAGATGTTCCCGCCATAAGAATGCCGCATGTCCATTTTCAATAAAAAGTCTCTAATAGTTTTCGATATATTTTGTAATTTCAAAGGGCTGTAACTTTTTTTACGTGCATATTTGTACTAAGGTAAGTTAGGTTCATTCGAACTATTTTTGGCCTCAGAATATGTGATTTAATTTATGACCTGTATTTTCGTTACACCCTCTATATAAAGTCGGAAAAATGAAAGAATACCCATGAACGAACATATAAAATACGCTGTATTTTCCTGTCACCGTGTCACAAAGAAAATTGCCCAGCGCAAGTACATGTAATAATAGTTATTACATGTACTTGCGCTGGTCAATTTTTTGTGTGACACGGTGACAGGAAAATACAGCGTGTTTTATATGTTCGTTCATGGGTATTCTTTCATTCCTAGCTTAGCTGGTTCTAGATGGTATAATTGTGTTAATCTTCTCACTGAAGATTAGTTCTGGTGTCATGATATATGAGTTCATCATAAAGATGGATTCCTTAAGTATTGTCCCAGTAATGTTTGTATGGCTATTCAATACATAATTTGGCCTCCAAGTATTGCTTGCTTTGAGTCTCATGACTTGTCATAAAGGATACCGCCGAAATATATAATTCCAGAGGAGAGAGACCTGTGATAGCCTCTAATGAAGCCGTTCCTGTAATATTCAAGGCTTCTGTTATATTTAGAAGCGCTTGTCTTTGTAGGGTGGTGAGAGTGGTAACACAAGATTGCAAATCCGTCATTTTTCACCAGAGTACTGACCCATAAGTGACCGTCGGTCGTATAACTGATGTATATAACCAACAGATCACCTTTGGTTTCAATCCCCAGGTTTTACCTACAACTCGCAGAGGCGTAGCTACCGCCGTATCAGCCGTATCACCGCGGCCTATCGAAACAAAATTCCATTAAAAAAACTGAACAAAATATTCTCCAATTCTTTCACTATTAAAACGCTTTGAAACAGTTATTGTTGGGATATCGACATTTTAGTGTAATGGATTCTTTATTATAAACTATATTTATGTACTGTACAGGTACCTATCTATTTTCTTCCTCTCGCCGTTCTATAACAACAGAGGTTTTTTTTCCAAGCTACTTCTTATTGTCTATTCACTGTTGTTGGCTGTGTGAGATATTGTATAATGTATAATGCGAAATTGCAACATTTATAATCGTTTTACCTTTGATAATTTGAAACTTGTATTTAGGTATATCTATTTGCCGGCCCCTCGCCGTTAAAGAACAGAGCTCCTTTGTTTACACTCCTTTTCAATGTCTATTCACCCTTAGCTTGAAAAAACTGAATCTGTTTTAAAACAATCAGTCTTAATTCAAATCTGTTTTTCGACTGTGGATTATTAGAGTTTATTAGATTTATTATTATTAGCAATATCTGAGTGCTATACGCTGAACTTATTAGTTCCTAAGGTTGTATTATGCAATTTGCAATTTATTTAAATTTTGCAATATACAGGGTGTTTCATTAATAATTGGAAATAATTTAACTCTAGATTTCTGGGCTCAAAATATGTATTACGATTTAACCCAAATCACCTAGTCTGAAAATGCTTCTTACAGAAGCTAGAGCTCTTTGAAAACGGCGTCTTGTAATTAGTTTTTTTTAATACCTCCAAAATGCTTCTACGTATTTAGAGAAACCAAAACTGGTACGCCTATTTTATCTTCCTTTTTTATCTTTAACTTTTAAGCCTTTTTGATACTGGATTATTAAATTGTGAGGCATTCTAGTAATAAAAGGTACCTACTCTTGCTTTAAGTCGATAGGATACACCGTTTTCTAGAAATGTCGATTTGAAAGTTTTGTTTTTTTAATGTGAGAAAAATTTTCAAAAAAAAACTATGAAAACAAAAACACGAAAACTGGTACGTTTATTCTAGAGATGAATCGATTTCATCAATTGCGAATTTCTAGTACCGGTCATATGCGTCCCTTTTGAGTAAGCCAATGGTTATTTTATCGCATTATTTTTTGTGTCTTTAACTTTGAAATATTTTTGACACTAGATTTTTAAATTATGAGGTATTCTAGTACTAAAAATTACTCTTGCTTTAGGTCGGTAAAATACACCGTTTTTTTTTTAATTTTTTTAAATTTTGATCACATTCAAAAAACGAAAAAATTTCAAATCGATTTTACTAGAAAACGGTGTATCCTATCGACTTAAAGTAAGAGTAACTTTTAGTACTAGAATACCACGCAATTTAATAGTCCAGTATCAAAAATGCTTAAAAGTTAAAGACAAAAAAGTTATGCCATAAAAAAACCGTTGCCCTACCCAAAGAGGACGCATATGACCGGTACTAGAAATTCACAATTTATGAAATAGATTTATCTCTGTAAGATAAATAGCCGTACCAGTTTTAGTTTTTCTAAATAGGTGTATTCTAGAGGTATTTCAAAGAACTAATTGAAAGGCACCATCTTCAAAGGGCTCCAGCTCCCTTAGGAAGCCTTTTCGGAGTCGGTGATTTGGGTTAAACCGCAATATTTTGAGCCCAGGAATCTACAGTTAAAATAATTCCAATTATTAATGAAATACCCTGTATTGTTTTGTTTTGTTTTATTTCATTATCTTTTATTTTGTAATATAATAATATTGACGATTTGTGTAATTTCAGTAAAATGTAATTGTTGTTGTTTTTTTTCCTACTCTTTGTACCTACGCTTTGTCCATAAAATTGTAAAATTTTCAGTAACAATAAAGTATATTTCTATTCTATTCTATACACACATTTTTACTGCTTTTGTTGAACATTTTTTTAGCACTATCCCATATCGGTCGTGGAAAAGGGCCCCGCGACAAACTTTGATAGGGGGTCTCTGTGGGGCTAGCTACGCCACTGAGTCAACTCGTCTGCAGTTCCAGAAGAGTCGCTTAGCCCTATTATTGGTTAAATGGGTAATATGAGTATTCCAATTGAGTTTCCGATCCAGGGTTATCCCTAGATACTTAACCTCGTTGGTTCTTTCCAGTACCTCTCCAAATAATTTCAGCTTACTCAGTCCAGTAAGCTTCCTCTTATTTGTAAATAGAGGAGCTTATATTCCCTATGAACAATGTCAATTAACGATCGGACGTCCTTTTGCCTAGGGTGACCACCAATGTGGGCACCAAAGAGGTGGCGCTGGTGACAATGATAGGATTGCGCTCAGTATTTGCAAACCTTGATGTCGAAATGGGGCAATTGAGATGTCGTTTCTGGCATGAGAGCTGGATGCACCACACCTGCTACAGGCAGACTGCAACTCAGTTAAACCTAAGTTGGCCTTCAACAAAACCCTACAAAATCGACATTAGACAACATACGGAGACAAACGAGATAAATGGATGAAGGCTCAGAATGCGAGGTATACTCCAGATCACTGAATCCAATTAGAAACTGTGATATGGAAAAAATGTCAGCGTAATTCAGACATAACTGGCTGAAATCTTCGTAGCCCAAAAAAGACATAACCCGCAAATATATAGCCAGCAAAACCATAATAATCTACACGTATAGCAGACAAGCGTTACTAATCCTGAGTAGACCACGTGTCATATCAGAGTTAACAAAGGAGTGTCATGAGTGACAATCCAAACTTCAGATGGTAATAATATCATCCTGAGGTGGGTTAAAGGACACAAAGGAAATAAAGGCAATCGCATTGCTGACCATCTAAGAAAGCGGAAGACCTAAGACTCTTAGGAATATAAATTCCAGAAAAAAAAAATAAAAAAATGAGAAAAAAATAAAAAAAAAATTAGACGCATTACCACGATCTTCCTCGAGGCACTTACGAGTGGACAGCAATGTTGAAAAAATTTTCATCAAGTTATCAAGGATAATGATAAAATATGAGATTTTTTCTCACGCGCCGCGACTGCTCCCGGGTTAATATTCGTGTTTGAAAACCATTTCGGGAGTGAAAAGCGAAACGCATTTTTTAGGTAAAAATGTACTTGTCATTACAATCAACTGTAGCCAATCCCATGTAATTACAACATTTAACTTACACATGCAACAAGAAAACAGTTTCAAAACTTCATTAAATGGATAAACATCCATGATTCCAACGGTCAACATCTGGTTCGTATACATTTAAAACAACTTTTTGAGGTTATACTTCTTTAGGCACGAGGGTGAATTTTTAATTTTCCCTGGCGCATGCGCACACCGACAGTATATTAGTCAATTATCCTTATATATGACAGTATAATTAGTAGCTCAAACATTTTACGGGATCGTATTGGGTGTTAAAATCATATTTCAATAATTGATGGAGATTATGGATTAACAAATGTTGTGTATATTAGTTTTTATTGTTGTGATGGCAGGAAAAAAGCAAGTTTATAATTGTAGTGGCTTTTTAAATAGTTTTTAAAAGCAACAAGTACGTAATAATTGTAAATGTTAAAATAGTACGTAATAATTGTTAGTATCCTAACAAAAATTACATAAGCACCTACCTATTTGGCAAATTTAAAATGAACCTATCAAAATAGCATGTAATGCTTAGATTTACATAATTTGATTACCTTCAAAATTTCTGTCAATATTCACCTAATATATTGTTTTCTTACTCTGTTTTGTTGTATTTTAATATTTCAATATTCTACAAAAATCAAAATAATTGCAATTTGGTTAAATTCAGAACTGTCAAAAGTTTAAATCGTTTAGTTCGTTGATCTTCCCACATGATGCAGGTGTCTCCGTGGGTAGAAGTGTAAGATGAATGAATTTCAATACTAACTGCGCAAACATAAGCGGGTTCGAACCCCAACAGAAACTTTTATTTTTTTGTTTTTTTATACATTTTATGATTGTAAGTATATTTATTATATATTTCTTTTTCAGAAAATACGTATTTACTTAAAATATTTTCCGACAATTATTGTTAAGAAATCATTTGTGGCATTTTTCAATGTGCTTGTGTGTGTTTTATTATTCTTTTACTTTTTAATTTTTGGTAATGTTTTAATAAAATTTTTGGAGAAGTAGTAAGTATTAAAATTAGTTAAATATTTAAATAAAATATAAATAAACTGTTTAAAGTATACTAATTTCGTTGAAATCATACAATAGTAGTATGACTTCTTACGTGCGTACAAAGTACACACACATTCTTTTTTTATGTTTCCTTTAAATTACTAATTTCAAAGTCCTAATCCAAAAATTAATTACTTTGTCTTAGGGCCGGTTGTTCGAACGCTAATCAACAATGATCAATATCAAATATTTAATTACTGTCACCAAAACTGTCAATGTCAACTTTGATTGGGTGGCTGAAAACATAATTAATTATAATTATGAGATTAGTTAATCAATTAACATAACAATTATTAACATAATTGATTAACATTGACAGTTGGTGACAATAATTAAATATTTGATAATGATCATTGTTGATTAGCGTTCGAACAACCGGCCCTTAGTAACTGAATTTAACTATTTAACCTGTATAGTATCTACTAATGAGCAACGCCTAGGCCAAACAAGGCGAAAACATTTACATAAACAATCTTAACTTTAATTACATAAAATCGAGCAAGTTGTCCCCATAAACGGAATTATACCACAACACCAATTCGGATTTAGACATGAACAGTCAACCATACAACAATACCACACAATAGTAAATATAATTAAAACAAACTCTTGAAGAGAAAAAGTTTTGCGCTGAAGTGTTTCTCGATATACAACAGGCATTTGATAGGGTATGGCATCAAGGTCTCCTCTATAAACTAAAATTACACCTAACAGACCAACTATACTTTATTCTAAAATCATATCTTACTGACCGATACTTTCAAGTCAAAATTGAAGACAACTTTTTAAATTACCAACCACATCATCCAATCTGGCGTACCACAGGATTACGTTCTCGGCCCATTTCTATATCTGATATTTACAGCCGACGTTCTAACCAGAAATGATACCTTCTTAGCTACTTTTGCCGATGATACGGGAATCTTAGCAGTGGATGTCGACCCTAATGTAGCATCACAAAAAGTTCAGAATCATTTAGACCAATTACAAAACCGGCTCAAGCGATGGAAAATAAATGTTAATGCCAGCAAATTAGTACAAATTACTTTTACAACCAGAAAATCTACCTGTCCTTAAGTTTCTATAAATAATACTCCGATTCCCATCAAGTCAGTTGTCAAATACTTGGGATTACATCTGGATTAAAAACTCATATGGAAAACACACATTAAAATTAAACGTAAACAATTAGATTTTAAACTAAAAAATATGAAAAAGAAAAGAAAATAATCGTTTTCGTTTTGATTTAATTCGAGTCTCTTGCCATCCTCTGACACCGTGTTTCGGGGTCTCTACCCCTTATCAAAGAGGCTATGCAAGTAGAGTCTTGCATAGCCTCTTTGATAAGGGGTAGAGACCCCGAAACACGGTGTCAGAGGATGGCAAGAGACTCGAATTGAATCAAAACGAAAACGATTATTTTCTTTTCTTTTTCATACCTTACTCGGTTTAGAGTACAAAATGACCACGTTTCGTTAAAGTATTCTGAAACGCATTGTTGGAGTGCTCCTCCTAGCGACGCCGCTTGGTACTATCGTATCTCGGTTAACACAATCCTGACTCGTGGTCGAAATTTATTTTTATTCATTTTAAAAAATATGAACTGGCTATTTAACAAGAAGTCTCAGTTATCTCTTGAAAATAAACTGCTTCTGTACAAAGCTATACTCATACCAGTTTGGTCTTACAGAATAGAGCTATGGGGCTGCAGTAAAACTTCAAATACGAAGATACTCCAAACATTTCAATCCAAAATTCTCCGTATGATAAGTAAAGCTCCATGGTATGTATCCAACCAGACACTTCACAATGATCTGGACATCCCACTAAGCAAGGACTTAATAAAAAATCGTTCAATAAAATATAAAAATCGCACCACTGACCACACCAACAAATTGATAAATAATTTATTCACCGAACCACTTGCTCACAGAAGACTAAAGAGAATATGACCAGACGACCTACCACAATAAACAATAATACTTAGAGAACCGTCACTGGATGGTACCTAACTCAGCTTAATTTACTTTCAGACAATTTACTTATTACTTTGTGTTTAGAGTAGATTGTAAAAATGCAGTGTATCAAAAAAACATTTGTTTGAGGTTTTCTTTTACTAATAACTTAAAAGTCCTAACCAAAGAATAAATGACTTTGTCTTTGTAACTGAATTTAACTATTTAACCTGTATAATACTAATGAGCAACCTATAGGCCAAACAAGGTGGAAACATTTAAATATACAATTTTAACTTAATGCCACTGCTACGATATCATTAAAACCGGCATAAAACTTCTGATATTACGTCTTCATTGAAGTTTTTTTTTTTCATAATATCAGACAGTTTTAATTAGATTCTTTAAGCAAGCCAAGTTTCATTTTGTAAAAATTTAATTTGAAGAAACTTTGGTCCGAGTTTTTTTCTAATTATGAGTTCTTAAGGTAATTAGATAGGGTGACTTTCAAGATGGGATTAATTAAATCTTAAAAAATATATAAGTTAACCCGGAAACTCGCTGTAAGTGTTTTTCATTATTTTGTTTGAAAGTTGGTAGAATGTGGACCTTTTTCAATAATTAGAGAGAGTTTGTAATAAAGAATTAAGTAATGTGTTGCAAATATGCGGAGAGGAAAATTTGGCATCTGGTTTAATATGTGTGTTATACCTATTACACTGCAGAATGAGTACGTTCATAAATTAGTTAATTAACCCATTAACGCCCAAATTAATTTTTTTTAATTAGGGTAATTCTTATATATCTTAAAGATGTTGGTTAAAACTGACTAAAAATATTTTTTTTTGTAAAATTTATGTACAGGTGTTAAAAAAATACTGATATCATATGGTATCAGTAGGCGTTTACGTTCATTTTATTGCAAAAATTAAAACTAAAATTACTTGTTGGTAAATCAAAATTTCAACATGTTCTATTATTCATTTTGTATGAAATGCTGCAAAACAATTAAACATAATCCCACGTTACAATTTTGGCACATTGTTCGGCTAAAAGATTTGCAATCTGTAACTACACATCGTCTTCTTCGGCAAGAAAATCTTATATGAAAGGATCTATAGCATCAAACCGTATATCTGGAAAAATATTCTTGTTAAGAGCAGTTCTTCTAGCCCTTTTTGGAGCGGTACCATACTTGTTCAAATAAACTTGTACGATTTCCCGTCTCAAATCTAGATTTGATGTATTACGATTTTTTTTCTGTATAAACACCATGCGTTCTGTATAGATACGTCTATAGTCTATAAGCCATCTATAATTCGGTAAGAAGCTACTCCTTGGTCCATAAGATCAGTTCCTCCATCTTATTATTATAGGCTTCAATTCATTGAGGACGAGGCAGCAATATGTTTATTTTTTCTTTCTGAGAATATCTCCTAACCTGTCGTAATGGTTGGACACCAGCATTTGTAGAACACATTGTCACTACTGAGTTGGCCAACTGGCCATCCATCGAACTTGTAGAATACTATTACTTTTTTCAATCACTTGTTCATACTTCCCTCGATCCTTTTTTTAAACAAATTTTTGCTAGTCAAAGTACATGATCGGGATAGGGAGAACGCAGGTTGGGGGGGGGGGGGTCAAAAATCTTCAAAAATTGCGTTACGCAATAGTTAAACGCCCATCACAGTGCGTTACGTAGGGGGGAGGGGGCGAGGAGGAAAGGGAGGGGGGGGGTCAAAAATCATCAAAAATCGCGTTACGTAATACTTGAACACTCCCATATACGATTTTCTCGTGTCGTGCCTACCGCTCCATATCCTAGATTACGAAGGAAGGAAAACAAGTTTAGGCCGGTAAACGAGTTATTTGTATGTAAGAAATGGTAAATTGGATTCTTTTAGTTCTTGTAACATAAGAATCAATAATGTTGACGCTTTGGCAAACAATTTCTCCTAAGCGCCTACGGATACCATATGGTATCATGCTAATTTAGGGCTTCATATCAAAAGCAAATTCAAAATATTTATACTCAAAACAAATATATTATGATCTATTTACATTAGCGTTTATATCAAACTTTTATTAAAATATGCAATACTACTGCGAAAATATACTTGCGCCCGTCGAACATCCATAATTTCAACTGAAAATAAAAACTGTTCAGGAAAAAAAATTGCACACCAATAAAACATACAGCAACCGGCTTACAAATGAGATAGAATGAAAGTCTGTCATGTCTGCTAACCTTGAAACTGAAAATATTCGAATTCCCACAAAAACAATTCCAGTGGAGCCTCAATAATATTGAGAGGGATTTTGATACCATATGGTATCCGTGGGCGCTAATGGGTTAGCCAGGGAACAGTCGCGCCTGAGGAAAAATATCACATTTGATCCTTTTTCGTGATAACTTGATGAACAATTTTGCAATATTGCGTTCCACTCGTAAGTGCCTCGAGGAGGATCGTAGTAATGCGTGGAATTTTTTTTTAATTTTAAATTTTTTTTTGTGGAATTTATGGCTTTGGTGAGAACCAATTAGCTTTAAAATTGTTATAAATAGATATTTGTAACATAAAAAGTAAATAAAAATATTATAAAACAGAAATTTATTTTAAATTCGTATTTAAATTTGTATTGTGAGATTTTTTCTCTACGCGCGACTACTTACGTGACAGAAGTAAGCGCGACTGCTCCCGGGTTAAAATGACATTATTATACATATAGACAAGGCAAAAACGGCGGGTTTGTTGGGGTTCGGCGGGTTCGTTGCAAAAATATTCCCATGAGATTTTTTTGCATAATTACATTCGTGAGACATACCAGAATAAGGTTCAAGAAGTCACCCACGTGAAAAGTGGACCAAATTTTTTTTAACAATGTTTTTTTAATCAAATTGCAAAAATCAATATTTTTGGCCCGGACAATTTTTTTGTAGATTCTTTGGACCATTCTGGATAAAAAAGGTCTCTTATAATTTTTCTCTAAAGTTGATCGTTTTCGAGTTATAAGCAATTTAAAATTGAAAAAAAAAAAAAACGAAAAACTTATAGAAAAACTCAAGGCTTATAACTCGGTTAAAAGTTATTATTATGAAAGTCAGAAAGTAACTAAATCAAAGTTTAATGCCCCTCTACAAGATCCCGAAGAAATTTTTGTCATTATTTTTTTACTAAGCTGTTATTTTTAAGTAATAATATTGAGCGCCATGCACGTGGTATGCGGCCGTAAATGTGAGTGCAAGTAAGATGCACAATTATACTGCCGGAGTGGCATCTCTCTCGTACTCAGCATTTACGGCCGGCTACCACGTGCATGGCGCTCAATATTATTACTTAAAAATAACAGTAATAAAATAATGAAAAAAATTTCTTCAGGATTTTGTAGGTGGGGCATTAAACTATCTTTGATTTAGTCACTTTCTGACTTTCATAATAATAACTTTTAACAGAGTTCTTAAGCCTTGAAAATCGCCATTTTTCGTTTTTTTCAATTTTAAATTGCTTATAACTCGAAAACGATCAACTTTATAGAAAAATTATAAGAGATCTTTTTTATCCAAAATGGTCCAAAAAACCTACAAAAAAATTGTTCGGGCCAAAAATATTGATTTTTGCAATTTGATTAAATTTTTTTTTTTTTTTTAATTTGTCCCACTTTTCACGTGGGCGACTTCTTGAACCTTATTCTGGGATGTCTCACGAATATAATTATGCAAAAAAATCTCATGGGAATATTTTTCCCAACAAACCCGCCGTTTTCGGCTTGTCTAATATAAATTTCAGATTTTCAGACGTAGAAAGTATGATTGCTACTTTCCAATCTTATGGGATGACTTTTAGTGTCCATATGAGGTCGATTAGTTTATGGATACTGGATACGCTTCCATAGCACATGTCCACCATTCTTTATCAGCTCTGCAGTTATTCCATCTGTGCCAGGTGCTTTGTTATTTTTTAAATGTTTTATGACGTTTATAGTTTCTTCCAATGTTGGTTGCTCAACTAGTGGTTTGGTGTATGGTGAATTATTTCTTCATCTTGGTTTTGTTCTTTTTCTAGGTTTAAGAGCTCTTGAAAATGCTCCTCCTTCTACATTTTCATTATTTCCTCGTTATCGCCGACAATTGCCCCATTTTTGTCCTTACAAACTGTTGTTCTTGTCATAAATCCTTGTGTGTATTGCTTGGTTCCCTTGTAAAATTTTCTAGTATTTCTTCTGTTATTATAATTTTTAATCTGTAATCTGTAATAGGACATTCCAAAATGGGAGAAATATGTTTAAAAAAATGAAATCTGGGAGTGGAGGCATTTTGCTTATATTAACAGGGGTACCCTTTGTTTTTTAGACTACTCCTGCAATGAATGTTTTTGATTTTGACGTAAAATAAAAAAAATGTGTTTAAAAAACTACACAGAATTTACAAAATATTTTTGTCAAACACTAAATTACAGTAACAAAAATCAGCTTATAGAATTAAATTCTACTTTCGCATAAAAAGTTGACTTCCGTTAAATCCTAAATCAAGAGGGACTCCTCTAATTACGTTATTTTCCAAAATTTTACGAAAAGTTCGATTTGTGACTTTTTCTACTAGACTAATAAAAACTTTCTCTTGGAACGAAAATGTTATATTTGTATTAAAATTTTTTCAGTTAGTGAATATAATTAATATTTAAAACATATTCGGTATTGTACAATATTCTGTAAAGCTACTAAGATATAAAGTATTTGTGCCTGCAGGTGAACGCCCATAATATCTTTTGACCAATTCATCCCCTCTTTACAGCTTCATTTTATGCCGAGTTGAACCTTTAAGCTCATATTTTTTTAGGATTACCTTTGTTAAGTAACCAAATAATGTCCTTTGTTCCACAAAACCAAAGAACTAAAGGATTTTATCTCATTTAAATTCCGGAATCGTCTGACATATTACATAGTATGACTTTTTAATGCCTCTTTGTATAACCCTTATGCGGTTACCGTTAATTCATCTTCTTTTGCACACAATGGAAATTTACCTTTTTTTATCTCCACGTTTCGGCCCTTTGGGAATTACTAATAAGCGCCCGTTATTAATAACGGCAATTACGACGAGTCAGAACTGGTTTATTTCGAGGAAATTAACTTTTACACATTTATAACATCCACTTTAAATTTTATTCCTGAAATATTGCCAACTTCGTGCAATTATATCCTTAAATGTAATATTAAGACTATAAATTAAATAAACATTCACACATTTAACATAACTATTTATATTAGGAGTCGTACAATCTTTAAAATAATCTCAAAACTAAAATTAAAATTAGATTTTTCGGCAGTCAACATTTGGATGGTGTTATGCAATAATGTACTAACCCACAAAAAGTTGTTTCGGAGATAAATTGATTTAAAACTTAAACTCAAATAAGAAATAGACTATTGATATTTATAATTTTATTTATTTTTTAAATTATAAGATAGACAACGAAAAAATACTACATTCTAAAATTATACAGATAAAGTATCAAATTTGACAGAAATCAGTGTCAAAAGCGGGTTAGGACATTTTAAAAAACTACAATTATACCTTAATAAAAACAAGCAAAACTGATCTAAACACTGAACTTTGTTAATAATCATTTAATTTAAATATGTTTTTTGATCTAGTCCTCAAGAAAACTTTCGTAAATGTCAAAATCTAACTCGCTTCCGAGCCCTTCTATATCCTCTTCAAAGTTGGAACTTGGGGATAATCTTAAAAAGTTGTAAAATGCTCTTCCATCTTGAGGAATTAGTTTTAAAATATCTTTTAAGTATTGAGTAAGTAAGTTTACCGCATGACCACAACAATGGTAGGTGTAATTTCCGTATATTATATTTGCGGTCTTTTCCATGTTTTTCAGTATCAACTTCAGTATACTCTTCCGCTTTAATATTATATTTCATGAACAAGGTCTTTGGTTGACCTTTTCTTAGTAGAATTTCATGTGTTTTTAACCAACTAATATTTTGTTTATTGATATCAACCTTTCTGTTTGTAACTGCGTTTATTAAGTTTACCACTGATACCATATCCTCTTTTGTCATTCTAATAACAATAAATTTATTTCTGTTTCTACAGCCTTTCATAACGTTGATATAGTCTTGATCTGTATATATTTTTCGTTGGTTTTTAATGCACATTCAACGTTTCCGAAATGGGAATCATTGGGTAGAAAGGAATGATCTCTACCCCCACTGGTGGGTTAGAACACATTTGCTTATTTATACATTTGCCACATATAGCATTTGCGGGTTACTATGTTTTCTCCTAGATGTCTATGAGAGCGCCAATCAGCTTAAAACATTTTTGCTTACTGCAGTACACCTCATAAGGAACCTGTTTCGCTAAAAATCTCAATTTTGTACGAGGTGTGGGTTAGGACATTATTGCATAACACCGTCCAATTATTTTTACTCGTCTCTGTCAAGTAAAACTTTAAATCAATTATATTTTATAGGCGAGTGCATATAGATTTTCACTTGGGAAAAAATCAAACAAGATAGAACTTTTTGTAATTTCATTAAGAAATGTTTAATAAACAACATATCAAAAAGTTCTACTCAAGAAGTGGGTGCTTCATTTTTTATTAAACAATGAACTACGAAATTAGATGTTTTTTTAAATACCTCCGAAAATATGAACTTTAGAAAAAAACTGATTTGACCATTGAAAAATTCAAAAAATTTTACAAAAAAACCTTATATAAAAAATTTTCTAAAATTAAATCTGCATCTTCTATAATTTTTTATTTATAACGCTAAAGTCACCCTTCTCACAAACATTTACGCACTGTAAACTAACGTACGGCGAAGTGCACGGTTGAGTTATTTTAATGTAATTTTTTAACTAATTGATCAAATAAAATTTTACAAATTGAACATGAAAGAAAAATAATTAAGCTATGTTTTGGTTGTAATAGAAAAAAATAAAATGTATGGGCATAAGTACGGTGTGGGCGGAAAGTGAGCTTTACATTAATTTTGTTTAAAAATGATTTAAAAATGAGTAACTAATACAATTTCTCTTATAAAACTCTCAATTTTGCACAACTTACCTTTCAAGCATCTTACTAAATGATGTTTCATTCAAAAAAAATCTCAAAAATTTAATTCAAATGATAAGACGTCTCAAAAATTGTAATTTTTGAAATCTTCGTAGTTTTATAGAATTACCACCATTTTAGACGGTATTATTCAAGTTTGAATAGGTCTACTACAGTTTTAAAAGTGCTTTTTTAAAGCTTAGGATGTAATATTTCAAATTTACTGAAATATTTTATTTAGAAATGAAATAAACTATTTTAGACAAGGCGGAAACGGCGGGTTCGTTGGGAATAATATTCCCATGAGATATTTTTGCATAATCACATTCGTAAGACATCCCAGAATAAGGTTCAAGAAGTCGCCACGAGAAAAGTGGGGCAATTTTTTTTTAACAATTTTTTTTTAATCAAATTGCAAAAATCAATATTTTTGGCCGAGACTAATTTTTTTTAGGTTTTTTGGACCATTCTGGACAAAAAAGGTCTCTTATAATTTTTCTCTAAAGTTGATCTTTTTCGAGCTATAAGCAAGTTAAAATTTGAAAAACACGAAAATGGCCATTTTTAAGACTTAATAACTCGGTCAAAAATTACTATTTTGAAAGTCAGAAAGTGACTAAATCAAAGCTTAAAGTCGCCGTTACATGATCCTAAAGAAATATGTGTCATTAATTTACTACTAAGCTGTTATTTTTAATTAATAACAATGAGTGGTTAGATCGTATTGACGGTGCTGTAAATGTGAGTGCGAGTAAGATGCACAATTGGACTACTGGAATGGCTTCTCTCTCGCACTCAGCATTTACAGCCCCGCACACGTGCATGGCGCTTAATATTATTACTTAAAAATAACAGCTTAGTAATAAAATAATGACAAAAATTTCTTCAGAATCTTGTAGGGGGGGCTTCAAACATTGATTTAGTCATATATTGACTTTCATTATTATGAGTTATGAGTTATTAAGCCTTGAAAATCGCCATTTTTCGTTTTTTTCAATTTTAAATTGCTTATAACTCGAAAACGATCAACTTTAGAGAAAAATTATAAGAGACCTTTTTTGTCCAGAATGGTCCAAAAAATTAAAGAAAAAATTGTTCGGGCAAAAATATTGATTCTTGCAGTTTGATTAAAAAAAATTGTTAAAAAAAATTGGCCCATTTTTCACGTGGGCGACTTCTTGAACCTTATTCTGGGATGTCTCACGAATGTGACTAGGCAAAAAATCTCATGGGAATATTTTTCCCTTCGAACCCGCCGTTTTCGCCTTGTCTATTTCTTTTTAAGGAAATTAAGGAAGATAACAAAAATGTAATAAAAAACCGAAAATTACCAGCTAAAAAAATGTTTATACAAAGTGATCAAAACTTTTTTCTGTAAAGCTTACCTAAAATACATTTAATAATAAGCTTCAACAATAACAAATGTTCAGCAAAAAATTTTTTTTAGCTCTTATACAGTATGTCTGCTTAACTGCTATAACTTTTTTATCAACAGTAACTCCATATTTTTTATATACCTCGTATAAAATTAAAAAAAGTTTGATATCTGATGATTGTATCTTAAATTTTAGATCAGGGAGAGCATTTTATGAAGAATAACTGTTTTTCGTAAAAGTGATAATAAAATAGTTGTTATCATAATTGTAATAAAATGATGATGGGTATCCGTAATTTGAGAAAAAATTGAATTTTTTTTTTCGATTAGAATGATGTAATTGTATATTTAGACATAGTTTCGAATTTCAAACAACTTTTCATAATAGCATTTTTTGATATTCTGGAATATAAAGGTACTTTACTCTTTAACAATTCATATTTTTGACATAACTCGTATAAAATTGATAAAAGTTGATATCTGATGGTTAAGTTTTAAATTTTTGACTATCCAGAGCATTTTATTAAGAATAACTTTTTTTCGTAAAATTGATAATAAAAAAGTTCCTAGCTACACAGACACACTGTATAAGATCTTCTGTATAAGAATTTTCAAATTGCAATGCCATGTTCGGAATCAGCATAATCAAAAACAAAATAGAAACATATTTGATCAAAGTAAAATAATGAATTTATCGATATTTTTAAAATTATTTATACAAAAAAATTGTTATTGTTTAAACAATCAATAAACAATTAGCGACCAAATCTGCGAGTAGAACTTTTTACTTTAACATGTATATTAAAAAAAAGTTTTAGAAAAATAAATATAAGCTTGTTTGAATTTTTCCGAAACAATGCATGTTTTCGTTCTAATTGCACTCCCCTATTATTATAAATATATATTTAACCAGAGCATTATGCAGCTGCTGCATTTTCGTGTTGCAAAGAAATTGAAAATGTTTATACATTTTTAATTCATTTACTCTTTTGTAGGACTATTAAGGAATCTTTCTTGTTGGAACTTTTACCACGCTGAGCAGATGAGTTGTGAATTATTTAAAATTATCTCATCTTAATTTCCTCGGCATCATGTATGATTTATAAATTTTAAAAATTTCAGGAGGTGTAACCAAAGAAAGTATTCCACCTGTTGTCAATCTGGTGGTATGGGAACGATATTTATTGTCGTTTTCTGTGATACTTCGATTGACAACTTACTTTGTTTTTCGGTAGATGGCTCTATTTCATCCGTGACATTTCTTTCTTTGCAATACGGAAAGGCCCAAAGTGTGATGCCTGGGGAAATCGGAGAGAAGAGGATATGGGACTACCGATGAGGGCGAAAAGACCTCCGAAACCGGTATAGACTCTTCCTGCAATCTCCGATTTAGCCAGAGCATTATAGGTCTGGATCCCGCGTATGAAAAAAAAGTTGATTAATAGCAAGCTGAAAATTTGTTAATAGCTTAAGGGTGTCTAGTCGAATAAACTTTGATATGTGTGAACACTGGAACAGGGGTAGTTTTAATTGTGGAACAGGTTAAAAATTTGGAACGGTCACAGCACGAAAACGGCACATTTATTTTGTCCGACAGAACAGACTTAAACTCTTCGAACAGAGATTAAACTCTCATGCAAAAATCAGACTGCTATTTATCACCAAATGGGCGTTTTAATGAGTGGAACATGTAGAATATGTCAAATGACAGAAATTATGACAGGTAATAAATAGCAGTCTGATTTTTTCATGAGAGTTTAATCTCTGTTCGGAGAGTTTAAGTCTGTTCTGTCGGACAAAATAAATGTGCCGTTTTCGTGCTGTGACCGTTCCAAATTTTTAACCTGTTCCACAATTAAAACTACCCCTGTTTCAGCGTTCCCATATATCAAAGTTTATTCGACTAGACATCCTTAAGCTATTAACAAATTTTCAGCTTGCTATTAATCAATTTTTTTTTCATACGCGGGATCCAGACCTATTATGCAGCTGCTGCATTTTCGTGTTGCAAAGTTGAAAATGTTTATACATTTTTATATTTTACTATAATTTATAATCATCTGACGTTCTGCAATAAAATCTGGAAAACTATTTCGTTCATACCAACAAGTAAATTACCGACATTTTACTGGTTACCATTTCATCAAAATACTGTTTGCCGACATCCATTTCATTACAACCTATTTTACACAAAACAATAACAATACATAAAGTGACACATTCAGTATTCAGCCAGTGGTGAATACCTAAAAACGGAGTCCAATAATATTGAAATAACTAATTATGAGATTAATATTAATATGTACTATAATCAGTTCGCTAAACTCAGACACAACTTTCTAGTGATTTTAGTAAGTAATTTTGCCAATTTGGTAAAATTGGCAAAAAAATTATTAATTGGAAAAGACTGCAAGACTTGTACACACTTCTAAATAGGTCAAAACGGCAAACAGGTATATGTTTTCAAAAAAACTTTTGATAGTGTGTAAAAAATATTTTATTATCAGCTAAGTACTTTCGACACATAACGTGTCATCATCAGAGCTTCCTAAAAGGACATATTTAAGATAAGATTTTTTAATATAAAAAATAAGTGAAAAACTTACGTCCTCTTATAAAACCTTCATAGAAGAGCAATTGTTAAACAACACAATAAAAAACATGGAACCTTGGCAAAAGCCACAGATATAGGGTATAATAACCCTTTAAAGTGAATAAAATCACATCTAAATTCTTTTATTAATTAGTAAGACAACATGGCTGAGTCAAACCATTTTGACCCCCGTGAACAGCTGATCAGCTGAGGAAGACTGTCGTTTATTAAAATGATCAAGAAGGAACTACAATCTTATGCGACCTCTATGTTCATAAATATTAATTAAAAATTGAAAATGACTAAAAAGCCATGTATAGGTTAAATGAAATTAAAGTTAAGATACTAAATTTTAAAGTTAAATTTTCAAAAAAAATTTTCTATTATTACTATTGAAGTGAAATGTTAACGTGTATATTAAAAGTTATCAAAATTCTTCCAAAAAACAAAACTGTTATAGTTTGACCAAGTGTAGAAGAAGTTAGATGAAATCATACCTAGGAGAAATATCATTTGATAAGCTCAGAGTTCGAAAGATGTTATTAAAATTAAAATTAAAAATCTTATTGATTAATTCAGACAAATAACAAATATTTACTTGTTTACAAATATGTAAACAATGAACGAAAACTCAAAAATACCTAAAAGTAATGTTCAAAAAACTTTCATAAATTGTTGGGTATACTGTATACTAAACCAAAATTACTAAAGAAATTTCTTAAAAATAGGATCAAATTTACAATTTAATTGAATCTGGGTGTTAACACACTTTTGAGGGTTTCTTTTCATTTCTCTACTTATTTCTAGATCTTCTAGTAGATTCATTTTGGTATAGTTATTATAAGGTATGTTGTGTAAGATCCTGCTATCTTTTTGTGGACTAAAGCTATGTTTCGATGCATGTAAATGATGACCAAAGCTAGATTTATCGATCTTTGACATATGCTCTTTGATACGAGTATCCAAAGGTCGCATCGTTCTACCCACGTAGGTCACAGGGCATTCACCACATGACAATTTATAAATGCCACTTTTTGAAGTTTTTTTAATTTTGTCTTTAGTATGAGAAAAAATTGACTTGATGTTATCTTTGCATTTAAATGAAAGTTTTAAGTTAGGAATGTTATTTAAGATTTTTGCTATATTGTCTGAAGGATAACCTATGTATGATATAGATCTATACATAACTGCTGAGTTGGAGTTGTCCGGGGTCGCAATAAAAGCCAGAGATCTGTTTCTTTTATTCCTTAATTTGTTGAGAATGTTATCAACCAAAGTAGGGGAGTAACCGTTACTATGTGCAAGTTGTTTAATAATATCCAATTCAGAAGTAAAATTTGTATCTGATAATGGTAAGCTAAGTAAACGATGGATATAGCAATAAAAAGAAGACAACTTCTGTTGAAAAGGATGATTCGAAGATCTAGGGATAGTATGGTCAGTCTGAGTTGGTTTTCTAAAGACTAAAAAACTTAAATTGTTCTCTATTCTAGTTAATGTTAAATTCAGAAAATTAATAGAATTGTTAGACTCTGTTTCTAAAGTGAAAGTTATGGCTGGATGTAAATTATTGAGTGTAACTAGAATATTTTCTGCATCTGAGGAATTTCCATCTATAATAGCTAACACATCATCCACATATCTAAACCAATATAAGATTTTTTGTAAAGGATTGTGATTTGAAGAATTATTATCAAAGATATTAATCTCAAGGTTGTTAAGGAACAGATCTGCTAGAAAAGGTGATAATGGATTTCCCATTGCAAGGCCTTGTGCCTGTCTATAAATAATGTTGTTAAAAGAAAACAAATCTTGTGATAAACAAATTTTAAGTAAACCCAATAAGTGGGAAATTGTATCTTTATTAATGTTATTGTTAATAAGTAAATTCTCCACTATAGGAATGGTTTCATTTCTTGGTACGTTCGTAAACAAATTACTAACATCAAATGAAACTAGAAAGAAATCTCTGGGTAAATTTATAACTGACTATTTATTAACTAGATCAGTAGAATTTTTTAACAGAATAATTAGGTTGCAAAGATCTTGAAGATTGTAAAATGGTATTAATGAATTTAGACAGTGTCACAACTGGAGTGTTATAAAAACTAACCACTGGTCTCATAGGAACATTTGGTTTATGAATCTTTGGCAAACCATATAGTCTTGGTATTTGAGGATTTGACAAAATAAAGGTTTTGTCTTTCATCTTATGTAAAAGAAGGAAATCTTTATGTTTAGATAAGGTAGCTTTTAAGTTGGTAACTAATTTATTTAAAGGGCTTCTATCTAAAATATCAAAGTTGTTATTTCTTAAAAATTCTTCAGTTTTTTGAACATAAATACTATGATGCATAATAATGAGGCAGTTACCTTTACGAGACAGTTACGTTATGTGTCGAAAGTACTTAGCTGATAATAAAATATTTTTTACACACTATCAAAATTTTTTTTGAAAACATACACCTGTTTGCCGTTTTGACCCAAAAAAATAATTACTAAATAGTTAGTAATTATTACTAAATAGTTTGGTACCCAAAAACAAAATAATTACCTACTAAAATCACTAGCCAGTTGTGTCTGAGTTTAGCGAACCGACTATATTATAGTTTCTAGTGTTGAGGTTCAGAATGTCTGCTGTTTTTATTCTTCTGTTCTGTAGGAGTGTCAGGAGATTGTAATAAATATGTTTAGATGATTCAGTAATTTCTTCTTTGATAGTTTGTATTTGTATATCCCTATGTATAATATTGTTGGAAATGTACCAGGAGCTTAGAAGAGTTGCCTTAGAAATTTTGACTGAAAGCTTTGAATCTGGTGTAGTTTTGTTTCACTGGCAGTTCAGATTTTGGTTCTGTACATCTTGATGGGATTCAGTACACATTTGTAGATAAACAGTTTGTTGCCTAGACTTATGACCTCTATTTTTGATTTATGAACCAGTACGTCGTTCTGTAAATTATGAGTTCCAGTTGCAGTCGTTTGCTCCAAATATGTTTAGGCAATGTTAGGCGTCTGTCTAAGTAAATCCCCAAGTATCTGACGTCACTTTTTATTGGCAGTGGACTACTATTAAAGGTTACAGCTGGATTGATCCCCACTTTTAGTGTAAACGTAATGTGTGCTGACTTGAAGCTACTTCTTCTTTAAGTTCCATCTTCTATCGAAGGTTGGAAATCATCATGGCAATGCAGACTGCCGCTCTAAATATCTCTGCACTACTGCATTCGAACCATTCCCGTAAGTTCTTAAGCCAGGATATTCTTCGTCTTCCCACATTTCGCTTTCCTCGGATTTTGCCTTGCATAATAAGTTGTAATAATGAGTATTTTTGCCCTCTCATCACATGTCCCAAGTACTCAAGTTTTCGTCTTTTGATAGTTAGTATTATTTCCGGTTGATTTCCTATCCTTCTAGTTACTTCTACGTTCGACATTCTTTGAATCCATGATATTCGTAGGATTCTTCTGTAACACCAAAATTCAAAGGCGGCCAACTTATTCAACTGGACTTGTTTCAACGTCCACGCTTCCAAGCCATAAAGAAGA
Source organism: Diabrotica virgifera virgifera (assembly GCF_917563875.1). NCBI lineage: Eukaryota > Metazoa > Arthropoda > Insecta > Coleoptera > Chrysomelidae > Diabrotica > Diabrotica virgifera. Next base: position 240,093,468 of record NC_065443.1, on the reverse strand, counting down.
GTAGAGAACACGTAACATCGAAGCATCCTTAGGCGTAGTTCTAGCCTTATATCCCGACAACAAAGAAACTTTTTAAGTTTAATGAATTATGCACGTGCTATTTCAATACGTGTCTTAATTTCTTTGGTTTGGTCTACATTTGATGTTATCCATGTTCCTAAGTATTTGTAGTTATCCACACTCTCCATCACAGTATCTTCAATAGTTAATTGGATGTTTACGTATGCTGATTTAGTTATGATCATGCATTTAGTTTTCTTTAAATTCATCTTCAGTCCATACTCATGACAGTGTTCATTAAGGCGTTGCATTACGTTCTGTAAATCATTGTTGTTATCTGTTATTATTACTGTATCGTCTGCAAAACGTAAGTTGTTTAAAACTTCTCCATTGATAGATATACCTTCTATTGAATTTGAGAGCGCTTCTTGAAATACCGCTTCACTGTAGACATTGAAAAGTAGTGGAGACAGCACGCAACCCTGACGGACTCCTCTCTGTATTTTGATATCTTGGGTGTCCTGGTTGTCAACTCTTATCTTGGCAGTTTGATTCCAATATATATTAGATATAATTTTCATGTCACGACTGTCAATATTTTTGCTTTTTAATATATCTACAAGCTTTTTATGTTGAACTTTATCAAATGCCTTTTCAGGGTCTACAAAACATAAGTACATATCCTGATTCATGTCCATTCATCTCTGGGCCAGCACATTCAAGCCGAACAAAGCATCTCGTGTGCTCATACCATTTCTAAAGCCAAACTGTGTGTCACTGATTTCATATTCGAGAGTTTTAACAATTCTACTGTGTATTATTTTCAAAAATGTTTTAAGTGTGTGACTCATTAAAGAAATAGTTCTGTGATCCGAGCAGGTTATTGCACTTGACTTTTTGGGAATTGCTACAAAGGTCGATGCAGCCATTGTTTGGGGATTGTGGCAGTCTGATATATTAGATTAAAGAGTTCAACCATTACATCAATACAATCGTCATCAATAAGTTTTAATAATTCGATGGGCACATCATCTGGTCCAGTAGCTTTACCCTCTTTCTTGTTTTTAATGGCATAGATGACTTCGTCTCTTAATATTGGTGGTCCGGTATCCTCTGTGATTTCTAATGACAGTTCTCCTCTTTCATCATTAAAGAGTTGTTGAATGTAATTGGCCCATTGACACAATCTCTCCTTCACGTCAGTAATAATATCCCCTTTATCATTTTTAAGGGTATTCGTTCTTGTGCTTTTTCTAGAACCTGTCATTTCTTTGATTTTTTTGTGTAAATTAAAGCTGTCATACTTTTTATCCAGGTCTTCTATTTCTTTGCATCTGTCGGAGAGCCACTTCTCTTTTGCCTCTCGAATTTTATTTCTGATGTTTCTCTGAATTTCTTTGTATTTATTCGGGTCTTTTGTTTTATGTTTTCTTCGTTCTTCCATAAGCTCAAGAATTTCTACTCTAATCCAAGATTTTGTTTTTTCTCCAATTGGTTTGAGTGACTTTTTTCCAACTGATACTAAGGCATGTTGAATTTTTCCCCATTTTTGGTCAACAGTCAGCGTTTTCGCACTATCTTCTTTCACTTTACGTTATCTCTTCTTTGAAGTTACGGTCAGGTATAATTGTAGGAGTAGGAGCATACAGAATCGAATAGGTAGTTTTATCTTAAGTTTTGATAATAAACCTTTCTTCCAGACCTTATCGAAGCATCCATCGACTAGGGAAACACGAAGGAGGGCAGATGTACTATATTTCTTGTTCTCAAGAGCATCTCTTGCGCTTCTGACTACCATATGAACCTTTTTGTTTGTGCCACGTTGTTGTCGTGCCGTGTGTCGAAAACCAAATTAGTAATGTAGTATCAGCGTTTTTCTTTAATAACACTGTCTATTATTTCCAGGAGAAGCCTTTCAAGCAGTTTAGAGGGTAAAAGCAGTATGAGTCTTTGTTCGGTTTATAAATTAGGATAATTTGAGCTACCTTTCATTGGGAGGGAAAGTAGAACAATTTTAGGATAGCACTGAATATGCAGATTAATTCCCTTATACGGTTATTGTTAATTCCTCTTTTTTTGCACACAATGGAAATTTACCTTTTTTTGTCTCCACGTTTTTGGCGCTTTGGGAACTACTAATAAGCGCCCGTTATTAATAACGGCAATTACGACGAGTCAAAACTGGTTTATGTCAAGGAAATTAACTGTTAAACATTTATAATACCCACTTTAAATTTTATTCCTGAAATATTACCAACGTCGTGCTATTATGACCTAAGATGTAATATAAGACTATAAATTCAATAAATATTCACACGTTTAACATAACTATTTAGATATTTATTTATTTAGATATTTAGAAAAATATTCATACAATCTTTAAAATGATCTCAAAACTAAAAATTAAATTAGATTTTTCGGCAATCAACTTAATAAATAATTCAACGGGGAATGAAGTAAACTCTTCTGTTGTATATAGGTATATGAATTTATTACAATTTTTCAAATTTATCCACGTGGAAGTGGAAAATGTACAAAACGTCTTCGGTCAAACTGACCATCATCAGTGTAAACGTCCAGTGTACAAGTAGTTGAAACTAGCCACTCCAATAGGTGCAAAAACCTCTAAATTCCATTTTTGTTACATTAGATATTAAAAAGCAGTCGACATTAAGTCGATGTCTTAAGCTTTTTAAGTTAACATGTGGATGTACTTCATCCTTGCTCGAAAATTGCACAAGGTAATGTTCAAGTGAGAGGTTAACGACCAACTCCAATTTATTTACGGTTGATGTTTTAAGGGTCCATGTCTCAACTGCATAGAGCAGAATTATGATAAAGTTTAGTTCTATCAATTACCATCAGTGCTACATTTTAAGCATAAGACCAACTGAACTAAATAAGTTATGATCTGAGAGACGACATAAACAATGGTTAAATATAATAATAAAGCTATAAATATATTACAAAAATGCTAAATAACTAACTACTGTACCTACAAGCAACATCTGTATTGTCTGCCAACATCTTTCAAAAATATTTACTCATTTTTATTTATTCACTGCTTAAGAGTAAATAAAGTCGTTCAAGTACTTCTACAACTAAAAACTACACAAAATCAATAACAAAATGTGCGCAGAATACAACTAAAAAACTATTAAAGGGTTAAAAAATTTAAGAAACACAATGTAAAAAAAAATTAAACAAATAAACTGTGTTCGTTCGCGGACCCTGTCGCTGACTTTTAGTCATGGAATGCTCCACTTGTCGTCGAATAGTCCCTGACTGTCTCTGCGAATACACTTATTAATTTCCTCCCAGCGGTGACATAAACGTCAAAATCCTGAAATGGCCTATTGTACGTATAACGTTCTTCCTAACCTAGTTTTATTAGGTTATGTATGTCTGCTACTTATTCTTCTTCTTTTTCTTTTTCTTCTTCTTCTTTTTCTTCTTCTTCTTCTTCTTCTTCTTGTTCTTTGGTTTACTGACCTTTACCTACTTGGGAATTTGGGCAGCTCATCGTCTCTTAGTAAATGAAAAATTCCTTATTCACCTACAAGTTGAAGTCGATATTGGACAAATACATCAAACGTAAAAACTTTTCTCTCTTAGAGATAACTGCCGATCATTACACAATCCGCTTTAATAAGCCACAATTTTAGTTTGAAATTAGTTTATTTGACGTTTCTTTTTCAATTTGACGTTTATTTGTTTCAGCCGAAACGAATAACATAGGACATTAAAATGCAATGTTTTTAGAGATCATACATACAGGGTGGGCCAAAGAAAACAGCCAACCTCAATATTTGGTAGTAGTTATTATATTTTAAGGAAACCGAAACAGGTCGATTTTTATATTTAAATTACCATTTTCTGATATATATTTCTCACTAGTGTCCGTATACATCTGGGCGTGAAGACGTAATAGATGATTTTTTAAATGGGAATAGGGGGCGTGTGGTAGCTCATTTAAAATGGTATTCAATTCTCTCTTCAGCACTATTAACATTAATATCATTATTCGTACAGGGTGGCCAAAAATAATTTTTGAATTAAATTAATTGATACAAAAAAAAAGAACGTACGTAATTTATTTATCTCAAAATACATTCTACTGCTGTCAGAAAAGAGAATAGAAAAAAATGTTCATTTGGCCAATAAACATTGCTTTTCGGTTAAATTAAATAATGTTCAAACTGCCGAGAGGTAGGTGGGAGGCTGTTTATTTGTGACATAAATATTTCTTTTTATTTTTTGGCAGCAGTACAATGTATTTTGAGTTAAATAAATTGCATACGTTCTTCTTTTGCTTAAATAAATTTAATTAAAAAAATATTTTTTGGTCACCCTGTATAAATAATGATATTATTGTTTATATTACTGAATAGAGAATTGAACACCCTTTCAAATGAACTATCACTTTATATCAATATAAAAATAAAAATCGGCCTGTCTCGGGATTTCCTTACAATCTAGTAACCATTGCCAAATATCGAGGGCGCTGTTTTCTTTGGTCCACCCTGTATAATTATGACGGAAGTCATCTAGATAGGTATAAGAACTAGATCTCAAACTGTACAACTTAATACGTTTTTCATCTTTTGCCTTATCTTGTCGGTTATTTTGGCACGTTCTGGAAAATATTTATTTTCAATGCACTTTTGTGAATAAGCGTTCGAAAATTACTCATATGTAGGTACTGGAAAATATGTAGATTCTATTGTTTGAGAACTAACGGATTTGTGGAAATGCAAAATCTCTTTGTTTTTTTTTAACTTTTTAAACAGTGTTACATGTGCCTTCTTTTCGGTAGTAGCTAAATCATAATGAAGCTAACGACTGCACTGTTTCCAGAGCCAAATGATTATGCAACTTTTTTTGTATTTAACTCATGCCTTTCAAGAGAATTGTTAAGTTGCGGCCGCTGAAATGGTAGGTGTTTATGTTTCTATATCATAAATACATTCAATATCGGGTGCACTCCATAGTAGAGCTTTGTCTGCTAATATAAAAACCGGCTGTATATATATTTAAAATACGCTAAGCAATGTCATATCCTCAAAAATAATAAACATTGAGTACGGAGCGAACTTTAGCTACAGTAATTACATAACCCACCGAAAATCCTCTATCTCCCTACAATTTCCTCAGAGCAACGCTAGTTCATGTTTAGTGATCTCTAAAGTCCAAATTAAACAGGACTTTACCCAACGCTTAGTGTTTTTCTTTTATGTGGCTAGCATTACCTTATTAACGAAAACAATTACGACCCCCCAATTAAGAGAGAAACGACAAATTCACTTAAGTATAAAAAGCAAGTGTATTTTTGTTCTCGCTGGTTGTAAACTGGACAGTAGTCTTTTAATGTAACAAAAGTTTTAGACCAGTGAAACTAGAAAGTATAAGTTGATACGTATAGTTTCAGGAATGGGGTTCTCGTCACAATGTTTTGAGATATACCAATTTGTGGGATTCGATTTAGTCTAAATCTTTCTGAGTCTCAAAAATTAGATCCGTTTTGCAATATAGCAGTTGGTTTAATTAATGATTAATAAGCAGATTTGTCAGTTACCTTTACGATATGTTTTGGGGGAGAATTTTGAGAGTCATCTGAATAATTTATAGGACCGAAAAAAAAATTAAACATGAATAACCATTTTCAATTTCGTTGCAAAACGAAAATACAGCCGCATCATATTTTAGTCCAATCAGAGAGTGCAGCAAGCACCTCTACCGGTTTCGAGACTTATTAGTCTCTCATCAGGAGGCACATATGCTGCTCTCTGCGGATGCCCTAACGGAAACTGCTAGCAAAAGACTAAGTTTTCAATCTAATTGCATACAAAACAACATAATGTTATTCTACATCCCATCAGACTGAAAACAATGGGAACCTTCTCTGGTCACACCTCCAAGGCTTCTATAATTTGCAAGCTATAACGGATGCTAAGACTAAGGAAGATAAGAGAATTTTACAATTTATAATTCACGTCCCATCTGCTCAGCGCGGTAAAGTTCCAACAATAGTGGTTCCCTTCGTACTCCAATTAGAGTAAACATGTAAATCAAAAATGAATAACCATTTCCAACCTCGTTGCAAAACGAAAATACAGCCGTATCATATTCTAGTTCAATCAGAGAGTGCAGCAAGCACATCTACCGGTTTCGAAACTTATTAGTCTCTCATCAGGAGGCACATATGCTGCTGTCTCTGATCCAACTAAAACAGACCCCGGCGTGCAGTCACGGGTTGCAACTAACGAAACGGCATAGATATCCTAGCGGCAACTGCTAGCAAAAGACTAAGTTTTCAATACAATGGCATAAAAAACAACATAATGTTATCCTATATCCCACCAGATTGAAAACAATGGGAACCTTCTCTGGTTTTATTTATTCTCTGGAATTTAGAAGACGTTTTTAATCAGCATAAAACTGCCAAATTCATGGTAAACCCCAAGAAATAAAACACCATCTATTTCAAAGTAAAGTCAGTTATCTAGGGCATATAGTTAGCAAAGAAGAAGTGACTGTGGAGAAGTGAAGAATAGATTCCTTTAAGGAATAGCCAGAGCCGACTGCCAAATGTCAAGTGAGAAGTTTTCTGGGGCAATATACTTATTATAGTAGGGTTATTAAGAAGTTTAAAAATATAGTTAAGCCATTAATGAGAGTTTCAAAGGAAGCAAGAGATTACTGCTGCGAGACTGCCGAACTGTCTTTGAAACCATGAAGAAATATTTAATCACGGCGCCAATATCAGTGTATTCACTACCAGAAGGAGAGTTTATCTTAGATACAGATGCAAGCAATGTGAGAATTGGAGGAATGCTATCTCAGATTCAAGGAGGACCCCCCAATGACGACCTCCAAATTAAGAAAGGAACGACAAATTCACTTAAGTATAAAAATCAAGTGTATTTTTGTTCTCGTTGGTTGTAAACTGGACAGTAACCTTTTTATGTAACAAAAGTTTTAGACCGGTAAAACTAGCAAGTATGAGCCGATTCGTATGGTTTCAGAAATGGGGTTTTCTTCATAGTTATAAGTAATTTGAGAAATACAATTTTGAGGGTTCAATTTAGTCTAAATGATTCTTTTCTTCTTCTTCTTCTTCTTCCTACTGTATAAATAGGCTGACGTTGCCTGACCATCTTTTCCTCAGTCGTCCCAATGCTCATCTTCCATTTGGCGATTCCTCTTGCTATTCGTACAAATATATTTTCTGTCATTCTTTCTATTTGTTGATTTCATTCTATTTTTATTCTTTTGGTCTACATGTCTAGATGTTTCTAACTCTTAAAAATAGGACCCGTTTTGCAGTGCAACAGATTTAGTTAAGAATTAATAAGCAGATACACCAATTTCCTTTATATTACGTTTTGTGGGAAACTTTTGAGAACCATCTGAAGAGTTTTAAATTAGTTTTTAATTGACTTAAAGCTACTCAACTGTCTATGTCCTATATTAAGCAAAGAAAGAGTGACCGTGGTTAAGGGAAGATTCGATTCCATTGAGGACTAGTCACAATCGACTGGCAATCATCAATTGATAAGTTTTGTGGGACTCTGTACGTATGTTCGGAGGATCATTAAGAAATTTGCAGATATCGCTAAGCCATTAACGCAACTTACAGAGAAAGCAAGAGATTACTGCTGAGATGGAGACTGCCAAACTGTCGTTGAAACCTTAAAGAAATATTTAATCACGGCCAATATCAGGACATTCACTGTCAGAAGGAGAGTTTATCTTAGATACAGATGCAAGGAATATGGGAATTGGAGGAGTGCTATTTTAGAACAGAAATAGGTGGTAATATCTAGAAGGGTTCTATGTTTAGTAATGGACAAATCAGTGTTGCTTGGTGATGATGATTCTTACTTTAATCATCATCATCAGTGTCGTCACAGCTCTTTATGCGCCATAACATTCTTCAGAACATTCTTTATTTGCCCCTGTCTCTGGCAACTCTTCTCCATGGTCTCATTCCAATACTGCCGTGCTAAGCCCAAAGGCGGGAACTGATTTTTTATCGAAAATGAGATTTTTGTATTTTTAGGTAAAATAGGGTATTTAGTATATATTTATAAAATTTTTGGAGTTGTAGAAGCATTATATTTTAAATAAAATTTCAATTTTGTTAGCGGTATTTACACTTTTCAGTTAAAATACTAAGCCATTTGGCGGCAAATGTTAAATACTATGGCGTTTTGACGGTATCTGCTACAGTTGCCGTCCATATACCTTAGCATATTGCACTTACCGCTAATCTACTTTCAACAATGCTACGCCTACATTTAGAAGCCGCCAAACCGCCTTAGTATTACAAAGTAAATTCGGCCTAACTTTACAATAAATTATTGTGTTAGTTAAAAGAGTTGTGTGTGTGTGTGTGTTTACAAAGAGGGGATGGCATTAGATAGTTAGTAAAAGAAATAATTAGCGAGGATGGTAAGAAATTTTCGAGTTTATTATATCTATTGAAATGTATTTTCATTTTTGTTTATAATATTTCAAGAATTAACCTTGAAATCAAGAATTAACCTTAAGAATCAAATCTTGAAAGCTTTGAGATGTGGTGCTACAGCCGTATACTAAGAATAAATTGGGTGGATAAAATTACAAATGAAGAAGTAATACGCAGAATAAATAACAAGCCAGAAGTTCTACTGAATATAAAAAAGAGAAAACTTGAATACTTAGGCCACCTGATGAGGGGACAAAAGTACACATTCCTACAAAATATAATGCAAGGAAAAATCCAAGGACGAAGAAATCCAGGCCGTAGAAGAATGTCCTGGATGAGAAATTGGAGAGAGTGGTTTGGCTGTACCACTAACCAATTGTTCAAAACAGCAGTAAATAAAATTAGAATCGCCCTAATGATATCTAATCTCCGATAGGAGAGGCACTTAAAGAAGAAGAAGAAGAATTAACCAAATTATGTTGTCCTAAACAATATGAATCTGCCCCAAGTGGATGATTTTTATATCTTGAATTAGGCAATAAGAGATTTTCATATTTAAAAAATTTGTCTTTTTTTTAATTAGGTTTTAAAAACTTAATAATATATCCACACGCTGTCCACAAACATTTTTAGAAAAAGAGACTTAAAATAGGTATTATGTTTTTTTAGAAAATCAAGTAGAGTCGAGTAAGTGTTGTGAACCTCGAGGTGATACCACTGAAGACAATATTGTAGAAAGAGAAAAATTTATTGTAAAGCAATTACAAGAGGTGAAAAAAACTATGTTCAGCCTATACAGGCGCAAGGTTTGTTTCATACTTTGTTTCAAGGTTTGTTTCAGTTTTCTGTATGTTTAAACCCTTTGTTGGTCGTACATGGGATTAGAATTAGCAGTCCCATTGATTGCATTTTTTTTGTTTAAATACAAGCTAATATCATTGTTTAACTAGATAATGTCTAGTAGTCTAGTTATACAATGCTATTATAGATACGGGATTGTAGATTTGGGATATCTTTATTTAATCTTTTGAGAATTCTTTACTTAAGTTTTATACAAAAATGCTGGTTTTATTCCTTTATAAATTTTTTAAGAATGCGTCAGGTACCTGGATAATAATCCAAAAATTTGTTTGCATATTTTAAAAATCGTATATATCCCATAATTAGGTATTTTTCGGTCTAAAAGACAATGGTCATCATATTTTAATCATAACATATAACTAGTTTGTACAATACAACTAATAAAATGTTAAAATTTGCCCTAATTACTGTAAATTACGGTATTTTCCCAAATATAATATTGTGAAATACCCAATAATATAACAATACATAATAATATTAGGGCAGGTGTCGGCGATCATAAAAATCTTGAAGCTCTATAATAACTCAGGCCTGTCGTAAAATAGCAAACCTTTGTCGCTAAGAAACAAAATAAAAATAGCTGAGAAAGTCAAAAGTATGGTTTACAATCACATTCACAGTTGAAGGATTCTTTAAAACGCTTTAGCAGATGTTTAAACATCTATAACAATCTGAACGAATTCTGTTTAGTATAAGTATAGTTCTACCCAAATTATTAGACGCACTATAAAAGATTTTATAAAAAATGTTAATTATGAGGTAATACCATTTTATTGTAATACTAAATAGGTTTTGTATATGTCCAAGACACAAATTATGTTGTTTGGTGGTCTATTAAATTGTCTATATTGAATCACAAATAGAACATTAATATTAATGAACCAATATGTATTTATTGACTCTTGAAAGAAACAGATATAACTACAACTAAATATTGTCAATTTGTTGTTGTCATATTGTAGCTCAACAAAATAATAACATTTAATAGTACTTTAATTCTTTCAATTTAATAAACTGTAATACACAGAAAAGCTTTTTATTTCATATCAATCACAACTGTAATCCACATACCGCTAATAGGCTTAGTTTAATAGTAAGTTTTGATAAAACGTTTTAGCGGTATCTACCTCTTTTTAATGAAAACTTTGTTTTAAAATATAATTAATGGTTCCCTTAATAAACTGGGGCATATATCCATGCATAAAAACTATTAGCTAGTCCATAAATCCCTTACGGGCCAAAATTTTAGCACTCAATTTTGAAATCGATTTTGCCACCATTTTGTGAAATGTTAGTTACCGCCTTTGGGCCTAGCACGACAGAATAGATTTTAAATAATTCTCTAAGTTGTCTCGGTACCTAAGTCTCGGTCTTCTTCTTGTTCGTTGTCCTATCTGCCCTCTTTGGTAAAAAACTTCTCTGACTATGGCGTCTTCCTCTCGTTTGATTGCATGCCCTATCGATCTAAGGCGTGCTACCTTAATGAATTTTACGTCAGGTTATCCGAAACTTCTATACAACTCAAAGTTGTAACGCCTGTGCCGCAAAGCTTTTTGTTTTAGTACTCCATATAATATATACTATATGTTTATATATTAACATTTTGATAAATATCACATAAAACACAATTTTGATATTTTATAATTCGAGTAAAAAAAATCTCATATGAAAACAGGAGGTAACACGAAAACAGGTTTTTCGTTTCACCTACAGAACCCATGTTACAGCAAATTGGGGGTATTGTCATATCACCGACGATATATTATACACATAGTTTCAAAAGTTATGCATCACCCCTCGCATTCACGATGTTTACGCTTTTATAAATCCGTATCTTTATCACACCTTTAATGGACCTTTTTTTTTTATAAAAAATAGACAATTTCTGGTTTTTTATTTTATTTGATTAACCATTTAATTGACCAGGTTTTGCTAAGGTGTAAACCTTTGAAATATTTATTCTGGTGAAATTTTCGAAAACGTGATTAAAAATGAATCGTACTTTAATTTCTGAGTTGGACCGTATAAGAATTATCGGTTTAGTTCAAGAAAGCCATTTACAGTGGTTCGTGGCGGAAGGAGTTGGTGTTTCTCAGAGTGATGTCTCACGGATATGGAATGTCCGACAGAATAGATATATTAGAATTTCCATTTGTAGAAATTCTTCTGTGTCTGTACCAGCCCTCCAAAGAGAATTCAGGCATGCTACAGGAGTCAGATTATCGTTGGCTACAATAAGAAGAAGAATTTTAGACTCAGGTTAGAGGAGTCGTCGACCAATAAGAGTTTCTCAGCTACAACCTAAACATGTTTTGGACCGCCTCCAGTGGGCTCAAAAACACATACAGCTTCCCCAACAATTTTGAAATTTTGCGCTTTTTTAGACGAGACCAGAATCTATTTAAATAGTGATAACCGGCGAATTTGTGTGTGGCTAGTTATGCAGCTCTTGTTGGCTCTCACTACACACAAATTCGCCGGTTATCACTATTTCATCAGATTCTGGTCTCGTCTGAAAAAGGGCAAAATATCAAAACAGTTGGGGGAGCTCTATGTGTTCTTGAGCCCACTGGAGGCGGTCCAGAACATGTCTAGGTTCTAGCCGAGGAACCCTTATTGGTCGACTACTCCTCAAACCTGAGTCTAAAATTCTTCTTTTTATTGTAGACAAAGATACTCTGACTCCTGTAGCATGCCTGAATTCCCTTTGGAGGGCTGGTACAGACATCGAAGAATTTCTACGGATGGAAAATCTGATATACCTATTCTGTCGATCATTGGTAACTCGGGGTCTACTAGACCGAGCTCTATTCCATATCGAGTTTGTCTCTAGGAACCTATTTCATATCCGTGAGACATCACTCTGAGAAACACCCACTCTTTCCTCCACGAACCGCTGTGAATGGCCTTCTTCAACAAAATTGATAATTCTTATACGGTTTAACTCAGAAATTAAAGTACGATTCACTTTTAACCTTCGGATGACCAAGCGGGGGAAATTGTGACCCCAGCGTATGTTTTTCTTTAATAAATTCAAAAGTATTTTTAATTTTTAACTCATTATTTTTTTATTTGACTTTAATTTCTAGATTTATCATTCTAGATATCATCATATTTTGAAATCAAAAAAATTCCCTATATTTTACGAATAAAAAATATATTCTGAAGTTGATGTTTAGTAAAATAGCGTCTATTATGTGTAATTCCAAGTAGTTTTACGCTAATGACGTCGACTTTGCAAAGCAAGAAGACACTTACTCAACAGACACACTACACACGACACTAATACTCATTTTGTGAATAGCTGAATGACATGCCATAAAAAAAATAAAAAATAAAAAATAATAAAAAACTTCATTTTTTTGTTAATTGTCATTTTTGACATTTTAGACCTGGGGTCATTTTTCCCTCCCTTGGTCATCCGTGTAACAAAAAAAGGTTGATCATCCGAAGGTTAATCACGTTTTCAAAAATTTCACCAAAATAAATTTTTAAAATGTTTACACCTTGGCAAAACCAGGTCAATTAAATGGGTAATCCAATAAAATAAAAAACAAATAATGGTATATTTTTTATAAAAATGGCCCATTAAATATGTGATAAAGATACGGCTTTATAAAAGCGCAAAAATCGTGAATACGAGGGGTGATGCTTAACTTTTGAAACTATGTGTGTTAATTACAATTTATTACATTCAATTTCAGTTCCAAATATTTCAATTCTAATTATTGACGAACACGGTGCAAAGTTGTTTTGTTGCAGTAATACGAACTCTTACACTTTTCGACTAGTCTAAAGTGAACATTATTCCAGTACAATGCTCCAAGCAGCGATCCAAATCCCTGGTACCAAATATTCAAAAGCTGAGTTTTTACCTACTTGCTTATAGAAATTTCAAAGTAGTCCCCCGATAACCCCTTGGACTTGGCTAGGAATTACAATTATACTTTTAAGTAGTCAGTATCAATTTAGTACCCAACCAATCGGATAGTTGCATTAGGTAGTTTAGAGTTACAACATTCTCGAGTATTAGTTTCATAGTATCTAATTGCAAACCAGCGTAGCTTAATACCATCTTGATTAATGTAGAGTTTTCGACGCCAAACTCTCGCGTATTTGTGTTAAAAAAGTATCTTTTTAGTATTCGACCCATCTCTTGTGGACGCATCTCTTGTTTAGAGTTTGCAACTCTCGCTTATTTGAATGAAGTAAAAAACAGACGTACTCTCAATAATCTATTGTAACTTCCGACGACCGGTTTCGGCCTCTAAAGTATGCAGAGTATCTTCAGGTCAACGCTTACAAGTCACTAAATGCTACAAATAAAAACCAGAGTTAGAACAATGTCTGGTTGTAAAAGATGCTAAAGATCCATAAGATAAAGCCAATATTGAACAACATACATAAAAATAGTTATGACAGCAGACAAGTACATATGCATGTATACTCGGAGGCGGCAACAAACGTCCCCAAGCTGACAAGCACATGCAGATGTATGTCGTCTGTAATCATGCAATGATAACGTGTCGTACTTACATTTGGCTACAAGGAGCTACTTCCTGAGTATTCATTAACATGATATCTTGCTTAAGTTATGCTAACGGGAAATGGTGGAATAGACGGAGAATGTTGTAAAGGTTAACAAGGTTATGGAAATTCTTGAGGGTGATGAGATAATTATTGAAAGACAACCAACTAAAATTGCCTGTTATTTTGTTTGTGAAATAGATTAAAGTGAATGTCATATATACAATTTTAATATGTGATGGTTTTTTTAAAGACTTTTATTTATATTTATTAAAAGAATTCTATTTATTAATGTATGTGTTGGTGTCAGGCTGACAACGTTTGGATCAAAACGGGTTGATATCTAATATACAGTATGCGGCAAAATAAACAGTACTGAAATTCGTATGCCTCAAATTTGTATGTGTCATGTGCCGAAACGTATTGAGTGGTTTCTGAACGTTGTTATAACGTTTGTCAATATCATGTTAATGTTAAATACTTCAGGATGGTTTTCAGTTTTGCAGAAATTTTTGAAGTTATACTTCTTTAGGCGCGATTGATATTGAGGGTGAATTTATATTGATCTGCGCGCATGCGCACACCGACAGTTTGGTATTAGTCTTTATACGGGCTCTGATTGGGTGTTGAAATGATCTTTCAATAATTGTTCAATATGGAGGTTATCGGTAAACAAAAATGTTGTATAATATATTAGTTTTTATTGTTGTGAGGACAGAAATAAAATCAAATTTATAATTATAGTGACTTTTTAAATAGTTTTGAAAAGTCACAGGTACCTAATTCTAAATGATTCAGTTGTATTCCAATAAAAAATTATCTTCATACCTATTTGGAAAATGTAAAAAAAATAATGTACTTACCTAGTACTTGCTGTGCTATACCCCTAGTAGGCAATGCTTTAATTTACATAATCTGATTACGAACAAACTTTCTACAAATTTTCATCTAATGTATCGTTTTCTTACTCTATATATTGTTGAATTTTAATTCGACAAAAATCAAACTAATAAAAATTCATATAAACAAAATGTCAAAAATTTGTTCAGTTTGTGTATATTCCCACATGACATATACGCGAAGGTGGTGCAGTTTGAAATCGCTTCGACTCTCGTACGGCGGGATACACGGGAAGTAGGTTCAAGCCCAATGCAAGTTATATCATTTTTTAATTTTTTTTATAGATTTTATGATTGTAAGTATATTATTATATAATTTTTTTTCAGAAAATACGTATTTAATTAAAATTTTTGGCAACAATTATAGTTCAGGAATCATTTGTGGCATTTTTCAATGTGTTTGTGTGTGTCTTATTTTTTATTTTTTTAATTTTTGGTATTGTTTTAATAAAAATTTTTGGAAAGTAGTAGAGAAACTGTTTTAAGTATATTGATTTCGTTGGAATCATATAATAGAAGTAGAACTTCTTACGTGCGTACAAAGTACACACCTTCTCTTTTTTTATAATGGAGTACTATTTTCGGCCATACGGAAAAGTTCACGAAAATGGCCAAGCTTAAAATCAACAGTGGTTTCAGCAGGATAAGATAAGCTGTCACACTGCCAGAGAGTCTCTTCGAATACTGTGTGGTCATTTTTCATTTTTGGAATTTCCACTCACCAGAACTAACGCCACCAGATGCGTACACATGGGGAATGCTGAAGGGGTCACCGTTTGCCATTTCGGAATTAAGGACTAAAATTAAAGATTTTTTCGTGCCAAAGGCTGTGGCGGATCTAGAAATTTCCCTTGGGAGGAGAAATTTGCTTTAGGGGGGAACTTCCAAACTTCCAATAAAACACCAACCAAAAGACAAAAAATATAAACTCAGATTACATAAAAGTCATAATAACTTATAGGTGTTAAGTTCCCTTAATTTTCCTAACAAGCGAGTTTATTGGGTACACTTTGTCTTTCTGTGGTTTCGGTTTCATGTGAGCTAATATATTTTTATGTTTGAACAATTTTTTTTCTTTAATTTTGGACCTTGTTAGGGTGGATATTTCCTCATTTTCCCTTCCCGTAGAGCCGCCACTGGCCAGAGGGCAACTTTAACATCTTTTTTATCGGGAACGTGCGTCGTGAATGACGTTTTTAAGGCTATATCATGTATTATAGGTATATAAATAATCATAAACATTTCAATATTCATTTCAGTACTGTTTATTTTGTCACATACTGTATATGTTAACTCTGGACGTGCAATTGTAACCTAAATTGTTAAGGTCATTACTCCTAGATGTTCTAATGAGAGGAGTAGTGGTCGCACATAGGATCAAATAGTCTGAAAACTTAAAATTTTTAAGCTTACAATTTTAAGCTTTTCGACTATTTGATCCTATGTGCGACCAATACTCCTCTCATTAGAACATCTAAGAGTAATGACCTTAACAATTTGGGTTACAATTGCACGTCCAGTGTTTAAAGTGTTTAAAAAAAACTTTATTTCTGTTTTTATAAAAAAAAAATTCTAACATTTAATGTAAGCAAGTTACGCTCAAAATTTAGTTGGTCCCTTTTGTTTTGGCAAAAAATATCAGGAAAATCACCCCCCAATTAGTAATTTAAATGAAATTAATCATTAGCGCTTCAAAAGTTACATTACTTATGTCTTTTTTATATGATGTATAAGTTTTATCGATTCAAAGTGCTTATTTTTGAAAAAAAATGTGGTTTTAAAGTAAAACTTTTAAAAATTTTAATTTTAAAAAAAATTCTTTTTTTCAAAATAACTTAAAAATTGTTAGAGATACCAAAATCTTAAACAGTAAAAAAAGTCGGCTTTACTTTTCTGAATATTTTCTATTGTTTTGTTTTTCTGTAAGACAAAAATTGGTTAAGATTCGATGTTTCTAAATTTGCATGCACTCGTGATAAGTGACTCGTTCAAGCCCTTTTAACTACAGCTCTTTCAAAAATAAGGACTTTGAACCGATAAAACTTACAGATCATATGACCAATACATACGTGAGTAAAAAACTTGTGAAGTGGTAACAATTAAGTTCATTTGAAATGCTAATTAGGGGGTGACTTTTCAGATTTCTTACCAAAAAAAGAGATCAGCTTTATTTTGAGCGTAACTTGTTTACTTTTTAGGCTAAAAAATTTTATTTTAAAACAAAAATAAGCATTTTTTAAACATTTCAAAAAAGTTAAAATCAGTTTTCCCCAAATAAGTGCTTCGTTTTTTGGTTATGGCACGTTAAAATATACGATTTGGAATTTGACGAATATGAACCTATATTTCATTAGCTATAACTCTGCTTCTTTTAGGTATATTGACCTGATATGTACACCATGCTTTTCACTTCTTTACATGCTATATATTTTATAAGAACCTTTTTCGACCAAATACTTACTTTTTGAGTTATTAACGCGAAAAACCGTCTGAAAACGTAGTTATTTTGTAGAAAAATTTAACAAATTCACTCGCAAATAACTGGAAAAGTATTACCTTGGTGAAAAAACTTTATAGGACAACAGTTGCTTAGAATTAGCCATTTTATCCATTTCCAGACTTATTTCCAACATATATTTTTCCCCTTCGAAAGGGGGTGAAACTCACCCCTAAGGCAAAAGAACACATCGGCACAATATCACTTTTTTTATTTGACTTGTTATCTATGTCTGTGTCAAATTTCATGTCAATACAAATGGTTCTTTAAAATTTAGAGGTTTTGCAATATTTTACCTTTAAAGAACGTACTAATAGTAATATCACCATCCTACATTTTTGTTGAACAAATCCCTTTATTTCTATAATTGTTGATATATCTCCGATGATTCAGTACTCTTTTTACATTCATAAAACTAATACACTAAACATCTCTTACGGCTCATTCAATTCCAAATAATTTCTATTGTGATTACTAAAGAAAACGCTGGAATTTTTTTTTGTTGAAATAATACGAATTCTTAGTATATTTTTGGACTGGTCTAAAGTGAGCATTGTTCCCGTAAAAGGTTCCAAGCTTTAATGGCCCACTATTTATATAGGCTAAATAGGTTGTTTACGTATTCGGACCGTTCGTTCGAGCTCTGCACGCAAATTTTCTGCTTTTCTGCTTGCGAAGGCATTTTAGCAGAGAAAAAACGCGTTTAATTCATTTAGTTTTGCTTGCCAGAGGGAGTAATTGGACGGTTTTGAGCGGAGGCAATTAAGATCCGCCCTTAATAGTTGATTCTAATGAAACCCAATTAAGAAATAAAAGATATAAGTCATGATAATTAATTTTAATCCTAATTAAACATTGTTTAAAAATATCAGCACGAACTGATAATTATCGACCAAGCTCTCGTCATAATTATAAAAATACATGTTTTTCCTGGTGGCTATTATATTATTTTTAAACCAAAATTATTTGTTAACCGTTTGTAGAATTTTCAAATGCTAAATGGTAACAAATCAACCCAATGCATAATGTTCCATTTACCTCCCAGAATAATATCGATCGAAAAATTTGGATAACGAATCATTTTAATACCTTTTTCCGAGTGTAGCCCAATTTATTAAAGTACACATACACCTCCATAAGTTCTATGGGCTATTTCTCAATTTCAATTAATTCATTATTTATGTCTTCCAATAGTTTAACTTTCAACTGACTCTCTGTGTTACTTACTGTACCTAGTTACAGTAGCATACCTCTGGCTTCCTTCTATGTTGTTTGTTATAACAATATTACCGACATATCGGAGACAATTTAGTTTCTTTCTCAGCTTTAATCGTTTGAATTAATAGGTATTCCATGACGGTTATAAAAAATACATAGTATTTTTGGCCACAAAGTGTCTCACTGCACGTGTACGCCTCCGCCAATTTTTATCAGCATAGTAAAGGTTTACACTGTAGATTTACATTGTACCAGTTGGAAGAAATACGTTTGATTGCAAAATATCTGGGTTTGAGCGATCCTGACAAGTATACAGGCCACTGTTTGGGTCGATTATTGGCAACTTTTTTAGCAGGCGCTCTAGGCAGTATAACAACGTTGAAGCGGCATGATGCATAGAAGAGTACGTCATTTGCTGAAGAATACATATTATTATAAAAGGTAGTATATCTTCCAAAAATGAGGTTAGGTGGCAGGTATACCTTCAGAATCAGGCTTTTCCTTACATAAACTTGATACGCAGACAATGAAAAAGAACCAACATTATGCCTCTGCTAGTCATAAAACGTACTATGGTTTAGTTGATAACTAAGCAATGTAAATACAAAAATGAACTGGTATAACATAAAATAAATAAAAATGTATAAATATTTTCAATTTCTTTGCAACACGAAAACGCAGCAGCTGCATAATATTTTGGTTAAATCGGAGAGTGCAGGAAGGGTCTATACCGGTTTCGGATGTTTTTTCCTCCTCATCGGTAGTTCCTTATCTATTCTTTTCGGCTTCGGTCTAGTGAGGTTTGGTAAAGTGCTTTTCGGTCTAATGAGTTCGGTCTACTGCTTTAGGTCTAATGATTTCGGCCTCTTTACAGTAAACCCCTTCCTGACCGTTCTCATCTCTAATAACCCTCAGATACAGCGCCGGTTTATCCACTGGGCGCTTGGGGTGGACGCCCAGGGGCCCGTTCCTTTTAATTATAAAAAAATAAAGTCGCTACATAATTTACATATTCTCCGAAAAAAATCTCATACGTAGAGACGCCAACACACTGCAAACGCCTTTGTTCTATTGTTACATCTCTTCACGCCTAGACACAGTGCCGTGGCCTAGCCCCACAGGGGCCCCGTGCCAGTGTTTGTGGCGGGGCCCTTTTCCAAAAACTACAGAAAGTTGTCAGATTTCGCCATGTCATTGATTAAAAACTACCCAGGTAGTGGGTAAAAACGGTGTAGGTTATTAACCAATGGCCATGTCTCGAATTGTATCCAAAATAATCGCACAAGCGGAGTTTTTTTAGTTCCTAATAATTTCATTTTGAATTGTGGGGCTTAAAAAATAATTTATCTCACTTTTTGGCATTAAAATGAGTTCTTTCCAAAAATAGATATACATAAATCTAATTTATAGATAAAGAATAGATTATTCTAGAAAATGCCAATACCAAAACAATAGGCACAAACTTTTTCAAACATTCAAAAGTAAAGCGATTACAAAAATTGCAATTTAGCATTATACAGTGGCCTCTAAGGCTAGCACTCCACTCGCGATTTGTAATCGCAGCGACAAAAAAATCGCTGTCGCAGAAAATCTAGAGTCTAGCACGGAGTCTAGAAAGTTAGTCGCTGTTTTCAGAATCGCGAATTGAATGCTACAAGGATGTAACGTCAGCTTTTAGATGTTTTTTTAATCTAGAGATAAAGAAGAAGTCAAGACGTCAATTATTACTTTATGCGAGAAACATAAAAACGATGTTGATGAAACCAAAGAGAGCTTGCATAATGAAATTACCCATTTTGTAACGTTATGCCAAAATTTGAATAACCATCATACAATTTATGAAAAATTTGATTCTTCCAGGATGTAAAAGCAACTTTTCCCAGTATTTTTAACTTTACTGCAAATTTATTTGACGATACCAATTTCTAATACGTCAGGCGAGCGGTCATTTTCGGCTTTAAAAACATATTTAAGGTCAAATTTGGGTCAAGAAAACCTAGACGCATTATCACTATTGTATATAGAGAATGAAGAACTGAACAAACTGAAACCCTGAAGAGGACAAAATCCTAAACGGGGAAGCATATTGCACGCATTTCTTCTAAGCATTTTCTAGACAAGCAAATCAAACAATTTGATGATGAACAAACTGAATTGTGATAATATTATATGCAGTTTGCGAATGCCAAGTCAAGAAAAAAAAGTGATCTAATTTTTGTCTTTATGTATTTTTTAGAATATGTTTTTTTGCTTGTCATGTGTTGTTTTGTGGAACTTTCTGTTTTTTATTTATGTTTTTAAACGTATTTCTTTCGATTATTTTTTACGTTTGCTATTCGTCTTGGTCGTTTAAAAAAATATTTTATGAATTTTACAATAAATCTTTATAGTTAATGCATGTGTTTTCTTGTTAAAAAACTGACAACGAATAGCAATGAAATGGGGCCCCTGAACCTCCAGCGCCCAGGGTCCGAAGTTAGGATAAACCGGCACTGCTCAGATACGAAAAATGAACTACTCTCTCGAAATTATATTCCCTTGCTTCATTAGATATGAAACTAAACTATCTCCCTTCATTTTGCTTTGTATTTCCGAGTCATGTACTGTGCCCTTTCTTGATTTACTTCTAGATCACAATTATTTGCCTCTTTTTCCAATCTTTTCATAAAGATTTTTAATTATTTTCTTGTTTTCGCTAAAACAGTACGATCATTAGCGAGGCCAGACATTAATGCTTATTGTTGAAGATGAATCCGGTCATTTTAATTCGGCTATTTCTGATTATTGTTTCCAATACTAAGTTAAAAAGCACCGTGGATGATGGATGTCCTTGTCAAGACCTCTGTTCATTTCAAATTTATTCGATGGGAAACCTCTCCATACTACATAATTTCGTGTGCTATAGGGCTTTTCATCGATTGTCATTTGTTCGAGGTTCTGTCACATTTCGTATAATCCGTGTATATTAATATTATACACGGATTATACAACATATGACAGAAGCTCGAAACAAATGACTGTTGTTGAAAAGCCCTATTCAAATTCATTCTTACGGGTATACTCAGTTTTTCGGGTATACACTCAAAGAAAAATCATTGTAAAATCAAAAAAAAAATAATAATGATTCAACTAAAAACCAGTATGTTTTGGCTTCGTTAGTATTTTTATTTAAATTAATAACAGATCTTATGATTTTAAAAGCATTTTTTAAATAAGCATGCTCATAGTCATTCTAATTGGTTAATCCTATTAAAACGTCTCACTGTGGTATTTGAAGTAAATAAATACCATTAAGCAATTGAAATGACCTATCTATTTTAATGAACATGAAATACTGTTATTTTTGTAATAGTTATGTGTAGATTTAAATGCCGATAATAACATTTTAAAACTAAATTTGATTTGAAATAAAAATGCTATCCCTTTGATTTGAAGAGAAAATGATTTTACTTCCTTTGCTTTCCTTTTGTTCTTAAATTACGTTATTTTTGTTTTAAAATACGTTCCTTTTATTTCAAAACTTACAGTAATATTATAAATTGTTTGTCATTTTAAATCAAATTGTTTACTTTATGAAATGTTTATTAATATATTAGTATTTTACTTTGTTTAAAGTTTGAACCGACTTTAATTCAAGCGCATTAGTACTAACATTTTAAATAAAATCAACATTAAATTTATAACAAAAATATATATTTTAATAATTTTGCAGGTACAAAAATAACGTAAACCTATTATAACATCAGTCTAAAAAATAATCAAAACAAGATTGAACTCTATACTAAAAAACAAAAACTATCTACTGGAAACTAAACTTCTACTGAAAACCGACTAGTTGGTAGAATAATCGAGTTTAATAATGTGGCCAAGATATAATATTATAAAAAAAATATATAATAAAATCTTTTTTCAAAAGTTGTATATTTGCCACACTGTTGGCTAAAATGTATATTTATTTGGTATACCAAGACCAAGTTGGAAAAAAATCGACAAAACACTTATATTAGAGACTTGGTAAAAATAGTTTTTGTGAGAATAAAATTTGCTCTTAGCACAAGTAGCAACTAATTTATTATATTACAAAAAAACTTACTTGTTTCAGATTTATCACTTAAAGTTTAAAATAATAATTTGCAGGATTTATCATTTATATTTGTTCTATAAAATGATTTTATCTTCTTCTTAAAATCCGCCCATTTACTATATAGCAAACTTTTCCAGGAAATAGCAAGCGAAAATCAATGTCAATCTGAAAATAGTAAAATAATATTAGATGCCTTGAATATAAATGCATCGCACATGATCACATGAAGCCAGTGATGCATATTATTATAGCAAGAAACTTACCAAGTCTTTGGCATTAGCATGCGAATATAAAGGCCAGTCCTTTAAAAAATTTACTATAGTTGTATCATGGCTAGAAGCTTTCAAGTCGCGATGTCGAAGGACAAAAGTTTTTTCCCACTGATTCCCAGTTACTGATGGCGACTGCATCGAGTTTCTATTGGACAGTATTAGGTCACGAGGGGTAAAATTAGCCGAAGAATTTTTAAAATGTTAGCGAATCTTATAGAAACAATATCTTCTCGCTCTTAAAATAAAAATGTTAACATAAAATTAAAAGGGTGTCTTATTGATATAAGCAGACGGGAAAAACATCTTCATATATTAATGCATGGCTGTTTGATTCGAATGTGGTTCTTCTAAATCATATCCGCTAATAATTGATTTAAAGGGAAATACTGGTAAACATTTCAGAAAAGCAAATTAAAAAATATGTAGGGGAAAAAGGGGCTTATTGTAACAGGGGTAAGTAGTAACACCGCTTTTTCATAGGTTATTTAACCGTTTTTAACTAATTTAGCTGACTAAATCTTATTCTCTTATCGCCCTGCAAATGACACCATCTAGCCAGTCATCCTCCGATAGTTGCAAATACTAGTTTTGTGCACATGCTTCATTTTAATGAGGTAATTTAAAATTTGACTCTCATAAAATTTTGGTTACCGCTATTGTTTTAAACGGAAATGGAACTTTCAGTGTTCATTTCTTTTCTAAATTTAGTTATACTTTGAGGTTCGTTAACGATTTTACGATTAGCGAGATATTTTTACAGTTATTTTAATAAATAAACAAAAGTGTGCTACAAGGCATGTTGTAACAAAAGTTGGGGCTTGTTGTAACATGTTACAAATTGCGCTAAATCTTACTAAATTTGTGATCTACAATCTACAATATAAAAACGTATTATTTAGTTTAGTAATAGTCCAGAATGAGACAATATAAAAGAAAATCAGAAAGGGCAACTTAGGAGGTCTAAGTGTCTGAAGGGCTCACAAGTGGACCCTGCCCCGATATACCATAACCAAGGGCAACTCAAAGCCAGAAAGTGGACACCAGTCCACCAGTTAGGTTCAGCGGAAATTTTAGATAATCAATGTAGCATAAGGCAAGCAAGTAAAACAGCAAGGACTGTGTCATGTATCTTGACACCTATATAAAAAAAAAGAAAAACATTAAGAGTCTACAAGTGGGCTGTACTAAACCAGGGATAGTTTTTACAGCCAAAGAAGAAAGTAAAATGAACATTTTGATTTTAATGAGTAAATGACTGTATATTCTGAAGTGAACCGAAATATATTTTGAACTAATTCCCATGAAGATGCGAAAACTGCCTTACCAATGTGATGTGAGACTCAGTGCTAAGCAACTTCTTTCTTCTTGGTATCAAAATTATACGGTTGGTCCAGATTGGGTCCAAAATTTTATGCGTAGAAATCTACATTTATATTTAAGAACACCGGAAGCCACGTTATTAAGTCGAGCAACATCTTTCAACAGGACCAACGTTGGTATTTTCTTAGAAATATTCCAAAAAATTCGAATTTTCGTAATGTTACAACCTGCCCCAATAGATGTTACAACTAGCCCCAAGCGCAAGTTCGGGTTAAGTTGTAGCAATGCAGTTTTTTTTGGTAAAATGATAGTTGATTAAAAAATACCAGTCTTTTTAACTTTTCTTCAGTTCAATTTTATTCAGAAAGAGTTAAACTAACATCTAGTGTTTAATTAGTGATAATTGGGAAAATAGCTGTCAAGATATATTTGATTTTATGAAAATTGTCACAACTAGCCCCCTGCTCCCCTATATTTGATTGTATCGCCGCCCTATTAATGTTAGTGGACAAGTAAAACAATTTAGCAATGCTGCTTTATTTTAAATGTGGTTCTTTTAAATTATATGTGATAATATTTAATTTAAAAAGAAGTAATATTAGTCGAGGAAATGAAGCATTTTGGCTCGCAATTTTTTCGTCCAGCATGGATTTATTTGAAATTTTCTCAGATGGTAGGGAATAGTCCAAGGATCATTTTCTATATCATGCCGCTGTACGCTAAAACCTTGGGGGTGGTTGCCACCCCATCTCGGGGGGTGGGAATTTTTTTATTACATTTTAACCATGTAAACCGATGTAAAGAGTAATTCTTAGAAAAAAATATTTTTTACATTTTCTTCGTAAAACTAATATTTTTGGAGCTATTCGTGGTTGAGAGTAACAGTTTTTCGACGGAAAATCGACTTTTTTAGAGGGTTTTTTGAGAATACCTCGAAAAATATGCATTTAGTCAAAAAAACTGTAAATATCAAAATTTTAGCTTTTAGTAACACAAACGGAACTCTTTTTCTATAATATTTTTACGACCAATACAAACCGAGATACGGCATGGTAAAAGTGAGCTTTTTTGGTCAAATGCATAATTTAAAATAATCAAAGCCAAATAACGGGAAAACTTTGCATTTTTCCAGGAAAACTTACATGATGTTTTTTTAAGTCTACAATAGGATCTGTCAAAAAAATAATAAAAAGTTTCTAGCATAAAAATTGAGCAACTTATGATCAAAAAAAGTCGGTACCTGTTTTTCTCTACGAAAAAGAACAGTGAAAACAACCCCCTAACTACCCTCGTAATTAAAAATTAGTCTTTGCCTTTCTGTAATTCCTTTTATATTTGTATTTTCAATACACCCAAGAAGTTTGACCTATCTAAAAGGCCTAATTTTAGAAAAATTGGAGTTTAAAAAAAATTGATTTTTTGCAATTTCGCATTTTTATCAGTTTCTTCAAAATATCTCCGAAAATACTGGAGATACGAAAAAAATGATAGACTACTAAATTGTAGTTTTTTTAATAACTAAAATTTCCTTATACATAGATTTTCATTACAGTGAACAGTTAGCGAGATATAGCTGTTTACAACATCTATTTACGAGCAAACACCCCCTTATTCGAGCCCTTTAAACCCACCTCAATTGAAAAAATTAAGGGATCTTGCTGAATTTAATTTACATAGTCTTTATAACTCTTCAAAAATCCTACAAAACCATTATTGAAAAAACTTTTTATCGCCAAAAATAAAAGGAGCTATGTTTATAAAACTAATTTTTTTTTTTCGAAAAATTCGAATAGTCCTCTTATAGAGCATTTTCAATTTATATAATACCACAGAACCGGTTCGTATACTGGATTATGACTAAAAAACTATTTGTAAGTGTACTTTTACATATCTGAAAATTCGTATTTTTGTGTAAATAAATGTTTTTGTAATTCTTTAATTCTACTTTTTTCTGTACAGATCTTTTAAATTATCTACTTATTAAAATTGCAATGTTATTAAGGGTGGTTTTTAAGGGTTGAAATATTATGATGTTATATCCTAAAGCACAAAACAATCATTATTTAACCAGTTAAAACCAAATTTTTCCCATATTAAAGTTTACAATGCTTTTATATTTTTTGACAATAAGGGATAGTTTACACCCCTAAAAATAATCAACGCCCTTGAGCATGATATAGAATATAGAATATGAAGTACGGGGTAAGATGATCCTAACCCTAAATTTTTATGTAAATTGATGCAAGCCGAAATTATTCTTTTAGGATAAGTAAACTTTTTATATATAGCTCCAACAAGGGTGGTTTTGAGGGTTGAAATATTATGATATTATATCTTAAAGCATAAAACAATCATTATGTAACTAATAAGAAGCAAATCTTGAGAATATTAAAGTTTAAAACGTTATTTTATAATTTTTTAAAATTAGTGTTGTTTTAACCCTTAAAAAACCAAAAGCGTACAACGGCTCAATATAGAAAATAAACTAGAGGGTGAAATGAGTCTAATCCCAAATTTTTGTACAAATCGATGCTGGACGAAAAAATTGCGAGGTTTTGCCATTTTTCCAGCTTCATTTCCTCGACTATACTAGATATCAAAGAAAAGGATATTCCCTTAATTTTAAATAATTACATTTTTATTATGTATTCAAATCAATATCATATTATTAGCGAACGTTTATGAAATAAATACTTTTAATTAATTAAATTAAGCAGATAAACTTAATTATTTTAACGTGATTTGTTGTGCATTTTAAAACGCATAAATTTTCTGAGTGTACCTAAAAAGTTCAGTGCTTCATACATTTTATTCCTTCTTATCCTATCATAGGCTTGTTTAAAATCTAGGAGCAACGCCTGAAGGGATACTTATATTCTTAGCAGGTACCACCATATCATAAAAATCAAGGAAGGAATTATCATATCCCTATATGATCCGGCGCGAAGCACCTGTACCAAAGAAAATACATTTCAGGAAGAAAAAAATCTGGTATAACAAAGATTTTACTACATGACTACTTACTACATGATTACTTTACAATTTTACTTTTACAATATTTACAATACTTTTACAATACTTTACAATACTACTTTTACAATACTTTAAAATACTTTACAATACTTTTACAATACTTTACAATACTTTACAATAATTTACAATACTTTACAATAATTTACAATACTTTACAATAATTTACAATACTTTACAATACTTTACAATATTTTATAATACTTTACAATACTTTACAATAATTTACAATAATTTACAATACTTTACAATACTTTACAATACTGTACAATACTTTACAATAATTTACAATACTTTACAATAATTTACAATAATTTACAATACTTTACAATAATTTACAATACTTTACAATACTTTTACAATACAATTTACTTCTACAATAATTTACAATACTTTACATGACTACTTACTACCTGATTACTTTACAACATGACTACCCATTACTTGCTCTCAAATATTAAATATCGACGAAAATGTCTAAAGAAATAATTCAGGAACGTGCTAAAACTGTGTGAAATAGATTAGCCCCATCTTTTTCTATAAGTAGATAATTCCTCAAACGACTAAAATGTTTTTCAAATATTTCGTCGCGTTAGAAAGTTTAAATAGATATTTAGTCAAAACTAAGACCACAAAAATATAACTTTTTAAAATAAGGCTAAAACCTTATGTTGAAGTGAGAGGCCCCATGCGTCTTTTAAATAATGGATATCAAATATTCAATTTGCATATTTTGGTATAATTTTAACCCACACAAGGAAACAAAGTCAGTACTATTAAAATCCGTACCAATTCAAATCCCGTTCTCTTTGAATTTATGATTTTTAGGTCTGCCTCTACCCTGTGAATATATTCGAAAGTTCGAATGGAATATTTTTAGTCGCAGTCTAACCCTCTTCCGATGTTATAATTCTCCTTAGAATAATAAATTTAACATGGACATCTTTCGGTTGCCGAGTTAACTGGGGAATTTTTATCTTTAGCGAATCCAAAGAAATGTTTACGACCAGCGCTACCATAAGCATTTTATAAAGAGCAATTTTTCCGTGAAAGCAAATAATTTTCTTTCATTAATGATGATTCTTCTGAAAATTGTAAATCTTTCTAATTTAAAATGTATGTCTTTTGTGGCTGATCTGAAATGTAGATATTATATCCAAAATGAACAGAAGTTTTAAGTTAAGTTAAAATTATACTTTTATTACGAAAACTTTTTCATATATTAAGTGCCGAGTTTTCACAAAAAAACTTTTATGCACGTAGTCATTGTATCTGGATTTTGGATTACTCCATTTTTGCTTTCGGCTCTCCCTTTATTATTTTTTCATTGTTACTTTTCCATTTTTTTGTTCTTCTTCTTCTTTAGGTACCGTGTCAGTATTTAGACATTGGCCGTCATGATGTTTATAATTTCATGAATCCTTTCTCTATGGGCTGTGAAACTACACCATTATCTAATATTACGCAGCCATAAAAGTTTCTTCCGATGTCCGAATTTTTCTGTTTTTGTTCTCTTTATGTTTATGAACAGACGTTCTGAATTCATCATTTATAGGATATATTCATTGGATGTATGCGAACCCATATTTTTAGGATTCGTGGATATCACCACAATTCGAATGCTTCTAATTTTCACACAACAACCATACAATAGGATAGACCATGCATAATATTTCAGGATCTTCTTGCGAGTATTCGTCGACAGGTTTCTGTTACATAAAGCTGGTTTCCAGGCCATAAAAGCCTTACATGACATTTTGATCCTGTTCATTGTCTCTTCATCAGAGTCACTATTTACATTTAACTAGCTACCAATGTATTTAAAATGGTTTGCCCCTTTTATTTCTTCTCCATTACGAGAAAGCAGTCCTTGATCTATAATAATCTCTTTAACTGCCATCCACTTTTTCTTTGAAATATTAATTTTACTTAATATTATATTTTTTGTTAACCATTTAGTATTCTTAGATATTTCAATCAGAATAATTTTATTTACTGGATAGGGAAATAAGAGATAACGTGGTACAACTGCAGTAAGTAACAGAGAGGGGGAGTCGGTTTTAAGATAAACTATGGAAATAAAAAATTTTTGAAGAATTTCATTCCTATTGAGCTAGTGGAAGTCGATTGTATATAATGGCAAAAACAAAGGAAGGACCCATTAAGCCATAACATTTAAAATATACTTCAAAATTATTATGGCGCTTGCTGATATTTGGTTGATCATTTAAACAATAAATTCGAGGGTTTAGTGTCAAACAACGTTATCTACATTTTTTGTGAAATTGAGATATATCTATAATAATCGAGTTCACCATTTTCGACTTCATTTAGTAACAAAAACCTGTATCTCTATCGGAAGCAGATTACAAAACACATTAAACGTTAACTACCAATTGTGAAAAAACTGTCCATGTCAAAAACATCTAAGAGGTGATAACGTTATTTCACAGTGAATTTCGTGATACATCAAAAACAGTTATCGACTGTTAACGTTTATTGACACTAATATTTTAAGCTGTAATTGTAGACAGTGTTATTATTATAATTCGTATTTGTTTGAAAGATGTCATTTTGATACTGGATAGCTAAATAAATTTGTTTATTTTCGATATTGTTCGAT
The DNA here is from genome assembly GCF_917563875.1 of Diabrotica virgifera virgifera. Lineage (NCBI taxonomy): Eukaryota > Metazoa > Arthropoda > Insecta > Coleoptera > Chrysomelidae > Diabrotica > Diabrotica virgifera. The sequence goes on along the minus strand of NC_065443.1, from coordinate 240,063,667 downwards.
TCTACCATCTGATTACTCATTTTTTTTTTTTTTTTTTATTGGAAATTTACCGCATCCACCAAGAGGTGATTAGCGGGAATACAGTGTAGGAGTACAGTTCCAATAACTTACAATCTATAATATAATTCTATGAGTTTTAAATAATTATCGATATTATTATCTATAATTACAGTATGTATCTTAAATTAAGAATACAGTGTAGGTATAACTTCCAGTAATTTAGATTCTATAATATAGCCCTATACATTTTAAATAGTTTGCGATATTGTCATAGTAACCATCTGTGCCTAAAAGTTTGTTGATGTTGTTAGGAATATTGAATCTAATTCGTTCATTTGCAAAACGTGGACAGTCAATTAAAAAATGTTTTACATTATTTATTTCGTCACAAATTTCACATTTAGGGGGATCGTCTCTTGTAAACAGGTGAGAGTGCGTGTATCTTGTGTGACCTATACGCAGACGTGTGATAACAGTTTGAAGTTTTCGGGCTCGTATTCTCGATAGCCGCGGGTAAACATTATCCTTGATTGTTCTTAAAGATGTCTGTGAATATTTCCATTCTTGGTTCCATTTACACGTGATTAGATTTCTAAAGTACGATTTTATGTCACTCGCGAGATTTCGACACTCCGTTACCTCTGTTTCGACACTTTCCGACACTTTACGGGCGCACTGATCTGCTGCTTCGTTTCCATCGATACCAATATGAGATGGGATCCATATGAAGGTAATGCGTCTGGAATTTTCTTGAGCCTCTTCTAGTTCAGATTTTACCATTTTCTCTAGGGGGTTTTTAGGATACACATGATTTAAAGTTTGTAAAGCACCGAGTGAATCACTTAGGATCAAGCATTTTGATATTTTGTTTTTGTTGACATGTTCAAGGGCTTTGAGTATTGCATAAAGTTCAGCAGAAAAAATACTGAAATATTTGGGAAGTCTAAAATGATTTTCTGTCGTTTCTAAAACAATTGAACTGCTTAGAATTGTAACTTGTGTTTGGACTAAGGTTAGTTTCTTGTAGGCAAATTATTTCTGGACAGTATTCTGATTGGATGATTTGAAGCATGGGTAAACGATGGAACAGTCCATCAATATTCCACTGTAATATAGAGTTGAAAATTAGGCATCGGAGGAAGATAATTCACTGTCAGTGATATCTTTACCTAGATAGTGATTCAATTTATTTTTAAGTCGGGTGAAGCGATGTTTCGTAGTTTTGTCTGATAGGTATGGGTAAGATATGGTTAATAGGTTTATTAAACCGGGGAGATCGGTTGTGTATTCCTGGATAATTTCTATAGGTGAATTGTTACCTTGGGTATTTTCAATTAGCATTATTAGCTGATCATAGTTTAATGGGAGTGTTGTGGAATTTTTATTCATGAAAAATTTAAGTGCGTCAGGAGTAGGTGCTGTGCGTTTAGGTTTTTTGGGCTTTTGGATGTTGGTTTGACGTGGTGTTTGAGGGAGAGCAAACGTTGGATTATTAGTATTCAGATTTTCGATGGGAGGGGATAACGTTTCGTCAATACTTCTTTTCACAGATGTACTGGATGATTCTCCTATGATTCCGAGTGAAGCTTGTTGATCCATTACTTCAGAGGTTTTTTCACATGGATTTTTAGTGGGAATGTTCTCTTCGGTGGGAATTATTTTGCTCGCTTCAGAAGTTGGCAGTAGGGTTTGAGGAGTAGAAGAAATTGAAGAAGGTTTTTGAATATTTATGTTGTTTGGATCACCGTCTTCAGCTTGATGTGATTCAGTAAGGGAGAAAAGTTGTGTGTTCTGTTGCTGTGGCGTAGATTCGGTGGTGGTGGTTAGGTCATAAGAGATAGTAGAGTTTTGAGATAACACATTGTCTGTCACAAGTTGTGTATGCTGTTGCTGTGGCGTTGATTCGGTAGTGGGAGTTGGGTCATGAGAAAGAGTAGAATTTTGTGATAACACATTGTCAGATGAAGTATTGGGGCAATTTGACGCAACGTGTCCAGCCTGTTTGCATACGAAACATTCCATCTTGTCCGTTGAAAGAAAAATTCTATTATCATTGCCTTCAAATGAAATTAATAAGGAGGTGTGAAGCTCGAAATTATCAGAGGGTGAAAAGACATACACTTGGCGGCGGAAACTGAGGATGTGGGAATATTCATCACCTGGAATTCCTGCTCTAAGGAAAGACACTGGGGAGGCTATTTGAAGACCAAGACTCTTGATTGCATTTTCTGCAAGTTGGTGGGGAATATAAGGAGAGATATTCGAGATTAATATTCTTTTTGTCGGGGAGACAAGTTTCCTAATACTTAAAATTAGGGATCCGATTTGGATAGTTGGGTGGGACTTCAGAAGTTGATCAACGAGATTTGGGTTGGCTAGATATATGCAGATTCTATTGTTGGAGATTCTGGAAGCAAAGGAAATATTTTTTGGTCCGATGACATCACCAATAGCTTTAACGTAATCTAGAAGTTTAAGGTTTTCTTCTGCGTGAAGGACTATGGCTTGCTCTTTTTTGGGTAGGGATGGTGGTTTCGGCGAAGATTTTGCAGCGTTTACGTACGAAATTGATGTAGTAGCTTGAGTATTTGTAGCACTTTGAAGGGCCATGGTTGAGGTAGAAACTGTAGGATTACTGTGTATGTTTGTACTTGTCATGCAGATACAGACAATAGCTTCGTGTTATATTTTTTCTTTAAATGGTTCTGGTATCAGAATTGCATTCAAAGCCATTATGCTGGATGGTCAGCAAGAACCAGCAAACTGGTGAAACCAGCCGCTGGTATGCACTTTTTATAAATTAAATACAATTTATAATGGTTTAATAATATAAAGAAAGAAATACGTACAAATTTTGTCCAGAAATCACTTTTTAAAATACACTATTAAATCGAAATCAAATACACTAATTACTACTGATAAGGTAAACTAGATTTTAATTATACTTGGCACAGGTCTTACTCGTATGAATGCTAGAACAAGTAATCCTGATTACTCATTACATGATAACATAATTACAATAATCTGATTACTCATTACATTTTTTAGTTTTGCCGAAGTTAAAAGAAAACATAGATGTTATTTTCTTATTGCCGGTTACGTATATAATATTTGTCGTACTAATTTAATATTTTGATTTTGTTAGTGTTTACAAGCAAAATGTCCAGTCGTAGCACAAAACTTTGTATGACAGAATACGAAGCATTAGCGGGTCGTGGATCTTCTGAGGTAGCATTTTGCCTTACAAATACAATGAAAAGTGAAGTTACTGGGAAAGACTTCGCTTTTATGTCTGAAACTTGTTCGGGCCAAAATGGAAATTCAATTATTGTTTCCGCAATGTTTCTGTTTGCTGTTGAAACACTAAATATTTCAAAAATCGACCAGTTATTTTTTGAGCCCGGACATTCCCAAATGGAATGTGATATGGTCCATGCCCACATCGAAAACGCGAGTAAAGGCTTGGAAATTTATGGTCCATCGGGATTGCATATATCGATACATCAGTATCAGACTGCACCAACTCAAAATTTTTCAATATTGAGATAAGTATGAGGAAATGGTTAAAATATGTTTATTTATCAGTTTCAAGCTACACCATCTCAAAATTCCAACCCCATTGTAAAAATTTTGACTTGTCTACATGCAGAACCGAATATTTTTTACAATGTCGTAGTTTCATACCGCATCACTTTGAGTTAGTGCATAATGAAACTTGATCGGTAGAACTGTGCCAGCTACTAACTCAAAATGTGAAAGCTGCTTGCACTGACCGTTGCTAAATTAAATGTTTGATTGAAATGAAAAATTTAGTGATACAGAAAGAGAAGAACTATTAAATAACTACTGGTGTCTTGGTGATTTAAATAGGCAGCGAGGAAAAATGTAATGCCGGTTAAGCCAAAATATCAATATAAGAAAGAAGGAAGTCATAGAAGCGAAAATATAGCTTATTACCTACTTTGAGATGAGAAGTGAAAAAATTAGCGTAGGTATGTAAAGTTTTCTTTATGAACACTTTAAACATTTCGAATATAATAATAATGAAAAAGCATGCACAGCAATTAAAAAAAAACAGAGCTAGGGTTTGTACAGAATGACAATCGAGGAGGAAAAAAAATGCTAGGCGACCAAGAGTGCTAGATGATAAAAAAGAATTCGTGAGTCCCACATCAAATTTTTTCCAGTAATTGACTCTCATTATTTCGGAGCAAGAAAAAACAAATTTTTAAACTTAGCCACCATGTATAGACTGTACCAAGAAAATGTAGAGGAGAACTGAAAATTCCCGTAAAACTCCATTATTACACCAAGATTTTCAACAGGGAATTTAATATTGCCTTTTTTCAGCCAAAAAAGACCAGTGTTGTAAAAAGTAGTACAACAACTTGTATGATGCACATATCAAAGAAAAAATCAGACTCGGTTAGGGAAAGAGTTGGATATCAAGGATTCAAAGGAAGATGACAGTACTGTAGTTTGTTGTATTATCACTACCAAATGGAGATCGGAGTGATTTTCTTTTTACATGATACGCCTATCATGTTACAACTCCACTATATTTGATATTTCTCACAAACATTGCTATAGTTTTTTGTGGCACGAACGTATCGCAAGCAGAGGTGTTAATGAAATAAATACGTGTCTTTGACAGTATCTAAAGAACCATGAGACCTCAATATGAGCACATATGTTACTCCCATAATTGCCTGGGCCAAAACAAAAGCAAGTTCATTGCTTGCTTTTTTTTATATTGCTGTCAAAATTTAGCAATAAAAAGCATAACCCACAAATTCTTAGTAGTTGGAAATACTCAAAATGAGGGTGATGCGATGCATGCCTTCATAGAAAAAAAAAAGATTCCTAAAAGGAAACCGCTCTATATTTTATCGCAAATGGTACCGATAATAATTAGCCTGGCTAATAAAACTTCCGATAAAAATATTGGAGAAGAAATGAAAGGCAGAATTTATAAAACAGTCATCAGAGCAATAATGACATACGTGGCAAAAATACGACCCGACACAGAGAGGATAAAAGGATTGCTCGAAACAGCGGAGATGAAAACCCTTCGAAAAATCGATGGTAAGACTCTATGGGACAGAGCTAGAAGTACAGATATACGACGGAGATGGTTAGGTGGATAACGTTAATAACTAGGTAAGAAACAGAAGAAGAGAATGGAATAACCACATAAGCCGAATGATAACAAATATAGTAGTCAGGACAGCGAGAGACGGTTCCCCAATAGGAAGACGATCTGTGGGAAGACCACGAAAACGATTGAAAACGACAACTTACTAGAGGCACATCGAAAAAGCAGACAGAGTCATGTCTATACAAAAAGGAGAAGAAAAATAGAAGAAGAAAACTGGAAGGCCTGGTACGCTACAGAAGAAATTTCCGAAGTGTATGAAGTAAAAATTTACAAAAAATTGGGAAAATTTTTAATATAAATGAACCCGGAGAAAAAATCAAATGGAGCAAAATACAAATTCTAAGAGTTGAGCAAAAGCAGCCACGCAAATAATGTAAAAGAAGTCTTATTTTGGCGAAAATTATAATGTCATAAATATTCGATAAAACAGAACGAGCGTGGCTTATGAAGAACCATCTCTCATCCTCTCCAATAAACCTCCAGTTTTTCCAGAACTTAACAACTTCTGCCACAGCTGCCGCTGCCAAGAAAGTGACAATTCAGAATTATTTTGATTTTATTATATTTTTTCATAACAAGGAAACAATAGTGATTTTATAAGAAAAAGAAATACTTAAATAATTTTATTTGATTTCCATACAAATACCCTATACAAAATGCACTAACTGTTAAAAAATCATGTGTCGATAGTTTCATAGTGCACCAACTCAAAAAAAATCTGAATTCTTTAAAAAAAATTAATTAAAAATTAGCATCTAAAAGAACCATAAAATAAACATCTAATTCCAAAATTTTGTTCTATTTGAAAAACAAATGGACCATTTACAACAGATTAAAAATATTTGCTCCCAGAAAAAATAAGTTAAAGTTGAATTGTGAAGAACTATGTTTTTTGAGTTGGTGCACTCTGATGCTGATGTATCGATATGTACAGTGAATAAAATGGCTTTAAAGAAATCAAAATACGGAGTAGTTGAAATAGATCAAGAAGACATTTTGGATTTTAAAGAACTTCAAATTCAAATGATTAAAAATAAAAAACTGGCATTGAAGGAAATGCTGTCAAATGGTTGAACATAGTTTGGCTACAATATACATATTATAAAAGAAGACACTCCACCCAGTTATTTCAAATTTAATTTTAAATCAGACAACTTTACGAAATTTAAAATACAGAGAAGGCAACTTCGAACATTTTCAATTAACAAACTTGTGCCAAGAAGAAAATATGACAAACCGTTAACGATTAATAATAAAAAGTTAAAAGGTTTAGTAGAACTCTGTGAGCAAAAATTAAAGAACAATATCACTTCCTTTACTAGAGTCTTCAAGGAAGGGGTGATGATCATAATGAAAATATTTCAGAAGATGAAGGCGTTTAAAGATGATATAAGTATTTAGATATTTTTTCATAAGTTTAATATTTGTGTGTTATTAGAAAAACAAAGTTTTTTATTTAAATACACTTATTAACATTTTTAACAATACAGGCTCAGTGCTGCATTGGATGTCCTCAAAATTTTGAAAATATCATCGAATTTAAGTTAAAGTCAAACTGGATATCCTGAAAAAAAAGGAAATATCAGGAAAATTTTCGCCACATTTTAGGGAAATTACATTTTTACATTTTCACCCAGCAGTACTAACCCTGTAGTAAAACTATTATTATCAGGTGCGACGTTAACGGTTACAAAAAATATATATCGGTAATATCAAAAAGCGTTATCAGGTCATTATTAGAAAAAAAAGTATATTTTTTCTCTGTAGAATATCAATAACCAGTAATAATTTTTACAATATATCAAAGATACCATAATAATACTATATAAATTTACAGATTTCTATTGTAATATATTTTGCGTCCGTAATCACAAATTTGTTGGCTGATATTACGTTTCAAAACAGTTTTTCGCATTTTCTGCCACTTTATGTTTTTGTAGTTAACGTTGTTTGATACTAAATCCTCGAATTGTTTCCACACATATTAGTCATTCTAAAATTATTGTTTTGTGTATTTTAGAATAAACTGGAATATATTTTGTTTAAATTTTAGACATCTTCTTTAACATTTATTGCATTATTAGTATTGTTTTTAATTTCGTTTTCTCCAGGAGTTTCGTCTTTTTTTATGTTCACATCTTAGGATTATAATTTTGTCAAAATAAAATTGATGCCTCTTTTCGTTTTCATGTTTTGTGAAGGTACTTGAGCTTCTTTTGACACAGTTTTATTTATTTTAACAAAGTAAGTTATCAATCGAAGTAGCACCGAAAACGATAATAAATATCGTTTCCACACCACCAGATTGACAACAGGTGGAATACTTTCTTTGGTTACAACCTCACGAGATTTTCAAAAATTATAAATCATACAGGATGCCGAGGAAATTAAGATGAGAGAATTTTAAGTAATTCACAACTCATCTGCTCAGCGTGGTAAAAGTTCCAACAAAGAAAGATTCCTTAGTACTCAACAAAAGAGTAAATGAATTAAAATGTATAAACTTTTTCAATTTCTTTGCAACACGAAAATGCAGCAGCTGCATAATACTCTGCTTAAATCGCAGAGTGCAGGAAGGGTCTATACCGGTTTCGGAGGTTTTTTCCTCCTCATCAGTAGTCTTCCTCTTCTCTCCGATTTCCCTAGGCATCATACTTTGGGCCCTTCCGAATTGCAAGGAACGAGATGTCACTGATGTACTAGAGCCACCTACCGAAAAACAAAGTAAGTTATCAATCGAAGTAGCACAGAAAACGACAATAAATATCGTTCCCCTACCACCAGATTGACGACAGGTGGAATATTTCCTTTGGTTACAACCTCCTGAGATTTTGAAAAATTATAAATCATACAGGATGCCGAGGAAATTAAGTCCCACTTAGTCTTTTGCTAGCAGTTGCCGCTATGGCATCTATGCCATTTCGTTCGTTGCAATTCGTGACTGCACGCCGTGGTTTGTTTTGGTTGTATCAGAGAGAGCAGCATATGTGCCTCCTGATGAGAGAATAATAAGTTTCGAAACCGGTCAGAGGCTTGCTGCACTCTCTGATTGGACTAGAATATGGTGCGGCTGTATTTTCGTTTTGCAACGAAATTGAAAATGTTTATTCATTTTTGATTTACATGTTTACTCTGATTGGACTACGAAGGGAACAATTCTCGTCGGAATTATACCGCGCTGAGCAGATGGGACGTGAATTATAAAATGTAAAATTCCCTCATCTTCCTTAGACTCAGCATCCGTATGGCTTGCAAATTGTAGAAGCTTCGGAGGTGTAACCAGAGAAGGTTTCCCTTGTTTTCAGTCTGTTGAGATGTAGGGCAACATTGTGTTGTTTTATATGCCATTGGAGTGTAAACTTAGTCTTTTATTTTATTATTCTATTATATTTTATCAATTGTATTTTTAGCCCTAGTAGCCCAGTAAATGAACGGGAAATACGGCGATACCGTGTAATTTTAAGGGGCAGCACCGAATTGCATGAAAATTAGGATTTAGGCTCTACTGACCCTCCACTTCAAAGTTGAATTTGTGTCGTCTGTTGCTTTTTATTTTTTAGGGGAGGAAACAACCCCTATTATCAAAAAATCGTATAATTGTAAATTAAAGGGGGTAGTTGATTCAAATCATATTTTAATAAAATGAAGGAATGTCAATTAACATGAAATAACATAGTTTAACATTTTGTCACACTTTAGCCCTTAAATTTCACCCCCTAGAATAGTTACAATTCAAACAAACAATGTAATTGAATACCATGTCGTTACTGATTTGCATTCAAATTTGGATTTAGGTTATATTTACCTTTTATTTCAAAATGTGAATACTGCCGTTAGTTGATTTTAATTTTTTAGGGGTGAAAACTACCCCTATGATAAAAAAATCATATAATTGTAAATTCAAGGAATTTGGAATTATCTAATTATACGGTCACATTAAACTTAGATTCCTTTACTGATTAAATTTTTTGCCACATAATTTCTACCGTTATAAAAATGACCCCTTGACAAGAAATTCGAATAGTTACATTGTGTATACAGTGTGGGCCAAAGAAAACAGTCCACCTCGATATTTGGCAGTATTTATTAGATTTTAACGAAATGACGAAACAGGTTGATTTTTGATCTAATGGGGACACATTTTTACGGTACATACATCTGTCATTTGTCAACCCCCTCCTTTCCACTTCCCCCACCCCTTATCTTTACATAGGGAATAGGACTCGTGTGGTAGCGCATTTGAAAGGTTATTCAACTCTCCATTCAGTAATGTAAACATTAACATAATTACGAAGTTCAATTGCTTGAATTATACATTATAAATTCGATGACTAAAATGATACTGCCAATATTTATGAGTTGCGTTGCTTTGACAAGTTTATTGGAAGATAGTCCTTTCCTCTGTAAATCAACTTTAACTTTTGTAGTAAAAATTGTAGTATTTGATCAAAATTCTCGTGTTAGTGATCTCATAATAAGTCACGAGGGAAAACCAGGAAAATAAACCTTAGGTATTATACTAACCCGGCATGGTAAGTATTTGGCCTTACATTTAGTTTACTCTCAAAATTCACTACAGACTCTGATTTTATATGTAAGTTATTGTAAAATATAAATGTATCCTAATATGTTATGGACTTACAACGAAATTACAAAAACCATAGATAAATATCTTTTAAACTACCTCATATAATAGTACAAAATTCTTTATTTTAAGAGAAAAGACATCAAGGAGAATCCAAAAATGCAAAAATATACAGAGTATTCCATTTAAAAAAACATAGGTTTGTGTCACCCTGTCAACACCAGTGGCCTTGTATATTTGAAAATATATTTAGGGTATGGTCCTATCTGTGCCCCGACTTTATCTAAATAACTTTTTTCGTATCTCTTACTACAAACGAGTAATTGGACTTCCTCGCACTAATGCCCCATCCTGTATGTTGTTGGTTTTTTACTCATAACTAGGTTACTTTTTAAGCTAGAAAGTGCTAAAAAAAACCAATTTGTAGGTTTTTCTAAGGGCAATAAGAGTACGTAAACATATTTTTTTAATCCCTTATTTTTTAAAAGAGTTTGAGTTAACAGGGCTTGAACGAGTTACTAATCACTAGTGTATGCAAATTTTGAACAGCCATATCTTACCCAATTTTTATCTTACATAAAATTAAAAAAAACGGAGTGTTTATGCGAGTAAAAACTATATTTTTTTACTGTTTGAGATTTTTCGTAACACTAATACTTTTGAAGTTATTTTGAAAAGAGTGTAATTTTTCCAAAATTAAAAAAAAAGTTTTTTTAATATAAAACCAAATTTTTCCAAAAATAAGCACTTCAAACCATTCAAACTTACAGATCATATTAGCAATACAAAAGTAAATGGTAAAGCAGTAACGATTAATTTCATTTGGCATGTTAAATAGGGGGAGATTTTCACGACTTATTATATATAAAAAAACGGGCCAACTTTATTTTGAGCGCAACTCGCATAATTTTGATGCTACAAACTTTTATGAAAAATAAAAATAAATATATTTTTAGACGCTTTAAAAGAGTATTTATGAGTTTTCTGCGAAAAAAGTGCTTCATTTTTTGGTTACTTCAGCTTGAAACATTCGATTCGGAATTTTACGAGTAAGAACGTATTTTTCATGATATACAACTTTGCTTCTTCTGGGTCTATAGTCCAAGTGAATACACTAATTTGTTCCTTTTTTTACAGGCTACATTTTTTCTAAGAATATTTTTTCGATAAAGTACTTAGTTTTTTAGTTATTTGCGAAACACTGCCAGAAAACGTGTTTTTTTTTTGTTGAAAAATACACATTTTTACTCTCAAATAACTCGAAAAGTATTAAAGCAGTTAAAAAACCTTATAGAACAAAATTTGCTTAGAATTAGTCAATTTATCCATTTTCAGACTTATTTTAAACATATGTTTTTTCACCTTCGAGAAGGGGTAAATTTCACCCCCCAAGTAAAAGCAACCAACGGCGCAATTTCAACTTTGAAATATAGGGTAAGTTAAATCTAAATCCCAATTTTCAAGCAAATCCGTCTTGCCCCTGAAAATTACACGCCAAACCGGTCATTTACTGGGCTATAGGCCTTCAAGGCCTGTTAAGCTTTTAAAATAAATATCAAGAAAAGGAAGCGAGTTAAGGAAAGACAGCTTTGGATTAAATTCGATTCGGGGCCACCACCAGCGGTTGACCATGGTTTCTGCTTTTCAGCGTCTTCAGAGCTTCAGAGCCGATTGTGGTGCATTCCGAAGCGAACTGATTCCAAGCTGTCGAAGTACGCATATAAATAAAATATTAAATGCGTACGGATTAGTGTTGCCCAAAAATCGGTCTTGGTCTTGCAGTCTTGGTCTTGTTCTTGCGTTTTAGCGAGACCAAGACCAAGACCAAGACCGCCTTATTTTAGCAAGACCAAGACCAAGACTGACCGTGCAAGACTTGAGCAAGAACAAGACTAAGCCTGCGAGACTCTTGCGTCTTGCAGTTGGGATTGAGTGTTGTTTTATGGAATAATACAGGGTGTAACAAAAATACAGGTCATAAATTTAATCACATATTTTGGGACCAAAAATAGTTCCACTGAACCTAACTTACCTTAGTACAAATGTGCAGATAAAAAAAGTTACAGCCCTTTGAAGTTACAAAATGAAAATCGATTTTTTCCAATATATCGAAAACTATTGGAGATTTTTTATTGAAAATGAACATGTGGCATTCTTATGGCAGTAGTATCTTACAAAAAAAATTATAGTGAAATTTAGACACCCCATAAAAATTTTATGGGGGTTTTGTTCCTTTAAACCCCCCAAACTTTTGTGTACGTTCCAATTTAATTATTATTGTAGTATTATTAGTTAAACACAATGCTTTAAAAACTTCTTTGCCTCTTAGTACTTTTTCGAAAAGTCAGTATTTATCGAGATATTTTGCATATTTGTCAAACCCACCACATATTTGTATATGACTAAGTACGATTATGGAGACTTGATAATAATACGAAAATTTATGTATGATTTACATTTTTAGGTATATTTTGAACCATATTAAAAAAGAAGCCACATCTCGATAAAAGGTGCCTTATCGAAAAAATACAAAGAAGCAAAAAAGTTTTAAAAACACTGTGTTTAACTAATGGTATCGCAGTAATAGTTTAATTGGAACGTACACAACCATTTGGGAGGTTTAAAGGAACAAAACCCCCATAAAATCTCTATGTAAACCTATTAGAAAAGAAGCCGCAACTCGATAAAAACTGCCTTGTCGAAAAAACACTAAGAACCAGAAAAGTTTTAAAAATAATGAATTTAACCAATAGTATCACAATAATAATTTAATTGGAACGTACACAAAAGTTTGGGTGGGTTTAAGGGAACAAAACCCCCATAACATTTTTATGGGGTGCACAAATTTCACTATAATTTTTCTTTAAGATATGCCTCCCATAAAAATGCCACATGTCCATTTTCAATAAAAAATCTCTAATAGTTTTCGATATATTGGAAAAAATCGATTTTTATTGTGTAACTTCAAAGGGCTGTAACTTTTTTATGTGCATATTTGTACTAAGTTACTAAGGTCGAACTATTTTTGGTCCCAGAATAGGTGATTTAATTTATGACCTGTATTTTTGTTACACCCTGTATATTAGTTCTAGGGATGGACTCGAGCCGAGCCGAGCCCAGCTTTTGAAAAGCTTGTGCTCGGCTCGAAATTTCGAGCCGAGCTCGAGATAGAAGCTCGGCTTGAACTTCGAGCTTGCAGGTTGAGCTCGTGGCTCGTGCCGGCTCGGCTCGAATAGTTCGAGCCGAGCCGAGCCGAGCTCAAAAACATAATAATGAATGTAAAATATAACATTCGTAGTAATTTTTTTTACTTATAATAGTCAAATATAAGAAATAATAAGAAATTCACTAAATGCTTTTCACATAATAGCTACATACTCTGTCATAGTAACGTTAGGAGACAAGAAGAGTGAGATATTTTTTTTCTTAGATTAATGAACAAATAGGAGAAATTAAAAATGTTTATTTCACAGTTTGTCTTAATTTCTGTTTAAAAAACTATGATAATGTATGATTTTAGTGTTCGTCCTGAAATAATGTCAGTCTTTTTAAAATAACCCGATTTAAAGGAAGCCAAGAAAATAGTTTTATCGCTGAGAAACTATATAGGTAGATATATTACGATAGTTTAATATAAATTTCAAATAAGATGGCATATTTGTATTAAGTATTATGACAAGATAGTGGATGAATTGTTTGATAACACCCGGATTTCGTATGGTGTAGTGATAATAAATAATACAAATAACAATAAAAAGTAAAGTCTAATACGACCAGACTAATCCATAAATAATCGGAGTAGGAAAAAGCAGCATATTTTATGAAAACATTTTTTTAAATATCAATATTCATATGTACATACAGTGTGGCCAAGCCAAATGGAATAAATTTATTATTTCGTGAATAAGCGCTTTTGGAAAAAAATTCCGAAACAGGTCGGTTTTTATTTTTAAATTACAATTTTTTGGCATATACTCGTATATGATAGTAGCTCATTTGAACGGTTATGAAATTCTCTATTCAGTAATATAAATATTAACATAATATACAGGGTGTCCAATTTTTTTTAATTAGATTAATTGACACAAAAATGAGAATGTATATGTAATTTATTTAATTCAAAATACATTTTGCTACTGTCAGTAAACAGAAAAAATGTTCATTTGACAAATAAACATAGCTTTTCACTTAAATTCAATGTTCAAGATGCCACTGACCTGCCTCTTGGTAGTTTGAACATTTAATTTAAGCGGAAAGCTGTGTTTATTTGTCAAATAAACATTTTTTATGTTTTCTGACAGCAGTAAAATGTATTGTGAATTAAATAAATTACATACATTCTTCTTTTTGTGTTAATTAATTTAATTCGAATTTTTTTTTGGACACACTGTATACATAATTATGTTAATATTGATATTACTGAATAGAGAATTTAATAACCTTTCAAATGAGCTAGCACATGACCCCTATTCCCATTTAAAAAAATAATCGATTACGTCATCACGCCCAGATGGATGACGTCATTAGTATGATATATGTAGGTATTATATATGCCAAAAAATCGTAATTTAAAAATAAAAATCGACCTGTTTTGAGATCTTTTTCCAAAATCGCTCATTCACGAAATAATGAATTTATTCCATTTGGCTTTGCCACACTGTATAATACTATTGGTAATATTGTAATGTAGTACCTACCACCTAAAAGGCCTGCATAAATAAATAAAAAATATAAATAAAAAGTATCAAGTATTTTATTGTCTTATATTACTAGATTCGCATAAAATAAATCTTTCACTAAACTTAATACAGACGAGTTGTAACTCTTTTTTTTTTAATTTAAGTAACTAAAAAACCTGTGTCACCTGAAAAATATTTTTGTACACTTACAGTCAATTGTAAATAGGTGCATAGTATCTCCATTAACATTTTATATCGGAGATACTATTTAAAAAAAAATTACATTGTTAATAAAAATCATTTACAAGAGGAAAGGAGGAAAGTGTAGGTATATATTTAAAAATAACATTATAACTCTATTCTTACCAAATTATACATATACGACTCTACTTCATCAATAAATAAAATTAAACCTAGAACTAATTTAAACGATTAAAATTAAAAAAAAATTGTTTTACACATTTTTCAAAATTGAAAACCCAAGAGTTTAGACATAAGAGGCACTTAGCCGATTCATTAGTCAATCTATTGCGTTGTTTTCGAATAATTAAGCCACCTTCGAAAACAATCGCTCAGATGGTACGGACGTAGCAGGAATACTTAGTAAGTCTCTGGCCATTTCAGCAAGAACAGGAAATCTTCCTTGATTTACCTGCCACCACTTTAAAATATCTTCGTTGCCAGTACTTTGCGGGAGTGCTATGTAGTCATAGAATTCAGTACTTAAGTCTTTTGGTTTTGTTATGACCTTTGATTGATAATAGCTTTCGAAATTGATTTCAAGCTCATCTTGTACTTTCATGACCACCGACGATTCAGATGTACTTTGCGTTATATTTTCTACAGCTTGCTGATTTCCTTCATACTTTTTTAACAGTTTTTTAAACACTGAATACGATTCGTTCTTTAAGTCCCTTCCCCAAAGTGAGTTATCAAATGCTTCAAGTTTATGTCTTGGGTCTAAAATAAGTACTGCACAGTAAATCCAATTTGCTTGTCTGTAATGTTTTAAAATTTTATCTCTGGCCTTTTGAAATGCAGTTAAAAGTTGTTCATCTACACAGGAACGATTCGGTTTATCGTCAAGCAACTTTGATTGTAATTCGATTTTGTCTAACAGTATATTTAAACTGACTATCTCTGATGGAAGCGTTGCGTATTTGTCTCCTCCAAGGTTTTCGCTTACTATTTTAAACATCTTTAAAAATTTACAGACGGAAGCTAACATCTGCCATTCGTTTTGGTGTAGTCGAAAATTGTTTAATTTATTGACACTGTCGCTTGCACATAGACAGTCGATCCCCTTTTTTAACTTTAATGCGACATCCAACATATCATGAGTGGAGTTCCATCTTGTTGGAACATCCAGAATAGGTGAAATCTGTGTAGATGCCCCAGCAGTTTGGCACGCACTTTTAAAACGGATCCGTAATTTTTCAGATTTTTTTATTTTCTTAAATATATAACGAATTTTATCCAAACAGTTAGTTGGTGTTTGAATATCTTCATCTAGAACATCGTTGTGTTCGAACTCAACCTCTTCATCTACGTTACTGCTTTCTTCATCTTCAGCCTCCCCTCCTACGTCTTCTTCTATTTTCAGAGATTTTAAGCAATCTTGAACAGCCAAATTCAGATTATGTGCTACACATTTAAAATGTTGATTAACGTCATCAAAAGAAGGAATAAGCTTTTTTAACTCCTGCATGAACGTTGTATTTGCTGCAGTGTTGTCAACAGTTATGCCTTGAATTTTCGATGTGATGCCATAGCTCTGCAAAGATTCATAAAACAACTTGGCAATATCTCTCCCAGTATGAAGTCCATGTGAAGGTGAGAAATCGATAACTACAGACTGGATCATCAATAAAGTGGGCGGTGATCCCATAATAAGATTTTCCATTAATTGCCGTCCAGCCATCAATGGTAAAAGATATTCTTGATGTGTTTTGTTGTAGTATATGCATAACTTTTTTTTGATCCTGTTCAAAACGGGACACAACCATTCTCTTTAAAGCTTTTCGTCCAGGCAGGTTTATTCCAGGTTTGATTTGATCGAAGAAGTTCCTTGTTGCTTCGTCGTCAAAAAACGAAAAAGGTAGGTATTTAGTGGCCACCCAATCAACGATAAAGTTTTCATCTTTAGGTTCATTCACGGATTTCTGCAATAAACATAAACGAGTGTAAATTACTTGATATTTGAATGTAAATTTGAATTATTTTTAAAATAAAGCTAATATTTTATTGTATTTATTTTGCTATTTATTATTTCCCAGCCAACATGAATTCACACTAAATTACCAGAGCCCGCTAATAGTTAAAATAGGATTGGAGGTCGTTGGGTAGGTACAATGAACTGCACACAAAAGGGATTACCGAATTGGGCGCTGAATTTTTTGAACTTTTTTTTTTGGTTTTTCCATAAATAAACAAATTAAATTGACCTAGTCTTTTAGAAAATTACGAAATATAAAATATTTTAATTATAACTTTTATTTGTTCTTTAAGTCAATATCATTTACATTGTTAAAAAACTAAATCATTGAGAAAAGTAGTAATAGATAATGAGAAATTATCTAATTGTTTAGAATTATTATAGCAGCCCAGCGGGTAAACAAAATTATTTTTACCAACTTTACGGCAATTGAACCAACAAGAATATTAGCAAGAATAAGGAGACAATGTTTGTTAAGTGTTAAATGTTCTTTACGTGTTTTATATTTTAATTTTTGGTTCCTTTCAGACTTTTGTAAGATTTGGTTTCAAACAACACAAAAATAGAAATAATTAAAAACTAAATTATGGACGAAAACGGCAAGAATTACTTGTCGCAGACGGAAAAGTTTTATAAAAGTAAAATGAAAGTGATAAAACATGGTAAAAAACATAAAAGGGAGTTTGGGTGTGGTACCAATTATTAAAGATAAAATGAGATAAGTTTAAGGTGGTTATGGCGCGTACAATGCGCAAAGGTACCATTTCATCCAAAAAGCGAAAATGTGTGTCGCAGCTGGAGCTAGTAAGAGAGGAAGAAGAAGCCGTTATGGTAAAGTTAGGAATGACATGGCGGTAAAGAATATTTATTCTGATGTGGCTCAAGACAAAAAAGGCAAATATGTATAATGATGATGATGTAATAGAAGAGAATATATTAGGCTATTGATTATGTTCAAAATAAGATGGCTAAAAGGAACTACAACGTTCACGGGGTTTTATTGTTTCTTGTTTCATATGGTCAATGGACCTCTAAATATGAAAAAACCGCGGAGTGCTTCCATTTACAGGGGTGCGTTTTTGAGAAAGGGGTGAATTAACCCCTATGAACTAAGGTGCATAGTATGAGTTCTATGCCCTTTTAGTACATACATTTCTACAGCAAAATTGTTCGAAATTAAATTTACTATTGAATTATCACCTTTTAAAGTTTAAAAGTGTTTTTTACAAAAATATATTAAAAAAATGCAAATTCATCCTTCCTCTTTAAAATGACGTTTGGCAGAGGTCATTGCTTATAACTCGACAACAACTAATTTTAGACAAATATCACAAGAGACCTTTTTTGCTCAGAATTATCCAAAGAATCTAAAAAGACCTTAATACTATCAATTTCTTTACAGGGCTTCTCATAAAGCCCTTATTTTACCATAATTTGTTAATAACAATTAAACGGACCATATTTGGGCTTCCAGACCACTTCCATTGGATTCAGCGACCCAAAAAACTTATAATACCACCATTAAATCACGGGGAGCTCGAACTTTCCCACGGGACCCCCTCTGTTGCGACTAGACAATGGATCTCGGATTTGCATTTTAGGTTAAGTAGGTATATCAATTTTCATTATAATTAATGCAATTGTTAGTACTGAAAACTAACAGCTTAAAATTTTATAATTTTACTCAGTTTGACAACATTGTTTAACGTTAAGCAATTATTTAATGCCAAATATTTATCAGATTATTACATCGACCAAAATTTTATTAAGAAAATTCCCAAAAAAACTGGTTATGAACAAAAAATTTTATTACAGTTTTTTTTTCAACAATAATAAATAAAAACTGAAACATCATGCAAAAAAATAATAAAATATTATTTTTGAATATTTGCATTGTTTTGGCACATCGAAAACTTTGGCGTTAATACTTTGAATATTGACATTACAATAGTAAAATGTGTTCTTACCTTAATTGTTAAGAAATTATGAAGTGGTCCAGCTTTGCTAGTTCCAGGTTGAGACAGCTTTGGAAAAATAGTACCATATTCCTTTGGATGTTTACTTAATAAGTGCCTTTTTAAAGTAGTTGTAACGGAAAGTTTTACTTTAAACTCACTTTTAATTTTTCGTTTGTTACATAATTTGCATGTCGCTAATTTGTTTATTTTGTCAATAATTTTAAACTCAAAAAAGCATGTAAACTTGCTCCGAAATGTCGAAGTTTCGTCAAGAGTATAATCGCCGCTAACGCTTTAAGTCGACTTAGTTGACACTTCACTATTTTCACTTGGACTTGGAGAAGGAAGATTTGTGTCCATGAAACTATCATCACTATCGTAATTAAACATTTTAGAAACGCGAAAAATTTGGAATTAGGTTCCTAAACAGAAATGGACGAACAGCAACTTCAACTTCTTTCTCAAGACTGAAAAGATTGTAATAACTATTAGATTTCTTTCCTACTACCCGTAAAATACAAACGTGCTAGTTTTCTTAAAATCGGAATTATTTTCTTAATACCTACAGATTTAGCAAAGTTTATACTGAGAAATAAGTTACAATAAAACATTCAACTGTACAGATTAACAGTAAATTTCTATTGTTAAATTCATATCATTATGTCCAAAACCATTCAAGTATGGAGGTACGAGGTAGTAGTACCTTTCCTTTAATAAAATTATTATAGAGATTCAAATTTTTGGGTAGATTATATTACCCCATGAACATATTTTTTTGTTATGGTAAAATGTAAATATTCGCATTCCTAGAAGTTAGTCTTTTTGATAAACAAATTCTTAAGAAGGTTACAAGAGGCAGTTTAAGTTTATGGAGGATTATAAAATTGGGATTCTACCTACATTAAAATTTTTACCTCTTCCGAGTAACTATAGTAAAAATGAGAAGTACATAACTGCATTTTATAAATCCTATTCAAATATTTAGTGACGATATTAGGGATAATCGAAATGCAAGAATATTATTTAAAAAGGAATTTATACAGAGTGTCCGTAAAATATGTAATAAATTAGATACTTCCTTAATCCTTTTTAAAAATATCTGGAATTCGTGGAGTTTTAATTTTAATGTTCTACCTTCTACCATAAAATTTGATTATACAGGGTGATATACATTAAGCTGATATGTATGAGGTAAATGTACACTCTGTACCTACGTTGTGACATTTTTAGATCGATAGAAATGAGCTGATGTTAAAAAGGTATGATACTTGGGGTCTAACGGACAGAATTTCAAAGATATGCGCTATGAAAATAAATTTTATTGATTTCAAATTATTAATCTAAGAATTTGAAAGTAATCCAGTAATTGATACATGACTTTATCTTAAATTTTCACACTCCCACGTCTTCCAATCCACCTGTTCGGAAAAATTTCGTCTACGTACCTTGGAACATCTACAGCATAATGCGGAGGCGCAATATCCTGTTGAAACCATAAACTTTCATCAAAACCTCCAGGATTAATTCTACTGGGAAATAAATAAATTAAAGTAGGTGCGAGATACCTCGTTAAAGACTGATGTTATGCGACTCGTTTCAATTACCTTTGAAAAGTAGGGTCCGATAATTGTTAGCCCACATATTTACCTTTTGCAGGTATTGTGTATGAAGCTGTTATATTTACAAAAAATCCGATGGCGTCATCACCTTTATGTGTATCACTCTGTGTAATTAAATTTGGTTGTAAAATGTAGATCATTAAAATTAAAAATCGACGTGTTTTAGATTTTTTTCAAAAGACTTTTAGTTTAGGAAATATCCCATTTATTTAATACATCACGGACACTGTATATTGCAAATACATATTTGTCGTCTAAATTACTTATTCTCAAACAAAAGTATCAGTGGTATCAAAAATAAATAGAAAAAATATTAGAGTATTAGCTAAAATATTGACAAGCTCGTTAAGGAAAGCTCGGCTCGTTTCCAATTCAGCTCGGCTCGGCTCGAAAAAAATTTGGCTCGGCTCGAAGCTCGGCTCGCAAGAAACAAACAGGCTTGAGCTCGAAGCTCGGCTCGTCAAACGAGCCGAGCCTCGAGCCGAGCCGAGCTAAGCTCGAGCTTGTGTCCATCCCTAATAGTTCGGGTATATGCTTAGAGACTATGAGATACAAAAAAATATGTAACAAAAATTTGGAAAATTGGATTTATCCGCATTATGAACAATACGATAAACATATATATCGAATTAAAATATTCATATAAGAACACTCTTATTTATTGGATACGTACTCAGAGGTCATAATAAATTATTATACAATGTAAAAATAAAATATTTCATTCTTTCCTAATATCAGACGACGCCTTCGCTCCGAAATTAATGACAATTGAGTATTGTCTAAATTTTGAGAATAGCTAACCTTTCATAAAATAATCTTCTTGTGTTGTGTTACGCCGACACGACAGTATAATAATATCGCATTGAAACTTTTAAAGAAGCATGTCGCCTAACAAAGGTAATAAAAATATAATACGAATAGCATATATCCAGTGTTACGGACAACCACTCAATTGTTTTTCCTTATCCATATCGTAAAGACTAAACGTCCTACTTATAAACTGTTTGCCGTGTGTGCAATTAGATATTAGATCAATCGGCCAAACAAAATTTTTTGCTGAAAAAGCACTAGATAAGATAATGCTTGGCTACCCTGTATAGTCCATTCACGCACGGTAAAATATTATAAAACCTTAAAATTTCAAACAAAGAGATATTATTATATAAAAAGAGATATTGGCCGATGTGGAATTTTGCCCTGGGGATGAGTTTCACCCCTTCTTGGGGGGTTAAAAAACAAAGGTTCAACATAAGTCAAGGTTGAATAAGCTGACTAATTATAAGCAACTTTTGTTCTATTTTATTCATCTACAAATAAACCAAGTCAATACTTTTCGAGCTATTTGCGACTGAATATGTTCATTTTTCAACGAAGAAAAAACACGTTTTTCAACGGTTTTTGCGCAAATGACTCAAAAAGTAAGTATTCTATTGAAAAAAATATTCTAAGCAAAAATATGTCTTACAAAAAATTGAAATACAATTATGTATTTAATGGTAGAGGAGCCCAAGCGGAGATTTTTGCAGTTACTGGAGCGCGTCAGATTATCACATGGGGAGAAACCTTGTACCCTGTAAATGTACCTCTACCATATATTGGCTTTTAATACAGGGGAATTCGTTAAGGGAGGCCCGAAAAAATATATATCCTTAGAAAAACTCAAAATCGTCAGATTAAGATAAGGTAAGTTAACGATTTGTGCGGGGCGTAAGGAAATGATCGAGTCACAAAGATTGACAAAAAAGCGACTATTTCGCGAAATGAATGTCAGATCGAAAAATTAAAAAATCCGTTCAATATTTTTCAAAAATCTATCGAATGATTTAAATACGACCACCCACGGAGAGGGGTGGGGGGTAAATTTTAAATTGTAAATACGAACCTCGCGATATTTCGCGAAATGAATATCAGATCAAAAAACTGAAAATTACACGTATTAAATATTTTTGAAAAATCTATCGAATGACAAATGACACCAAACGCGGTCCCTGCGGAGGTGGGGTGGGGGATACTTTAATTTTGGGATTTGGATTCCTTACGTAAAAATAAATTGGAACGGAAAAATTGGAAATGGAAAATGAATTTAAAAAAGTGGATTAAAAAGGAATTTTTTCAAAAGAGGATTCAAATTTACCGTACAGTAATGCTAGTTTGTAACTGGTCCAACATCCGCCAAGTTTACTCCTCTGTTATGAAATTTTGACACTACTGGCATTTCATAAGTTAATTAAGTTATATCGGCGATTTTTGTGTTTTCTGTGCTATTCCTTTAATTTTTAGATTTTTAGTCTATTTTTATATAAAAAACAGTAGTTGTTTTTGGGACCCTTTAGCGACGTATTAGTATAATATAATATGTATGGATTACGGTCGAAGGCCGATATGGTCAACCAAAAAAGAAGATGTACAGACTGACTCCCGTGGGACATGGTAGATAGCCCAGTTAGTTAAAGTATAGGCAGGGATAGTTTAGATCGTGGGTACAAACCCACCTAATGTGAGTTGTTTATTAATTAATAGCAATATGCTAGTGGGTAACTGCGAGACTTGCAAGACTGTTGCTGCAAGACCAAGACCAAGACTGCGAGTGCAATACCAAGACCAAGGCCAAGACCAGGTGTACTGGTGCAAGACCAAGACCAAGACTGTCCAAGTCTCGTCTTGGTCTTGCATTTGGGCAACACTAGTACGGATGCATTAGCGACATCTATCTGGACACAGAGAAAATTCTCTATAAGTCGGAGTGCAGAATCCTTGGTAACTATTTGTTGCCTGAGCTTTTTACAAATTTATAAAGACGCAGGTCAAAAATAGCGGACATGTAATGGTAGGGAAGCCCAAGCGGGGATTTTTGCAGTAACTCGAGCGCGTCATATTATCATATGGGGAGAACCCTGGTACCCTGTAGATGTACCTCTATCATATATTGGCTCTGAAGACAGGGAAGTTCGTTAAGGGAGGGCCGAAAAAAAATCTATTCTTAGATAAACTCGAAATCGTCAGATTAAGATAAGCTAAGTACATGCAAAACAGTGTATATTTCAAAAATCTGTCGATATGGGCGGAGCGTAAGGAAATGGGTGTCACAAAGTTTCACAAAAAAAGCGAATATTTCGCAAAATGAACGATATAATATCTAAAAACTAAAAAATACGTGCGCAATATTTGTCAAAAATCTATCGAATAATACCAAACACGACTGCCCACGGAGAGAGGTGGGGGTCAATTTAAAATTTTAAATACAAATCCCGAAATGAACATTTGATCGAAAATCGGAAAAATACACTTATTCAATATGTTTAAAAAATCTATCGAATGGCACCAAACACGACGCCTACGGATGTGGGGTGGTGGGTTACTTTAAAATTTTAAATAGGAGCCCCCATTTTTTATTGCAGATTCGGATTCCTTACGTAAAAATAAGTAACTTATATTTGAAACATTTTTTCGAATTATGAATAGATAGCGCCAAAATCGGAAAAAACGATTGTTGGAAATTGGAAAATTCAATTAAAAATGGAAAGTCCCTACTAAAATGGAAAGCTTTAACTTTTTTTGCCACAACCCAATAGGTCCACAAAGCGCTCGAGTGACTTCACATTTAGCATACTTTCCTCCCCTACTATAAGCAAATTATTGTTTTCCTGTTCACTGGTGAATTTGATTGTTCTTTTTTATTGTTGGTGTCCATCAGAAATTTGTTCAATGTCTCTGATCCGTGACAACAAATGGAGAAGACATCATCTATAAATCTCCATCATACTGTGGCTATTTGCATTGTTTGTGTACTGGAATGTGTTTTATGTTGTGTTTTAAATCCTCCCTGAATATGTAGCTGATTTTATAGAAGTTATTATCTAGTTGAAAATAAGTGGTGTCTGTGTACAGTGTTAGTAGCTCCATAATATCTTATACATTCAGTTTAGTTTTGCTTTTGTGTCTAACATAGTTGAGTATTTCTTGTAAGAAAATAAGTATTTCTTAAGTTACTAGTACACCTTAAAAGACCAGAAATATTCATTTTTTTCAAAAAAAATTTTCTCAGAAGCTTTATTAATAATGAAAATAAAACTTTTTACATATTAATATCTAATTCTTATAAAGTACAAAACCCTTACTCTTTTTTCATTTATGGACGTACATTAATATTGTATATGGCGCAAAAGTCGAGGCCTCGAAAAATGATGGCGGACAGTTAATCTTAAGATTGGGCGATATGAACCAAAAAAATCTTACTGAATTTTAAAACGGAAGGTTTCTTTCGTCACAATTTACCACAATTTGACCAAAAAATAAAAATAAATATTTTTTAACCATGAAAAACTAAAGAAAAACGGGCGATTTGTTCAAAAAAAATTTTCAAATGTCCGTAAAATCTTTTTTTTTATGCGGAATATTTCACTAACCATGGTAAATTGTCATGTAAGAAACCTGCCTTTTTTAATTGCCGTACGATTTTCTTATTTCAGAAATCACAATTCTGAGATTAACTGTCCGCCATCGGAAGTACTTTTTTTCGAGGCCTCGACTTTGGCGTCCTGTACAATATTAGTGTACGTGCATAAATGGAAAAAGATATATTTTGTGTATTCTCTCAGAGTTAGAGATTAATATGTAAAAAGATTTGTGTTCATTTTTAATAAAATTTCTGAGAAAAAAAGTCTTGAAGAAATGCTTATTTTTGGTCTTCTAACGTGTACTAGTACCTTAAGAGTGATTTTGTATTGGTCAGTAATCTATTTCTGTATGAAAATATTTACTTTTGTGTTATAATATTAATAAAGCCAATATTGATGTAACGTTAAAAACAATAATTTTTAAATAAACTTTAAACAAAATAAATAAATGAATAAATTTGGAGGGTACTCTAAATTTTCAAATTTTCCTTTATCGATCCTCGATATCTGAAATAATACAGTTCCCGCAAAATAAGCTTTATTTCAATATTAACCTTACCGAATTTACATTTATTTAAGAAACTTCGGCGAAGATCAAATATTTCTTTCGGTTCCATAACCTTTCATTAAAAAGTTATAAGTTATCAAATTTCAGGGTGGAACTTTTGATATAATATTTCGTGTAATTTCAATAATTTACTTAATTTTATAAGAAGAGCATAAACAGCAATCGAAGAAAATTAAAGGTCCTCCAAATAATTTTGGCTCGAGATATCAGTAACTTAGGTTTGTTTATTAAAATAATTAATTTGGTAATACGAGAAGACTGAAGAGTTTCTTGAGTTATGTGGATAATGATATGAAACTAATACCTTTCAGATATGTTATGAATATCAAATACGAACTTTATCCATGTAAGCTATTTCGATTCTTTTATGTATAGTTAATTTTGACTTTTTCTTTAATATTTTTTTTTATTTAATTAACTTGTCTCGGCAGTTACAGTCCTTGATACGAGTACAAAAACGTCTGTTGTATTACATTTTTCTTCTTTCAGTAGCCTGTCCTATTATCGAACGTTGACGATCATATTGGCAATAATAACAGTTAATGCAGTCACTGAATGTGGATATGAGCTATTACCTCCGATTTCGTTGAACCTTCATCGAATTTCATGAAAATTGATGAGTGGTTAGAGGATACTTCAAGGAACAAAAGTGACATGATCTCAACTTGCGCTTTTATCAATTCTTGACTTCATCTCAGTGTTAATATGTACGTTTCGCTACACAGTTTAATTAAAATATCTTGCCAGTCTATTTGCTTTGTGTACTTGATTTCTTACTTCTTTGTCCAAGTCTACGTAGCTTGACAATTTAATTCTAAGTTATTTTTATTGCCAATAATTGTTTAATACTTATATCCGGTGTCGGAAAGTTGGCCTAGAACACTTCGTCGACGGAAAATTAGTCGACAACATTTGGTCGACAAACAGTTGGTCGAATGCACAACTCATAGAATATACAATTCGTCGACGAACATTTGATCGAATGGATTTTTAGTCGACAAAGGCGCAAAGGGAATAATAAATGGCGGAAACACGCCAATATATAAAGTTAATTTTTTTTGTACCATATAAAAAAAATATTTTATAGATTGCCAGTCTTAAGCCATGGATAAAGTGTGAAGGGAAGTTTATTCTCACAATTTCTTTACTTTTTTTTATTGATATTGACTCATTATTGCAGTCGAAAACATTGTACGGAAATGCCTCGATTCCCTAACAATTTATTTACCTCAGCATCTCGCATATTTCGTCTTGTCCGCAAGTGCCCCCAAATTTGACTTGTCCGGAAATGCTCCGTTCGCAAGAGCGCCGACACCAAAAAGAAGAAAGGTACAACATCACTAACTAAAATATCGGTTTATATTTGCTGTAGACTCTTCCACCGCAGCCAATTTTACAATAAATTTAAAAATAGTTTAGATTTAGAAAAAAATAATTAACAAAACCCCAAAAAAAAATAAATTCAAATCCACAGAGAACGGCAGTTCTCACCAGTGGCGCACAACACCCCTACATGCGACACTATATATACACGAAATTTTCGATTTTCTAAACCTGACTGAATTGAAAATTGGGCCAAATCCCATCTTAAAGTTTAGGAAAAGACTCGTCCATCCATATGTTACTTCTCCATTTTGGTCCAAGGGTGTGGATTTTACGGCCCTTCCCATTTAAAGCCTGTTTTTCGTTCTCGTCCCCAAAACTCCCAAAAAATTCAAAAATTTAAGCCCGACCTTTGCGGATTCTGATAGCATAGATAATTACCTTTCCAACGCATGTTTAATTTTGAAAATCGGTTATACCATTCAAAAGTTATCGAGCTCAGAAATATGACTCAATTTTTATTTAAAAAATGGAAAATGTTTGTGGATATGTTTGTATGTATGTATGTTTGTATGTGTGTGGAAAAGTTAAACCGATCTGAATTTTTTTTTCTGTGTTTCAAGAGGGTGTGAGGGCTGATTCAGAACCGGTCTAATTTTTGACTTCTGACTACCCGTAAGTTAGATAGAGGACTAGGTAAATACAAAATAGCATATTTTTTGGGCGTATATATCTTAGATTTAAGGAAAGACAGGAAAACCGCAAATACACCAAATCAATAGGGTTGAGTTAATCTTTCAAATGGCGCCTAAGCGATCAAGCTGAGACATACGCACTGCTCACCATAGCCAAAAAACTGAAAAATTAAACTTTGAAAATTTTGGTTTTTCGACAATTACTCAAAATTTAAACCTACGAATTGCGCCAATAACTAAGCGTTTGTAGAAGGACTCAGGACGCGCCTAACGGTGTATACCTTATATCTGGGAAAATTCGAATTTTTAAGTTATAGGCTTCATAAGAATTATCAAATCTATTTCTTATGGGAAAAAACGGTTTTTCAAGCTCAATAATTCCTGCAATACGTTCAGTTATCATACTAGATCTTGGATACATCAGATACTACTTGTCCATACGTTTCAAATTCATGTTTAGTGATTAACATCAGGTAAGCCGTTCAGAAGTTATAGAGCTCCAAAAGTATAATTAGTCCAGGAACTGAAATTTTTCACGTCGTAATTTTTCCAGAATGGATAGATTTGCTTAAAAATTTGACAATAAGTAGTGGATAGTCCAAGGATCAAAATCTATATGATGCCGAAAGACGCTTTTACCATGAGGTGGTTGCCACCTCATCTCGAGGGTGGAATTTTTTTTTTTTATATTTTTACCGCAAATGCTGGAAAAAATATTAATTATAAGCAAAAAATGTTCATTATACATTTCTTTGACAAAATTAATATTTTCCGATTTATTAGTTATCGAAGCTGTTAGTTTTATATCGGAAAGATTACCAGATAACGGCAGTTCTCGCCAGTGGCGCAGAAATAAACCCCCCTACACGCGACACTATTATATACACGAAATTTTCAATTTTCTAAATCTGACTGAAATGAAAATTTTGCTAACTCCCATCTTCAAGTTCAGAAAAAGACTCACCCATTCATATGTCAACCATCCATTTTGGTCCAAGGGTGTCGATTTTAAGGCCCTTCTTATTTAGGGTGTTTTTCGTTCTGGTCCCCAAAACTCCCAAAAACTTCGAAAATTTAAATCTGACCTTTGCGGCTTCTAACAGTACTGATCATTACCTTTCCAACGCATGTCTAATTTTGAACATTACCAGAGAACGGCAGTTCTCGCCAGTGGCGCACACACGCACCACCCTACACGCGACACTATATATTATACACACAATTTTCGATTTTCTAAATCTGACTGAATTGAAAATTGGGCCAACTCCCATCTTAAAGTTCAGAAAAGACTCACCCATTTATATGTCAACCATCGATTTTGGTATAAGGGTGTAGATTTTACGGCCCTTCCTATTTAGGATCTGTTTTTCGTTCTCGTCACCAAAACTCTCAAAAAGTTTAAAAATTTGTCCAACCTTTGCGGCTTCTAATAGAACTGATCATTACCTTTCCAACGCATGTCTAATTTTGAAAATCGGTTATATTATACCATTCAAAAGTTATAGAGCTTAGAAATGTGACTTAATTTTTATTTAAAAAAGGAAAAATGTTTGTGGATATGTATGTATATGTGTTTGAAAGTTAAACCGATTTGATATTTTTTCTGTGTTTAAAGAGGGGCCGATTTAGAACCGGTGTACTTTGTCACTTTTGACCACACATAAGCCAGCTATAGGACTTGGTAGGTACAAAACGGCATATTTTTTGGGTGTATATATATTCGGATCAAGAAGAGGCAGGAGAACCGCAAATACATCAAATCAATAGTGTTGATTTTCAAATGGTGTCTAAGCCGTCAGGATTAGACATACATACGGCTCAGTATAGCCGAAAAACTGAAAAACTAAACTTTGAAAATTTTGGTTTTTCGACAATTACTCAACATTTCAACGTACGAATTGCGCCAATAACTTAGCGTTTGTAGAAGGACTCAAGACGAATCTAACGATGTATACCTCATATCCGGGAAAATTCGAATTTTTAGGTTATAGGCTTCATAAATATGATAAAATCTATTTCCTGTGGGAAAAACGGTTTCGAAAGCTCAGTAATTCCTGTAATAGCTTCAGTTATCATACTTGACCTTAGATCCATTAGATACTACTGGTCAATACGTTTCAAACTCATGTTTACTGATCAAAATCGGTTAAGCCGTTTAGAAGTTATTAAGATACAAAAGTATAATCCAATTAACGATTATTCCCCAAATGGTTTATGTAGTTGTAGTGGTTACGACGCTAAATTTGATCTGGCAACGGGCAATCCGACTTCATTTACCGGTCATCTCAATATTTTTTTTTTCAATATATTTCGAATAGAAAAAAATCTAGTGTACATTCGATGGACACTAGATCATTTGGGAGATAATGCAACAAAGGTGACAATTTATAAAGCTTGACTTGTAATAGAGGGACATTGCATTCAACTTCATACATTTAATTTATAAATAACTTTGAAAAACTCCTGATACAAGAATAAAAAACCGCTAAACGCCGTAAAAATGAGTGGCGCATAAAATATTCCAGCTACAAAATATCTGATATGAATGTTACGTGGCGCGAAAATGGATTTTCATTTGATGCAAAACAAAATTTTTGTTTTATTTTAAAATAGTTTTCCATAATATTTGCTAAATTTGAAGTAAACGCGCCACAAAAGAGTTTCAAAATTCAAACTGTATCAAAGTTACTCTTTTGTGGCGCGTTTACTTCACATTTAGCAAATATTATGGAAAAATATTTTAAAATAAAACTAAAATTTTTTTTGCATCAAATGAAAATCCATTTTCGCGCCACGTAACATTCATATCAGATCTTTTGTAGCTGGAATATTTTATGCGCCACTCATTTTTACGGCGTTTAGCGGTTTTTTATTCTTGTATGTATAATACAATATTCCAGTTAACAAAATAAAAACCAATAATTGTCGTTTGTCACCACTAACCCGTTTATCCTAAAGATAAATAACAGTTTGTCGACGAAAAATCCATTCGAACAAATGTTCGTCGACGATTTGTATATACGATGAATTGTGCATTCGACTAACTGTTTGTCGACCAAATGTTGTCGACTAATTTTAAGTCGACGAAGTGTTCTCGACCAACTTTCCTAGACCCACTTATATCATAAATTCCTATTTTTCATTTGATTGGTGCTTTACTCATTACTATTGTTTTATTTTTGCGTCACGAAATGGTCATAATGAATTATTTTGCTCTTATGTTAAATCTGTGGACTAATCTTTGCAGACTACCATCTTGGCTATCAATATTGCGTCGTGTGCGTAACAGAGTTAAGTATTTTGACTTCTTTGTTTCCCATTCTGTATCCGCTTCCTTTGTTGACGTTTTTGGTGATTTCATCCATGATTAAATTAAAGAGCATATTACTCAATGAGTCGCTCAGTCTTATGCCGCTGTCTATGTCTATAGGTTATGTAAGTTGTCCATCTCTTCTCACTTCCATTTTGCTGTTTTGGTAGATGTTTTCAATAGTTTTTATGATAACTAGGGGACATCTCTATTATAAAGAAGATGTATTACATCTTTGAATCTTACTCTGTCAAATGCTTTCTTTAAGTCACAAATTATTTTTAAAGTGGGCAAATATATTTATTTCTTAGCTGAGCGCTTTCGAGCTACAAAACCATCTTCAGAGCTATGGTAAAAAGTTATAAAGTACAATTACTAAAGGAAATCCCATTTTTTATTGGAAAAATTGTTATTATTGGAAAAAATTTGTTAACGAATTCTTCTTTCGACGTTAAAACATTTGAAGAATGGTTGAAAAGTTTTATTTAATTTTGAAAATACTTGAGAACATAACTAGAACTAATGTGCCGTTTTTAGATTATGTTTTCAAGTTTTTCAAATTTAAATAAAAATTTTCAAGCATTTTCCAAGTCCGTTAACTTTGAAAGAAAAATTCTTTAGAGTTTTTTTTTCGATAAAAAAATGTTTTTCAGTAAAATATGAGATCATCTTTAGCAGTGGTACTTTACAATTTTTGGCTATAGCTCTGAAGCTGGCTTTGTAATCAAAACGAACACGAACGAACGAACGAAGGAACGAATTCGTAGGTGTTCGCTTGGTCATTCGTTCTCTACAAAGTAGGACCATAAGTAGTACCACTTACATTGAAGCGAACGTTCGCATTCGTTGATGATCGGGAGTTCATATTGCCCGAAGATGTATTTAAGAAGGGCCAGTCACACATTTGTGTTTAAGTTTATTGTCGTGTTTCTTGTTGGGTAAATTTTAAGACAATAATAGCTTATAAAATGCAATGTGTGTTCTGTATGGAAAAAATATGTCATATTCATAAATATAAGTAAAAATTTTGATACGACTTCAATAATTTCATTTTGTCCTGTCTCTATCCTATAATTATTTAATTTAAAAAATTTGATTTTAATAAATAAAATAAAATAAAAATTATTTCCAGTCTCAAAAATAATTTATCCTTGAAAATTTTGATGATAAGTTTTATTTATTAATATTTTATTTAAATCTGGCATTATCAACTAAAGTTTGAGGTAAATAAAACGTCCAAAAATGTCTAGCAATTACAAATTCATATTATTTCTTCTTCTTCTTAAGATGCCGTGTATTTCTGCGTAGGCGTCCACCGTGCATTGTCTTGTTAATAAAATATTACTTTTTTTAGCATTGCATTTCATAGCCGTGGATTCTTGTCCACTGGCGGTGGCGATTACGCAGCCATGACATCTATTTCCCAGACCCCTCTTCCCTCTATCTTTCCGTCGAGTATCAGTTACTGGAAAGTCTATTGTTCCCCTCGTAATATGTGCCCCAGGCCCCAAGTATGCAGTTTGTTTACTTTTAACATAATTAAAAAGTTCCATATCCTGTAAACCCGCTCTTCTTAGTACTTAAACATTTCTGACTCTGTCCGTCCATGATATTCTAAGCCTTCGACGTAGGCACCACATTCCAAACACTTCAAATTTGTTAATGAAACTGGCCTTTAACGTCCATGCTTCCATTCCGCACAAGAGCACAGGTCAAACGTAACACTTTTAACATATAAATTACTGACAAAATATTTGTATTCATCATTATTTTTTTTCAATTATTTTAATATGTTCCTTGCCAGGAGATCTAGAGATTCTACATTGTCTGGCTGCCTATTGTGCTAGTTCATTTAGCATTACCCAGGGTGCACGTATAGTATTCTACTACGGACGCGAACTAGCTTTACACCCCCTTATTAGATGTTCGTTTGTGATACTTCATGTAATGTTTTATATACTTTTTTTTAAATTATGTGTTCTTGTTTTATCTATGCCATACGATAAATAAATAAATAAATGTATTCATAATCCTAATAATGACAAAATAATGACAAAAAAATTATCTTCTTAAAATAATTTTGAATTCAATATATTTAGGTAGGTACCTGTAATGTGCGTCGAACTAATGAACGCAATATGTATCAGCAGCCGTAATGTGCGTCGAACTAATGAACGCAATATGTATCAGCAGCCAGGTAGCAGGTACTATACGCTGTTTGAGGGAGCATAGGGAGTAATATAATATTAAACAACCAGCTTTTTTAAAATTCTTCCTCGAAAAAGTTGCTTGCTCTTGGTATTATGCCTATATATTATGTTCAAATAATAAATTGTAAAATTGGTGTATCAAAATAAATTTGCTTTTAATTAATTTTGGCAATTAATTTGATTTGCTTACCTCATTAGTCTTTCTGGGTTGAAATTTATCCAATAAAACATTAGGCTTTTAAAAGCAAACCACTTCGAACCCTATTTTTCTCGTCTAAATGATGCCAGAAGCTAATTCATTTTTTTAGTTCAGAAATATCACAACCCATTCCTATAGAAATGTCAAAACAAGCATCAGTTTTTCTGTTGATTATTTTATATAGCTTCGATTTCGGGTTTCATAGGCATTCTTTATTTCTATATAACTCAATTAGTTGAAGTATCTTTTCATTGGTTCATTCCATATTGCAAAATTATGTTTTCACTACTACACAATAAACAAACCTCTCAAACTAATGTTTGTAAATAAATTAAATCAATACTTCTAAACGAATTCGTTCGCTATCGTCTATCCACTGTCCACATTGAACAACTATTTCCTTTGATGAGTCGCTAACTTACCGACACCGGTTGGAACATGTGCGAATGCGAACGAATTCGTTCGGTCGTGCTCGATTTGCTGTACAAATACAATAAAGTTAACCAACGAATTCGTTCGTTCGTTAGTGTTCGCTTTGATTTAAATGCGCCTTAAGCTGAAAGCGGTCAGCTAGGAAGCAAATATTTTTAGACACTTCAAAAGTACGTTCTTTTCCCTATTCATTAATTTATTGTTTTTGTCAGGAAGTATACCAAAACTAAATAAAACAATTTATAAGGGATGTTCGGCTTTCTATATCCATATTGTCTACATAATATCAGATATTCCTTACAATTTTACATTGTTAAAAACTTTTACACCCCCTTATGGAGATTATGTAAAATGTCTTCTAATTACAGTTCAATTACGATAACCGTACAATAGAAACTATGGTTATCTTTCTTTTGAATGTTCATAATTTTAGAATTTCTCATTTGTTATCTAATAAAGGCGTCCAAACAATTTTAAATGACCATAATGGATCTAAACAGAGCTACTCAGGTTCTCATACTGTGTCTGAAATCACACTCTTCCGGGCCTGCTTCTGTTCTACATAATTTTCAGAACTTTCCGTGCTTGTAAGTATATTATTTTGACTATTTCACTCATCTTAAAATTTTCACATAATCTGACCAATCACAAACCAAAGACATAGACCTGGATCCCGCGTAAGAAAAAAAAGTTGATTAATAGCAAGCTGAAAATTTGTTAATAGCTTAACGGTGTCTAGTCGGACAAACTTTGATGCACGGGAACACTGAAACAGGGGAAGTTTTAACGGTGGAGCATGATAAACGTGTCGTCCTGACAAGTTTATGATGGTGAAAAATAGCAAGTTGTTTTTAAGTTTATTCAATAGCCAACGTTATATAATATATGAAAAAATGTTTGTCCGACAAAAATGTTGGGCATTTTAACGAGTCCGACACGTAGAACATGTCACATCACAGGAACTATGTTGGTGATGAATAGCAGTCTGATTTTTGCATGAGAGTTTAATGAAAGGTTAAAAAAGCAATTGGAAGTTCTGTCGGACAAAATGAATGGGAAATTTTCCTAGTCGGACATTCTAAACATGTAAGATATAGACAAACATGTTGGTGATAAATAACAAGCTAATTTTGATTTGTTTATGTACAAATTATATTTTGTAACGCAAAAAGTTATATGTCGGACAAAAAGTTTGGGCAAATCGAAGGAAATAAATAAAAAACATTTTTTCAGAATGACTTAGTCACATATTGATAAAGCTATTTTAGTTGTATATTATTATTTATATTCACATATTTGCATGTGCATATATATTGATGTGATCTTGATTATTGATATGAGATAATATTCTTATATGTCACTTAATTTAATCAATGTATTAATACTAATCTAATTAATTAACCAGATCACATATCAATATGTTTTCAATCTCAGGGCGAATTATAAATTAATTACTTACTTTCGTGGCTTCAAATATTTCTTAATGGTTCCTAATCGGGATAGAAAAGAAAAGAGTAAAAAAAATACACATATGGGTTACAATTATAATCAAAATATTTTTTATTTTATTTAAAAGGCAATCAATGCTTAATATTTGCTATTTCTTATTATTCTTAAACATAACATTTACAAATGGGAATCTTATTTCCTTTTGGTTTTCAATTGAAAGTTTTTATTAACATTTAACTATTAGGAGTTATTAGGAACAACTCTATTTAACTTTGATGAAGCTTTTCTGATATTATTGATTATGTTATTCAATTTTTTTATGTGGAATTTAATACGAAAAACCCATACATTCATGTCCAAACAAATGAGACTGACCTTTTCCTGGTGAACTGAAAATGTCCTCACACAAGACCCGTTTCCTGCTATCCTTGGCTGCGATCAAACCTCGTCCTGGCTTCCAGTAATGTTCTCCTTTGAAAAACTAGCTCGAATAGCTCTCGTTCTTGCTTTTGTCGTGATGCTGTGTTCTACCTTTTTCGAAACTGCTATCAGCTACCGGGACACTCTTGGCTCAAGGAGGTTCTTTTACTCTCGACCTGGCCTACTTCTCGTTCCACGATAGATACTCCACACTCACGGAACTACCGGCTTTCTCACTCTCCGTACACTACCGTCTACTACTCGACTTCACTTCTCGACAGCTCAAAACATTCTGATCTCACTTTGTCATTCATTCACCTACTTTCTAAAATCCCTTCCAGATTCACAAATCAATCTTCCACCACCAACTCTCATTCGTAATATTCCTCAAAACCAATTTTTAATCTTTCTAAATATGCTTAATGGATTTCAAAAGAAAATATTTAATTCCCATTCTAAAATACTTTCTAACTATTTACAAATTTTAATGACCTATTCTCTCTTTCAAATGAGTCTTATTTAGCATAGGCTAATGATCGAAACCTTCCGCGAAAAACGATAATGAACTATCATCTATTTCACTGAGTTTTATTTAGCATAGGCTAATGATCGACCTTCCGAGAAGAACGATAATGGTACGCGTCATTCACTTTGTTTATCTAAGCACATTGTTCCGAGTTTCGTACGCTTATTCTAATCACTTCTTAAAATTAAATATAACAATTTGTTGTATACAGGGTGTTCTAAATTTATATGCCCGTGGTTGAGAAAATTGAAAATATTTTATATTAAATTGAATTTTGTTTATAATTATCAAATTTTAATTTTTATATCAAATAAAAATATAACAAATCCCCGCCTTGTATTCGATAAAATTTATCTGCATTTTTAAATAAATTTTCTCGAGGCAAAACCAACTCCCTGTATATTTCCTTACTTTAATCTACGTCTTATACCCCTTCTTCTTGTATTACTCTAATTAGTCCCACCTGTAGAGTAATTGTTTCCTTATTTTCAGTGTCCTCATCCTGTGTTAGAGTGTCGGCTATTACGTTGTCTTTCCCTTTTTCCCATATTAATCTTCTGTCTTTTTCCTCCGATTTTTCACATACTTTTATCGTGTATTCTGCATCCTCGTTTTCATATGCCTCCTCTTCAAATGCCACTGTTTCGATCATATCTTTTTCGCTTTCATTTTTTTGCTTTATTTCTTCTTCTCCTGCGCTCGTCTCTTGGCCTGTCGGATCTGTTTCGGTTTTCTCGATATCCCTGTTCATTTTGTCTACCATTATTTCTGTTTTCTTGATTTGAGCGTGTGGTGTTTCTATTCTGGTATTCTCGATTTCTGATCCATTTTTTGTTGTGATTCATCCAGTTTTTGTTCCATTCTTTGTGACTGGAGTTGCATCATTTGTAATATTTTATCTATTCCTGATAATTCTTGCTGTTCTGATGCCATGATTGTCGTGTCTAAAATGTCTTCTTGGTCTGAATTATTCTCTTGATTTGAATGTTCTTTTTGTTTTTTGTTGTCTTTGCTTTGGCTTCTTGTCACAGACATTTGTTTTCAAGAAGTACTGTCCCCGCCAAATATGAAATTTTACTAGTATGTTACCAAGACGACTTTTTCTCACCCAAATATTATAAATTGTCAATAAATATATCAAATGTAATATCGTAAAAATAAAATATTAAATCAGTTATGTAAAATTTGTACCTAAAGAGATCTAAAATTTTATGTTATCAAATGTAAGTATCTCACTTTTTACCACAGGCATATAAATTTTCAAATACCGGCTTTACTCTTTCTATCCTTCAAATTTGCCACTAGAAATACTTTACAATGCCCTCCACGTTGGACGACAGTTGATGTGATCTTGATTATTGATATGAGATAATATTCTTATATGTCACTTAATTTAATCAATGTATTAATACTAATCTAATTAATTAACCAGATCACATATCAATATGTTTTCAATCTCAGGGCGAATTATAAATTAATTACTTACTTTCGTGGCTTCAAATATTTCTTAATGGTTCCTAATCGGGATAGAAAAGAAAAGAGTAAAAAAAATACACATATGGGTTACAATTATAATCAAAATATTTTTTATTTTATTTAAAAGGCAATCAATGCTTAATATTTGCTATTTCTTATTATTCTTAAACATAACATTTACAAATGGGAATCTTATTTCCTTTTGGTTTTCAATTGAAAGTTTTTATTAACATTTAACTATTAGGAGTTATTAGGAACAACTCTATTTAACTTTGATGAAGCTTTTCTGATATTATTGATTATGTTATTCAATTTTTTTATGTGGAATTTAATACGAAAAACCCATACATTCATGTCCAAACAAATGAGACTGACCTTTTCCTGGTGAACTGAAAATGTCCTCACACAAGACCCGTTTCCTGCTATCCTTGGCTGCGATCAAACCTCGTCCTGGCTTCCAGTAATGTTCTCCTTTGAAAAACTAGCTCGAATAGCTCTCGTTCTTGCTTTTGTCGTGATGCTGTGTTCTACCTTTTTCGAAACTGCTATCAGCTACCGGGACACTCTTGGCTCAAGGAGGTTCTTTTACTCTCGACCTGGCCTACTTCTCGTTCCACGATAGATACTCCACACTCACGGAACTACCGGCTTTCTCACTCTCCGTACACTACCGTCTACTACTCGACTTCACTTCTCGACAGCTCAAAACATTCTGATCTCACTTTGTCATTCATTCACCTACTTTCTAAAATCCCTTCCAGATTCACAAATCAATCTTCCACCACCAACTCTCATTCGTAATATTCCTCAAAACCAATTTTTAATCTTTCTAAATATGCTTAATGGATTTCAAAAGAAAATATTTAATTCCCATTCTAAAATACTTTCTAACTATTTACAAATTTTAATGACCTATTCTCTCTTTCAAATGAGTCTTATTTAGCATAGGCTAATGATCGAAACCTTCCGCGAAAAACGATAATGAACTATCATCTATTTCACTGAGTTTTATTTAGCATAGGCTAATGATCGACCTTCCGAGAAGAACGATAATGGTACGCGTCATTCACTTTGTTTATCTAAGCACATTGTTCCGAGTTTCGTACGCTTATTCTAATCACTTCTTAAAATTAAATATAACAATTTGTTGTATACAGGGTGTTCTAAATTTATATGCCCGTGGTTGAGAAAATTGAAAATATTTTATATTAAATTGAATTTTGTTTATAATTATCAAATTTTAATTTTTATATCAAATAGAAATATAACAATATACATGCACACTCCAAAAACAGTGAGGTAAGTATCAATGCATGTATATATTGCAAAACAATTATTTTTTTGGGTGGAGTTTGTTCTAGATATTCTCAAAACGACAAAAAAAATGTCAAAGAAGATGTGAAAGAAATCTCTTAGGGTTTTCTAATTAGGTGCATCAGAAAGTACGGAAAATTTCCTATAAAAAACGTTGTATACATTTTTTTCCATACTTAAATCTTAACCCTGTAAACGACATTGAAAAATGTGAAGAGTCTAAAACTTCGGTGCTTATAAGAATATACGTAAATATGACACATTATGCTTAGAAGTATGTATTAGAAGGCTGCATTTGTCAGTGTGACACTTTGTGCTATACAAAGTAGTATTTGAAAGTACATGGTCTCTGAGTTTCTGTTTGCCACGTGTGTTGGAAATTAAAATTTATATTAACTATGGAGTGTTTTTGTGTCTATTTTTGAGTGTCAACAGTTTAAATTTTAAGTCGCCAAATCAAAAGTGAAACCATTCAACGGAACATTTTTGAGTAATTTTCGAACATTTTACAAAGTTAGTAAAATACTTGGTCATCAATTAAATGAGGTTCAGTTGCCAGATAATTATTGTGAAAGTTCTATTGAATATCATTCTTCGTGCTATAATGCTTTGCTTGATTGAAAAAGGGTACCTAAATAAATTATTACTAAAATTGTATAACGTAATTTTTCTCAACTTTCTACAAATGAAATAATGTAATTAATATGTCACAGGGCAAGAAATAATTTGCTGCCAAAATAAATCGATTAGTTTAAATTTGAAGTTACGATTGCAATTTATTATGAATTATTGTCAAAAGTGACAGTTTTTCTTAAATGGAAATGTATTCATAGACATAAGGGTAGACAGGGAATACAGTGCAAAAAGTCGATAGGTGGTCTATCTATCTCTTTTAACCAAGCGATCCCGCGCATATGGCAGACAAAGATAGCTAGACCACCCAATCCATAATATAATTTGCCTGATCTACTATAAATGTATTACAGTGAGGTATCTAAATGATGTTGAGATAAATCGAAAGATATCGATTGTAATTGATTGCAGGTGCTTTTGACATAGAGTAATCACCCCTTATTAAAATTTCAAAAATTATTTTTTTAAATTGTCCGACTACAAAATCTACCCCTTATTTTTTTCCGACAAGAGTCATTCTTGCTAAGGAATAATTTACTTTATTAAATTTCGTCTTTGTCGGAAAGCTATTTATCACCAGCATTTTTGTCTATATCTTACCTGTTTAGAATGTCCGACTACGAAAACTTCCCATTAATTTTGTCGGACAGAACTTCCAATTGCTTTTTTAACCTTTCATTAAACTCTCATGCAAAAGTCAGACTGCTATTCATCACCAACATAATTCCTGTGATGTGACATGTTCTACGTGTCGGACTCGTTAAAATGCCCAACATTTTTGTCGGACAAACATTTTCGCATATATTACATAACGTTGGCTATCGAATAAACTTAAAAACAACTTGCTATTTTTCACCATCATAAACTTGTCAGGACGACACGTTTATCATGCTCCACAATTAAAACTTCCCCTGTTCCAGTGTTCCCGTGCATCAAAGTTTGTCCGACTAGACACCGTTAAGCTATTAACAAATTTTCAGCTTGCTATTAATCAACTTTTCTTTCTTACGCGGGATCCAGGTCTAACAGCTTGTGTTATCGCAAAAACACCAACTGTCTTTCAATTCTGATCGGTCTATCAGCTTCGTGTTTTCAACGACGTAACCATGGATACCGATCGCAAAGCAAAGTTTGACGTTTGCCAAAAAAATTATTGTAGCTGTTATACGTCAAAATGAGTCGTTTCGGTGGTACTTCAAACGAAGTTATAAACCAAAACATTGAAGAAAATATACCGAGTAACACAAGAAAATCTAAATCTTATATATGGAGACAATTTATGATGTTCTGTGTGGATCGCAACTACAAATTAGATGCAGAAAATAACAACGAAAGACTAGCATTCGTTCTAAAAGACTGGGCCTTCAACTATTTATTGTTATAGGTAAAAAATAATTATAACAAGTTATTTATAGTTATAATAAATATTTCATGATTATGACTAATTTTGAATTATTCAAAAAATGGGTAGATTTGGGTAACCTAGATCAAATGTATTATTATTAAATTCCTTCCTCTTATTCTACTGAATTTTTGACCTATTGTTACAGAAAATAAAGATCGAGCGATGTTACTGAATAAGCAAAATGAATATCAATATATTCCACAATACACAATACAAAATTCAGTCAATCTCTCTATCTCATCTCAGGGATTTATTATGGATTAGTAGAAGGTGACCCGGTTATTTCTGAGCATTAAAACAACCTATAACTACAAAAATTTATTGAACATCAATGAAAAACATAAAATGAAACAAAATAGGGGAATTGCAACAAAATATAAGAAAATGTATGACTATTGCAACTATTAATTATAAACTAAATATAAAGTCCTGTTAAATTTTAAAAAGGCCCTAACTTATCACGTATGTATACAACTTAATACCTAGGAATATGGTCAATTAAATATACACTACCCCTGAATAGTAAAATATACCCACGTTCAACAAGAATCAGATATGTACCGTACCATACTATATTTATATTCTTATACCAAAATAATGCGAATAATAATTTATACCCTCTAGTGTCAAATACCTGCTTCTGTAGGTCTACCCGTGGAATTAACAAAGTGCAATTTAATAAACACCCTGTAAATACTTGGTTATAGCTATATCCAGGTGTACAAATGAGAGTAGAGGGAGGACCTAGATCTGTACAAAGATGGTAGGTACAGACACACTATGGAGTATATAGAAAAATATGGTATAATATAAAAAAAGGAAGATATTATAAGGGTACTGACTTTCTCTGTCCTTGCTTACTCTGGTACTTGTAGGTGTCGGTTACTAAGGCTGGCTACTGGTGCTGATTAATGGCGCTGGGTACTGGTGCTTGGATAGCGGACAGCCACTGGTCCCCAAGTGTGTCCCCAGGAAGTTGGCCTACCCAGGAGAGAAAATACACTGTCAGCAGGGACTGTACGGGACAATAGAAATAATAGAGGCTATAAGCCTAATATAGCTTTAAAGTTATTTAACCGAGGTTGCTATGCGGCCAACAGAGAAGATTGTTGAGGTTATGCTCGTAACTGATTAAAATTTCCACCGGCACTACAAAATATACGGCCCCAAATCCGTCACTGGCAAAACTCTTCCAGACGCTAAGTTTTTCACAAACCTGGACCGTATTTTCTAACCGATGGAAACAGAATTAGCCAACACACCGAGCACTGTCGTCAAGACCAAAAACCAAGATGGACAGACCGAATATCATCCGTCTTACCTCAATGCCATTCGATCCCCAAACGAACATCGAAGAGCACCAAGATTGACTCAGTTACGAGACAAGAACCTACACAAAGACCGTGAGCCAGAAAAAGACACACACTGTTCTATGTTCTCAGACATTCCTAAAACAACTCAACAGAACACAACCTGTTGCGAACGAAGCAACTGTTTTAAAAGATCTACCATAGGCGTAACCAGGGGATTTTAAAGCATTTAAATATCTTTCAGTTCAACACATATAAACGAATTGTGGAGGTTTTAACAAAAAAAAAAACCGTAACACTATCACTTTGTTCGTGAAATAGTCTAATAAAATACCACTCGTGATTTAATTTATCTTATAAGTCTGTCTTTTATTTCTAAACTCAACTGAGTTGCTTAATAGACCGGCCAGTATCGTCGCCCCCGCTAGCGCAATTATTCCGATTCGATTTTTTTGCACAAACTTACTCAAAAAGAGGTCCTTATAACATATCCACAGGGTGCCGGGCGGTGCCGTGGTCGAAAAAATTTTTAAACAATTTTTTTTAAGCAAATTCACAACAATAATTTTTTTATTTCCAAAAATATTTTTTCGATAATTTGGGTCATTCTGAGCAAAAAGGTCTCTTGTCATTTTTCTCTAAAATTGACTGTTGTCGAGTTATACGCGATTAAAAATTTGAAAAATGCGAGAATGGCTATATTCAAGGCTTCATAACTCGATCAAAAATGATTATTATGAAATTCAAAAAGTGAGAAAATCAAGATTCAAATACCTTCTTCTGCGTTCT
Source organism: Diabrotica virgifera virgifera (assembly GCF_917563875.1). Classification (NCBI taxonomy): domain Eukaryota; kingdom Metazoa; phylum Arthropoda; class Insecta; order Coleoptera; family Chrysomelidae; genus Diabrotica; species Diabrotica virgifera. Next base: position 240,020,997 of record NC_065443.1, on the reverse strand, counting down.
GAAGAGATTTTTGTTATTAATTTATTACAAAGCTGTTAATTTTAGTTATTAATAATTAGCGCTATAGTCCAACTGTATCGTCGCCCCCGTTAATGGAACTATTTCGATTAGATTTTTCTGGACAATCTTACTCAAAAAGGGGTCCTCATAACATATCCACAGGGTGCCTTGCGGTGCCGTGGTCGAAAAATTTTTTAAACAATTTTTTTTAAGCAAATTCACAACAATAATTTTTTTATTTCCAAAAATATTTTTTCGATAATTTGGGTCATTCTGAGCAAAAAGGTCTCTTGTCATTTTTCTCTAAAATTGACTGTTGTCGAGTTATACGCGATTAAAAATTTGAAAAATGCGAGAATGGCTATATTCAAGGCTTCATAACTCGATCAAAAATGATTATTATGAAATTCAAAAAGTGAGAAAATCAAGATTCAAATACCTTCTTCTGCGTTCTGAAGAGATTTTTGTTATTAATTTATTACAAAGCTGTTAATTTTAGTTATTAATAATTAGCGCTATAGTCCAACTGTATCGTCGCCCCCGTTAATGAAACTATTTCGATTAGATTTTTCTGGACAATCTTACTCAAAAAGGGGTCCTCATAACATATCCACAGGGTGCCTTGCGGTGCCGTGGTCGAAAAATTTTTTAAACAATTTTTTTAAACAAATTCACAAAAATAATTTTTTTATTTCCAATAATTTTTTTAGATAATTTGGGTCATTCTGAGCAAAAAATGTCTCTTGTCATTTTTCTCTAAAATTGACTGTTGTCGAGTTATACGCGATTAAAAATTTGAAAAATGCGAAAATGGCCATTTTCAAGGCTTCATAACTCGATCAAAAATGATTATTATGAAATTCAAAAAGTGACAAAATAAAGATTCAAATACCTTCTTTAGTGTTCTGAAGAGATTTTTGTCATTAGTTTACTACAAAGCTGTTATTTTTAGTTATTAACAATTAGCGCTATAGTCTAACTGTATCGTCGCCCCCGTTAGCGGAACAATTTCGATCAGATTTTTTTGCACAAACTTACTCAAAAAGAGGTCCTTATAACGTATCCACAGGGTGCCGGCCGGTGCCGTGGTCGAAAAATTTTTTAAACAATTTTTTTTAAACAAATTCACAAAAACCATTTTTTCATTTCCAACAATTTTTTTAGATAACTTGGGTCATTCTGAGCAAAAAAGGTCTCTTGTAATTTTTCTCTAAAATTGATTGTTGTCGAGTTATATGCGATTAAAAATTTGAAAAATGCGAAAATGGCCATTTCAAGGCTTCATAACTCGATTAAAAATGATTATTATGAAATTCAAAAAGTGACAAAATCAAGATTCAAATATCTTCTTCAACGTCTTGAACAGATTTTTGGCATTATTTTATTACAAAGCTGTTACTTTTAGTTATTAACAATTAGCGCTATAGTCCAACTGTATCGTCAGCCCCGTTAGCGGAACTATTTCGATTAGATTTTTTTTGCACAAACTTACTCAAAAAGAGGTCCTTATAACGTATCCACAGGGTGCCGGCCGGTGCCGTGGTCTAAAAATTATTTAAACAATTTTTATATTTATATGGGATTATATTATTATTATGTAGGATCATAATATTTGATTCCAGCAATAAAATTGCTGATAAATAACCTTTCTTTGTACTTTACTAATTAGACCAGCGTATTATAACTATTTTTTTTTCAAAATTTAAGGATTATGCAAAAAAACGAAAAATTTATATTTTGTCGATAAAATATTAAATAAGCATTTCATCTTTATAATCTTTATAAGTTTGATCAATGTATCATGATTATTTTGGTTATTATTGCGATCGTAAATTGTTAATTAACAATTGAATTGTTGCTAAAATATTCGTTTAATTGTCACGGTCTTCTGGAATCACAATCTATACCAAGAAAGCTTTGACGTCACTAAGTTATTTCTTTATTGATTAATAATTACTTACCTAAAACTTTATTTGAAAATTAGAGATTTTGTTGGGAAAACCCGCATTTTCCGAGGAAAATTTTCGTCGGACCAAATCGGGAAAAACATATCTCTATGCAGAATTTAATTGCGGTGAATTTTTATTTGGGTGTTTTTGTTGTAAAGTTAAAATCTTCGGAGTTATAGAGCAATAATTGAAAAAAATACGATTTGTCGGCGCCATTTTGTTTATAAAAAAAGTAGCACACTATCTGCCGAATTTGCATACCTATATTACTAATATATAGGATTTTATAATTCGATTCCAGCAATAAAATTGCTGGTAAATAACTTTTCCATGAATTTTGCTAATTAGCCCAGAGTAAGGTGGTAACGTAGGTTGGTGATACGAACTTAGAGATAATAATTAATTATACAGTATGGTGCAAATGTATGAAATACATGCGTTATTTCGTAAGCCGGTGAGTTTAAGGAAAAATCCCGAAACTTATCGAGTTTTATTTTTATATATGAGTTTTTGTGACGTTTATCCATTTGGGTGTGATGACGTAATGATGGTATGAGTTTGTTAAAGGAAAATAGGGGTCGTGTGATAGCTTATTTGAAAGTTTATTCAATTCTCTATTCAGTAATGTAAACATTAATATAATTATTTATGCAGGGTGTATAAAATATTTTTTTTCAATTTAATGAATTGACATAATAAGCAAAATGTAAATAGATTTTACTGCTGTCAGAAAACAGTAAAAAATGTTTATTGGATAAATAAACATTATTAAACGCTCTTATTTAGTTCAATAGTTTGCGTCAAATCTTTAGACGTTAATTTGACTGCCTTTTCTTCAATGCAAATGAATGAAAATTTGCAGACATATGCATTCGCGGGAACATTACACGAATAGTCAATAAAAAAATTGTTTTCATGTTTATTAATTGTTTAAATAAAAAAAAACGATTTTAATGGAAAACGCTTAAATTCTCTTGTTTTTTACAATGTAAAAACTTGAAACTTTTACGGATTGTATACCTAATGATATATGAACAATACATAATTTCACTTTTTACGTTAATTGTTTACGTTATGCTTCATTAATAAACAATAAAGTTTAAAATTTTTTGCCGATTGCTACTACTTTTCATGTTAGTACATCATATGTTTTATACATATTTTAATAAACAAGACGATATATTTTAATGTTTGAAAAGTGTAAGACTAAAAATAAAAAATAAAAAAATATGAAAAAAAAATTTTTTAAGAATCGCTTTTCTTTAGTTACGAGTGTTACGAGTGACTAAAATTAAAAATATTATAAAAAAATCAACTAAAAAGCAAAAAATATAAAAAAATTGAAAAAATCTAACACATTCGTTAAAGAAAAGCGTGGGGCGAAAACCGTTTAGTCGATGAACACGTGCCACGCTTTTCTTTGACGGATGTGTTAGATTTTTCAATTTTTTTATATTTTTTGCTTTTTAGTTGATTTTTTATAATATTTTTAATTTTAGTCACTCGTAACTAAAGAAAAGCGATTCTTAAAAAAAATGTTTTTCATATTTTTTATTTTTCGCTTAAATTCAATGTTCAATATGTCACGAACTTGCCTTTTGGCAGTTTGAATATTAATTTAAGCGAAAAGCAATGTTTATTTGTAAAATAAACAGATTTTCTCTTGTCTGGCAGCAGTAAAATGTATTCTGAATTAAATAAATTACATACATTCTTTTTTTTTTGTATCAATTAATATAATTCAGAAAATTTATGGATGACGTCCATAAGTACTATTTTTATATAAGTCAAAAAATCATGGTATAAAAATCGACTTGTTTCAGGATTGTTCCTTAAAGTCGCTAGCTTATAGAATAACGTATTTATTCCATATATCTGCACCATACTGTATTCAATGAACGTGTAGTTTTTGTGTATTTATTTTATATTATTTATGGTGCCTTCTACGAAATCCGTACTATTTCTAAACTATCGAAGACATTTAGAAAAATGGCTATCTTCCCTGCAATAAAAAATGACATTCACGAAAATAATGCGTAGTTTATTGACATAAAACTTAATCAAGTGTATATAAAAACAAAGTAAGTTTTCAGTATACAAACAATACAGAATTAATAGTAACACATATTTCATTGTGTTGTTTATTAGACTACGACATATCCCCTTCGTGTTCTAAACGAATTACATTTTTTATACTAAAAATAATTGGCTATTTCTGCTCTTTTTAGGTAAACAAAATATATAACCTTCATGACCTTCATTTTTTATTACGTTAGTCCTATATATTCATAACAACACAGTTTGTCTTTTGTATAATACCTAATTTATAAGTATAACCTGACACTATCCAAAGAGAAAACCCAATCGATGGTAATATCCAGGAACCCAATTAGATGTAAGTTAGTAGTGGACGACCATATAATCGAACAGGTAATGGATTGCAGATACTTAGGTGTGGAAATATCTAGCGACAGGCATCTGTGGCGAGAATCAAAACAGCAGGCAATGAAAGCAGCGAGAATATCTGGTTTCCTGAGGGATATAATCTGGCGGAATAAATATATGAGCACCGAAAGTAAAGTCCGCATTTATAAGACATGTGTTAGACCCGTACTGACATACGCAGCTGAGACAAGGGCCGAGACAACAAAGACCAAACAGATAATGAGAACAACAGAGATGAAAACCCTAAGATCCATAAGAGGTATCACACTCAGAGATAGAGTACGAAACGAAGACACATTGAGAGAGCTAGGCGTTCAGGACTTAGTGAGATGGACAAGAGCGCGACGACGCATGTGGAGGGACCAACGACGCATGTGGAGGGACCACGTAGATCGGATGGATCCTGAACGTATGGCGCATTGGGCGAAAACACAGAAGCCCAACACCAAGCGACCCATAGGAAGACCCAAAAAACGATGGTACGAGAGTTGGAGCTCCGGATCGCAGCAAAGACTGTAACAGAAGAAACAGGATATAGTCCTATTACAAGAAGAAGAAGAAAGAAGAAGACCTAATTTATAGTAAAAATTTTTTAAAACTTGGAGAATTCTTTATTATTCTTCTTCTTTGTCTACTAGACCTCAGGCCTATTCTTTCTAATATGATGGCTCTAGTCGTATTTGTGACGTTGGCTGCCAGCTATTTTGTCGGTATTTAACGGATCTTAGACCAGGGCGCATCTGTAAAAATATTAGTACATTTGGACGTTGAGAGGCGACTCAAATTTTTTTGCAGAAATTGCTTGAAAATAACTCAAATAATAATACTTGAGATATCCTCCCTCTCAAAAAGGTCCGGAACATTGTTTAAATAATCAAAATATCAAAAAATTAAGGAAAAATTCGATTTTTTCTTCGTTTTTTGATTATAACTTTAAAAGTATTCATTTCCGAGAAAAGTTGCACTAACATAAAAGTTGCGTAATTAAATTTCCTACAATATAGAATTGGTTAAAAATTTAAAAAATAGTCACCCTTTTTGCAAAATAGCAATAATTGCGAAAAAAACCATACAAAAACAAGTATTAGTATTTTACGTTTTTCAACTATTTATGCTACACTTAGGACCTTTATACAAGTTATCTATAAAAAATTTGTATATAGATAACTGATACTTTTATAGAATTAATGAAATTAATTTTAGAAATGTAGAATTAGGTGTAAAAGTATAATTTGTATATTTGTAAGTACCTATGTAAAACTAGATATTGTTGTTCTGAAGCTATTTTCTTGTGGCATTTTTACAATTTTAACTATTTATAATGGGAAATAAGACACAATATTATTAAAAAATGATTTTTATTAACGTTTCGACGCCCAAATTGGGTGCCGTTGTCAAACGGCACCCGATTTGGACGTCGAAACGTTAGTAAAAATCATTTTTTAATAATATTGTGGCTTATTTCCCATTATAAATAGTTAAAATTGTAGAACTAGATATGTTAATTTGGTAGATTAATGTTGCAACCCTATACCATTGTATGGTAGAAGGGATATGATTATATATTTATTTTTAGCATCTCATGACGTCCCCCCATGTTAAACCGTAGTCTCTCGTGGCTTCCAGGTCTTCGTGAACTCCGATATACGGTTGCCACGAGGACTTTCCCCAAAATGTATCGCAAATGAAAGGTACCACTTCCTACAATGCTTACACAAAATATTGGCCGAACGTCCTCAGTCACGTTATCTGTATAATAATATACACATTACTTGGAGCAATTGCCATCAGGCGCGCCATGTTCGCTTGCTGTATATCTAAAATCACTTTAACGGTTTTGATGGCATCCAAATATATATTTATTCAGTTTGCGGTTGTGGTGGTCTCCGTATATTTGAGTTTATGTCCTCATGGCTTCCACTGCGCTGTTGCCACCTCAAGTGTTGGAATTTAGACTTCGGATATTTTTATAATTGATTATTGTAGTATGTTGAAAAAATTATTGTTGTGATATATTAACGATATTTTTTTGTCTAATTAACAATGAATTTTTTTTTCACTGCAAAAATAAAAAATTAAAAGGTATGTTCATTAAAATTGATGAATTTATCATAACCAGTTGCCGAATCTGCTGGTCTAATTACTCAATAGTAACATAGAAGTGTTAAAATTGAATTCTTAATTTTTTATTACAAAATTTTTACCTCGACAGCGTAGGGTACAAGAGGACGGCTTAAGCAAAGTAAGTACAAAATTTTTAATAATATAATTTGTTCAACTAATAGGTGCGAAAGTGTCTGGAAAAAAATAAAAAAAATTTTAAACATTGCTTACTTATTTCATACACTCAATGTATTTTTTATGAAAGGATATGGAAAATAATATTTTGAAAAATATTTAAAATATAGTAGTAAATCTTAAATTTCACATTACATAAAGTAGTTAAGTCTGCTAGTCTACAAAATTAAAAACAAATAGAATACTTAAAAAAAAAATTAAAGCACTCATGCTATACCAAACGAACTACATTCTTACATATTTTAAAAAGAAAAATATTTAATTTTGCCCAACCCGACTAAACTATCGGCAGGTAAAAAGCCTGCAGTATGCGGGGGCCCTACTGTTGAAATAAATTAGAAAATTAAAATGAACTTATCTACCATTACGAAATTCTAATTTGACACAAAAACTGTATTCTGGATTAAGAACAAGTGTGTAGAATACTCTCGTGAATTAAGAAGCGTTTCTACTGTAGGGTGACCATATCATAAATTTGAAAAAACGGGACACATCCAAGCAGCAGTAGCGCACCTATAATTTTTCTCTGGGGGGGAAGGCGGTTGGCTTGGGCGTCGAAATTTTTTTCTATATTTTGTGAAAGACATTATGTTCCTGCTATTATTTATATATTTTTCATATGACCTGGGGAAAAGGGGGTTTACTCCCAAACCCCCCCAGGGTGCGCTACTGCCAAGAAGGGTTTGGAGCGATACCCAAACAGGGATTAAAACACCGTCTTTTAGCTAATTTGGAACCTATAAATCCTTTTCAATTTTAAGTGAACAATTTACGTACGATCAAGACTGCGGAACAGGCAGAAAACTAAAAAACTACGCTAGAATGACGTGGCTAAACAACTAATCCGTCAAAACAAAACAGGGAAGAATAAAAAATAGCGAGAAATACAGCAAACTCAACAAATAAAAAGAAGAAAAATGACGGGTTTCGCTGGAGGACATTAAAAAAGACAGAGAAAACCATCAAATACAACAGTTTTACAAAAAAGACAAAAAAAATACGTCCAGCATTAAAACAAGAGTACTAAAAAACAAAAAAAAAAGAGAAACCCTGTTTGAAGACAAACAGATCAGCAGAATATGAGAAGAATATTACGAGAAAATGCTATTCGCTATGAAGGAAACAGATGAAGAAGAACAAGATAACAACGAAGTAGAAATTTTCACAGAAGAAGACGTACAAAAACAAATATTAAAAACATAGAAAACGGAAAAGCAGCAGAAGAAAATGAAATAACAGTGGAATGAAATACAGGGGAAGAGAATTACATAAGGAAATAAACCAGCGAATACAACAAAAAATATGAACAAAACAGACCACCAGCCGATTGGAACGCAGATATTATAGTAGGTACCTATATACAGTAAAACCCCGCAAATCCTAACTAATTGGGGGAGAGCCTGTTCGGATTCCGAAGAGTTCGGATTATCCGAAAGTTAGCCTAACTAATAATTCAAAGTTTACTTTGTCGTTGATTTTGAGTCGCTGTACCTGTCTCTCTCCCTCTTCCACCCATCTCAAATTGATGTCACTGATGCAGAGCCAGTGTCATCCTTTGTGCTTAGTCGTTAACTCCATGGCTTGATTTCTAATTTGAATAAGCTCCATTTTTCCCCGTTCCCCTATACAGAATGGATTGAGGCTGACGACAAGGGGAGCGAAGAATTTACGGATGAATACATTGTAGACTTGGATCAACCTCAAGGCAACCCTAATGACTAATGAAGATGAAGAAAGCGAGGAAGAAGTTTCCCTGTCATATTGGGTGTCACACGCAGATGCCACTAAATCTCTGGGTGTGGCTCTACTTACGTGGAGCATAGCTCTGCTGCGTTACCAGTAGATGTAATGTTAATGTATAAATAGTTTATCATCACTGCGTCAATTCGCTAAACTTCCATGCGTCAGAAGAAAGCTACGGAGTCAAAGACCTATTAAACGTAGATTGTTAAATTTTCTGGTTTTACTCTGTATAATAAACATGTTTTAAAGTTTTGTCTTGAATTTTTTTCACTTGCCGTTGGTCCGGATTTGCCGAACGTTCAGATTAGCGGGGTTCTGATTTGCGGGGTTCTACTGTATATAAAAAAGGAGATCAGAAGGAGTGCGAGAATTACAGAGCAAGCACTTTATTTAACACCACATATAACATTCTAGCAAACATACTAAACATAAGACTTGAAGCATGCGCTAAACGAATATTATATTGTATTATACTTTGTACTCATGAATATCATGCCATCAGCACTGCTTCATTAAAGGTTTTCTTGCTATTTGTGACTTCGTACTTGTGCAAAACGCGCTTTTCTGCAGTTGCAGTAATTAAAAACAAGTACAGGTCAAACATAAACTTAGAAAAAGAAATGTGACGGGTAATTTCCAAACTGGAGCCCCGGTTTCATAAGCTGTGCTCAAAAAATCAAGCACATCCCTCACATTATCCCTTTCTATTTTTGTGCCTATGTTTTTATTTCGTTCTTAATTTCTAGTAAAAATTATCTCTTCTTCTTCTTTCTCGAAACTCCTTATGCCCCTCAGGGGCGTCGGTGGTTTTATTCATCTTCTATCCATCTCTTCCATTTCTTGCGGTCCTTTGCTAACTCTTTCATTTGTTGATGTGTTTTTCTTTTTTATTTGTCCAATTTCTATAATCTGATCGATCCATCTCTTCCTTGGCCTCCCTTTCCTTCTTTTGCCATATCTTTTCGATTCCATCACCTGCTTTGGTAGTCTTCCCTGGTCCATTCTGTTAATGTGTCCATACCATTTTAATTTTATTTTTTTGTATCTTGGTTATTATCGATTCCTGTTTCAGTCTTTGTCTAATATCTTCATTTCTTATTCTGTCCAATTTCGTTTTTCCTGCTATTTTTCTTAGCTGCTTCATCTCCGCTGCGTTTATTGTACTGTCTATTTTTGCATTGTTTACCCATGTCTCACTTGCATATATTAAAGTTGGTGCAGAGATTGCGTTGTATACCTACCGCTTTATTTATTTATCTATTTCTTCCTTTCCAAATATTGTTTTATTTAGTGCATAGTAGATCTTATTTGCTTTTTTCGCTCTGTATGAGATTTCTTGATCTATCTTTCCATTCTCTGATATTATTACTCCAAGGTATTCAAACGTCGAGACTGTTTCTATTATTTCGTTTTTGCACCTAAATATCGTTTGGTTTATTTCTTCCCTTTTCTATTGGGTTACTACCATGGTCTTTTTCTTTACATTTCTCCATTTTCAAATTTTCTATTTCCTCCACCCAGATATCGATTAATTTTTGCATTTTCTCTTTATTGTCTGCTATTAGTACTATGTCCTAGTAAAAATTATAAATCTTCAAATTGTGTTTTTGTCATAACTATAACCTGTTATTAGACTAGTACGTATTATTGGGGGTTGGGTTGAGGGGCGTCGCAAAGAAATAGCAAAGTCCCAAAGGCGTCCCAGTACGAATAAGTTTGGGAAGCCCTGTTCTACCCCATTTGTAGACTTTACTGGTACACCATTTTTTTCTTATTTTATAGGCTACACTTTTGCTAAAAATATTTTTTTCGATAAAATATTTACTTTTTGACTTTTTTTGGGAAAAACGGTCTGAAAACGTAGTTGTTTTGTCGAAAAATCAACATTTTAAATCGCGAATAACTCAAAAATTATTGACTAACGTAAAACACTTTATAGAACAAAAGGTGCTTAAAATAAATCAGTTAATCCATTTCCGGCCTTATTTTAAACACGCGTTTTTTACCCCCCGAGAAGGGGTAAATGTCACCCCCCAAGTAAAAGCAACCCACGGCACAAATTCAACTTTGAAGTGCAGGGTAAGTAGAACCTAAATCCAAATTTTCATGCAATTCGGGGTTGCCCCTGGAAATTACACTCCAAAACGGTCATTTATTGGGCTAATTACATTCTTTTGAATAATATACTACATATTTCTAAGTTGCAGTAATAAAGTTATTCATGTTTAATTATACAGAGTGAGTCTGTAATTTGGAATGAATTCAATATTTCAAATACTAATCGTTTTTTTGAAAAATGCTCAGACCCGTCGATTACTATTTCAAATTTTCTGTTTTGGCATACAATAATAATATATACCAATAATAATATATACCCAATTTAGAGATATGACGTCATCGTTGATTTTCTTAAATGGCAACACTGTCATTTTGATAGCTATTTTGACAGGGTGTGTAAAGTTATACATAACTGCAAAATATCAAATTTTCATTCTCTACCGTTTACAAGATAATAAAAATAACAAGTTACGTCTGTAATTTGGAATAAATTCAATAATTCCAAAATTGACTGTTTTTTTGAAAAATGCTCAGACCCGCCGATTAGTATTTCAAATTGTCATTTTTGACATACAATAATAATGTATACCGGGTGTCCCAATTTAGAGATATGACGTCATCGCTGATTTTCTTAAATGGCAACACTGTCATTTTGATAGGGTGTGTAAAGTTATACATAACTGCAAAATTTCAAATTTTTATTTCCTATCACTTACAAGATAATAAAAAATAACAACGTTATGAAAAGCAAGTAATCAAATAATAATTGAATTGAATTATTACAATTAAGCAAATGCCCAATAATGTTGCCCTCAATTATTGTTAAATAGTCAACTGGCACCATTATGAGCATTTGCTTAAGTGAAATAACGAAATTCAATTAGTATTTGATTACTTGTTTTTGATAACTTTGTTTGTTTCAAAAATTTTAAATTTTTCTGTTATGTATAACTTTACACACCCTGTCAAAATAACTATCAGTGACAGTGTTGCCATTTAAGAAAATCAACGATGACGTCATATCTCTAAATTGGGACACCCGGTATACATTATTGTAGGTTTTGTTTAAAGACGATCGTAATAAAAATCCGTTTGATGTTTAATAGTTTTAATTAATAAAATAGATGTCTAAATTATTGTTACTATTAAATTATCGAAATATAAAAGTACTTGTGTAATTGCGACCAAAAATCTTACATGTTCTTACTCTTACAAAAGGGAAATGTATTTATAAATAATTTGCGTCTAATCAATATAATACCCGTCTAAGTATTATCCCTTAACCTAAGAACATAGGTCCGTCGCGTTTATGATGTTATCATCGACTGAATATATTCGTCCTCTTACCCTACGCTAAAACAAACCGTCTTAGGCTAATCTCCTTTTTCCTGTGAAACAACCCAATTAAAATTAGTTCAAAGCATATACCGACATCTTCCAATAACCCAATAATACAAAAATTAAAAGTAGTCCGCTACCGTCGCCGTAATCCCCAATTCGTTCCACCCATCTGTGCCCACGTAGGTACATATGTGTGAGACTCTATCCCGTTCTCGTATTAATAATTAAGAAATATTATATACAGGGTATCTTAAAAATTAAGATAAAATATTTACAATCCTACATTCGGCCATCCTGTTCGGAATCCGACTCGGATTCCATGCAGTTATCTATCCACGGCTTCATGTACTCTGCACACGTTGAAGTGCTCTGAGGTCCACCATGGTATCCAGATTTCTTTACCTCGTACCTGTCATTTGGATTCACTTGTACTACCACGTACGGTCCAAAATATTTCTTCAGCAGTTTGAGTCCTCCACCAAACTGTGTTCTCTTGATTGCCACTAAGTCCCCCTTTTTATACATCCTCGGCCTTTTTCTTCGTAGATCATATCTGCGTCTATTTGCCTCTTGAATTTTGACTAACTGACGTCGACTCTCGTTTCTCAGCATCTCTCTATCTTCATCAAATTGTTTAATTATCTCCTGTTCTATAATCTCCTTCATCCTCAGATCTTCTTTATTCTTCATCTTCGTTCCGAACAGTACTTCAAACGGCGTCGAATTTATGCTTCTTTGATAAGTTGCATTAAAGAACTGTTGTGATTTATGAATGTGTTTATACCACTTCGTCGGTTCCTCTAGACTGAGTTTAGTTAATACTGGGATTAACGTTCTATTGATGCGTTCTACTTGTCCATTGCCTCTTGGTACGCCTGTTGTAATTTTTACATGTTTTATATGTTCACTTTCGCAATAGTCTTCGAATTCCTTCGCCGTAAATGCGGTACCTCTGTCAGATATTATACGGAGCGGATTTCCGAAATCCTTTTGATGTCTCTTCATACATTCTATAACTTCTTTCGCCTTCGTTGATTTTGTAGGGTAAAACCATGCGAATTTCGAAAAATCGTCAATAATCACCAGAATGTGATTATAGTTTTTGTTAGTCGTAGCTAAGGGTCCTAAATGGTCAACATGAAACGTTTGTAAAGGCCCATCGATTTTTACTATCGGATGTAACAAACCCTCCTTTTTGCCTTCTTTCTTGCTTCCAAGTATACATTTAACGCAATTCCTTATACAGTGCTCGATTTTTTCTCTAAGCTTTGGAATGTAACATTCTCTTTGGATTAAATCTTGTGTTTTTGTTACAGCAAAATGTCCTACCTCGTGTAAGTTTGTAATTACTTCTGTTTGCATTCTTTTCGGAATGACTAACACTTCCTTGCCGTCTTCGTATTTAAACAAAATATTGTTTTTTATAACGAAGTCCTCGTATGATTCCGTAGCTAATATTTTCTTTATTGCTTGAATGTGGTCATCAGCTTCTTGCGCATTTATTATCCTTTCAATGAATCCTGGTTCGTGTAATACTGCCGTCTCATTTATTACCATTACTATCGGATATCGACTTAACGCGTCCACATGAGCCATCCTTGTTCCCTTTCTGTGTTCCAACTCGTATCGATAATCTTCCAGTAGTAACGCCCACCTAGCAACTCTGGTAGTTAAATCCTTTTTACTCATCGTCTTCGTAAAGGCGGAGCAATCTGTAATTATTTTAAATTTGATTCCGAGTAGATAAACACGAAATTTTTTCACCGCTTGAATTATAGCTAACACTTCTAGCTCATAACTCGTATATTTTTCCTCGGCTGGAGTTGTTTTCTTGCTCATGTAATAAACTGGGTGAAGTTTATTACCGACTTCCGATCTTTGTAAAAGACATGCTCCATATCCATAACTACTGGCGTCTGTATGCAATTCTGTTTCTCTCTCTTGGTGATAAATCTCTAATACAGGTTGATTAATCAGCAACTCTTTAAGTTTTAAAAATGCTAGTCTTTCTTTTGCTCCAAAATCAAATGTTTGATCTTTTCTGAGTAGATCACTTAATGGTTTAGCTATCGTAGCGTATGACGGTACAAACTTGCGAAAGTATCCGGTCAGGCCTAAAAACGACTGAATCTGCTTAAAATTCTTTGGTTCGTGGAACTTCTTTATGGCAATTGTTTTTTCATCTGAAGGCTGAATTTTGCCGTCTTCGATAATATATCCTAAAAAAGTAACCTTTTTCTGCAAGAATTGGCACTTTTTTTTCTTTATCTCTAGGCCATAGTCCCTAGCCACTTCGAGTACTTGCTTTAAATGTTCGACTCCTTCCTTTTCAGATTTACTTAGCACTATTATATCGTCCATATAATACATAGCTATGCTTTTGGCCGTCAGTTCTCTAAATATGTGACTAATAAATCTTTGAAACACCGCAGGACTATTACACAATCCGAACGGACACTTCAAAACTTCGTATTGCCCATCTGGTGTGACAAATCCTGTATATTTAATGCTATCTTCCTCTATGGGTACATGAAAAAATCAATTTTTTAGATCCATTGTACTAAAATACTTTGCACCCTGTAACCGATCCAATACGTCTTCTATTAAAGGTAACGGAAATCTATCTTTAATTATATTACGGTTAAGTTTTCGATAATCACCGCAAATTCTCGTCTGTCCGTCTTTCTTTTTGACAAGCACGATTGGACTTGCAAAATCAGATGTACTAGGTCTAATAATTTTTTTCTCTATCCATTCCTCAATTTGCTTGCCTACTTCCTGCTTTTCCGGTATTGACAGTCTCCTTGGGCGTTGATGTATCGGTTCCTCACTACTTAAGATTATTTTCATCTTGATATCCGTAGCCTTTGTCTTGTAAGGTTCGTACTTTTCGACTAATTCTTTTATTTCCGTCCTAATATTTTGATCTTTTATATGGTTCAGCTGTAGGTCATTGTCTGTCGTCTCGTCCGTTGTAATTCTCCTTACAAAATTATCTACTTCCTTTTTACAAAAAATTATTCCGTCTTCGGTTATCGTAACTTCTGCTTGTCTCAGTATATTGTTTCCGAGAATAATTTCAACGTCTAGTGCTCCTTGTGGAATAACATGAAATAAAATATTAAAATCTTCTCCTTGAATTTCTACTATCTTATTAAATGAACCTAAAGTTTTAACTCTCATACCTCCTAATCCACTTAAATCTAATACGTTTTGTGACAGAATCATACCATCAAAATGTTTTTTGAAAATATCCTCCCTTACTCCGCTGATATCACTTCCTGTGTCAAATAATGCACGTAGTGATATTTTTCCACACTTCAGTGTCAAAGAGTTTTTATGTACAACGTCGATAATATTTACATGTCCAGAAGTTGATGGTTCTTCTTCTTTCTTATTGCATCGAAAAGACTTGTGTCCAAACTGAAGGCATTTAAAACATTTTACTCCCTTGGCTTTGTCAGGACAATCCGTCGATCTGTGTCCCTCAATTCCACAATTGAAACATTTTTCTTCCTTTTTATTCCTACTTTGAGGCGCCCTTCTTTCATCTCGTCTTACTTCCTCGTTCGTCCACGTCTTTTTATGCGTCTCGGTTTTAACTGATTTTTGCGTCGTCTGTTTTTTAATCAATTCGTACAGTTTAATCTTCTCTTTAAAGTCATTGAAATTTTTGGCACCATAAAGTATTACTTTATTAGCAGGGTCGTCCATAATTCCCTCAATTATATACTGCATTATGACTTCATTTTCGATGTTTCCTCTGCCACCGATTTCTCTCATTCTTAGTACATACTCCTGTACGCTTTCACCTTGTTTCTTCTTTCGATTCATCAGCATTCTGTGAATTTCAGCACTACTTATTTTGTTCTCAAACTCTGCTGTCAGTCTCTTCTTCAGGAGCTTCCAGCTATTAACTCCTTTCTCTGACTGTATATACAGTTTAGCTATTCCTTTTAGAGATCGTTTAGCAAAAATTAGCATTTGCAAATCATTCCATCCCATCAGATTGGAAATTTCTTCAAAATCAGTGATCCATTTTCCTATAGGATAATCGTCTTTTCCGTCGAAATTTCTTATACTATCCTCTACGTCTCTAAAAGTTAAGGCAAATGAATCATTCAATCTACCTCTCGTCATTTTGTTTGATTTTGATCTATTCCTCGTAAATAAATCCGTCGTCCTTTCATCATCCATATCGTCATTATTATCGTCGTCGGTAACGTCTTTACCTTCTTCCTCGTGATAAGCGTCTTTATCACTATTTGCGTCGTTATCTTCATTATAGCGATCGTCTTCGGTAGCGTCTTTACCGTTTTCCTTGTGATAAACGTCTTTATCACCGTCATCATCGCTAGCGTCTTCGTCTTCATCGTCATTCTCGTCTTCAAGATTGAAGTCGTTCAAAAATGAACAAATACGTTCAATCACGTCGTCTTCTGAACCAGTGTAGTTCAGATCTAAAACACTGCAAACTGCTACTAAGTCCGGCATACTTAGTTTGTTTTTCACGTCTTCTATTTTTGTGGAATATTCCTCGGATTCTTTATCCCACGAAAATTTTGTGAAATTCCGCAAGTTCTTCCTTGTTTGTCGCGGCAACCCTTTATCCCCGTACGCGACAATATGCAACGCCTTAACAGCACTTAATGCCGAATTTTTAAGGTTTAAACTAATTTTTGGAAAATCGTTAAGAGTTTGATTAGACTGCATTTTAAAAAGGTATATAATAATAATACATAAAAAAAAACAAAAATATAAAGATAAATTATCTTTTAACTAAAAAGTTAGATTATTTTTTCCCGTGTGCAAATTGTACTTGTGAACTGTAGAATTGTAGTCGCTTTTACTTTAAAATTATCAATATTTACTACAAATACTAACAAAGTTATGATTTATTAAAATAAATGAACAAAAAAACCAATGAAAAACAAAAAGAGGTTAATCGTTAAATGATTTATGATAGTTCTTTCGCAACATTCACTGTTTATCGTCAAAGTTCCAGTTCACAGCTCCTCGAAAAAATAATCTTTGGTCAGATTTCTAATTTCCAGACACAAGACCAAAGTGTCTTGACTATTTCTAAAATATTGGAACAAACACACCTGATTTCTCCTTGGTAATACTGCTTGCTATGATTGCGTCTCGTCGTCGTCGTCGTCGTCACTGCCCAAACAGCCGTCGTATTTGCCTAACAGCGTCGTCTACACTGTACTAGCCTGCTACTCCACCAACACAACCATTCATCAACAGTTCACCAAGTCCGGAAGTCACCAATAGTTTAAAAAAGTCCGAAAATCACCAACAGTTTCCACGTTTCCCGAACAGTCATAAACAGTTTCCAAAAATTACGTCACGTCACCTGAGTCGATTTTTTAATTACACGTCACTTTACGGTATTTCGCGAACTTTACGACAAAATTGTCTTTCTTAGATCCGCGATTGAGCCCCCAAAATGTAGGTTTTCTTTAAAGACGATCGTAATAAAAGTCCGTTTGATGTTTAATAGTTTTAATTAATAAAATAGATGTCTAAATTATTGTTACTATTAAATTATCGAAATATAAAAGTACTTGTGTAATTGCGACCAAAAATCTTACATGTTCTTACTCTTACAAAAGGGAAATGTATTTATAAATAATTTGCGTCTAATCAATATAATACCCGTCTAAGTATTATCCCTTAACCTAAGAACATAGGTCCGTCGCGTTTATGATGTTATCATCGACTGAATATATTCGTCCTCTTACCCTACGCTAAAACAAACCGTCTTAGGCTAATCTCCTTTTTCCTGTGAAACAACCCAATTAAAATTAGTTCAAAGCATATACCGACATCTTCCAATAACCCAATAATACAAAAATTAAAAGTAGTCCGCTACCGTCGCCGTAATCCCCAATTCGTTCCACCCATCTGTGCCCACGTAGGTACATATGTGTGAGACTCTATCCCGTTCTCGTATTAATAATTAAGAAATATTATATACAGGGTATCTTAAAAATTAAGATAAAATATTTACAATCCTACATTATTATTGTATGTCGAAAATGACAATTTAAAATAATAATCGACGGGTCTAAGCATTTTTCAAAAAAACAACTAGTAGTTGAATTATTAAATTTATTCCAAATTACAGACATAACTTTGTTATTTTTTATGATTTTGTAAATGGTAAAGAATGAAAATTTTATATTTTGCAGTAATGTATAAGTATAACTTTACACACCCTATTAAAAATAGCTATCAAAATGACAGTCTTGCTATTTAAGAAAATCAACCATAATGCCTAAATTGAGACATCCTGTATACATTATTATTGTATGTCAAAAAGGACAATTTGAAATACTAATCGACGGGTCTGATCATTTTTCAAAAAAACTATTAGTATTTGAGATATTAAATTTATTCCAAATTACAGACTCACTCTGTATAAAAATATTTAAATCTCTTTTTAAGATCTCAAATTTTAAGTTATATTAAAAATTCCTTCTGGTGTGGCGTAAAAAACGACAAAACGTATCACCCACATTAACACTAAGTGCTGACTAAAGGCCTTTTTTTCATCAAGCGTATTACAGTTAGTCTTTTTAAAGTAAGGATGTCCATTAGAAAATAAGGAAAAGAATGGACCGTTACACACAACACCATCAAACAAATCACGGGCTCATGTCTCCACCCACTATGCGATAAATATAACTAATTGCTTTTTCTTTATGGCTTTTATGTTCTTCAGGCGCGTAGACAAAGCAAGTAAGTTACGACTTTTATGTATTTATATAAATCCACAACAGCTGTAACGATCATATTGGGGATGGTAATAAATTTATTCTTCAATTAGTATATTTTCAGTTTATAAAAAAAATTGGATGTATATTTTTTTAAATTTCACAAAGAGTATTGACAAACTAAAGGAATAAGTCAAATAATCTAATCTGATAAAAACCTAATGCAACACGTTGTGCAGTGTGTCCCGGACATTTATCGATTTATAAACATTAAATGATGTTTAATAAACGTCTTTTTTTGTATGACTTTTATATAACAGCTTCAGGATGTGGTAGATGGTGAGAAAATGTGACAATATTGTAAAGAGAGTACAAAAAACAACAATGTAATTTTCTGATACAAACAGAGTATTGTACTCCTTTAGATAGACGTCACTAAAGCTGCTGCTATTTTCGCGTCTATTTAATTTAACCCAAGCGGACAAAAAATTTCTTTAACCCACATATTATAATATATGTAGTAATCATGCGCCATAAGAAGTAGTCACTTCCGTCGGCACTCCCTAAGTAACATGCATCATTATTTACTGTCTTTTGGTTTTCAAATCTATATCTGTACTGTATATTTATAATAAAAATAAATTAGAGAGGGTCAATAAAAATTAGATGGTTTCAGGAAAAATTAGAGGGGGTAAGGAGAAATTGGACAAAGTCAGAAAAAATTGAGTGCCGTGACTGTAGAGGGCAATTGCTTGTATCCTTCGTCGGATGGCCACCGGAGAATCACTAGTGTATGTAATTTTGCGTTTCTGTATTATTTTTTAAGCGCTTTTGTCTATATAGCGTAGGAAACAGAGGTTGAACCTCGCAAAATGGACACAAGTCCGGTTTTATTTTTTTTCTAGTATATGAAGGGGTGCTTATTATGGGACTTACTTTTTCTTAAAAAATTTTGCCCCCGAACCCCCCTTTTCATCCCTTTAACACTAGAAAGCCGGAGGGGCCAATCTGGCCCCTATTGCGATTTAAAGTTATTGTAGTTTTTTTATTTGAGCCAATAATATTTCCATATTTTATGACTTTTAATATTTTGATACAAAACCTTATTTAAAACAAAAAAAAAATAGTTTACTAAATTTATTTAATGGTTTTTTTAACAAATCTACCATAGAAGTCTAAAGGGGCCAAATTGGCCCCGTGTAAGTTATTATCGTTTTCTGGTAAATTCGACGATCCTTTCTTTCAAATTCCTGTCGAATGAGTAAAATTATATTTATGTATTGTTATGATCTGCTTCTTATTAAATTTTATATTAATTATTATTTATTTGATTAATTATTTAATTGTCGCAAATCATACATAACAATATATAAAAAAAATCTCAGGGTGCCTTTTTATAATATTAAGAAAACGTCTAAATTATCTTACGTTACACTTATCTTCTCTCGTGGGTTCAGTATCTCTTAGTTGATCCTAATCGGGATAAAATAGGGAAAAGAAATAAAGCAAAATATTAAAATAAAAATAAAGAGTTGTCTTTTATTTACCAAAATCAATACTCTAAAATCTATCAAATCTAAAACCTGTGGACACAGATGTCCGAATGAAATTTTTACAACTTAAATTTATTATAGTTAAAAAAAAACAATTTATCGGTTTGTTCCCGATGACTTTGGTAAAACAAACTAAACAAAACAAATTTATGTATTCGCAAGATTAGCTATACTTTTAGAAATATTGGAATTTTAATTCATATGCTTTTTACTCAAAAATTTAGTTTCCGAACATAAAAATATCTTTCACATAAGTTGACTGACCTTTTTCTTCACTCACTCTGATGTCTTCTCGTGACCCAAAACAGCTCTACCTCGTTGACTATGTTAAAGGCTACTCATCAAAGCCCTCTCCGTTCTCCAGCTTCAAAACTATCAGCATACCAGCACCAATTCTCCAACAAGCCGGGCCTCTTTTGACACGTACTCGATTCAAACAAAACTCCAAAAATTCTCTGCTCTCCTTCTCACAATAATACAGAATCAAAGAGGTATTTCGTCTCAATTTGATCTGTCTCTCGTTCCACTTTTCAACACTATTCTCCACTATCAAACAGCCACTGGTATCTGCTAACTATCTATCCACGAAAACGTCGAACCGCTCCTCAGCGATGCCAAAAACGTAATGACTTCTTTTTCAAACTCTCTCAATCATTCAAACCACTTTTCCCCTTCCAACTTGCCAAGAATCATAAACAATCTTTTCCATTCGACAAACAAACAGTCTTTTTCAAAATTATTCCGAACATCCTAATTACTTTCGGGGAAACTCTACAATATTTACTCAGGTTGAAACAAAGATATTAGAATTCCAAACTTTCTTTTAAAACCACTTTTCTCGAAAATGATAATTAAATTCAGCTGTGGATTCTATAGTTTCCGTAGTAAACAAACTTTCTCCATTTTAAACCTAAATACATCGTCCTTTTCACTTTAATTATTCACAAAAGTCTTTAATGGTTCATCGGAAAGCTCATTAAAAAGAGAAATCCACTTACATCCAAACTAAATTCTAATAAATATTTACAGCTCAATATACAGGGTGTATCAAATTTATGTGCCCGCGTTATAAAATAAAAAAATTTAATTTAATTTTCATTTTGCCTTTGATTGATAAATCGAAAACACAATAGTATGTTTATTGTAAATGGTTACCCTTATACTGGTACTGATCATCTACGTAATAAAGATACAACTGTTGGCAAACACAAGTGAACACAAAGATGGTTGGTGCAATTGTTGGTGTAGAGGACTTGGAAGATACTCTTGACTTGGAAGCAATAAATGCATGGATTATTTATAAAGAAATAACTGGAAGTAGACTCAGTTTCCGTAAGTTTATTCTTCGGCTGTGTGAAGAATTATGGGCCACATACCTTGTCTCCCAAAATCTGAAATACGTCTAGCAACACCAGGTATACCAACAACTATCACTGTTACTATCCAAAAACGAAAAAATACCCATTCAAGATTTGAAAAAAATATCAGTTGAAAATATTTTGTAAAGGAAATCATACTTCAAATCATTGCCACGGTTGTAACAAGGCAATGTGTGGCAAATATCAAAAACTGCAAATTGTATGGTGTTCCGAATGTTTTTGATGGGCAGCGAATGTGTTAAACAATAAAAGTAAAAAATAAAATTAGATTCTACCGTCTAGAGTTGATTTAATTTCTTTAAATTGAGTTTTAATTGATTAAAGAACGTGGGGCCAAAATGATCCCTTCCGGCTTTCTAGGTAGGTATGCTAAGCCAGACATTCTAGTGTTAAAGGGGGTAATTTGTGGTTTTTGCGACACGTAGCCTTTCCTGTAGGCTTTGCAAAAAATTTACTTAATAGTAAAATGAAGAGGCCTATATTTCCCACTAGTTATTTCCCGACAGAATATACCTATCACTCTATCACCCACCGTTTAGCGGGGGTGGCGCCCCAAAGTTGACAAATTTTAAAAAAATATGTTTAAAAAAAAACATTTTTCCCTAACAATTATAAACAAGTTACAACAATTTTCAAATGCCATTTTAGATGGGAGTTAAATTGAAATTTGAATTTATCAATACATTTATCGAACACATACATAAAAATAAAAGTAATAAAGTTTTACACAAATTTATATTCTTTTGGTAACAACCGCATTTTTGCAATTGAAAATATAGTAACATTTAATAAACAAATTAAATATCTCATAAATTATTAAATATTTTTTAACCAATGTTTTTTTGCCTAATACTGGTAACACAGAATTATCCTATTAAATAAAATAATTTATAGCTCTTGTTTAAAACGCAAATAATATTTTTTTCCAAATTTGATTTTTAAATTTTATATATAATAATTTAAATAATTAGGGGGTCAAATTTAATTTAGTAAGTCTTAAGTAAAAGAATTATTCTTCAGCTTTGTAAAAAAAATCCTAAAGACCTTCATTAAAACGTAAATTACCTCATCAGTTAAAAAAGTAAATATTGTACAAAAATGACCCCTTTTTAATTATTTAAACAATGATCCCCTCATATGATTTGGATACTCTTTTGAAAATATCTTTTTGTATTCACCTAAACTTTGATATAAAATTTATTCCAACCTGTACGGAATTACATTTTGACTTTTTTATTTTATTAGGCTATAAGCGTATCTTATCAAAATAAATGACTTTTGTCTCTTGGTAATTTTTCTAATTTTTTCTAAAATTTCTAAAGCTTCTTTTTCGAGTTATTTTTTATCTTTTATTGTAAAAAGACCTTTATTAGCGATTTTTGAGATTTTTGTTCTAAAAGAACCACTAAATTAATTGTAATTCTACCGAAAGTTTTATAATCTCTAAACCTTCAAGTATAAGTAAGAATATTTTGACTACGTAAATGGTTGTTTCAATCTCGTTGAAAATATGGACCCAAATTTTCGAGTATGCCTTTCGAGAAATGTACACTAGTGTACAGCTCTATGTACACCGGTTGCAACGGTACAAGCGCGTAGAAATCTTTGCTTAAATTTAAGATAAATTTAAAGATAAAATCCACTTATGCTTGAAAAAATATTGTTCCTTATACTTAAAGGTTTAAAGATTAAAAATCTTTCTATAGAATTTCAACTAATTTAGTAGTTTTTTAGAAAAATGAAACAAGATTTGCTAATTAAGATCGCCTAATTTTTTGCAAAATTGCCAGGAAAGAAAATACATTTATTTCGAAAAGTTTTGTTAGAAGCGATCAGAGAAATTGATTTGTTTTTAGAGGTATTTGTTAATATGAATTTCCGGCTCACTTGGAAAGTCAAACGAAAATATTTAAACTTTGAAAATGTATAAAATATACAGGGTGAGGCAGATACAGGGCCTATTAGAAATATTTCGATAACTAAAGGCAGCAGAATCGTGAAAATTAGAATGAATTGGTTTTGAGGAGTAATCTATTTAATGAAAATATTTTCATCTATTTTCTACTTCCGGTTATACCGGAAGTTGCTTATAACTTCCTTTTTCAAATGGGACACCCTGTATATTTTTACATTTTTGGATTCTCCTCGATATCTCCTTTCTTAAAATATGAGGTTTTGTAATGTTATATTAGGGTGGTTTAAAAGATAATTACGTTTTTTTATTAATTTCGTAACCGTAACCACTTCCACACACTAGAGAATTGTCTGTAGTAGTTTGACATCAAAAACTATATTTATGTTCAAATCATTTTTAATATAGTCTACTTATTGTTAAAATTATTAGTGTAGCTAAATGTTGAATTTTAGTATACAGGGTTAGTCGAAACTCGGAATGAGTATGTTCTGAATTTTATTAAACGGAACACCCTGTATTGTAGTGAAATGATATTGTATAGTACTTTTTTATTTCTTAAGCATTCCCTATAACTAATTGCTTTAATTTGTGAGTTATTGGTGATTCAAGCCAAACATTAATTGCAACAAAAAATTCGTGAAATTTTATTAGGTTGGCCGTGAAAATATTCAATCACAGATAATTTTTCGGAAATAAATATATATAATTCTAGACTGATCCCTAAAATTAGCAATAATGGGCGAGTTATCAAAATACCTACGTAGTTAAGATTGTTTGTGAGATTAATAATTAAGCACAAATTAAAGCAGATAGATATAGGGAATGCTTAAGAAATAATAAGGTACCATAAAATATAATTTCATTACAATACTAAAATACAGGGTGTTCCATTTAAGAAAATTCAGAAAATACTCATTCCGAGTTTCGACTAACCCTGTATACTAAAATTCAACATTTACCTACACTAGTAATTTTTAACAATAGTAGACTATTTTAAAAATCATTTGAACATAAATAGAGTTTTTGATGTCAAACTACTGCAATTATACAGGGTGTAAAATTTGCTACGAAATTAATAAAAAAAACGTAATTATCTTTTAAACCACCCTATATAGCATTACAAAACCTCATATTTTAAGAAAGAAGACATCGAGGATAATCCAAAAATGTAAAAATATACAGGGTGTCCCGTTAAAAAAAAACGAAGTTATAAGAAACTTCCGGTATAACCGGAAGTTGGAAATAGATGAAACTATTTTCATTAAATAGATCACTCTTAAAAACCACTTCATTCAAATTTTGATGATTCTGCCGCATTTAGTTCTCGAGATATTTCTAATAGGCCCTTTATTTGCCTCACCCTATATATCTAAAGATATATAGATTGTGTTTACTTTTAAATTAGATATGGAAGTACACTCAATATATGGCAACACTGCTTCCTTGCTTCCCACATCCTAGTCGCGCTGATTTATTCAGTCATTCATCGATTGTACAGTGGCAATGCAGCTCTTTCTCATAAGCAATGTTGCCGGTTTTAGAGCTTCCTTCACTCGCCTATCTCTAATCGAAAACTAAAAGTTCGGTATTACTGAATACGTGTATTTTTCAGTTTTTCGATATGATGTTCATTTCGCGAACTATCGTGGGGTTCCTATTCAAAAGTTTAAATTTACCCCTCCACCGCTCTCAGTGGGGGGTCTTGTGTGGTATCATTCGATAGATTTTTGTATTTTTTAAGTAAAAATGGGCTTTGCTTGCTTTCTATTCAGAGGAATGCACAATCCCTGGACAGTTATTTCTGCCTTACAGGCTTCCTCAGCAGAGCTGGCGTGCACACCTCTGAAGCGAAAACGAGCCAGCCCATCTATTTAAGGTAAATTTCAAAGATCATTTGAAATCCAAATTGGGACGCAATTCAGTGACATCTGAAACTTAAATGAACAAAAGTCTCAGACACAGAATCCACCATTATAATAAAAATTAAAATGGTAAATAATTATTTAAATCTCAAACTTTTCTTGTTGGAAACTCTTGCTGGTACATCCCTGCGACTTTTACAATTTATAAGACAGTAGACGACGAACATAGAAAACAAAAAGGACTCCACTATACAGGGTGATTGATTAGTGGGGTAAAGCTCAATAGATCCGCTATAGTAATAGATAGCAATAAAAGTTAATAACAAAAATTTTAGCCACCTTTGAGCTTCACATTACAAAATTAGTTAGAATGTTAAAGGCTGTTCTATAACACAGTGGCAGACCAAATTTTTGTTTTTTTAAATGGAACATTCTATATTTTATTTTAAATTCGAAATCCTCTTACCTTCTCCATCCCAAAAATATAAAGGTTTGTTATGTTATACAGGGTATTTACAAAGTTACAACCAATTTTATATGAAAATCGTAAAAAGTTCAACTCCCTGTATAAATAAAAATAAGCAAAACAGCAATGGTTTATTAATGCCATATTTTTAACGTATTGTCAAAATTTTCAATAATGGTCGATGTTGCTATTTTTCTTTATATCAAATACAGGGTGAGTCAAAAGGCAAGAACATTATTTTCTCAGTAATTTTAAATGGAACACCCTGTATTTTATATCACTATTGAAAAGTACCATTACCGTACTTTAATGTTTAGATGACATTCCCTATGCCTAAATTTATTAGTTTTCGAGATATTTTCATTTTTCAATGAACCAGTAGCGTGGCCACCCAAATCACCAGAATTTAAAAAACTGGACTGATTTTTTTGGGGTTACGTTAATAACGAAGTTTATAAAATACCTTCAACAACAAGGGATGAGATGAAAAATAGAACACAATGTGTATTTCGATGTGTTAATTTACAAATGCTTCGTAGAGTAAGTAGCTCATTCAATGATCGTTTTTGGGCGTGCATAAATGTGTTAGGAGATAATTTTGAACACCTTATGTAATTAAATATTAAAAATATTTTATTAAAAGTAGCTTCCAATTTTTTCAAACATGTTTTTTTTGCAAAATGTATTACTGATAAATTATTCTTGTTTTTTATTTGTTATATTGTTACATTTACATACAAAAGTAGTGTTTAATTGTCTTCACAAAATGTTGTATCTTGTGTTTGTGTTTTTTTTTTGTATTATTTATTACTAATTTTCTTTGTTTATTTGTTGCATTTACCTAAATAGATAGTTTTTAATTGTTTCAAAAATGTTGCATGTTGTGGTTGTGTTTTTGTTTGTAAAATGTATTACTAATAAATTCTTTTTATTTCTTTATTTGCTACAGTGTTACATTGATTACCGGATTGATAATCGGTAATCGTCAATTGTCAATTCAGTCATGGCTTACTTAAAATTTAGATAAATTTAAACACCTAAAATAATTTGCTCTGAAAAATGAAAATATCTCGAAAACTAATAAATTTGGGCATAGAAAATGCCATATAAAAATTAAAGTACAGTAACGTTACATTTTAATAATGATATAAAATACAGGGTGTTCTATTTAACATTACTGAGAAAATAATGTACTTGCGTTTTGACTCACCCTGTATTTGATATAAAGAAAATTAGCAATGTCAATAATTCTTGAAGACAATAAATAAAAAATATGGCATTGATAAACCATTGCTGTTGTGCTTATTTTTATTTATACAGGGAGTTGAACTTGTTACGATTTTCATACAAAATTGGTTATAACTTTGTAAATATCCTATATAACATTACAAACCTTTATACTTTTGTGATGGAAAAGTTAACAGGATTTCGAATATAAAATAAAATATAGGGTGTTCCATTTAAAAAAAAAACATAAGTTTGGTCTGCCTCTGTGTTATCGAATACCCTGTAACATTCTAACTAATTTTGCAATGTGAAGCTCCAAGGTGGCTAAAATATTTGTTATTAACTTTTATTATTATCTATTACTATAGCGGAGCTATTGAGCTTTACCCCACTAATCAATCACCCTGTATGCAGTCACATTCCGTTTTCATTCGTCTAGGAAAAGGACAGAATCATTTCATTCTTTCTTGGAAAATGCATTCTTTCAAAAGTTATATGCAAAGGAAAAATACATGACGTTGGAACCACAAATATCAGAAATTACCGTAAGCGAGTAAGTTCCTATAAGTAAGCATGAAATACAAAAAACACTAAGTCACTTTTATCTATTTTCAACACGTACAATGGTTGTCAAATAAATCTAAATATTTGGTGCTTTTTTGACCACTACTACAAAATATTACCATTATTTATTAATTCTCTACTTGCTATTTTAGTACATGACAATTCATATTCTAATATTAACACGTATAAAACATGCAATAATTTGCTTTTATATGCAAAGCCCTGAATTTTATATACAAAATCTTATAAATAATAGAAAGCATGAAACAGTTGCAAATCAAATCCAGGAAAACAAGTAGACTCACGATCCTTTTCCCATTTATAAAATATAAAGGAATCGATACAATAAATAGATATACAAACCACATAAGAGTCAGCGTTGTAGTGTTGCAGACGAGAAAATTCAAAGCAGCAAGTAGAATATTGCGATCTAGTATTGAAGTGCTTTCCTTCACGTCTTACAAATATCTCACCGCAAACCCATTCAGACAAAGTACAACCTCATTTTCAACAACACAATAACTATTCTACAAGAGAAAGAGGAGCCATTTTAAAATACGTCTTCTCCACAACAAAATCGAGAAGGGATAGGATAAGAATGTATGACCAACGTGTTGAAAATGGCGGCGAAAATAGATAGAGAAACAAGTTTTTCTTATCTCTACCTGTCGTAAAATGCTTTTATACGTGGAAGTAGAGGATGGAAATTCAATGGTTGGAAGCGATTTTAAATAAGTCAAGTGCACCCGGTCGGATAAGTTTGGAGCTTAACCCATTGTGAAGTTGACAGTCTATTGTTGCTGTTTTCGGTACATTAAAATTTAGAATAGCGATTTTTTCTTCTGCCAAAACTACTTATATCTCCAAACCTAGTATATCATTTCTCTAGCGATTAATGGAGAGATATGAAATTGATTTTTTACATAGAGCAGTATAATATGACTTACTAGAAAGTATGATATCGAAACAGAAAATAATAAAATAAAGTCAGTGTCGGACTCAACATATTTTTGGTTCTTCATTGTTAAGAAAGTTTAGTATAATATTCTTGGCCAGGTTATGAAAGTTTTTGTAAAACTGAGAGTATTATGTTTGTACGGGATTGAGCCACAATTATTTCTGTAACGAAAATTACATTTTTTAATTTACTAATGTATGACGTTTCGATGTGTAATGTATGTTTGTGGAGCAAACCGGCGTTAGTTTTTCATGTAGAATTGGCCTTGAAATTTTTTTCATACATATTTACTAACACCCTGTATTTAAATCTTCCATTTTCAATAATTCTTTCATTCTCCATTTCTTCAAAATTATATATAAAAAAATATACAAGGAGAATGACTTTTCAAGTAGTTGATAAATTACGCAATACGCAACACTCTTCCATGTTTAAATGCACGCACACTGTAATCTGTAATAGGTACTAAACCAACGTTACCAATCCAAAAAATGGTTACAATCCTGATATACACAGCGTGCCCACGCGCCGTCTCTAGAGCCCTCGCTCCTTCAAAATTTTCAGAAACGAGCTAGTCAGGAAGTAGGGGAATTGTGGATTCAACCCTTGGGAGGAGAAATAACTGCACTATCTAATATATATTATATAGCCCACTTATTATTATAATATTTTAAGTCATTTAACAGTCTACAAATGTATAGCCTAAAGTGAATTATAATAAAAGTAGTATTTTCAAGTAGTTGATCAATTACGCAATACGCAACACTATTCCATGTTTAAATGCACGCACACTGTAATCTGTAAGAGGTGCTAAACCAACGTTACCAATCCAAAAAATGGTTACAATACTGATATACACAGCGTGCCCACGCGCCGTCTCTAGAGTCCTCGCTCCTTCAAAATTTTCAGAAACGAGCTAGTCTTTAGCGATAGTGAGGTTCCTCCTGAGTTACCACTGCCAAATGTGGTAACAACGTATAATAACGTGCAACGGATTCACATACAATATTTTCGTGTGTCTAGTTGGCTATTTACTGAATTAGGTACTATTAACATACTATTAAGTACTATTAGGTACTATGCGGGATATCCCGAATAAAGTACGTGCCTCTTAGTGACGGGATACGGGCAACAACACATTGGCTTATAGGGCAGTCCTTACAGTAGGGATCCTGGCCTATACACAGAAAAATGCAGGCGGATGTGGGGTAATACTGCACTTTGGTTGCATTGATGGTGTATTGATTAAATGTGCAGGGCAGGGTATGGTGCTGATAGAAAAGGCATTCGGGCATCAAATATCCAAAAAACCTTTTCGGGCCATAATAATGAAAAGACCTTCTCCAACGCAATAAAAACTTATAATGAAATGATGTCATCTTCTGAGGTAAAATATTCCGGAAGTAAAATGAGCCTGCGTTCGGATCTCCGGGTGAGGACTATCTCAGAGGGAACACCAATACAGGTTAGAAAAATAAGGATAGGGTCTTGGAATCTTGGTAGTCTTTCAGCCTTACAGGTAAGGGTCTGGAGTTAGTGGATGCGCTCAAACGAAGAAGAGTTCAAATTGCTTGTGTTCAAGAAACTAGGTGGAAAAGACAAAGGGCGAAAGAACCAGGTGAAGGATACAAATTGTGGTATCTAGGGAGTAGTAACACTAGAAATGGAGTTGGTATAATTGCTGATAGTTAAATGAAAGATAACGCAGTAAAAGTTGTAAGAACGAGTGATAGAATGATGCCAGTGAAATTTTTAATTGATAAAGGAGTATTGAATGTTGTGTGTGTATGCTCCTCAAACAGGTCTGGGTGAGAATGAAAGAAAAGCTTTCTATGGCCAATTAGGAGACCTACTGAGTGATATTCCAGCAGATGAGAAAGTTATAATAGGAAATGATTTCAATGCACATGTAGGCCAAGCCAAGACAGGATATGAAACAATACATGGAGGATTAGGCTTTGGAACTAGAAATGAAGCTGGAGATTACATGCTTGAATTAGCAACAGCATTGGATATGGCGATTGTTAATACATTTTTTAAAAAGAGAGGAACTTAATTTATTACCTACAAAAGAGGAACACATAAATCCCAAATAGACTACTTTACGATAAGGAAAGAAGACAAATGTGAATTCAAGGACTGCAAGGTAATAGTTAGTGAGACAGCAAGCCAACAGACATAAGCTGCTTGTTTTGGACATCAAAGTAAAATGCGAAACTAAACAAAAATATTGGAGCCACAAAAAATTAAGTGGTGGATGATAGAAGACGAGAAAGAAGGTCTATTCAGGGAAAAAATAGTAGAAAAATAATGTTGGAACATGAAAGGAAATCCTAACACAATTTGGAGAAAAATGGCCAATATTGTTAGAGAGACGGCTATTGAAATACTTGGGAAAACGTCAGGAAAGAGGTTTGAGGATAAAGAGACTTGGTGGTGGTCAAATGAAGTACAAGGAAAAATAAAATGGAAGGGAAAATTATATAAAGCTAAACGCAAAAAACGCGATATCATTATTTTATTTTTAGGGTCCAATTGCAATTTTGACAATATTCCCCCACCTAAAATTTAAAGTAAATTTCATTTTCGTTTTCATCACGGTCAAAAATTTAATCTAAGACCAAAATTAGCCATTCACCACCCATGGTCAGTATCTCGAAAAAATAAGCGTTATATTGGGGATTTCTAATGTCGACATTAAAAGTTGCACAATTTTTTTTTTCTATAAAACATTTTAACCTGTTAAAAAACTTTTTGTACTCCCTAATTTAACATAAACGTGATTTAGAAGCTAAATTTTAAACTTCGTCACACAACTTTTGCGATTAAACTTTGCAATGCACAAATCCGCACCTTTTCTTTGAAAAATTCGTAACCTTTATCAGATTAAGAATAAAAGCTTGAAACAGGTACCGTTGTCCGTTCAGAAATGTTGGAGCTATGTAATGTAAAAATTTCATAAAAAAATATTAAAACGGAACAGAGTTGTAGCGAGGTAAACGCAAAAAAAACGTGATTTGTTACCCCACATGAAATTCAAAATAAACCTCATTTTCGTTTTTAGCACCATCAAAAACATACAATATGACTAAAATTGGCCATTCACCTCTCCGTGGTCAGTATCTCGAGAAATAGGCGTTTTTTTGGGGTGTTCCGCTCGTCTAAACCGGGCTCGACTCGTAGCCCGGTTGTGGTCCGTGACGTCAGACCAATAGAAGGACGTTCAAGCGCCTCCTAAGAAATTTGAATTTTATAGCATTTTCAAAGCCTCGTAATAAGCGTATGGGTTAAAAATATTAATTTGTTTTTTCTTATATGCAAGCGTTTTAAGATCACGTTACCTTACGTTTTTTAATATTATTTTAATATTTAAAAGGTTGTGCAAGTTCCCTATTGTTTCTGGTGCCGGTCGTCGGTGAATTTGTAAGATATGGAAATGAGAGGAAATGACGGATTAACTGATGGTCGTGATAAACACACTTTTGAATTTATTGTTTTGAATGTGAAATTTATTCCTTTGTTTGTTTTATTCAGGTAAAACTAGCAACTCTCTTAAAACTTATTATGTGTGAAAACTACTGGTCATTCAGTATATTTTTGTTGCAAAGAAGAGAAGAGACAATTTATGTTGTTGACCACTTTTCTCGGACTATCGGGCGACATCATTTTTGTATGAAGGTCATTGTACGACATCATTTGTATATATTTTTCTGATACAAAGTATTAGAAAGGTTTGTTGTTCTTTCTTGATTATTGTATAGACAGAGTTTTAAATTACAGGAATAATTAACCTTTCGTTGAGTATTAAATTAATTACCTAACAGTTGTTACATCAGTAGGAATGAAAAATTTCTAAATGAATAATAATTAATAAATCTAATTACCTAACTTAATAAAAATCGATAGGTATATGGTGTCTAGTGTTAAGAAGTATTAATTAAGTTAATTAATAAGTTAGTTAATTATTTTTTAACAATATGCTAAGTACTGGTGGTTTTTAGTTAATAGTGTGTAACTTATATTTATGCTTTAACTTATGATTTTTTCTAATACAAAATCAAAAATTACCATGGATGAGGAATATTGTGGTCTTTAGCCCCTTGTCCAAGGACATTACTACATAGTGTATAATAGGTATAGGACTGGTCCTATCATACTGCATTTATAACTGCATTTATAACACCTGCATTTATTGCTTTTAGTTCCGATTAGGCTTCTTTTGTTTAACCCTAAAACTCTATCTGTTATATAAAATTCCAATAATTTGGTGTACTGTCTTCTAAGTTATATTTTAGTCCTTCGTGCCATTCTTTATCCTATCTTTTATATATTATATTTAAGTTTTTTTCTTCCAGCTACCTCTCTGCTATACTTATCTGTTATTCTATGGATTTGGTCGATAATTGGATGAGTTCCTCGAAACCCAAACTAGTGTTATGCAATTAAAGCCTTAGCGTCTATGATATGAGAGGTTTCAGCCTTCTCAGCAATATCTTTTCGTACAGATTCGAAATTACAGGTAGTAATGAATTCGACATTGTTGTCATACAACCAAAACATACTGTATTTGGTTGTTTGCATGTCAAAGGATCATCATGTCCTCAGCCACTTTCCATATCTTGGAAATATATCTTAATCTGAACGAAGCATTTATAAAATTATTTGTTTAAGTATTTTCAAGATTTCCCCAGAAATTATATCAAACCCAGATGCATTTTTGGGTTAATGTTTGCTTTAATAAGTTTGTCGGATACTTCTTTTGGAGTGACTAGTTTAATTGTGACGTTTTCGTGTATGTGAAGGTCGTATTTTTTTAAACAAAATAATATAGTTTGCTATTCTTTTTTATATTTGTTCAAAAAATAAAAATATATATACTTTCTATTTTGTTTACACTAATTTATTTTACTATGGTTATAAATGTATATTTAACTCCTTAGATCCGATTTTAAATAAATATTTAAAGAAGAATTTAATATTTTTTCAATACTAGACCTCTTTTTACTTCATTCGTTTCAGATCTCACCATCATCCTCTTACGTACATCATCAGGTTCTTAGAAGTCATCAGTTCTTAGGAATGATCAGTTTTTAGGAATTATCAAAGGGGGCCTATGTTATACTCTGAGCCAAAAAGAAAATAAGCTGTCTCCCTATTCAGAATTATACAAATCATTCCCTTACGGACGCTGTAGGAACATCTATTTAAAACAGTTTGAAGGTAAGCGAGGACTCGGTAGAAGAATAATATCATGGCTGCGGAATTTGAGAACATGGTTTAAGAAAAGTCAATGGAACTGTTTCAAGCCGCAGCGAGCAAGGTTATGATTGCCAATATGAGTTTCAAGATCCGAAACGGATTGGAACCAGAAGAGGAAGAAGTTTTAGGTCCGAATATCTTCTACTGGAACGAAGTTCTTGTAAGAAACTTAAATTCGGACATTTTGAAACTTGTAAAGCAAAAACCTCGAATTAGAAAATGACTAGGGGGAATCTAAAATTGCATTCCATTACCTGTCTATTTATCTAGGTAAAAATTCCAACGAATTTTGGTTCCCTGTACTCAGATTGGAGTAAAACTAATGGAAAATAAATATAAAAGACGACTTATATTTTAATTCTTTCAAAGGTGACCACCATCCTCTTACGTACGATTTATCCTCTAATCCAGTGATTCCCAACCGGGGGCGATTTGGGATTTTCAGGGGGGTGATAGAGCGAAGGAGGCGATAGAGAAAAAGGGGCGATAATCCGGGAAATTAGAAATGGGTAATTGAGAACAAAAATACTATCCGTAGGATAATAAAAAATAGTAAATATGTATACCAATGCAGGTAATAATAACACAAACATCTCGTCTAGTAAAACAGAGGGCTATAAATCACGATACAATTTAATTCTATGGGTAAGTAATACATCATAATAAATTCTGCATTTTCGTTTAATCAAGCTTTCGTATTGTGCGAACATCCGCACAAAAGAGAAATTAATAGATAGAAGTGGGATAAGAATGATGAGGTAGGTACCGACCCTGCCGATCTGACTCGAACAAAAAGCGAACGGCCGAAGTTGTGGTCCTCTTGTCCTAGATGCAGTAAATAAAATTAAAGCAAAACAAAAGAATGATCGAATATTTCGTACACTCTGTGAAGAAAATGATGAGATATTTAATATTTTGCTACCACACACGGAAGTCTGCTGGCTATCTAGAGGTAATTACTTATGGCGGTTCTTCAGTCTCATCGATCTTCACGGTCTTCTTTTCTACTGTTATTGAATTTCTTAATATTAATTACCACACTGAGTACAGCAGTAGAAGAGAAGCAAAATGAGATCGCTTACTTATCAGATGTTTGTGAAAAATTAAATGAAACGAACCTGAAACTACAAGAAAAGAACATAAATATAGCCAAAGCGAAGGGAGTAGTCGAAGCGTTCATTGACAAACTATATATTTTTGAAGAAAATATACAGAGAAGGGATCTGACCAAACTCCCTAACTTGAAATCTTCTTGTGGTGATTCTGAGTATCTTCAAACATATTGCCTCCACCTTTAAACATTGAAAGAAGATCTGCAGTCCCGATTCCAAGATTTGACTAGTCCGAAACTTCTAACTTTGTTTATCGATCCTTTCAGCGTGGAAGTTTTAACGCCATGTCCTTCTGAAAGTCTATTTCGGGAGTGTGGGTATGAAAGATTTTGGCTGTGGATAAAAGAAGTGTATCAAATCTTGTGTAATGCAATCAAATTACTATTATGAGTATTTTCCACAACATATTCAGTGAAAAAAGGTTTTGGTTCTTCTTCTTGATGTGCCTGTCGGTGACGAATGTTAGCGTTGGCGATCATCATGGCAATCTTCACCTTACCTCCAGCAATGCGGAAATGCTGCACAGATGTTGTATTGAACCAGGTTATGAGGTTCTTTAACCAGGATGTTCTTCTTCTTCCTGGACCTCGCTTTCCAAATATTTTTCTTGCAGGATGGCTTGTAGGAGGGCATATCCGGATTCATTTCGCATAATGTGTCCAAGGTATTCCAACTTTCGAGATTTGATGGTGGTCAGTACATCTCAATTCTTCCCCATTCTCCTAAGGACCTTCTCATTTGTGACCCGATCAGTCCATGGGATTTTAAGAATTATCCGGTATAGTCACATCTCAAATGCTTCCAACTTTCGGCACATGTCCTCGTTCAAGGTCCATGATTAAACACCATTAAAAAGGACAGAGAAGACAGACGTAACATCTCAAAATTCTTACTTTTATACCAAGAGAAAGGTTGTGGCTCTTGAAAAACGCACCCATACGGTTGAAGATTAATCTATCTTTTCCGATGCGCGCTCTTATCTCTTGGTTGTTGGTCCATTCTTTATTTATTATGGTGCCGAGGTAGTTATAGCGCCTCACTCTTTCTATAGGGGTTTGGTTGATATAGAGTTGACCTTCTGTTATCTTTTTCTTGCTGACGATCATAAGCTTTGTTTTATTTACGTTTATATTGAGTCCATATTGTTGACTATAACATGTGATTTTTTTCATGAAGACTTTTAGGTCTTTTAGGTTGTCCGCAAATACTACGGTGTCATCTGCATACCTGATGTTATTTAACTGGTACCCGTTTAGTAGAATACCTTTTTCAGTTTCGTACCAAGCTTCGATAAATATTCTTTCAGAGTAAAGATTGAAAATTAGAGGGGACAAAATGCAGCCCTGCCTCACTCCACGCATGATTTTCACATATTCGGTGTGTTCACCGTCAACTCTAAGGTTTGCAGTCTGATTCCTGTAAAGGTTTCTAATTATTCTCAGATCTTGGTTGTTAAATCCTGCTTTTTTTAGTATTTGCATCATCTTGGCGTGTTGTACTCGATCAAACGCCTTCTCGTAATTAACCAGACATATGTATACGTCGCAATTGACATCTCTGCATCTCTGGAATAAGACTTGTATTGAAAACAAAGCCTCTCTCGTACCAACAGCATTTATGAACCCGAACTGGTTGGGCGAAATTTGACTTTCATATAGCTTGTAAATCCTCGTATGGATTACCTTTGAGAACAATTTTAGGAGATGACTCATCAGGCTTATCATACGGTATTCTTCGCATTTTTTGGCTCCTGTTTTTTTTTGGAAGTTGCAATAAACTCAGACTTCAGCCATTATGTTGGTATTTCTCCAGAGTTGTATAAATTGTTGAATATAATTGTGATTATTTCTATCGATTCGTTGTATATCAGTTTAAGTAGTTATGCTTGTATATTATCGGGACCTGCTGTTTTGCCATCCTTTAGCTGTGTTATGACAGAATAAACTTCCTTCTGCAATATTCTTGGTCCATCATTTACCTCTTCTTCTAACTCAAGGGTGTTATTTCTTTGGTCTTCAAATAGTTTTTTTTAGATATTATTTCCACGTTTTAATTTTACTCTGTTTTTCTAAGATGATGTTTCCGTCAGAATCAGTTAGATTTCCTCTCTGTCTTAGTCTTAGTCCACCGGTAAGTTCTTTAACTTTCCTATGTACATTGTGACTATCGTACTTTGACTGTAGAGTCTCAATTTATTGGCATCTCTCCATTGCTTCTTTTACTTTTGCTTCTCTAATTTTCCGTCTTATTGATATATTGATTGTTTTATATGTGTCGGGGACATTTTTGGCATTTCTTCTTTCGTCCATTAACTATGCATATTTATTGCAAAACAAACACAGAAATAGGCTTGACATAAGAGAAAGAGGGGATTTGACGTTGCTGTTAATCAACACTGAGCCAGATATAAATAAATTATGTGAGGGACACCAGGCCCAAGGGAGAAATTAACAATTAATTACTAACCATTTATCATTTTTTTACGAAGTGTAAAAATAAATAAATATTTTACTGCCTAATTATTTGTTTCAATTTAATTTGGGGGGGGGGGGTACAGTACCCATATAGCACACAACGTCCGATGGACGTCCATATAACGTACATTTAAAGTCCAAACCTCCATGGACCAAAACTGGACGTACTATGTACGTCCATTACGCGACGTCCATTGGACGTTTGATTTCAACGTACATTGGACATCCATTTGTGGTCCATGGAGATTTTACACAAAATGCGACTATTATTATGAGTAATTATATATAGCTTCTTGTTTTAAGCAAAGCAATATTATTAGTAGAATACAAGAAGCTTCTAATAAATGTAGTCACATATTTTTTCATCATCGAATTAGAACACTGAACCACTAAAATTATTTTAATTAAACCTATATAATATTAGATGATCATAAAACGATGGTAAACTTTTTCAGAATAACGGAGCTACATCGCGCATTGGTAAATATAGAACTTACAATAATTAGACACTACCAATTAAAATCTTAAATGTGCATTTTGTAACTGTTAAATTTCCCGCCAAACTAAATGAGAATCTTCTTGACAACGTTGTCGCTCTTCACGCTATCGGTCGTAAAAAGTAGTACTAGGCAGGTACTTTTAGGGGATTATCGCTGTTAATTATTGTGGAATACTGAAGGAGGATTTATTTATGATAATTCACAGAATGGGAAACCCGCTTGCAATATACAACCGTACTGACTCTAAGTTCTAAGAAATTGTTTGGAAGGAACAGAAATAAACCTCTTTTAATGTGCATGCATCATATAGGGCGCCATTATCTGAATTTTGTCTTTATTAAGTTATTGCATACAATATAATACATCCTGTGATATCTTTGTGTTTGCTGTTTATCGTGCAAGTGCAGTCGTGCATTAATGAAGTTCCTATAATAAAGTATACATAATAAAGTTATAATAAAGAGAAATAAAAAAGGTATTTTGTGTAATATTTTAAAGTATAAGTTTAGTATTATAGGAACTATTTCCTATACCTAAAGGCTGTTTCCTATGTATGTATTCAAAAAATTATGGACACTAGATTGCTTTCTGAAAAGTGCCTTACAAAAATGTCCATAAGACGTACATTGAATGTACATCAGATGTACATTGAATGTACATAAAATGTACACTGAAACTGAAAGCTTCAACAACGTAGACCGTACGTTTGTAGCGGACGTTCTATGGACGTCCAATTTTGTGAACTCTAGACATTCGTTGGACGTCCATCGGATGTCCATTTTACCTTAGCGGGACGTCCATTGGACGTTCCAATGTACACAGATGTACGTCCATTGGATGTCCATAAAACGTACTTGTGCTATCTGGGTATTCACAACTGGTGAAATCTGTCTAAGGATACCCAAATTCGTGCTTTGTAAAACTTGCAAAGAAAACTACCGATAAATTAGAAGAAGACTAGGGGAATCGGAATCTTTCCTATATTTATTCACAAATCTATTTTTTTATTTTTTTTTTAAGTTATACTTCTTTAGGCGCGATTGAGATTGAGGGTAAATTTATATTAATCTGCGCGCATGCGCACACCGACAGTTTGGTATTAGTCTTTATATGGGCTCTGATTGGGTGTTGAAATGATCTGTCAATAATTGTTCAATATGGAGGTTATCGGTAAACAAAAATGTTGTATAATATATTAGTTTTTATTGTTGTGAGGACAGAAATAAAATCAAATTTATAATTATAGTGACTTTTTAAATAGTATTGAAAAGCCACAGGTACGTAATTCTAAATGTTTCTGTTGTATTCCAATAAAAAATTATCTTCATACCTATTTGGAAAATGTAAAAAAAAATAATGTACTTACCTAGTCCTTGCTATGCTATACCCCTAGTAGGCAATGCTTTAA
This sequence comes from Diabrotica virgifera virgifera, assembly GCF_917563875.1. Classification (NCBI taxonomy): domain Eukaryota; kingdom Metazoa; phylum Arthropoda; class Insecta; order Coleoptera; family Chrysomelidae; genus Diabrotica; species Diabrotica virgifera. The sequence goes on along the minus strand of NC_065443.1, from coordinate 239,981,761 downwards.
TTTACATAATCTGATTAGGAACAAACTTTCTACAAATGCATCTAATGTATCGTGTTCTTACTCTATATATTGTTGTATTTTAATTCGCTAAAAATCAAACTATATAATAAAAATTCATATTAACAAAATGTAAAAAAGTTGTTCAGTTTGTGTATATTCCCACATGACGTATACGCGAAGGTGGTGCAGTTTGAAATCGCTTCGACTTTCGTACGGCGGGATACACGGGAAGTAGTTTCAAGCCCAATACAAGTTAATTCATTTTTTTATTTTTTTTATAGATTTTATGATTGTAAGTATATTATTATATAATTTTTTTCAGAAAATACTTATTTAATTAAAATTTTTGGCAACCATTATTGTTCAGAAACCATTTGTGTCATTTTTCAATGTGTTTGTGTGTGTTTTATACTTTTATTTTTTTAATTTTTGGTATTGTTTTAATAAAAATTTTTGGAAAGTAGTAGAGAAACTGTTTAAAGTATACTGATTTCGCTGAAATCATATAATAGAAGTATAACTTCTTACGTGCGTACAAAGTACACACATTCTTTTTTTATAAATTTTTAACTCTTTCTAGATTTGTAATAATTTAACTCACGTTTAACTAAAAAATCCGAATTTGATTTAACATATTTCCAATACTTCTCTTTTTTAATGAAATGTTATTACTTCTTACATGAATTTAATAATTCTATTTTCGTACAGGTAATGTACCTCCAACATTATAATATTATATGTTCATCCGCTCCGCTTACCTGTTAAAATATCAAACTCGGCGTTTCCGCATACAAGCAAACTCCCCGGTTTTTTTTATTTAAAGCAAGCAATAACAAAGCTTTTATCTACCGGGTATGCAAATGGTAGACACTTAAATGCCACATGTGACATCGGAACTCCATTCTGTATAATCATGTAATAACATTTCAGAGGAACCGAACAGTTCGCTCAATAGTATGGGATTCGAAAATCAATGCTCTTGTTTGATTTTAGCGCTTCATGTTTGGGAAATTCCGTTCGACTTTTCATTACATTCCGATGATAGGGTCGTTTGTTGTATTGGAAATAAACGACTGGTTTTAACTTTCTATTAGTCATACTACAAGGAGATAATAACACTCTTTTAAATACACCTACTGCAGAGATTTTACTTGATTTGATTAACTAGTAGTTGTAACTTTTTATACAGGGTGTCCAGAAACTCTACCGACAAACGAAGACAGGAGATTTCTCAGATAATTTTAAGATAATTTAACCCAATTCATCTTGTCCGAAAATGCTTCCTAAGGGAGCTAGAGCTCTTTGAAAATGGCGTCTTGTAATTAGCTTTAATTAAATAACTCCAGAACGCTTCTATTGAGAAAATTAAAAATTGGTACAAATATTTACCCTCCAGAGATAACCCGATTCCATGCATTGCAAATTTCTAGTACCGGTCATAGGCGTCCGTTTTGGGTAGGGCAACAGTTATTTTATCGCATAACTTGTTTGTCTTTAACTTTTAAGCATTTTTTACTCTGGATTATTAAATTGTGAGGTATTTTACAACTTACACGTACTCCTGTTTTAGGTCGATGGAATACACCGTTTTCTAGAAAAATCGATTTGAAAATTTTTCTTCTTTTGAATTTCCAAAAAAAAAACTATTTAGAAATCCGGAAACTGGTATTTTATTTTATTTCAGAGAAGTATCGATTTCTTTAATTGCGAATTTCTAGTACGGGTCATATGCGTCCGTTTTGCGTAGGTCAATGGTTATGTCGCATAACATTTCTTTTAAGCATTTTTGTCTCTAGATTATTAAGTTATGAGGCGTTCTAGTACTAAAAGTTACTCTTGCTTTAAGTTGGTAAAATACATCATTTTTTTTTGAAAAAATTTTTTAATTTTGTTTCAAATTCAAAAAACGAAAAATTTACAAATCGATTTTTCTAGAAAACCGTGTGTCCTACCGACTTAAAGCAACAATACCTTTTAGTACTAGAATACCTCACAATTTAATAATTCAGTGTCAAAAATGCTTAAAAATTAGAGCCAAAACAGTTATGTGATAAAATAACCGTTTACCTACCCAAAACGGACGCCTATGATCGATACTAGAAATTCACAATAGATGGAATCGATTTATCTCTGAAAGATAAATATACGCATCGATTTTAGTTTTTCTAAATTGAAGCGTTCTGGGCTATTTAAGAAAACTAATTACAAGACGCCATTTTCAAAAACCTCTAGCTCCCTTACGGAGCATTTTCAGATTATGTGAATTAAGCTAAATTGTCTTAAAATTATCAATATTAATTGCACAAGAGCTATGAAATTATTGAATTTTTCCCGAGTGACACTTTGACAGTTTTAAGTTCACGAGCCGAAGGCGAGTGAAATTATGTCAAAGTGTCACGAGAGCAAAAATTCTATATTAATTTCAGAGGTCGAGTGCAATTTTTTGCGATTATTTCATGAATAAAACTGTTCAAATCCAAAATTTTATTGTAATTTATTTATGTAAGTACCATTAAACACACAGTTTTTATAAATATTTGACGATTGAAAGTCATCACTTTTATAATTTTTAAAACATTAATTGTCATTAATGTCACTGAATGTATTTTTTCGTAGCAACGAAGGGCATCTGACGTAATATACTTAGCGACGGGAGATTATCAAAAATTATCGATTTAGTTCAGATTTCTGTAGCTTTCTATTGGTCAGAATCTCCTATGAATGAAATAATCAGTAGTAATTGCAAAAGAGCTCTAAAATTCTATATTAATTTTAGAGTTCGAGTGCAATTTGTTGCGATTATTTCATGAATAAAACTGTTCAAAACCAAAATTTCATTGTAATTTATTTATGTAAGTACAAATTATTATCAATTAAACTTGAAAGTCATCACTTTTATAATTTTTAAAACATTAATTGTCATTAATGTCACTGAATGTATTTTTTCGTAGCAACGAAGGGCATCTGATGTAATATACTTAACGACGGGCAATTATCAAAAATTATCAATTTAATTCAGATTTCTGTAGCTTTCTATTGGTCAGAATCTTCTATGAATGAGATAATCTGAAGAATCTCCTGTCTTCGTTTGTCGGTAGAATTTCTCGACATCTGGTAAAATTTGAAACCTCATTGACTATCCGACAATGTAATAATATTTTGCTGATATTCAAGAAAAATGTTTAATACATAACAACCCAAAGCCAATTGCTTATAGTACTGCATCCATCTGTTCTGTACCAGTTTATAGATACCTAATGAGATAATGCCGTATAATATAATATGGCTTATAATAAACTAGTTTTGATGGGAAATAAGCAACAATTTTACTAAAAAAAATTATTTTATTAACGTTTCGACGCCCAAATCGGGTGTCGTTGTCAAAATACAAAAACAAAATATTTTATTGAATGAAACAAAATGTTGTTGCTTAGTAAAAAAATTCTTCTAATAATTTATTTAATCTGACTCATTTATATCGGCAATTCAGACATATATTATACATTTTAAAGTAGAAATTATTAAATATTTATTATTAAATTATTAGATATTAAATATTTACCCATACTAAAAGAGGAAGTCAATAGAAAAAAATACCAGGATTATTATTAAGTCAACAACATATCGAGTTAGTACATATTTTAATTTTAGTATTGTTCATATATCTATATATTATTAATATTATTTATAATTTAAAATAACATATGTACATATTAAGGCCCGGATTTGGTATTAGTTTTGAGAGTAAACTAAAGTAAGACCTAATACTTACGATGTCTGGATAGTATCACGAGGTTTTATCCTGGTTTTCCCTCGTGATTTACTATGGAATCTCTAGCGCGAGCATTTTACTGTCACCATTGTATGTGGTTATCTTTTTAAAGACAAATCACATGTAATGATTTATTTGTGACGGATATTCTTGAGTTGGGGTTGATTTCATGTAATCGAATGAACTATCTTTCAATAAAGTCGTCCCAGGAACGCAACTCATGAATATTGGGAATATCATTTTAAAGTCTTCTACTTTAAAATGTATAATATGTGTCTGAATTGCCGATATAAATGAATCAGATTAAATAAATTATTAGAATAATTGTTTTCCTAAGCAACAACATTTTGTTTAATTCATTAATATTTTTTGTATTTTGACAAGGACACCCGATTTGGGCGTCGAAACGTTAATAAAATAATTTTTTTAGTAAAATTGTGGCTTAATTCCCATCAAAACTAGTTAATTGAAAAAATTCCACAAGAAAATAGCTCCAGAACAACTTTAAGAAAATAGTTTATAATAACTGGATAGCCTTTAATGTATTTGCCCCTAATGCCGGTTTTCCACTGAACGGGCAAAACAAAAACAAAACACAAACTCGTGTCGAATAAAACAAAACTGCAACTTTTTGGAAACTTTTTGAAGACTGGCGTGTTTTGCGACAGTTGCAGTTTTGTTTATCGTGTCCCGTTCGGTAGCGGTAAACATCAAAAGGTTTCGACATGTTTTGAAACTGTAGCCTGTTTTAGTCTGTTTAGTGGAAACAGTCGTGTTTTGTTCTCTTGTTTTTATACTTGTAGCCAACAAGGTTAATAATATAATAATAATATAATATTAATATAACCAGCCAGGTTATCAATATTTGTTGAATTGAACCAAATTGTAGGTAAGTAAATAATGTATTTTTTTATATAAATACTATTTACATAAAATAAATGTATATGAATACAGCTGATGTTTCTTATCAAAGAAATAAAGGTAAAATGAATATGGAGTGTTTTAAGACAATTATGCGAAAGCTCCATAATAAATGAAAATTTAACCATAGATTTTAAATAATATAAATTTTTCACATTTTTAATAATTAACTTCCATACATCTTAAGAAAAATTTAAGAATACATAGTAATAGAAAATTCACATAAAAATTTTAGGTAAGACATGAATATGTAAACTGGCATAAAACTAAAACCAAAGTGAATAACATCCACCTGTTTCTATGTGTCTTGTTTATCAGATCATAAAATGTCCGATTTACTAAATCCTAAGATAAGGAATCATTTCTAACAATGTTACAGAAATCAAAAATCTGAAAATTAATTTAATTTATATTTTTGTTATTTATATTACCTCGATTAACCATTTCTTCCGACTCTATATGGAATACTCGATAGGGTAAAAGCCAGGAGTTCTAGGTGGCCATAAATTGGGACCTCCTCGTCCATAGGTAGCATGAAAATATTCACGTCTACTGAAAAATATAGTGAATTCCAACCGTGCATAAAGTATATACTTCGAATGGCTACATTGGCTGGTAAATTAAGTAAAGTATTTTGCAAAAAATCCCCCAAAAAAAACAACTCGTGATGCTTAAAAAAAAATGACCTAATTAGTTACCTGTATATTATTAAACTAAATGGGTACCGACAAAGCAACATTAGATATGAATATGGCGCCATATTATATGCATGAGCTACAAGTGACAAGGTGACCTAAAAGTTGTTATAAAAAAATCATGTAATGCAGGCAACAACATCAACTTAATAAAAACGTAAAGAACAAGCTCATGATAATTAACAAGAAAAACATAACAGAAGGTAAACTCAACGTCAAACAAACACCAGTAGAAAGAGTGACGCACTACAGCTATTTCGGTAGCATAATAAATGAACAATTGATGAACAACCAGGAGATACGAGCGCGCATTGAAAAAAAGAATCACCTTCAATCGCGTGTGGACCTTTTCCAAGAACCACAACTTCTCTCTTGGTGTAAAATAAGAATAGTACGACGAACGTTCTCAGAAAAATGAGAAATAAATAAATCGAGATACGCATTGCATTCCTTAAAACTATCCTTCAAGGAAAAATATATGAAAAGCGTGGTTCAAAAAGAAAAAGAAGATTCCGGTTAAATAACCTCCAAGCCCAATTTACCACAACACATTATGTGCTGATTTTCCGTGCTGCTGCAACAATATAAAGATTGCCATCACGGTGCTTATCATCATTGCACCTCCTGGTACTTATTTTTTGATCTCCTTCGACTGCGTTAAGAACAGGTTCTTCTTGTAAAAGATATATTGCTTGTTGGGATTTAAGTTTAGCAAAATTTCCTACCCAGCTGAGATTCGAAATCACAATCCTTGAATCCAAAGGTAGCTCTCTTACCACTGGGTGAAAAAGAAATAGAACTCGTAGAAATAGAATATATAAGTAACGTGGACATGAAAATATACTTGGCAACTTTAATTAGACTCACCAACTGAAGAGAAGAATCGGTCTTTTGCGGGTAAAATATGCCAAAGTAACAGAAAATTTTAAAAGTGAGCTGCCCACATGCCTTAAGAGAAAGGTATTTGATCAATGCGTCCTCCCAGTCTTGATGTACGAAGCAGAAATAAATACCTTAACAAAACACTCGGCTGCCAAACTGTGAGTCACACAGAGAAGAAAGAAGCGGACAGGTGGAAGAGATCAGGAGAAGAACCAAGGTGACTGAAGTCATTACGTCATTCAAAGGTAGCCAGACTAAAATGGAGATGGGCAGGACACATAGCCAGAATGACAGATAAGCGATGGATAAAGAGGATATTGGAATGGAGACCAAGGGACAAGAGAAGCGTCGGTCGACCACCTACAAGATCATCGATGATTTAAGAAGTTTAAAAAAAAACTGGATGAGTGCGACCTACAGTGATTCCAAATGCTGAAAACGTGGTCTTAAGGCGAAAAAAAGTCCCTATCTAGAGATTTTCATGTTTACAGTTGTTTTCTCTTACTACCGTAAAGTCCTATTACGCAGGTATTAGAATCAGACGGGATGTATTCTCGTTAAGAGCTCAGGAAAAAGTGAAACATGTCCGGGGTTCTTTTGGCCGGCAGAGAAAGTGAAAAAGAACGCGGATATTGAAAACGCTGTAAAACGTTTTGTAGTTTATCAGTTTTATCGCTGTGAAGCAGATTATTCTTTTTTAAGTAAAGTAAAAGCTCCTTATTCGCGCTTTCTTCATTCGCGTTTTCGCTATTCGCGAATTAAAAAAATGCGACCCAATTCCTATATTCGCGGCCTAAAATTTCTTTATTCGCGGCCTAAAATTTCATTATTGGCGGGTCGAATCGGTACATTGTACATTTGTACATACATAATATACCTAAATAAAAAGCATTCGGTATCCTTTGTCATCGCGCCAGGAAGTACACTATTAAAAAAATTAAATTCATAGCGTCTTCACGCTCATTTTAAAGAACCTGGTAGTAGTGATGGTGATGGTGAATATACAGATTTGGAGCATCGGTAGGTTGGTTCAATAAATTCAAGGTGCAACAATCATTGTATAGCATTAAAATTATTTGAAACCAAATAATTTAGGTTTTAAAGCAGTTCCAGTTTTGGACAAGTCACCAGGTCGTCCTGGTGAACTATGAATCCAAATATAAAAGTAACATTTTTATTTCCCAATACTTCCCAACATTTCCCTTTGCTTCAACGCGTGGACCAAGGAATAATCTCAAGACCTTTAAGCTCAGTTATATTAGACGAACTTTTATATGATACTCAATAATATAGAATGTGATACGGATATGAATGTTGTGGAATGCTGGAAGAAATTTGACATAGCAAATGGCATCGTAAACATAAAATAATGATTGCAACAACTGAAGTCATTCACATTGAAATCATACTGGAAAAATCTGGCCGTTTCTGACTGCGGGAAATGAGGAAGAATTTGTGAAATTGCAGATTTTAACTGCAAAGATTGCCGAAATTAGGAGTAGAGGTGAAAGGATGAAAGATGAGATGGGTTCGAACCGAGATAGAATCAAGTGACGTTCAGGAGGGGGCTACATAGATAGACAGATAGGTACATGGATTTCAGGAGTGGCTTAAGTAGCAAGATAAAGATTCGACTGAAACCAATTGGAAGGAAATTTTAAATCCACAACCCATTGAAGGAGATGCTTCAACAAACACTGGCAGTGTGACATTCAAATTGAAAAATCTTAGTGAAATTTTAAGAATGACAAATGAGCTTGGTGATTTCTTTATAAACATGGATCCATCTATGGAACGAAGTCTTGTTTTTAAGAGGCAAATTACTAATAGTCCGGAACATTGTTTAAATAATCTGAATGTCAAAAAATGAAGCAAAAATTCGATTTTTTTCGTCGTTTTTTGATTATAACTGTAAAAGTATTCATTTTCGAGAAAAGTTTTACTAACATAAAAGTTGTGTAATTAAATTTCCTACAATATAGAATTGGTAAAAAATTTTAAAAATAGTCACCCTTGTTGCTAAATAGCAATAATTGCGAAAAAACAATACAAAAACAAGTATTTGCATTTTACGTTTTTCAACCATTTATGCTATACTTAGGCCCTTAATATTTCACTCAGAAAAACTTTATGATACAGTAAAACAATACTGGAAATTTAATTAAGATCGGTTCAATAAATTTTGCAAAATAAATTTTGCAATCCAGCTTTCCCAAAAAAAATTCATTTTTTCAAAATGTTACAGGACTGAAAGTAAAGCAGATAGCAAGTTGAAATTTTTTTTGGTTATAGAAGTGTACTGTACCCCTTTCATTTGCAATTTGCAAAATTAAAATCGATTAATTACCACGGCGTCAGGAAACTTTTTAAATAAACATTAATTTTTGGTGCTACGCGCAGGACAGCGGTGTTCGATTCACACAAATTGATTTCCACCAAAATTTCTTCTAATCTTTATTTAATATATTATTTTCTTACTCTATATTTTGTTGTATTTTAATATTTTAATTCCACAAAAATCAAACTAATTTTATTATTATTTGTGAAATATTGTTTAAACAATTGCATATGTTTAAAAATAATAAACTTTTATTCTCTAAGTTAAAATATGTAAACAATAAAGTTTTTGCTAATAAAAGTGTGACTTCAAAGGATAGAGTATGAGTTTTTATTTTGCAATAAACAAATTTATTTATTTATACCGAAATTTAATAAAAATTAAAATGTATCAATCATTATTAAAGGTCATTGGAATGCCCAATAACAGCAAACTATCCGCTGTCCTGCGCGTAGCACCAATAATGAATGTTTATTTAAAAAAATTCCTGACGATCGATTTTAATTTTGCAAAATTGCAACTGAAAGGTACAGTAAACTTCTATACGCAAAAAAAAATTCAACTTGTTATCTGCTTTATTTTCAGTCCTGTAACATTTTGAAAAAATGAATTTTTCCTGCGAAAGCTGGATTGCAAAATTTATTTTGCAAAATCTATTAAACCGATCTTAATGAAATTCATAGTATTATTTTACTGTATCATAAAGTTTTTCTGGGTGAAATATGAAGGTCCTAAGTCTAGCATAAATGGTTGAAAAACGTAAAATGCGAACACTTGTTTTTGTATGTTTTTTTCGCAATTATTGCTATTTTGCAACAAGGGTGACTGTTTTTTAAATTCTTAGCCAGTTCTCTAGTGTAGGAAATTTAATTACGCAAATTTTATGTCAGTACAACTTTTCTCGGAAATGAATGCTTTATAAGTTATAATCAAAAAACGAAGAAAAAAATCGAATTTTTCCTTCATTTTTTGACATTTTGATTATTTAAACAATATTCCGGACCTTTTTGAGAGGGAGGATAACTCAAATATTATTATTCGATTTATATTCAAGCAATTTCTGCAAAAAAATTTGAGTCACCTCTCAACGTCCAAATGTGCTAATATTTTTACAGATGAGCCCTGGTCTATAATTAGAGACTGGAAAATATGCACTAAAAAATGTCTAAAATATGCATGCAATATGCATTTTAAAACAAGCTGAATATGCACAATTAACATGCAAATATGCATTTATATATGCACTTATTTTTATATGAATAATTTTATGGTTTACGTTAAATACATAAATAAATAAAAAATAATAAAAATAAATAAATAGGTTTGAATTTAAACCAAATTGTATTATTATTTCTTAATATATTTTTTTAACTTCAGGTTTTGTGACAAATAAAACGGCAAAATATTTTATTTTGACCACAAGATAAATAAGAGTACAATAAAATAAATGTACATATTTTTATTGTTACAATATTGATTCATATTTTCTAAACTAATATTATAAAAAGAGTACAATAAAACAAATTTACATATTTTTATTGTTACAATAAATAATCATATATTGATTCATATTTTCTAAACTAATATTATGTCTTCTATCTGTTAATATTTGTTTATAGGCAGAAAAAGATCTCTCAACGTCACAAGATGTAATTGGGGCATATTTAAACTTTGCTATTAGAGACGGATCCATATTAATATTTTCATCGAAGTTTCCAAAATTGATTATATTATTTATTGAACGCAATAAAGTGAAACCCTCATTTTTGTTTAAAACGTCATCAAGTTTATCTTTAATTTTTACTCCAATTTCCCCATTCAGATTTGTTATTTTCTGTTTAACCGAATCAACAATAGACATACTATTGTGAAGACATAAATTTTGAGCCTCTAATTTTGTAATTGAACTTTCAATGATATCGAAATTCGATTTTATATACAACAATTGATTTTTAATAGACTTTTCTTTAAAAATATTTTGACAGTTATCAATAGCGGTACAAGTCGGATCAAAACTTGAAATAACGCTTTTGATGTCGTCGTAGTGTTCAGATAAAAATATAGCACTTTTAAGCCAAGTTCCCCATCTGGTTAATACTGGTTCTGGTGGTAAAGGAATATCGGGAAGCATCTCCCTATATACCTGTACACGTAGTGGTGCTTTCAGAAATACTTTTTTTACATTATTTATTAAGGTGTTTACATTGGGAAATTCAATTCTAACTTTCTCTGCAACTCTGTTTAGGCCGTGCGCCAAACATGTACAGTGAATTAAATTAGGGAAAAAGATTTTAAGATTGGATGCAGCTTTCATCATATATGAGGCGGCATCACTAAGCATTAATAATATTTTTTCAAATGGTACTTGATCAGGTAAAAAAAAATTTGTTAGGGATTCGTTAACAAATCTAGCTATTGTAGCATAGTTTGTTTTTTCCAAACATTTTACACTAATTAAGTATGAGTTTTTAAAATCGCCAGAGTCGTTAAGAACTCCAACAATTAGATTCGCAATTTGTCGACCCTTTGTATCCGTTGTTTCGTCGACGGAAATCCAAAGATAATCGGCTTTTAACTGATTTTTAATACTCGTCATCACATCTTTGTAACATGCACTGACATATTTTTTCCGAAGAGTTGAAGAACTTGGTATTTGAGCTGGTTTATCTTTAATCTTGCAATAAGTTTTTAAAAAGTTTTGACACGATTTATGTTCTAACTTGTGCAGAGGGATATTGCAGTTCAAAAAAAAATGGCATAAATCCTTTGCAAAGGTTTCTTGCCCAACTGACGTATTCTGAATCTGCAAACTGTTCTGTAGAATCTGCTGGCGAGGTTTATTATCATTTTTTGATAGCTTAGTTTGGTGAAGTGAAGTTTTTATGTGTTGAACTACTTGGAATTTCTTTTGACATGGAATCTGGAATATAATGATAATGATGTTTTAGATGTTTTCGTAAATAGATACCTACATTAAAATGATCAAACTTTTTAAACCTCCCCCAATTTTTTTTTATTTCTCAAAGTGAAATTGAAATCGTCAAACAATAAAGTACAGTCAGTGTACCGTAGTATACAGGGTGGGCCACTCTCAACACCTCGCTCTGTATAAGCCAAACCGTTGCGAACTTTAAAAAACAGTTTTTGAAGAAATGGGACGGTTTGTCATTTTAGAATAGACAGACACATAGATGTGCAAAGAAGTTTGATAAGTTTAAAAATCTATTGAAGTGGAGAACTTACCTTTTTATCACAAATGGTGCAAAACATACTTTCACTGTCGATAACTTTTAGATGATTGTTACTTCCAATCCAACTTCTGAGAAGACTTGATTTTTCCCTTGCTACTTTAGGCATTTTCACAATAATAATAAAATGATTTTTTTACACAGTATAGTCAATAACTTGCAATCACAAAAGTTGAATAATCGGCGATTGATTTAAGACTAACCATTCATAAAATAAAATAATCTATCCTACCCTTAAAACAGTGTTGCCAACTCGACCAATATAGTATTTGCCAAACCTCACAAGAATGATGGAATGATCAGTTCAACAGTAGGTATTCCATTATCAACTAATAAAAAATCCCTATAGCAAGCATAACCCAGTACAGATAAATTATTTGTTTTAAAAAATGCTGAAACATGATCCTGTAGTTAATAGTAATCTCATGGTCCACAGACATAAGTACTAATATAAACATTATTGAAGGCGAAGGGATTTGCTGATGTAGGTGTGTATGTGTGAATGGTTAAACATTTTTTGTTAGGAATCAGATTTGACTCACTGATATCAGTTTCAAGTTCCTGTGAGAGAGTTCCTAAGTTGTTTTAGTAATTGTAAGGCCAACATAAAAATTTGTTCTGAATTAGAAGATTTTCGATTTTTACTAAATAATTTTTATATTATTTAATATGCTAGAAAATATGCTATATGCTAAACAAGAAATAAATAAGCTAAACAACACAAAAATATGCCAAATCTAGCATAAAATAAGCTAAATTGGCAACGCTGCCTTAAAATTTCGTTTTGGTTGGTTTTCCCAGAATAATTCATAGTTGGCCGACACCAGCAGAAAGTACAGGTAATATTTGTAATGTTATTCAAAATATAATCGGTATTTACTTAGGTAATTTGTAAATTCTGAGAAGTCTATAAATCTTAAATATCCGGATAATGATACCTGCAGCTATAAATAACGCCCATTATGTTTATGGGTACAACAACAAAGGAGCTTAACAGCAAAATATTTACTTTCACATTTTATTTTAATGGATGTTGATGTTACTAATATATACCTTATTTTTAAATGGGGTAGAGTAAATTCCCATCAAAATATGCATTTATATGCTCTTAAATCTCCAAATATGCAAGGCATATGCATTTATGAAAAACATGAGAAATATGCAGCATATATATGCATATGCATTTTGCATATAATCCAGTCTTTATCTATAATACCGCTGCTGAATATCAGACTGAATTGAAAGAGTTTTTAAAAACTGCCAAGTGCTATGAACTAAATTCTATTTACGAAAATTACTAAATTCTTTACACCTTTCCCCAAATCTGAAGATAATAGGTAATTAATCAATATGTATGGTCAAAAAATATTTTTTTATATATTTGCTGTTTATTTCGTCACCTACGAACGTATCCCATATAACCCATATGAATTACCATTTCATATTCACGGTTTCTTTATTCGCGGTATATTTACGGAACATATACCCCGTGAATAAATAGCTTCTACGTATGTAGTATGTACTAATGTAAAATGTAAGTTAACTTAAGATTTAGTGACAATAAATGCCGTAAATTTGTTAATGAATAAAAAGTGAAAATTATATACTTGAAATAATCAAAATTTTGTAAAAATACATTCAAAAAGTACAAAAGTCTGCATAGTTCTTCGACTAATGCTTATTAATCTTAAAACATATAGTAAGAAGATACAGAATCACTTTGGTTTAGCTGCCTATAACTGCCTGTACATTGCGGGCAGAAGTAATAGATTCTGAATATTGTACTTCATAAAGAAAATGTATTGGTAATCAGCAGTTTCAAAAGTCTCTTATAATATAAAATTTTAAACAAATATGCGTTTTAATAAAATTTTCGAATTTCTATAGATCATATTGAATCCGCCATTTTGTTTTGAGAAAAATTAATGTTAGATTTGTAATCATCGACTTTAATCTACCAAATTTGGTTTTTCAGTTGGATCTGCCATTTTGTTTTTCAGAAAAAATAATGTCAGTTTCATAATCAGCGATGCCAAAATCCCTTAAGAACGAAAGTAATTCCGAAGTGTATAACCAATATACGTTTTTAAAGCTTCATGACCACGTTTTCGGCATTTGGAACCACAATGCGCCACAAGATAGATGCAGTTAGAGGTTGAAGGAAGAGTCCTATCTTCAGCAGTGGGCTTTTTAGACTGGATGACGGTGATGATGCGTAGTAATTAACAAAATATTAGGAAATATCTAAATATTTTAGAAAACTTCCATATTTTTCAGTATTTTTTTGTATTATTCCATTCGACTGTTTTTTTATGTAAAATGGTCTAGAAAATCCATATCTTTAAAATGTTTGATAAACTTTAGAAAGCACTGTAAAAACGTGAATATTCGCACCATAATATCTGAAGGGCTGTTATCAGGATTTAGTGCGGCAGATTCGTGCAAATATTATAAGAATTTTGCGTTTAATGGTAGAAGCATATAATTTGGACCACATATACTAGACATATAAAGGTTTAAAATTAAATACAAGACCATCTCAGATTTTACCTTTTACAAAAATGGCGGACATTAAAACTGGCGACGATACATATGTGACTGACAACACGATAACTGTTGAACGAAAAGTCCGACTGCAACCAAATTTGGTATATGGGTTCTTTTTTTGGTCTATAAGATCGAGCTCTTGAACCGGAAGAGTCGGTTTATCAGAAGTTGTGTTTTTCCTGATTTTTTTATGTAAAAATATGTTATTTTCGTTTCAATTCTTCCACCGTGTATATATTAATTTTTGAAAAAGGTAATACCAGCATTGAAAAGAGCGTAAAAATAATTTTTTGGAAATATTTTAGATTTTTTAGTTATGTTAATTACCGTTTAATAAATGGATAACTTATCTTCACATGTACCTATGTACGGCAGATTCCTACAAATATTACCCAGATGAATCTTTGTGAATTTTATGGTAGAAGCATATAATTTGGACCAAACACACTACACATACAAAGATTCAAATTTATGTAGATATGAGGCCAGCTCAGGTTTTATCTTTTACAAAAATGGCAGGCATTCAAAATGACGACTATATATATGTGACTAATAGCACGATAACTTTTGAACGAAAAGTCCGATTTCAACCGAATGTGGTAAATAGGTCCTTTTTTAATGTGTAATATCGAGGTCTTGAACCCGAAGAATCGGTTTACCAGAAGTTGTGTTTTTCCTGATTTGTTATGTAAAAATATGTTGTTTATTTTTTAAATCCTTTCACCCTGTATATATTAATTTTTCAAAAAGGTAATACCGCCGTTGAAAAGAGCGTAACAATATCTTTTTGGAAGTATTTTGAACTCTTTAGTTATGCTAATTACCAATGAATAAATGCATAACCTATCTTCACATTTACCTATCAATCTGTGTCCGGCAGATTCGTGCAAATAATATAAGAATTACAGTGGAACCTCGATAAGTCGGCCCCCGATAACCCGGAAGTCCGGCTAACCCGGACCGATTTTCATCAGACAAACATTTCAACAATAAAAATGTATGTATTATGTTAAAACATTTTATCTCTAGCCGCTTCTGGAATGGGTTAAAAATATCGATAAAACTTGGCTTCGACCATAATATAATATTTGAGAGATAATGGGTATTTGTGTAATTTCAACTATACGGTAGAAATGAACAATACTCTATTTATATTGTCTATACTACAACTATAATAGGTAAGTTAGATGTGTACTGTGCATGCATATATATTTCATGTTGTTTTAATTATAACGGACTTTATCTATAAGTATACCGTATTTTATTACTTTTTACAATGCTCTCCGGCTAACCCGGATTTTCGATAACCCGGATCGGCCGCGGTCCCGATTAATCCGAGTTATCGAGGTTCCGCTGTATTGTGCATTTAACGGTAGAAGCATATACTTTGGACCGCACACACTACAGATACAAAGATTAAAATTTAGATATGAGGCCACCTCAGTTTTTTTTTTACAAAAATGGCGGACATTCAAAATGAATCTGCCGCATATAGGTACATGTGAAGATACGTTATGTATTTATTAAATGGTAATTAACACCTCTAAAAAGCTCAAAATATTTCCTAAAAAATATTTTTACACCCTTTCCAATCACCTTTTTGAAAAATTAATATATACAGGGTGAAATAATTGAAAGAAAACACAACATATATTTACTTAAAAAAACAGTAAAAACACCACTTCTGGTAAACCGATTCTTTCGGTTCAAGACCTCGATCTTATTCATCAAAAAAAGAACATTGGTACCAAATTTGGCTGAAATTGAACTTTTCGTTCAGAAGTTATCGTGCTATTAGGCACATATGTATAGTAGCTATTTTAAATGCCCGCCATTTTTGTAAAAAGCAAAATCTGAAATGGCCATGTATCTAAATTTGAACCTTTACATAATATGGTTAGTATATGTGGTCTAAATTATATGCTTCTACCATTAACTTCAAAATAATTATTATAATATCTGCACGAATCTGCCGCACATATGTACATGTGAAGATACGTTATGCATTTATTAAATGATAATTAATATAACTTAAAAGTTCAGGATATTTCCTGAAAGACATTTTTGCGCTCTTTTCAATGGTGGTATCAGCTTTTTGAATATTTAATATATACAGGGTGAAAGAATTGAAAAAAAAACAACATATTTTTACACAAAAGCCAGAAAAAACACAACATTTGGTAAACCGATTCTCCTGGTTCAAGACCACGATCTTATACATAAAAAAACAACATATTATACCAAATTTGGTTGAAATTGGACGTCTCGTTTAAAAGTTATCATGCTATTAGTTACATATTATGTTTAGTCGCCATTTTGAATGCCCGCCATTTTGTAAAATGCAAAATCTGAGATGGCCTTATATCTAATTTCGAACCTTTATATGTGTTGTATATGGGGTCTAAATTATATTGTTGTATTATTAAATACACAATTGTTTTACATATCGGCTGCACTAATATCACAGTGTTACAAAATATGCTATAAGTAAATACAGAAATTTTTCAACAGCGTAGTTTAAAATTATTTTAATGGGTTTCCATCAAAGAAAACTTAGTAGTTTATTTATAAAATCAATTTTCCTCAAGCATCGGTCGACTGCACAAACGAATTAGAAATATTTTTCAACGTAATATTATTTCTGTGGATGTAATAATGCATTTCATATTTCCGACTTTTAATCTAGCAAATCTGCTTTAAAATTGATTCTTCCTATATTTTTCTTCCAAGCTTATCGCTTTAGTGATTAACCTTCGCTTAAAGGTGAGGTAGTTGTATCAATCGATGAAAAATGAGGTCAAAGCTGGTAGTCTCCCCTAAGTATAAAATAATTAATAGCCACTCCCTGCATATTTTGTTTAGTGACATTAATAAGAGAACTTACCGCAAAATAATGTGTTTTTTCTGAAAACATTGTTGTCCCTCGAAGCCGAAGAGTGGATTGATTAGATCTAGACATATTATATAATTATGATTAATTAGTGTGTTAATGGTTTTTTAGCAGTAATTTTTTTGTCATTTATTATCGCTAAATACAAAAATTGTATTCCCCAAAGATCTTACACACATGGCCACTACTTTCTCTGGATATTTTATTCATTCTCTGTCTGTATCTCTTTATGCGTCTATCCCTACACTAACTTATAGACCTGGATCCCGCGTAGGTACCAAAAAAAGTAGTCGGACAAACTTTGAGGTATGGGAACACTAGAACAGGGGAAGATTTAATTGAGGAACAGGTTAAAAATTTGGAACATCAGACTACGAAAACGTTCCATGTATTTTGTCGGACGGAACTTCCAATTGATTTGTTACTATTACATTAAACTCTCATGCAAAAACCAGACTGATTTTTATCACCAACTGGGCATTTTAATGAGTGCAACACAAAGAACATATCAAATGACAGGAATTATGTTGGTTAGAAATAGCAGTTTGATTTTTGCATGAGAGTTTAATGAAAGGGTAACAAATCAATTGGATGTTCTGTCCGACAAAATACATGGGATGTTTTTGTAATCTGACGTTTCAAATTTTTAAACTTTCCCACAATTTAAACTTCCCCTGTTCCAGTGTTCCCATGCATCAAATTTTGTCCGATTAGACACCGTTAATAGTAGGGGAGCAAAGTATGCTAAATGTGTAGTCACTCAAGCGTTATGGGGACCTATTGGGTTGTGAAGAGTAGGTCCTAAAACCAAAAAAAGTTAAGTAAAGTTTTTCCTTTTAGTGGGGACTTTCCATTTTGAATTTACTTTTCCATTTCCGTCAATGGTTTTCTTAAGTTATAGCGCCATCTATCCATAATTCGAAAAAACATCTCGAATAAAAGTTAGTTATTTTTACGTAAGGAATTCAAATCTGCAATAAAAAATGGGGTCTCCTATTTAAGATTTTAAAGTAACCCTCACCCCATCTCAGTGGGGGGTCGTATTTGGTGCCATTCGATAGATTTTTCAAAAATATTGAATAAGTGTATTTTACAGTTTTGCGATCTGATGTTCATTTCGAGAAATATCGCGGGATTCGTATTTAAAATATTAAATTTACCCCCACCCCTCTCCGTGGGAAGTCGTGGGTATTATTCGATAGATTTTTAAAAAATATTGAGCACATATTTCTTAGTTTTTCGATCTGTCATTCATTTCCCGAAATATTCGCTTTTTTCTTGTGAGACTTTTGGACTCACCCATTTCTTTACGCCCGGCTCAAATCGTCAGATTTTTGAAATAAACACTCTTTTGCATGTACTTGACTTACCTTATCTTAATCTGACAATTTCCAGTTTTTTTAAGGATAGGTTTTTTTTTCGAGCCCCTATTAACAAACTCCCCTGTGTTAAGAGCCAATATATATGGTAGAGGTACATCTGCAGGGTACCAGGTTGCTCCCCATATGATAATCTGACGCGCTCGAGTAACTGCAAAAATCCCCGCTTGGGCTGCCCTACCATAAGCTATTAACAAATTTTAAGCTTGCTATTAATCAACTTTTTTTGGTACGCGTGATCCAGGCCTATGAGTTGGCTGGTAATATTCGTCAGAAGATTATCCATTTTTTGAGAAAGGAGATCTATGTTTCCTTAAACTGATATCATTTGACATCGACCTCATGTCATCATAATTTTATATTTTAATACAGTTATCATGTAATCTAAAGGTTTTTGCAACCAAAAATGTGACTAGTTTCAACCACTCTCAAGATTTTTCACTGATGATGGTCCGACTGGATCAAAAATGTTTTGAAGATATTTATAATCCATTTAGACATTTTTTAAGAATTTTAATAAAGTACCATTATACAACAGAAGTTTTTACTGTACTCTGTTGTAAGTTGGTATTTAGAAGCTTTTTAATAAAGATGGTTTTTAATGAAAAGATTACTATTTTAATGGTAAGGGGCTATGGACACAGAAAAATATTTTTTAGTGAAGTAGCCCACTTGTTCAGTGAGACTTTCCAAACCATTCTCCTCTTCATAAGGCGACGGTACAAGAGTTTTTAAAGCGCTTTGAGGAAACTGGACGACTAAAAGATGACATTCGAAGAGGTAGACAAAAACTGTTACAATGAAAGTATAGGTTTAATGCATTTATTACAATTAAACTTCTGGTTTAATGCAGATAGACCAGGGCGCATCTGTAAAAATATAAGTACATTTGGATGTTGAGAGGTGACTCATATTTTTTGCAGAAATTGCTTGAAAATTACTCATATAATAATATTTGAGTTATCTTCCCATTCAATATGACCCGGAACATTGTTTAAATAATTAAAATGTCAAAAAATTAAGGAAAAATTCGATTTTTTTCTTGGTTTTTTTGATTATAACTTAAGTATTCATTTCCCAGAAAAGTGGCACAAAGATAAAAGTTGCATAATTAAATTTCCTACAATATAGGATTAGCTAAAAATTTTAAAAATTATCACCCTTGTTGAAAAATAGCAATAATTTAGAAAAAAACATAAAAAACTAAGTATTCGCATTTTACGTTTTTCAACCATTTATGCTATACTTAAGACCTTTATATTTTACCCAGAAAAACTTTATAATATAATAAAACAATACTGTAAATTTCATTGAGATGGGTTTATTAGATTTTGCAATATTAATTTTGCAATCCAGCTTTTCCAAACAAAAATCATTTTTTCAAAATGTTGCAGGACTGAAAATAAAGCAGACAGCAAGTTGAATTTTATTTGCATATATAAGTATACTGTAGCTTTCATTTGCAATTTGCAAAATTAAAATCGATTGACTACCACGACGTCAGGAATTTTTTTAAATAAACATTAATTTTTGGTGCTACGCTCAGGACAGCGGATCCGTTTGCTCTGATTGGGCATTCCAATGACCTTTGATAATGATTGATACATTTTAATTTTTAGTACATTTCGATATAAATAAATAAATTTGTTTATTGCAAAAGAAAAACACATACTCTGTCCTTTGAAATAACACTTTTTTTAGCAAAAACTTTCTTTGTTCATATATTTTAACTTAGAGAATTAAAGTTTATTATTTTTAAACATATGCAATGGTTTAAACAATATTTCACAAACAATAATCAAATTAATTTGATTATTGTAGAATTAAAGAAAATAATATATTAACTAAAGGTTGGAAGAAATTTTGGTGGAACCAAAAAGTACCAAAAAAATAATACCAAAGAGTACCAAAAATTATTGTTTATTTAAAAAAATTTCTGAGGCCGTGGTAGTTAAACGATATTAATTCTGAAAATTGCAAATGAAAGATACAATACGCTTCTATATGTAAAAAAAATTGAACTTGCTACCTGTTTTATTTTCAGTCCTGCAACATTTTGAAAATATGAATTTTTTTTGCGAAAGCTGGCTTGCAAAATTTATTTCGCAAAATCTATTAAACCGATCTTAATGAAATTTACAGTGTTGTTTTACTATGCCATGGAGTTTTTCTGGGTGAAATATGAAGGTCCTGAGGCTAGCATAAATGGTTGAAAAATATAAAAGACGAATACTTGTTTTTTTTTTGTTTTTTTTTTTCGCAATTATCGCTATTTCGCAACAAGGGTGACAATTTTTAAAATTTCTAACCAATGCTATATTGTAGAAAATTTAATTACGCAACTTTTATGTTAGTGCAACTTTTCCCGAAAGCGAAAATTTTTAAAGTTATAATCAAAAAACCAATAAAAAAATCGAATTTTTCATTCAGTTTTTGACATTTTAATTATTTAAACAATGTTCCGGACCTTTTTGAGTGGGAGGATAACTCAATTATTATTATACAAGTTAATTCCAAGCAATTTCTGCAAAAAAATATAAGTCACCTCTCAACGTCCATATTAAAACAGATGCGCCCTGGACTAAGGGTTTCGTGGAACATCCACATACATTTTCACGTACAGCTGCACAAATAAATGATGTAGCTTATTTTTCAGTCTAGCGATGATTATATAAGAATTAATTTAAACCCCGCAAAATCCACTTGTAGGAATTAAATGAACCGTACATTACAACTTAATGAGGTATCTAAAGCCGGAGATACACATGCCTGTTAGTCCTGTTACTAGCACAATAATTGCATACCATTACCTAGCAAGCGTCAGCTACTGTACCCAAACTGGCAAGTGTGAACGTTTACTATCACGCTAGTTTCTGGCATGCTAGCTAATTGCAAGCAATTTGATTTTTCGTGCCAGTAGCGTGCTGATTGATGCAATACGCATGCGTGAAGCGTACACAGGCATGTGTAAACGCACGTGACAGCTACTGGTATGTCAGTAGATATTGAATTTTTGATTTCTTTTTTAAGTTTTTGTCTAATTCACTCCAAATACTTTCCATTTTTTTTTTAGGAAATTTACTTGTTTTACTAGTAGTAACTATTTTCTCTGTATATTTTATTTTGTCTGTATCTTTCTCCCTAAGCTATCTGACGCGGCTGGTAAAATTGCCGGAAAACCTGTCCGTTTTTTCAGAAAGGGTAGGTGGTATTTTTTAAATCAATATTTCAGACACATTTTTGTGAATTTTTTTTAAACGATGCACACATATTTAGTGCAATTCAAGGAATATTAAAAAAATTCAAAAAAAAAACATTGGAAAATAAATTAATAGTGGCGAATTTTTAGATACCTAGGGTAAAGAAAAAAATATATGCCTTTTACAAAAGGACTTTATTTATTGTTTTATTGTTTTTTTTTATGAAAATATTTAACCTTCAAACGTTTTAACTACATCTTTTTTGTTTTCAGTTTCTGGAAAAGAACTAAAGTTACGTAAACTGAGTGCAGAAGAAGGCCTAATTAAAGTTGAATGCATCGCAGACGGTGTTTACCCCATGCCGCTAGTTATATTGGATTCACATCGAAGGTGAGTTTTTATAATTAATTAATAAAACCAAGAACAATCTAGGATTATTAAATATAATAAATTAAGCTAATAGCTAATAGCGTTTTACTAAGTTTCTTGAACCATACTATACAGTGCTGAGTGCGCTAATAACCGGCAAAATAACGCAATAGATGGAAAACATAATAATTGCGAAACAAAAAGAGATGTAACTAGTGGAGGTGGAAATTATCGTTATAAACGTATAAATAAACATTACGTTACATAGGTTCCCACCTTTAGAAGTATCAGAGGAGTATGACAAGACAACTGTCACTGTGATATCAGAATTTTATAAAATACTTCTGTCACAGACGTCTAAAAGTGGGAAACTATGTAATGTAATATTAATTATTTATAAGTTTATAACGATAATTTCCACCTCCACTGGTTTTATCTCTTTTTGTTTCGCAATGTACTTATTATGTTTTCCATATTTTGCGTTATTTTGCCGGTTAGTAGCACGCTCATCGCTGTATTTAATACAACTTAGTGTTTGTTGGTTTTAGGTTAAATGAATAATGTTAATATTGTAATTAGATATTATTTTTCAATTTTAAATGAACGTTTCGGCAGGTAATCCGTACCTTTTTCAATATTCTAAAAATATGCATACAAATGAAGACAAGATGTTATTGTAGCCCATGCTTAAAAATTTACCTACACGTAAATCAACTCAATAAAAATAATGGACAGACACAGACACACAATCTCTCATTGCTTACTTTGATAATATAGTACCTAATTATGTTTACAGTATTTTATGTGTTGTCGTAAAATGTTGTAGAGTGGATATTTATTACAACTTTAAGCGATTTTTTGTGGTATTGTGTTTATTGTTATTTAAGTGAGAGGTAAATGTATTTTATTTAAGCTGATCGTATTTTCTTTGTCGTTGAATGCATTACTGTTTTTTTATTTCTCTCGATTCGTATATCCCCCTGTTTTTTCTAATTTTCTCGATTTTTAAAGTTTTGTTTTTGTTTTCGATGTCAAATGTATGCTTGTTGTCGTATTTGTGGAAACTAATTCTGGATTAAAGCAGTTGCCTAGTTAGAAAAGTCTATAGAGTATATGTCTATGTAGACACCTTCACAATTAATACATGGGATCTCATAAACAACATGACATCTTCTTTTTTAAGTTCCATCTCCGCGGCAGAGGTCGGCAATAATAATAGCTATTCGTATTTTAGAGACGGCTGCTCTGAAAAGTTCATTTGATGTACATCCGTACCACTCTCTCAGGTTGCGCATCCACGATATTCTGTGTCTCCCTATGCTTCTCTTTCCTTGAATCTTTCCCTGCATAATCAATTGGAGCAAGCTGTATCTCTCTCCATGTGTGATATGTCCGAGATATTCCAATTTTCTTGTTTTGAATGTATTTAGGATTTCCATTTCTTTATTCATCTTTCTCAGAACATCTTTGTTTGTGGCGCGTGTTCTGTCCACGATATTTTCAGAATTCTTCTGTACATTCACAGCTCTAATGATTCCAGTTTTTTCATTGATGCAGCATTCAAGGTCCAAGCTTCCATTCCATAAAACAAAGTCGAGAAAACGTGGCACCTAGCCAACCTAACTCTTAGCTCTAACTTCAAATCTCTTGTGCAGGGCACTTTTCTCATTTTGTTAAAATTTGCTCTAGCCTTTTCTATTCTGATTTTGATTTCCTGTAAGTAATCTCCTGTGGAGTTGATCATTGTCCCAAGGTATGCGTATTGGTGGACTCGTTCGATATTGGATCCATTTATGAAGAGATTTTCGTTATTTTTTTGAGTTTTCGATATTCTCATAAACTTTTTCTTCTTGACATTCATTGTTAATCCGTATTCTTGTCCAAACTCTGCTATTCTGGTCACTAGCCTCTGAAGATCCGCAATATTTTCAGCTAAGATGACAGTGCCATCCGCATATCTAATGTTGTTAATGGGAACTCCATTTACTTTTATTCCAGCTGTTCCACCCTCAAGAGCTTTTTTCAAGAACTCTTCCGAGTAGGCATATGGGATTATGTGAAAAAAGAGCTTCTCGAGTTCCCAGGCTTTTTATATCATTAATGTCTATGTCCAGTTTAGCTATATTCGGTTATGGATGATTTTCAGTAGCAACTTTAGCACAAGGGACATTAAACTAATGGTGCGGTAGTCGCCGCATTCTTTTGCGTTTTCCTTTTTAGGGAGGCAAATAAAGATCGACGTCAACCATTATTTGGGTAATGTGCCTGAGCTATAAATTTTATTTAAGAGTACCACTAAAACATCAATATGCTGCTCATCTATAATTTTTAAAAGGTCGATAGGAAGCATGTCAGGTCCTGGGCTTTTCCTGTTGTTCATTGTTTTTAACGCATGTATTATTTCTTCCTTCGTAATATCTGGACCTACTTCTCCTGAAGTAAGTTCTATGTGTTCCAGGTACCATCTTTCGTCATCGAACAGTTCATCGATGTATTCTGCCCAACATGACATGTGATACCGTATAACATGATCGATTCTAGGATGTAATTTCACTCTACACTAACATCCCAATAAAACTGGTCACTGACATGATTTAAAATAAGTGGAATGTTATAAACAGTACACTGACAACTCATTCCAAGAATTCCAATCATGTATAGAGTTAACATTAAACTCAACATTTTACACAAAGACGAAATACTAGCAAATGGATGGATGCGTATGTAAATATAGGTACAGTCCGTCCAATATACATGCCGTTGCACGTCATCCGCGTCATAGATCGTTACGTCACATGATACCAACACGAAATATTTAGGCGATAAGTATGTTCCTTTTTAAAATCATTTAGCCGAGTACACTGAAAATACAGCCACTAGATATATTTTATTTTATACGCGTAGAAATATTATTGGAAGATTTCTATTGATGTACATTTAAATAAACATATCCTAATTTGTTTCATTTAATTTGTATAATTGAAATATAAAACGTTTTTATAAAGCACACTTGTTCGGATTACACTCTAACTGTGATCGAAATAAGGTGACATTTTGGCATTGATTGGTAAAATGTATTTGACAGTTGCGGTGATGACACTTCATTATTGTTTTTATTCTTTACTATACGCTGTGAGCTCGTACGTAGAGGGGATATTTACAAATTCGCGAAAGCCAGTAGTGACAAGTTTGTAAACGTTTACCGGAAATTTGACATAAACGTCAAAGTGATTAATTTAAAATTAAAATTAAAAACATTAATTATAAACAATATTAGTTGGTCAAAGCTGTGGTATATATTTTTACCTTAAATATACTTACGTTTTAAATACTGAATTTAAGTTTTTTTAATGTTCCGTAATATCTAATTATAAATAATCTATTATAATCTTAGCGCCATCTACACGATTATTGTCAAAGTATCCGAAGTAAGAAATTGATATTTTATCAATAGAACGTCAAAATGATTAGAAAAATCTTAAAAAAATCGATTACAATTTAATTACTTTTTTGCGTTGTAAATATTAAGCGATAACAATTAAATAATAAATTTAAAAATTACCAGTAAAAGTTGAATTAGTAACCGCTAGGAACGACACCAGCGAAGCTCACAGCGTATACGCTCTGAGCTTCGCTGGTGTCGCTGCTAGCGGATTAGTAATGCAGCTTTCACCGGTAATTTTTAAATTTATTATTTAATTGCTATCGCTTAATATTTACAACGCAAAAAAGTAATTAAATTGTAATCGATTTTTTTAAGATTTTACTAATCATTTTGACGTTCTGTTGATGAAATATTAATTTCTTACTTCGGATACTTTCACTATTATCGTGTAGATGGCGATAAGTTTAATAGATTAATTTATAATTACATATTACAGAACATTAAAAAAAATTTAAATTCAGTATTTAAAACTGAAGTATATTTAAGGTAAAAATATATACCATAGCTTTGACCAACTAATATTTATTATAATTAATGTTTTTATTTTCAATTTTAAATTAATCACTGACATTTATGTCAAATCTCCAGTAAACGTTTACAGACTTGTCTGGCGCTCGCGAATTTTTAAATATCCCCTCTACGTACGAGCTCACAGCGTATAAGTATTTGTTTTATTATAAGTATTTATTGTTTTTATTATTTACTTTAACATAAGATTATAACTTAAATCTTGTTTTCTATTTTTAAAGTTTTCATTTATTTTCATTGAATAATAATTTGTTGTGTTGTATAATCCACTTCCACAAAAATTATGTGATATATTTGATTAAAAATTAATTCAATAATTTTTTGTAATTGGATAAGAATGTCAACTTACATAAATCTCTGATAGAGATAATGACGTACAACGGTATGTATATTGTATGGACTGTATATTTGTGGTAACAAGAGTTCGCGATAAAAATTGGCAATCTATACTGAAGAACATTTTCTGCTATCGAATGTTCTTAGATTTCGCGCTGTATATAAGAACTTTTGGGAACATATTGTCTTCTTATCTTATTCTTTAAGTCAATCAGACCCAAGTCGAAATTACAAAAATTATTTATTCTCCAGAACCTCTTCTTCTTTAAGTGCTATCTCCGCGACGGAGGTCGGCAATAATTATATCTATTCTAACTTTAGATACGGCTGTCCTGAAAATTTCATTTAATGTGCTCAGATTGCGCAGCCACGATATACTACGTCTCCATATGCTTCGTTTTCCTTGAATCTATCCCTTCATAATCAACTGGGACAAGGGACAAGTTGTGTCTCTCTCCACGTGCGTTATGTCCGAGATATTCTAATTTTCTTATTTTGATGGTATTGACGAATACGATTTCTTTATTCGTCTTTCTCATAACCTCCTTGTTTGTGGCGTGTTCTGTCTAAGATATTTTCATAGTTCTTCGGTACACTTACAGAGCGAGTGATTCTAGTTCTTTCATTGATGCCGCATTCAAGGTCCAAGCTTCCATTCCACAAAACAAAGTCCACCTAGCCAACCTAACTCTTAGCTCCAAATTTTTTGTCCAGCCACATTTACTCTAGCCTGTTCTGTGCTGATTTTGATTTACTGTAATTCATCCTCTGCGCGAGTTGATCATTGTTCCAAGATATGCATATTGGTCGACTCGTTCTATATTGGATCCGTTTATGAAGAGATTCTCGTAATTTTTTTGGGTTTTCGACATTCTCATCTCATAACTTGAAACGAAATAGGCGATAGACTACCCCAGCTAATTGAAATAATATTCGAAAATATTACTCCAATCAACTAAGATAGCTATCGGTCACCCCAGCCTAGCTCAGTCTTTTAGGGTGTGTGTTCGTCTTGTCCTAATCTTAGAAATGGAAATTCGGAACGGAACCAAACAAAACAGTATTTTTAACCAATCATGTTTATTTTTCAAAACAGATATAATAATAATGTGACCTATTAATTGCATTAACAAATACAGTGAGGACGTTTGAGTTGAAATAAATTCATTATGAATGAATCATGGGTGAATTTAGAAAAAAAAATGCTGAGAAACGTCAATTTTTATTTTTAAATATTGACTTTTTGGCATATATATCATACTAGTGACGTTATCCATACGGGCGTGATGACGTAATTGATGATTTTTTTTAAATGAGAGTATGGGTGGTGTGATAGCTCATTTGAAAGGTTATTAAATTCTCTATTTAGTAATATAAACATTAACCTAATTATTTATACAGAATGGCAAAAAAATAATTTTGTATTAAATTAATTGACAAAAAAGAAGAATGTAAGCAATTTATTTATTTCAAAATACCTTTTACTGCTGTCAGAAAGCAAATAAAAACGTTTATTTTACAAATAAACGTTGCTTTTCGCTTAAATTCAATGTTCAAACTGATAAGAGACAAGTGCGTTGCAGCTTTAACATTAAATTTAAGCGAAAACAATATTTTTTTGTCAAATTAACATTTCTTTCTGTTTTCTGACAGCACTAAAATGTATTTTGAATTAAATTAATTACATACATTCTTCTTTTTGTCTCAATTAATTTAATTCAAAATAAATTTTTTTGGACACCCTGTATAAATAATTATATTAACGTGTATATTACTGAATAGAGAATTAAATAACCTTTCAAATATGAGCTATCACATGACCCCCTTCTCTTCTTCTTGTGCCACTCCTATCGGAGATTTGAAATCATCAAGGCTACCCTGACTTTGTTTACAGCTGACCTAAAAAGTTCATTAGTGGTGCAGCCAAACCACTCTCTCAAATTCCTTAACCATGACATCCTTCTACGGCCTGGATTCCGTTTTCCTTCTATTTTTCCTTGCATTATATATGACCCCCAGTCTCATTTAAAAAATTCATTGATTACGTCATCAAGCTCAGATGGATGACGTAACTAGTATGATATATATGTCAAAAAGTCATAATTTAAAAACAAAAATCGACCTGTCTCAGGATATCTCTCCAAATTGGCTCATTCTCGAGATAATGAATTTATTCCAACTCAAACGTCCTCACTGTATATTCAAATTCTTACAAAAAACTAACAATTCTGGATTATACTTATGTATGGCTTGTGGTGTTGGTTCGATGGTAACTTCTTGATGTCGGATGATACCGCTGTCGACTTGTTGTAGACCAGGGCAGATGTTGTGGCCCTAGGTCCCTGCAGCTACGGTCTTGGTGGTGTCGTAGATGTTGGGTGTTGCTGTCTGTCTAGAGATGCATCTTTGTTTAAGTTGTCAGCCATCTAGTAGTGTCAACACATGCAGATGACTGGGCAATTGCTACGAGCCATGAAGAAATGGAGACTACTGAGCAAATACCTACTAACAAACGACCTGGTTAGCCTCGGGAGATATTTCCAACACTGGAGATTACAGCCCAATAACTCCAAGACGGAAGTATCATGCTTTCATTTAAACAACAGATTGGATAATTACCAATTAAAAATCCACTTTAAAGACAGACTCCTCAATCATACGAAATACCCAAAATG
This sequence comes from Diabrotica virgifera virgifera, assembly GCF_917563875.1. Taxonomy (NCBI): domain Eukaryota; kingdom Metazoa; phylum Arthropoda; class Insecta; order Coleoptera; family Chrysomelidae; genus Diabrotica; species Diabrotica virgifera. Next base: position 239,952,536 of record NC_065443.1, on the reverse strand, counting down.
TTTAGGTGTGACACTCGATAGAACGCTAAGCTTTAACCCTTAAACGCCCAACCTTTTATAGGTTCCATGTACGCCCAAGGGTGGGTAAAAAATGTCCACCTCGAAAATAGCTACTATATTTATTGAGAGTTATTGGAAATGGAATAAACTTAAGAATCTTATGCTTAATAAACACAGCATCTTTTAAAATATTAATATAAACAATTTGCAAACCTTACAACAAAATTACAATGTACATCCAAATTAACATACCAGTAAAAGCCATTAATTCAGATTTGTCGATTTTCTCCACATTCTTCCTTTCAGCCTCCTCATTGGCGGATAATTATGTCGATAATGTAATTATACGTCGATAATTATATGGATTATGTTCCTACCAACGAAAAATTATAGAGAAACCTTTAGTAACAAGTTTTACCAAGGGTGTACTTTTCATGCTCATCCATATTTAACTCAAGATATTACTTTTATTTTAAAAAATATAGGTGAAACCAAATTAACATTCGATAAAGGGCTGTATTTTTAACAATAAATAATTTTTGAAAAATTTTTAAACGCGTAATAAATATGTTACAAGGGAATACGCATTAGGTGGACATTTTTTACCCACCCTTGGGCGTTTAAAGGTTAAAGAACATCTTACAAAGACGACTGCAAAACTTAGAACACGAAACAATATTATACAAAAGTTATGCGGTACCACATGGGGCTCCTCAGCGACTACACTTAGGTCGACAGCACTGGGACTCGTGTATCCCGTTGCAGAGTATTGTGAACCGGTATGGCTCAACAGCCAACACACCAAACGTGTTGATGCCTAACTAAACCAGGCTTTGCGTATTATATCAGGTACAATCAAGGCCACGCCAACGTATTGGCTACAAGCACTAAGCCAGATAGCCCCCTCACAAATCCGTCGAGAACATGCCCTTGTCAGGGAGTATAGAAAAATAAACGCCGATCCTGTGCTCCGCTCTCACGTTGGTATTAACGACAGAGACATAAGTAGGCTTCGTTCAAGAAAAAACCCTCTGGATTCTGCAAGGCTACTAATTGAAAGGAATTTCGGAATAACCGACTGTTGGCAAGAAGATTGGGAGAAGAATGCTCCACCTGACATCCGAAATATGCCATGTATTACAAGCAAACCAGAGGGTTTCAATCAACCAGGACTGATCTGGGCGACACTAAATAGAATTAGAACCAACTGTGGTAGGTGCCCTGACTCACTTTTTATATGGAGAAAAATACCTTCTCCAAATTGCGCTTGCGGTGCTGAAAGAAATGCAAACGGTTAAGCATTTGGTGGAGGAATGCCCCATCAGATCGTACAGTGGCAATTGGTCCGATTTTTTAATGGCCACCAATGACTCGATTCAATTTATTTGTCAACTAAATTTTCGTTTATAAAAATTAATTATTATTTTTTTATAATGTATTGTTATCTTTATTTTTATACAAAAACTGCGATATAGCCATACGCTAAATAAAAATAAATAAACACATGCTCTTAGATGACAGGTTAGGTCAGATATAAAAAATATTAGAAGAAATTATTATAAAAAGCTGTATGAAAGACTCACCCCAAGAGGATATTAATTGTTGATGAAAAATAAATCTAATATTCAAATTACATGCCCATTTAAGGAATAATTCTTCCCTTCCATTTTCAGTTGGTCAGCGAGTAGGGATGAAGTGTCACTGTCATTGAAAACGACATTTTAAATGACGATAAAGTACGTATGAAGTAGCAGGCGTATTCCGTAATGAAAGACAGATATTTAGAGAGTAAGGATATACGGGGTACGTTCGGTATGATGACTTAATGATTTAAATAAAAAGAGATATAGTAAATAGAAGATAATAAAAGAGGATAATAAAACGGCGCCAAACAGTTTTTTACGAAAAAGCAAGTTAAAACGCATAGAAGATAATTATTAATGAAATATTAGAGAAAATATAATACAATAATTATTTAAAAATAAAATATCAAAGATGTGACGTTTGTAACGTTACAAAGTTTTGTCTAGAATGTTACAATTCTACGTTTCTGTGACTTTTTAAATTCATGGGAGATCGGATTCAGTTTTAGTAAACAAAACCACAGAATTGTATAGAAACATAACTTCCTTTCACTATTTGAAATCAATAACTCTTTGCTAAAACCACCGTTCAATACCGAATATGAAATGAAGTTATCAAATCTCTTTGTTCTCGGCGAGTCAATCAGTCTCTATCTCACGCCTACGTAACCTCACTTCTGGCATAAAATACCTGAACGACTTCCTGATGCGCGTATTATTTCGGAAGGAATTAAAACTTCCTCGGACGCGCTCTAAGTAGGCGGTGGAAATGTTCGAGCCATAAATTAGTCGATCACGTGACTTGAGCTGCGGCCGAAGGGCCATTCGAAGTATTTTGCTTCCTTTTCTCTCTTCCACCGCCGCTCCCGACTATATCCACCACTATTTTCCGCAATTAGGTCTCGAGAATTGCCAGGAGCGGTACAGCTGACTGCGGAGGTGAACGATTTGAGCAATATCAAGAAAAAACCCACAATAATAGAGACAGAGAAATGCAATGTGAAAAGAGGACTGAATGTATAATTGAAATTAAACGTAATGAAATAAGGTTACATATTTGTTTTCAATCTAATTTTAATATTACATTTTGCTAGAAGTTACAATTGCTATTTTGAACTGTTTCACATGTTGACACATCTTTGGTATAATTTACTATATTTATTGCAAATAAGCACAGAATGAATTCAGAGAGCGAATGCAGAATAATTGGAGAACGGTCGGCGACATAGAGGAAGCCACTGTTGAGGAACTCTGGAACAAGTATAAAAAGACGATAAAGAAAACGGCAGTGGAAACAGTTGGCTACAAGAAAAACAGTAACACACCCTGGATGACAAAAACAGCATGAGACAAGATACAAGAACGTAAACAAATTAAAGTAAAGTTACTAGGAATGAAAGACGACGATGAGATGCAACGATTAGAACAGAAATACTGGGAAAAAATAAAGAAGTCAAAAGAAGCGCAAGAAATGACAAAAGATCATACCACAACGGACTCATTAATGAAGCTGAAAATGCGGCAAGAGAAAACGACCTAAAATAATTGTATGACATCACAAGAAGCTTGACAAGAACAAGCCGAAATGGTACCACTAAAATAAAAGATAAAGATGGTGTCGTACTGAAAACAGAACAACACATTCTTACTAGATGGATGGAATATTTTAAAGAAATTTATGAAGAACAGAATATAATAAACGAAATAGAAGAGGAACCTAACAGACAACCAATGAACATGAACACCGAAGATTTCACCCATGAAGAGGTAAAAGATGCAATTAATCAATTAAAAAGAGGAAAAGCTGCTGGAATAGACAATATCCCTGCTGAGTTAATCAAAGCTGACATCGAAACGTCCACCTCTATACTGTACACACTTTTAAATAAAATTTGGAGAACCGAAGAGCTACCCAGAGAATGGACGCAAGGCTTAATTGTAAAAATTGCTAAGAAGGGCGACACATCCAAATGTGAAAATTGGAGGCCGATCACCTTGCTATTCACCACAACAAGCAAAATAATGACCCGAATCATGCTTGAAAGAATGAAGAAGGAATTTGATAAATTATAAGAGAAAACCAAGCTGGATTCCGGTCACGAAGATCCTGCATTGACCACATTTGTACGATGAGAACGATTATAGAGCAATCATTAGAGTGGCAGAATAAGCTATATGTGAACTTCATAGACTTCGAGAAAGCGTTTGATCGTCTAGATCGCAAAACCTTATGGAAATTGCTAGAGAAATACGGAATGCCTCCCATGTATATCAGAATTATAAAACTCTTCTACGAAGGGTCCACAGCACGCATAGTCCACGAAGGCAAGTTAACAGAACAAATAGATATTGGTACAGGAGTAAGGCAAGGCTGTATGCTCTCTCCAACCTTATTCCTCAGAGTAATCGACTGGATCATCTCTAAGGCTAGTAGTAATAAGACTGGAATAAGATGGAATGTTTTTAACCAATTTGAGGACTTTGAATTTGCAGATGACATATGCTTTTTAACAGAAAAAAGACAACACATGCAACGCAAAACTGAAAAAGTAGCAGAGGCAGGGAAGAAGGTCGGACTTAACATAAACGTCATAAAAACTAAGATAATGAAAATAAATACACCAAGAGAAATGGGAATATTACTGGGAGGCACGGAATTAGAAACGGTGGAGGAATTTAACTACTTGGGCAGTATTTTGAACAACAAAGGAGGGACGGAGGAGGACGTAAAACGGAGAATAGGAATAGCTCAAAACGCATTCAATATGCTAAGGAAAATGTGGTGTTCACGTCAGATGACAAGTAAAAAAAGATAAGATTATTCAACAGCAACGTGAAGACTGTGTTATTATACGGAGCAGAAACTTGAAAAGTGTCAAGAAAATGTATCGGACAGATGCAAAAGCTTATAAATTAATGCCTAAGGAAGATTCTTAACATTTACTGGCCAAACCGCATATCAAACCAAGAATTATGGACAAGGGCTAACCAGGTACCTATATCTAAGACAATATGCAAAAGGAAATGGAGTTGGATGGGGCACACACTAAGAAGACCTGATACAGACAGCGAGGCAAGCCCTAGAATACACACCACATGGCAAGAGAAGACCAGGTAGACCCGTAGAAACGTGGAAAAGAAGTGTGGACAAATAAATTAATGCTATTGGGAAAACCTGGGCAGAAATAAAGATTAGTGCAAAGGATAGGACAGAATGTAGGCAGACAGTTGACGCCCTATGCTCCGCATGGAGTGAAGAGGAATAAGTAAGTAATTGCAAATAAGCCATAATACATAGTAACCAAAATACAAAACATGAATAAATTAAACAAATTTTGTTTTTTCTGCTTGGTAAAAAATTCTTCTAATAGTTTAATTTTTTCTGGCTCATTCATATTGAAAATTCGAACATACAGATATTCAAGATATTCCTTTAAATTATATGAAGTCAACTCGATTTTGTATTCAAAAAGATGCCACATATGCAGTGATAAGAGGAAAATTCCCTGTTAGTGACCCCATAGTAAATCATAAGCAAAAACACAGACAAAAACCTCATAATACATTTATTTTACGCTCGACATTAACAACAAACTCTGATTTTATATGTATGTTATTTTAAATCATAAAATGTATCCTCGATATCTTTTTAGATTACTAATAGTTATAATTTATTTCTATTGTTTTCCACTTTTAAAATGGGTAAATAGACCCTATTATATTTTGCCAAGAATGCGTTAACGGCGTAGGCGCAAAATTTCGGGCCAATGTGTTTAAATGCATTCCTTTTTTCGAATCCGGAGAAAACTTGGAAAGTATTTTTAAAAAATCTAAACTCAGAATGAAAGATTATGTTATTAGAGAGTGTCGAAAATCTCTTAGAATAACCAAATAGTTATTTATGAAACAGTTCGTGAAGTATGCTTTTTCCGAACGCACGCGATTTTTAGAGCCCGAGCGACAACGGGGCGAGTGCTAGAAGTTCGCAAAAATTACTTCACGCACGGTTTCGTACAATATTTTACCTACGATAAAGAAATAAAAAAACTGTAACTCTTCGTCACTGGAATTCGTTTATATTCTACAGTTTTTAGAACTTTGACATTTAAAAATCCTAACTACTTTCAAACCACAAAACTGTCAAAAATTTTGTTGTAAGTCATTGCTCATATTGTCATAACCATGACAACGCGAAAGTTGAGGATATTTGATTATATGAAAGTGTGCCAAAAAACCCATTGAAAGTGTGCGAAAAAGTAAATCTCATTTAAAATACATTGTTACTTCACGCACACTTTAAACCCTTCACGCACTGCTATCTATAATGACAGTTTTCACAAACTAAAAACTTAATACATAATATGACATAGAGTAGATAAAAGTTTTTTTAATGAGATATTTGCCCTAAATTCTCTTTTTTCACTTTTGTTACTAGTTAAAATAAACATTATGGAAGTTGTAAAGGACTTTCAGTCCTCGGAATATTGCCAATATTTATAAGGTGTATTCCTGGGACGACTTTATTGGAACATAGTTCATTCGATTACATGAAATCAAGTTTAACTCTTAAGAATATCCTTCAAAAAAATTAAATCCTTTAATTTTTTATGTTTAAAAAGATTACCACATGCAAAGATGATAGTAAAATTCTCGTGTTAGTGATCCCATAGTAAATAACGAGGAAAAAATACTTTATCGTACTATTCCCACATGGTAAATATTTGGTCTTACATTTATTTTACTCTTAATATTGACACCAAACGTACTCCTGAGGGTACCTTTTTTAAAATAAAAATCGTAATGTCAATCAGTACCAAAATTATTTGGCAATACAGTTATTAATTATTATAATATTAAAATATATACAATTTATGTAAAAAAATTATACTGTCAATAAGTTTTAATGCGGATTGACAGAACGATTATGATGACATATCACTAGTTTTGGTACCGAATTTTATTTTCAGAATGGTACTCACAAAAGTACGTTTGGACTAGTTTGAGTCTCTAATAAGCCTTGATTAAATGCTTTTATATCGCCGGTCCGGAATAAGAATGACGTAATTGCAAATTTTGTCAATTCGTTTATTGCGTAATTAACTTCTAAAATACTGTGTACAGATGATACAAAAGCAACAGAAACGTAACTATATTATGCTGAGCCACTACAGGGTATTAAAATACGCACCATTTTAGACCTTGTTTCAGATGAATAATGACACAACTGTAAATAGGGTTGAAATTGGGGCGACTATATTAAGATAATGAAATTCGGACCAATAAGGATGAAAATAAAAGTCATCGCTGTAAGAATAAACGGACACTAAATATTTAAAAATAAATAGTTTTTTCTTCTTCTTCATGTACCGTGCTCGATTATCGAACGTTGGCTATCAAATTGGCTATAGCAATTTTGTTAACGGCAGCTCGGAAAAGGGATGCAGAGGATCTGTTATACCATTCTCCCAGGTTTTTAAGCCATGACGTTCTTCTTCGACCTGGCCCTCTTCTTCCGTCTACCTTGCCTTGTATTATTAAATGGAGTATATTATTATCTCTCTGGGTGTCGCATAACATGGCCAAAATATTCAAGCTTTCGATTTTTAACTGTTCTGACGACTTCTGTGACTTTTCCCATCCGGTGCAAAACAACTTCGTTACGAACTCTATCCACCCAACTTAGTCGTAGGATTCTTCGGTATGCCCAAATTTCAAAGGCTTCCAATTTCTTGAGAAGAGTATCTGTTAAAGTCCAACCTTCGACACCGTACAAAAGAGTAGAGAACACATAACATCTCACTAATCTAATTTTAAGATTCAAAGTAATGTCGTTTCCACATAAAAGTTTCTTTATCTTAAAGAATGCAGCTCTGGCCTTCTCTATACGTATTCTAATTTCTTTGCTCATGTCCCAGTTCTCATTTAGATTACAACCAAGGTAGGTGATACTGTTAGTTCTCTCTAATTGTTCACCATAAGCTGTTACTACTTCCGGTTGTATTGGCGTCTTACTGACAACCATCACCTTGGTCTTTGCGGTGTTTAGCTTGAGTCCATATTCATCACACGTTGTGGTAATTCTATTAATCAGATGTTGAAGTTCTTCATAATTGCTCGCAATTAACACCGTCTCATCCGCATATCTCAAATTATTAATATTGACGCCATTCATTTTGATACCACATTGAGCATTATCCACTGGTTTATTGAAAACAAACTCAGAATAGATGTTAAATATTAGTGGGGACAAAATGCAGCCCTGCCTTACTCCTCTTCGTATTTGAAGGTCTTCAGACGTGTCCCAGCCAATCCTGATGTTTGTACGTTGATGCCAGTAAAGCACCACTAATGAACTTTTTAGGTCAGCTGTAAACAAAGTCAGGGTAGCCTTGATGATTTCCAATCTCCGATAGGAGTGGCATAAGAAGAAGAAGAAGCCAGTAAATATTTTTGATAATGCGTAGGTCTTTATCATCAATACCCACTTTCTGAAGAATAGCAATCATTTCCGTATGTTTTATCCGATCAAAGGCCTTTTCAAAGTCAATGAAACACATATAAACCGGATGTCCGACATCTCTGAATCTCTGTACCATAACCTGAATACTAAACAGTGCTTCTCTGGTCCCAAGGTTATTGCGGAATCCAAACTGTGTATCACCAAGCTGTTCTTCTATTTTTTGGTACATCCTAGAGTGCAAAATTCGTAGAAATATCTTTAAAACATGACTCATCAAGCTAATGGTTCGCTAGTCACTACATCTTTTCGCGTTTGCTTTTTTAGGTATCGTCACAAAAGTCGACAGCAGCCAATCCGTTGGTATATAGCCAGTTTCATAAACTTTATTAAAAAGATGAAGGAGAGATCTTTTACCTGAATTTTCGAAGAGCTTTATTATTTAATTCGGTATTTCGTCTGGTCCCGTCGCTTTTCTGGTCTTTGCTAATCTTATTGCTTGTTCAATTTCGTCCATAGTTATGTCAGGTCCTGTAACTACTTCGTTAATTTCAAGCTCGGGCCTTTCATCATTAAACAGTTCCTCAATGTATTCTTTCCATCTGTCTATTTTATCCAAATCAGTGATAATCAGTTTTCCGTCTCTATCAACGATGTTATTTGCATGTTTTTTGTTCTGACCGGTGAGTTCTTTTATTTTTTTATACATATTAAATGAATCATGTTTTCACTGCAACTCTTCAATTTCTAAACATTTTTTTTCAAAGTATGTTTCTTTTGCCGCTCGTATTTTAGTCCTTATCTCTTTATTTAGAAAGTTTTTTTTATTTAGAAACTATAGAAATAGTTTTTTGTATAGAAAAATTTTAAGATCAAGAATGACATAACTGCAGATAAGGTTGAAAATGGGGGAATTAAATTAAGATAATGAAATTAGAACCAATAAGGATGAAACTAAAAGCCATCATTGTAAGATTAAATGCCATACCGATGCTCCGTACGATTACTCTTTATTTAATCACTATTTGAAATATTTAAAAATCTTGACTATTTTAACTATTTTACTATTTAAAATATTTAAAAAAAAATTACGCAACTATCAAAAGGGTTGAAAATGGGGGACTAATGTAGGATAATGAAATTCGAACCAGTAGGGATAAAAATAAAAGCCATTATTGTAAGAATAAACGCCAAACCGATGCTCCTGGACCATTACTCCTCATTTAATCCCTATTTTAAATATTTAAAAATCGTTTTTTTTTGTAGAGAAAAATTTCAAGATCCAGAACGACGTAACCGCAGACAGGGTTGAAATTGGGAGGATTAAATTAAGATAATGAAATTCGAACCAATAGGGATGAAACTAAAAGCCATCATTGTAAGAATAAACGCCATACCGATGCTCCGGACAGTTACTTTTTATTAATCACTATTTTAAATAATATTTAAAAATTGTTAGATGAAGACTGACGCAAGTGTAAAAGGGTTGAAAATGGGGCGACTAAATTAAGATAATGAAATCTTGAATGGGTTGCATGTGAGAGATCATTTTAAATGAAGTAACTTCATTGAAGTACTGAAGTACTTCATTTAAGATAATGAAATTCGAATCAATAGGGATAAAGAAAGCTATTATTGTAAGAATAAACGCAGTACCGATGCTCCAGGACCATTACTCCTCATTTAATCCTTATTTTAAATATTTAAAAATATTTTTTTTGCTCTCTTGTGAAATTTCGTTCTGTGCAGTTACGTCATTTGTATTCCAGACCTACGATATAGCAATTCTGTATTCGGGACGTTCCCTGTGCCGTGGTCAACGCAGTCACTCGCCCACCCTTTTTTAAATTAGACCCCATAAGTATAAAATTTTTAATCAAGAATATTTTTTATACTTAACTCTTTCGTAAAATTGCGTATTCTTATGCATTTCAAATATTTTCTTCTTCGCGTGCCATCTCCGCGACGCAAGTCGGCAATCCCCGTAGCTATTCAGACTTTGAAGACGGCTGCTCTGAAAAGTTCATTTGATGTCATTTACCTATTCTCAGGTTGCGAAGCCACGATATTCTGCATCTCCCTATGCTTGGTTTTCCTTGAAACTTTTCCTGCTTAATGAATTGGAGCAATCTGTATCTCTCTCCACGTGTAATATGTCCGAAATATACTAATTTTCTAGTTTTGATGGTATTTAAGATTTCTATTTCTTTATTCGTCTTTCTCTGAACCTCTTTGTGACCTGTCCTGTATCCTGTCCACGATATTTTAAGCATTCTTCTGTGCACCCCCAGCTCGAATAATTCTAGTTTTTTCATTGATGCTGCACTCAAGGTTCAAGCATCCATTTCATAAAATAGAGTCGAGAAAACATAGCATCTAGCCAACCTAACTCTTAGCTCCAACTTCAAATCACTTATGTAGAGCACCTTTCCCGTTTTCTTAAAATTTTCGCTACTCTTTCCTATCCTAATTCTGACTTCCTGGAAGTAATAATTTGTGATTCGACATGTTTATTGAAGAGGGTTGTTTGACATTAAAACGCCACGTTTGTCAGACGGGTTGGCGAGTTTTCATTCAGCCGCCCATTCTGGGTCAGAGGCTGTTTTCAGCCGCTCATTCTGAGTCAGACGCTGCGCTGCTTTGATCCCATACAAACCCTAAGATCAAGGGGTTACCACGTCCGCCATCCATACCGTACCGAAGGTGTTCTTCTCCGCCATATCTGTCGTTGTCGACTTCATCTGTAACCCTGGACAAGGGACCCTAAACAGGTACTAGTTTCCCGGGCCAGAAAACCCCCGGGATCTATGGAGGGCAGGGATTAATTCATTTTCCCTGATAGGACTATCCAAAGGAGTTCCTACCCGCTACCGGGAATAGAGAGGTATGCCCAAGATAAATTGCCCATGGTAGAGAGGCATTGAAGAAGGAAGAGGAGGCCTATATCCAAGGATGGGTGTTTAGGGCTGATTAGGTAGATAGATAGAATAATTTGTGAAATTGGTCATTGTTGCATATTGGACTACTCGTTCGACGCTGGTTCCGTTTATGAAGAGATTCACGTTATTTCTTTAAGTTTTCGATATTCTCATAAATTTTATCTTCTTGAGCGTATTCATTCATTGCTAGACCGTATTTTTGTCCAAACTACGCTATTCTGGTCACTAGCCTCTGAAAATTCTCAATATTTTCGGCAAAGGTGAGAGTGTCATCCGCATATCTAATGTTGTTAACCGGTACTCTATTTACCTTTATTCCAGCTGTTTCGCCCTCAAGAGGTTTTGGCGACAACACCCATCTCTGTTTCATCCCACGTCTGATTTAAATTTCCTCTGACAGCTGTTTGTTTACACGTGTTTTTGCTCGTTGCTTATAGTATAAATTCGATATAATCTTGAGCTCATCATTGTAGTCTATCTTTTTTGATTTCAGGACATGCATTAACTGTTCATGTCGTACTTTGTCAAATGATTTATTATATTCAAAAAAGTACGCACATGTATCTTGATTGACGTCAATTTTATACAAAACTTCTCGTACTTTATAAAGATAATAATCACATACTTCGAAACGCGTCCTGAAATTGTTTAAATAAAGTTTTTGAAAGTTTTTAAAATTTGTGGTTTCAACTAGAGATTAACAATCGCTATTACTTCTTAAGCCACATTAGAGAGATACTTTATATAAATATAGTTATCTTAGAGGCTTATGCTAATTCTTATACCATAACAATCAATATTCTTCCCATATATCTAAAAATTAATACCACCTTCAGCAACAAAACAAAGCTACATTTGAGCTCAAAACAGTTCAAAAAAATCAAAACAGCTACAGCTCTTTAATTGAGTTATAATTAAATTAATTTACATAATACAAATCCATTCCGAGATGGACATCTAGTGAATAAAGGCTACATTGTTTATCTGAACTATCTCTTATAACTAATATTTGGCGATGTACAGACACAACCTAATTTTTTCTTTTAATATCATTATACATAATAAACTAGAATAAATTGGGACACTGTATACTGTATAAAAGCTCATAGAAGTCTTAAAGTAAAGTAACTGCATAAAAAGCAATAAATTCACTGTAATAGGTTATTTGAATGTTCAATGTGTGTGTGTCTGTGTGTTAAGTGTGCCGCATTTGAACTACTCTCGTATTTGCAATTGTGCTTCATGTTATTTTACTCTAAATTGAGCAGTACGTCTGAGTTATCGAGACCATTTCGAGCATGATATGCAGGCACCTCTTTGGCCTATCGGGCAGAAATAAATTTGCCACTAAACAATCATTTACAATGAAAATGGAGGCCATGTTTCGTACAATTTTATGCCTTTCGCATTCCTCAGATAAAATCTGAACTCTAAATCGGGAACGTAGAGAGAACATTTCGCTGTTCGCCATACCAGAGACAGATTTATGCATCGACTGCAGTAAACAGAACACGTTCTTACAGTGGTGTGGAATTTAATAAGAGGAAAAGAAATTTAAATATGGTCCTCGAAAAAATGATGAAGTGGGTATCTGTTTAATTTTACCGTGGGACGACTTCACCGCATAAAAACACTCCTATTGCTCAATATTCTGTCCATCTACATTTTTGAAATTGGTTTCTCGACCCTTGAGCCCAAATTATTTATACAGAAAATGTAAAGAATTTTTGCGGTGTATGAAAAAACTGCTAAATATCGAAAAGCTTCGACACCCAAAATGTAAATGTGAATCAGGAATATTAAAAAATAATTAAGTATAATTTGATTGATTAGTGTATTACCTCCCGGTAAATCACATACATATTATTACAATTAAAGATTCCGAGTAAAGTTATTCAAAAAAAAACATTTTAAGCAAATTAACATTTCGTATAGCTAATATCTATTGGGTGGTTAACCTTCAAATGGGCTATAGGAAACTCAATGTTAGATACTCGCTTTCATAATTATTATTGTACATTAAAAGTTGTCACAAACTATTTGAAGAGTTTAATTTTATATCAAAAATACATGTTAAAATTGTTCTAAAACTAAACACATTCCAAATTGTTGCAAGAATATAATACATTTGCGAAAGTATCATAGGTCTGAATCGAGCGTATGAAAAAAGAGTTGATTAATAGCAAGCTGAAAATTTGTTAATAACTTAAGGGTGTCTAGTCGGACAAACTTTGATATATGGGAACACTGGAACAGGGGAAGTTTTAATTGTGGAACAGGTTAAAAATTTGGAACAGTAAGACCACGAAAACGACACATGTATTTTGTCCGACAGAACAGACTTAAACTTTCCGAGGAGAGACTAAACTCTTATGCAAAAATCAGACTGCTATTTATCACCAAATGGGCGATTTAATAAGTCATGTAGAATATGTCAAATGACAGGAATAACGGCAGGTGATAAATAGCCATCTGATTTTTGCATGAGAGTTTAATCTCTGTTCGGAGAGTTTAAGTCTATTCTGTCGGACAAAATAAATGTGCCGTTTTCATGGTCTGACCGTTCCAAATTTTAAACCTCTTCCACAATTAAAATTGCCCCTGTTCCAGTGTTCCCATATATCAAAGTTTATCCGACTAGACACCCTTAAGCAATTAACAAATCTTCAGCTTGCTATTAATAAACTTTTTTTTCATACGCGGGATCCAGACCTATCAATGCCACACGTAATGCAAAATGAGTATCGTACGTTTCGTTATGGTTAAATATGAATTGTTAGTATTTTAGTTTTACGATTCTTTGTTTAAAAATCAAAAAATTTAATAAAATGTGTTCAGTTGACGAAAAAGTAAGCAATAGTAAAGGTACTAAATTCAGGCGATAGTACGCTCACTCTCAGTTCTTTATTTATAGTCAGATTTTCCAATAGATCGATTGAAGGGTTTGATTCAATCACCGGTCAAAGACCACTTTCGTCGAAATTGAGTTTACGACATTTCTTGCCTTCAAAAATACCTACCTCCGCAGCGTTTGCAGCAAAAACAGTACACGTACCGTTAGGCCTGGATCCCGCGTATAAAAGTTCATTAATAGCAAGCTGAAAATTTGTTAATAGCTTAACGGTGTCTAGTCGGACAAACTTTGATGTACAAGAACACTGGAACAGGGGAAGTTTTAATTGTGGAACAGGTTAAAAATTTAGAACGTCAGACTACAAACGACCCATGTACTTTGTCGGACCGAAATTCCAATTGATTTGTTACCCTTTCATTAAACTCTCATGCAAAAATCAGACTGCTATTTATCACCTGTCATAATTCCTGTCATTTTACATGTTCTACGTGTCGGACTTAATTTAAAATGTCCAGTTGGTGATAAATATCGGTGTGATTTTTGCAGGAGTGTTTAATCAAAGGGTAACAAATCAATTGGAAGTTCTGTCCGACAAAATACATGAGACGTTCTCGTAGTCTGAGGTTCCAAATTTTTAACCTGTTCCACAAATTAATCAAACTTCTCCTGTTCCATTTTTCCCATATATCAAATTTGGTCCGACGAGACACCGTTAAGCTATTAACAAATTTTCAGCTTGCTCTTAATTAACATATTTTTCGTACGCGGGATTCAGGCATATGTGTAAAAAATGCAATGTAGAAAAACGTGGACGATTATTACAACAAAAAATGTTACTATCATAGTCACTAAGATCGATATGTTTCTCAAAACCATGCAACATCACGTGGACGATTATTCGTGTGTAAAATATGTGTAAAAAATGCAATGTAGAAAAACGTGGACGATTATTACAACAAAAAATGTTACTATCATAGTCACTAAGATCGATATGTTTCTCAAAACCATGCAACATCACGTGGACGATTATTGCATCCAGCCCTTCAATTCCAAGTCAGCTGCATATCATAGTCATAACTGTATACCATAAAAATGTTCTAAAAGGTTTTAGCACTTTTATTAACATTTCAACCTGAGTCTAACAATATTCGAAGTCAAGTACTTTAAACGAATTATTGCTTCTCGCAATCTTCAAAGAGAATAAACATAGCCGATTGTTTATTTTCATTGGCAAATGCAACTGGCAATATCTAAAGGTTTGTCTAAGATATAATGCTCTGATACGCCACTGACAGATGCTTGTACACAGTGATTTCTGCGCACCCAGAGATGGTCGAAGATTAATCTATTGTCAGAAAAACTAAGAATTTTACTTTCGTTTAAATTGTTTTGGAGATCAAGTGGAGAACTTGGTCGTCTAGCTGGAGAAGATTCGTTCCTCGGCCACAAATAGAAGTCGAAATACTAAATTACATTAGGATTTAGAAGAAATTAAAATAACCTAGAGGTTTTCGCCATACCAGAGACAGATTTATGCATCGACTGCAGTAAACAGAACACGTGCTTACAGTGGTGTGGAATTTAATAAGAAGAAAAGAAATTTAAATATGGTCCTCGAAAAAATGATGAAGTGGGTATATGTTTAATTTTACCCTGGGACGACTTCACCGCATAAAAATACTCCTATTGCTCAATATTCTGTCCATCTACATTTTTGAAATTGGTTTCTCGACCCTTAAACCCAAATTATTTATACAGAAAATGTAAAGAATTTTTGCGGTGTACTGAAAAATTGCTAAATATCGTAAAGCTTCGACACCCAAAATGTAAATGTAAATGTAAATGAGGAATATTAAAACGTAATTAAGTACAATTTGATTGATTAAATTATTAGTGTGCTAACTCCCGGTAAATCATATACATATAGTCTAAGAGCTGGTAGCGGATTTTGTGCGTGATAAGTAATATGGAAAAACTATACGGGGATATGTTGAATTAGTTGTGTACATGACTTTCACCAACGGCCGGAAACCAGAGTTGGGGCTGAGGGTAGTTATAAGGGGTCAAAGTCGCGGATTTTATTATTTTTTTTTATGACGCTCATGATGGAGATAGTGCACCAAAATTTAAAAATAAGTAGGCTATGATGTACCTAAGTAAAATCTATAGGGGCTCAACGCTGCGTAGCGGACAAAGGGGCGAGGGTAGGGATGAATATAAAAAATATAACGGGTTTTTTGCGACATTTGTGATTGAGATAGTGCACCAAAATTTGGGTATAAGTAGACCATGCCATAAATAATTAAAATCCCCAGAGCCGGAAACCAGAGTGGGGCAGGAAGGTTCAAGGAAGGGGTCAAAGTTCCGTTTTTATTATTTTTTTTGTGACGCCCATGATCGAGATAGCGCGCCAAAATTTGGGAATAAGTAGGTCATGGCGTAACTAAGTAAAATCTCCAGGAGTGGAACGCTGCGTGGTCGACAAAGGGGTGGGGCGGGGGTGTAAAAAATGTAAGGGGTTTTTTGCGACGTTCGTGATTGAGATAGTACACCAAAATTTGGAAATAAGTAGACCATGACATAACTAAGTAATATCCCCAGAGGCGGAAACCAGAGTGGCGGACGAGGGTAGTTATAAGGGGTAAATTCGCGGTTTTTATTATTTTTTTTTGGCGCCCATGATGGAGATAGTGTACCAAAATTTGGGAGTAAGTAGGTTATGACGTAACTAAGTAAAATCTTCAGGGGCGGAACGCTGCTTGGGGTACAACGGGGTGGTTGGCAGGGGTGAGTATAAAAATATATGGGGGTTTTTTTGCCGTTCGTGATTGAGATAGTGCACCAAAATTTGGGAATAAGTAGATTATGACATTACTAAGTAAAATCTTCCAGGGGCGGAACGCTGCGTGGGGGACAAATATTGTGCCGGGTCACAAAAAAAATAATACACACTGCGACTTTGACCCCTTAAAACTACCCTCATCCCCAACTCTGGTTTCCGGCTCTGGGGATTTCACTTAGCTAAGTCATGGTCTACTTATTCCCAAATTTTGGTGCACTATCTCAATCTAGCACGTCGCAAAAAACCTCTTATATTTTTTATATTCACACCTACCCCCACCCCTTTATCGGCCACGCACCGTTCCACCCCTGGAGATTGTACTTAGTTACCTCACGATCTACTTATTCACAAATTTTGGTGCACTATCTCGATCATAAGCATCACAAAAAAAATAATAAAAATGGCGATTTTGACCCCGTATAACTACCCTCATGCCCAACTCTGGTTTCCGGCTCTGAGGATTTTACTTAGTTATGTCATGGTCTACTTATTCCCAAATTTTGATGCACTTTGTCAATCACGAACGTCGAAAAAGACCCCTTATATTTTTTGTATTCACCCCTGCCCCACCCCTTTGTCGGCCACGCAGGGTGCCACCTCTGGAGATTTTACTTAGTAACGTCATGAAATACTTATTCCCAAATTTTGGTGCACTCTCTCGATCATGAGCGTCACAAAAAAAATAATAAAAACGGCAACTTTGACCCCTTATAACTACCCTCATCCCCAAGTCTGGTTTCCGGCTCTGGGGATTTTGCTTAGTAATGCCATGATCTACTTATTCCCAAATTTTGGTCTACTATCTCAATCACGAACGTCGCAAAAAACCCTTTATATTTTTTATATTCACCCCTACTCCTACCCCTTTGTCGGCCACGCAGCCTTCCGCCCCTAGAGATTTTACTTAATTACGTCATGACCTACTTATTCCCAAATTTTGGTGCACTATCTCGATCATAAGCGTCATAAAAAAAATAATAAAATCCGCGACTTTGACCCCTTATAACTACCCTTGGCCCCAACTCTGGTTTCCGGCCGTTGGTGAAAGTCATGTACACAACTAATTCAACATATCCCCGTATAGTTTTTCCATATTACTTATCACGCACAAAATCCGCTTCTATCTCTCCGACTAATATTACAATTAAAGATTCCGAGTAAAGTTATTTAAAAAAAAACATTTTAAACAAATTAACATTTCGTATATCTAATATCTATTGGGTGGTTAACCGTCATATGATAGGAAAATCAATGTTAGATACTTGCTTTCATAATTATTATACATTAAAAGTTGTCACAAACTATTTGTAGAGGTAAATTTTATATCGAAAATACATGTTGTTGTTTGTTTGGGTTTATATGACTGCGGACACTAAATCCATTCGCCAAAAAATACATGTTAAAATTGTTCTAAAACTAAACACATTCCAAATTGTTGCAAGAATATAATACATTTACCAAAGTATCAAGGCCACACGTAATGCAAAATGAGTATCGTGAGTTTCGTGATGTTTAAATTTGAATTGTCAGTATTTTAGTTTTACGATTTTTTGTTTAAAAATCAATAAATTTAATAAAATGTGTTCAAAGACCACTTTTGTCGAAATTGAGTTTATAACATTTCTTGCCTTCAAAAATACCTACCTTCGCAGAGTTTGGAGCAAAAACCGTACACGTACTGTTAGGTCTGGATCCCACGTACCAAAAAAAAGTTGATTAATAGCAAGCTGAATAATAGGCGGACAAACTTTGATGTACGGGAACACTGGAAGTTTTAATTGTGGAACAGGTTAAAAATTTGGAACGTCAGAATATAAAAAAGTGCCATGTATTTTGTCAGACAGAAATTACAATTGATTTGATACCCTTTCATTAAACTCTTATGCAAAAATCAGAGTGCTATATTTATCACCTGTCATAATTCCTGTATTCTCAATATTTCTATACTGAGCAGAGACTTGGACTCTTCGCGCATGCGAGCGCCAAAAAATTCATGCCTTTGACATGTGGTGCTGGAGAAGAATGCCACGCATACCTTGGATAGCTCATAGGACAAACGTTTCCATTCTAAGCCAACTCAATATTAACAAAAGGCTGTTCACAATATGTCTGCAATTATTCTGCAGTTTTTTGGTCATGTAATTCACAGAGGTGACGACAGTTTAGAGAGATTAATAATTATTGTTTGGAAACGTTCCGGGGAGAAGATCAAGAGGACGATCACCAACTAGATGGTCCGACCAAATAAATAATTCAGCTGGAAACTCATTCTGCGAAGCTCTTAGAGCAGCTGAAGATAGAGACCAATGGAGAAACATTGTTAGGAATATTGGAAGAAATCACGATCCTCGGTAATGGGGAAACGACAAGAGAGAGAGAGAGAGAGAGAGACAATTCCTGTCATTTTACATGTTCTACGTGTCGGACTTATTAAAATGCCCAGTTGGTGATAAATACCAGTCAGATTTTTGCAGGAGTGTTTAATGAAAGGGTAACAAATCAATTGGAAGTTCTGTCCGACAAAATACATGGGACGTTCTGGTAGTCTGAGGTTCCAAATTTTTAACCTGTTCCACAATAATTAAAACTTCTCCTGTTTCATTTTTCCCATATATCATAACCATATATCGTTTGTCCAACGTGACACGGTTAAGCTATTAAAAAATTTTCAGCTTGCTATTAATCAACTTTGTTTTGGTACCCGGGATTCAGGCCTATGTGTAGAATTCAACAAGAACAAAAAACCGCTAAACGCCGTAAGAATAAGTGGCGCATACAATATCCCAGCTACAAAAGATCTGATGTAAATATAACTTGGCGCGAAAATGTATTTTCATTTTGATGCAAAACAAAATTCTAGTATTATTTTAAAAGATTTTTTCAGAATATTTGCTCAAATTGAAGTAAAACGCGCCACAAAAGAGTAACTTTGATACAGTTTGAATTTTGAAAATATTTTGTGGCGCATCTACTCCAAATTTTGCAAATATTATGGAAAAATCGTTTAAAAAAAAACTAGAATTTTGTTTTGCATCAAAATGAAAATACATTTTCGCGCCACGTAATATTCATATCAGATCTTTTGTAGCCGGGATATTGTATGCGCCACTCATTTTTACGGCGTTTAGCGGTTTTTTATTCTTGCATCAGGAGTTTTTCAAAGTTATTTATAAATTAAATGTATGAAGTTGAATGCAATGTTTCTCAATTACACGCTAAGCTTTATAAACGGTCGCCTTTGTCGCATTATCTCCCAAATGCTCTAGTGTCCATCGTATGTACACTAGATTTTTTGCTATTCGAAATAGATAAAAAAATATCGGGATGGTCGGTAAATATACTCGGATTGCCCGTTGCCAGATCAAATTTAGCGTCGTAACCACTTCAACTACATAAACCATTTCGAGAATAATCGTTAATTGGATTATACATTTGTAGCTTAATAACTTCTAAACTGCTTAACCGATTTTGATCACTAAACATGAGTTTGAAACGTATTGACAAGTAGTATCTGATGCATCTAAGGTCAAGTATGATAACTAAAGCTATTACAGGAATTATTGAGCTTGAAAAACCGTTTTTCCCATAGGAAATAGATTTGATCATATTTATGAAGCCTATAACTTAAAAATTAGAATTTTCTTGGATATGAGGTATACACCGTTAAATTCGTCTAGGGTCCTTTTACAAAAGCTCAGTTATTGGTGCAATTCGTAGGTTGAAATTTTGATTAATTGTCGAAAAACCAAAATTTTTAAAGTTTGTTTTTCAGTTTTTCGGCTATACTGAGCCGTGTGTATGTCTGATCCTGACGGCTTGAACACCATTTGAAAACATATCTCAACACTATTGATTTGGTGTATTTGCCGTTCTCCTGTCTATTCTTGAACCGAGGATATATATACCCCCAAAAAATATGCCATTTTGTACCTACCAAGTCCTATAGCTGGCTTATGCTTAGTCAAAATTTCAAAACTACACCGGTTCTGATTCGGCCCTCACCCCTTCTTCAAACACAGAAAAAAATTCAGATCGTTTTAACTTTTCCACACACATTCATATCCACAAACATTTTCCCTTTTTTAAATAGAAATTGAGTCAAAACGCTGTAGTTTTTGCAGACAGTCTAGATGGTTTGCAAAGAATAATGTCGCGCATATCAGATATAAGTAGAGAATACGGACTTGATCTCAATACGAAAAAAACAAAGTATATGGTAGTCAGTAAGCGCGAAATATTAAATACACAGCTTTTGGTTAACCAACAACTAATTGACAGGGTCGACAGCTACGCATACCTTGGTACCAACATAAACAGCCAGTGGGACCACTCAAGTGAAATAAAACAACGCATAGGAAAAGCGAGATCAACGTTCATAATGATGAAGTCTCTTTTCAGAAGCCACGATTTACCTCTTGCTACCAAAATCTCTATCATCAGATGCTATGTATTTTCTACGTTATTATACGGAGTAGAGGCCTGGACACTTTCCGAGGCTTCTTTGAGAAAACTCGAGGCATTTGAGATGTGGTGTTACAGGCGCATTTTGAGAATTTCGTGGGTGGATCGTGTGACTAATATTGAGGTTCTACGTAGAATAGGCAAGGAATGCGAGATTATTAACATAATCAAAGAGCGCAAACTAGAATATCTTGGCCATGTTATGAGGAATGAACAGAGATATGGCTTGTTGCAACTCATTCTTCAAGGCAAGGTATTTGGAAAGAGAGGACCAGGGAGAAGAAGAATATCTTGGCTTCAAAACCTGAGAAAGTGGTTTAATACATCGACAACCGGACTATTCAGAATAGCAGCAAGCAAAGTTAGGATAGCCATGCTGGTCGCCAACATCCGGAACGGATAGGCACCTTAAGAAGAAAGAAGAGTCAAATTTATGAGCTCGGTAACTTTTGAATAGTATAACCGATTTTCAAAATTAGACATGCGTTGGAAAGGTAATGATTAAGGTGATACGGTAGCTAGCGATCAACAGGTGGCAATAAACGCGGTCCAATATTGCCAAAGATCTGCGAACTTTCAAAAGTGAGGCAACAATGCGTCGGTAATTCGATACTGACAGTGACGTTTATACTATCAAAAACAATAATTTTTATACACGTAGGCGCGAAATGTTGCCAAGTCAGTGACGATCGATTTCTTGTTATAAAAAAATCGATTTTTAGTAGTTCCAAGATTACGCAAAATCTAGGCATGATATATAAAAGTTTATTTAAAGAAAGTGCATTTTTTCTCTTTCTTAATGGCGGTACAGGCTCCTTTTTTCAATATTTTATTTAGTTGTAGAGTAATTTCCACATACTAACATATTTCTGAAATTGGGCTCTGTACCGCCATTCT
Source organism: Diabrotica virgifera virgifera (assembly GCF_917563875.1). Taxonomy (NCBI): domain Eukaryota; kingdom Metazoa; phylum Arthropoda; class Insecta; order Coleoptera; family Chrysomelidae; genus Diabrotica; species Diabrotica virgifera. Next base: position 239,930,503 of record NC_065443.1, on the reverse strand, counting down.
TTATTATATTACGAATATGTGTGCCAAATATTTCGACAAAATATTCAAAATTAGAGCCGCAATCTTAGAACGCGTTTGTTGCTACCTGTTGATCGCTACTGTTTCCTCTTAATAAGTACTATTAGAAGCCTCAAAGGTCGGACTTAAATTTTTGAAGTTTTTAGGAGTTTTGAAGATGAGAACAAAAAACAGACGCTAAATAGGAAGGGCCGTAAAATCCACACCCTTGGACCAAAATGGATGGTTGACATATGAATGGGTGAGTCTTTTCTTGAAGTTAAAGACGGGAGTTGGCCCAATTTTCAATTCAGTCAGATTTATAAAATCGAAAATTTCGTGTCTATATGATAGTGTCGCGTGTAGGGGGTGTGTGTGTGCGCCACTGATGAGAATTGCCGTTCTCTGGTAATGTAGAAAAACGTGGATGGTTATTGCAAACAAAAAATGTTACTATCATAGTCACTAAGATCGATATTTTGCTCAAAACCATGCAGCATCACGTGGACGATTATTGCACCCAGCCCTTCAATTCCAAGTCAGCTGCATATCATAGTCATAACTGTATACCATAAAAATGCTCTAAGAGGTTTTACCACTTTTATTAACATTTCAACCTGCGTCTAAAAATCTTCGAAGGCAAGTACCTACGTTAAACGAATTATTCTTCAAAGAGAATAAACATAGCCGATTGTTTATTTTCATTGGCTAATGCAGCTGGTGGTATCTAAAAGTTTGTTTAAGATATAATGCTGATATAATAATGACAGATTCTTGTACAAAGTGGGTTCTGCGCACCCAGAGACGGTCGAAGATTAATACAGTTCGCAACTATTGTCAGAAAAACTAAGCATTTTACTTTTGTTTAAATCGTTTTGGAGATCAAGTGGAGAATTTGGTCGTGTAGCTGGACAAGATTCTTTTCCCGGCCACAAATAAAAGTCGAAATACTAAATTAAATTAGGTTTTGGAAGAAATTAAAGTAACGTAGAGGTTTTCGCCATACCAGAGACAGATTTACAGAGACGTTCTTACAGTGGTGTGGAATTTAATGAGAGGAAAAGAAATTTAAATATTATCCTCGAAAAAATGATAAAGAGGGTATCTCTTTTTTTTTCCTTACATTACGCATCAACCCCGCAGGGTTATTAGCGTGTATGGATTGTGTTACAAAATTATAACTTAAAAATAGATTTTAAACACAACAATAGGAAATTATAAAAAGCTCTAAATCTATACAAAGTAAAGTACAATACTATATTTTTGGTAAGAGGTTGCAGTCTTTGAGGAATGTGAAGATGCTTTTTGTATCACTGTCTTTTCCGAGTGCACTATTTAATGTTGGTGGTATGTTGCACTTTTTTCGTTGAACTTTATACTTCGGACACTGCAATAAACAATGCTTTACGGTAAGGACACTTCTACACAAATCACACACAGGTTGATTGGCACGTTGGAGTATGTAGTCATGGGTTAATCGAGTATGGCCAATCCGGAGACGAGTGAAGATTACTTGCTCTCTTCTGTTTTTGAATTGTGGAATTTGATTGTGGTTAATGTCAACTTCGTATAGCTTGGTTGATGAGTCCCTCCATGTATCCTGCCATATTTTAAAAGTATTTACTTTAAAATATGCTTTCAGGTCGGTGTGTAGGGTTTTCATGTTCTCTTCTACGTTTGGGTTATTAGGTGCATTCTTTGCTATTTTGTCCACAACCTCGTTACCTTCGATTCCAGTATGAGATGGTACCCAAATAAAATTAACTTTAATATTCATATTTTCTGCATATTTCAGTTCCTTTTTAATGAAAAGTAGTAGTGGATGATCAGAATAGAGTTGATTTAATGCCAATGTTGAGCTGAGAGGATCTGTGATTATGATGTTTCTCTTATTATTTTTGTTAACTATCAGAGCCAATGCTTTTAGAATAGCAAACAATTCAGCGGAGAACGTTGTTGTATATGAAGGTAACTTATAAGCTGCTGTGTAATCTGACGAGTAGATTGCTGCGCCAGTTCCGTCTGGAGGTATCGGTGTAAACTTTGAAACAGCTACCATATTTGCTTAATATTTTAAGAAATTCTTGATTGATTTGACTTGCAGGCGTTTCTGATTTGTTTAGTCGCAATAAGCTGGTATCAGTAGAGGGAAGGCGAATTGTCCAAGGAGGAGGGGTTTGGATTGCGGAAATATCGTAGGTGTCTGGAAAATGAATACCTATTTTTGATAAGTAAGTTTGTATGCGGTAATAAAAAGGGTGATCAGTTCTATTTGAGTTTTGGAAACAAGTTTTAAAGCGGTCAGCAAATACGTTGTGTATAACTGGGTTATCTTGATTAGAGGATACTGCAGCGGCATAAGAAAGACTTAGATATTGTCTTCTAAACGTGAGTGGGATCTCTCCAGTCTCCCAGTATAGAGTTTGTATTGGACTTGTGTCGTGTGCTCCTAAGGAAATCCGTCGTGTATTTTGAATTACATCTATTGTTTTTAAGTACGTCTTTTTTGAGGAGTTGTAAACGATTGAGCCGTAGTCAAGTTTGGAACGTACTAGGGTCTTGTAGATATGTAGTAATGTAGACGAGTCGGCGCCCCATTTTTTGTTTGCAAGTGATCGTAACAAATTTATTCCAGGCTGACATGCCTTTTTTAAATATTCTAAATGTATTTTCCAAGTTAGTTTTTGATCAAATATCATACCGAGAAATATAACTTCGTCTTCATATTTAACATGTGCTCCATTTAAGTATAAGTTCTTCAGTTGTATTTGGTGACTTTTCGTAAAACACACTTCTTTGGTTTTAAGGGTATTAAACTGAAGTCCACTTGTGGATGACCATTCTTCAATATGATTTATGGCTTTTTGGACATGGTTATGGATGGTTGTTGGGTTCTTTCCTCTACAAAGTATAACCAAATCATCTGCATATAGCCTAGCTTTTACAGGATGTTTAATTTTTGCGGTAATAGAGTTCATAGCTATAAGAAACAGAGTTGTGCTAAGGTTCGAGCCCTGTGGTATACCATTTTCTTGATTTCTTGTTGAGGAATATACGCCATCTACTCTGACTTGAAACTGTCTATTTTCTAATAAGTTTGATATATATTTGAGTATATTACCTCTAATTTTCCATTCGCTAACAGTTTTTAATATTGATAATTTCCACACTGTATCGTAGGCTTTACGAATGTCGAAAAACATTCCGATACAATGTTGTTTAATTGCAAAAGCCTCATGTATTTCCGATTCTACGTCAATAAGATTGTCTACAGTAGAACGATGTTTTCTGAAGCCACTCTCTTCTGGAATAATTAATTTTTTTGATTCCAGATACCACATTAGTCTGTTATTTATTATTTTCTCTAGCATTTTGCCCATACTACAAGTAAGAGATATTGGCCTATATGTTTCGGGTTCTGATTTTGATTTACTTTGCTTAGGAATAGGAATTATTATTGAATTTCTCCACGATTTTGGAAATAAACTTTTCGAGAAAATTAAGTTGAAAATGCTGAGTAAGTGTTCTTTAGATGGGTAGGTGAAGTTTTTTAGAAAAATAGTGGGTATATTATCTGGTCCAGGGCACGAGTTCTTACAGTTTTTTATTACCGCTTCTAATTCATCCATCGATATTGGAAAGTTTATTTCACTATTATTTTGATCTTCATAATCTATGGTATATCTTTCCTCATTTCTTTTGTTCCTTAAGAAATTTGGTGAATAGTTTGCGTCGCCTGAATTTTTTTCATAAACTAATGCCAGTATATTTTATATTTCCCTTTTGGGATTTATATATTATATTATTTTGCTCTAACAGATTTATTGACTTGTGTGATTTTGCACCAGATATTCTATTTACTTTTTTCCATACAGTTGTCATTGGAGTAGAACTGTCAATTGTTGAAACGTATGTTTTCCAAGATTCGCGCTTAGCTTTTTTGATAGTAAATCTGGCTATAGCTCTTAATCGTTTAAATTCTAAAGAGTTTTGTTCGTTTTTCTGTCGTTTGAATTTATTAAACGCTTTTTTGGATTGTTGTATTACTTGTCAACATTCATGATTCCACCAAGGAACTGGATGGAATTTACTATTGAAGTTAATTTTTCCAATATTTTTATCTGCTGAATCTATTATTAATTTTGTAATGAAATCTACCTCTTCGTTCACATTACTATTTTCATTTATGGCATGCAAGTTGCGTTCGATATGATTTTTAAATTTCGTCCAATCCGCATTTTTTAAGTTCCATTTTGCTTCTGGTATAGCTGTAGATGCATCTTCGTTATGGATTAAAATAGGATAATGGTCGCTGTCGTATGGCTCTGGTAATACATCCCATGAAAGTGTATGCGTTATTGATGGTTCACATATAGATAGGTCGATAGCAGAACCCTCGCCCGTTCTTATGTCGAAACGGGTATCTTGTCCATCATTAAGTAAATTTAGGTTGAGTTTTTCCAGAAGTACTTCTATTTTTCTACCAAGATGTGTTAATTTTTTTGAACCCCATAAAGGATTATGTGCGTTGAAGTCCCCGACAATTAATCGTGGAGTAGGTATTTGTTCTAAAAGATCCGATATTTCGTTATGGTTAAGTTCTTGATTGGGGGGGATGTATATGTTACATACGGAAAAACTAGTTACGTCTTTGATTCTGACTGCAATTGGCTCAATGTTTGTTTCTAGTGGTATTGCTGTGCTGTTAATGTCGTCCTTTATGTATATGGCTACTCCTCCACTGGCGATTTTAGCATGTTGTCGATTTTTAAAGAAACAATTAAAGTTTTTTAGTTTATGTGCAGTGTTGTTTTTAAAATTAGTTTCTTGTAAACATAGAATCATTGGTCTGTATTTTGAGATTAGTATTTGCAACATTTCTAAATGGGTGTAATACCCATTCAGATTCCATTGAATTAAACTAGTGAATGATATTGATATTTTAATATGTGTCCGTAGAGGTGTCGCTTTCTGGTTCGGTATGGAAGTCCGGATCAATCTGTCGTAAAATTTTATTTCTTATTCGGGTGCATGTACTTTTAATTTTTCGGTCAATTAGTTTATGATAAATTTTTGTCAGTAGGTCTGTAACTTCAGAAATTTCATTGGTATACATGTTTGTAATGCTTATTGGGTCGGAAGATCCTGTACAATTTTCGAAGAAATCTATTAGTTGATCATAATTTAAGGGATAACTGGAATTTTGGTCTCTAAATAATTCTTCTGTAGGTTTCAGCATTTCCTCTCACGTCTTTTTTGGTTTATTGCCTTGGTTTAATTTAGTCTTTTTCTCTTTGTTTTTTGGTACGTTCCGATGAAGGAGTTGGAGAACGCTCAGAAACTGTTCGTTTTTGTGATATTGGATCTGTTTCTATTTGGTTAGTTTGGAGTTCTCTGCTTAGTGTTTCATTTTGTACAACTTGATCGTTAAGTTCGGTTTTATTTTGTGGGATGCCACTCGTTAGTTCTTTAGTCGCCTGATTGTAATTATTTTCATTATAGTTCTCACCTGATTCTGTATTTTGAGGAATTGAAGTGTTGTCACCTGATACAGATGCCTTTGTTGGACAGTCTTTTGCTGAATGCTTGGTGTTTTTGCATATATGACAAGTCTGGTTGTCTAAAGATATCCATATTCTATATGATGTCTCCTCGGGGGTTATAATAAAAGAATCGGGTAAGGTATGGTTGGTTAAAGGGGATATATAGGTTTGTCGCCTAAAGCTTAATATATGCTGGAACTCAGGACTGGAAGTCCCTATACGGAGAAATGATAAGGGTGACAAAAGGTTGACAGCAAGTGCTTGCAATTCTGATTCTAAGATTGAGTGTGGAATAAATGGACATACGCCTGAGAGTACTAGTCGTTGGCTGGGTGTGATTAGTCGTCGTGCCTGTAAGAGTTGTTGATTAACTTTGATTTTTCCGTGGTTGGTAATAAAGTCGTCCACTAATTTTTCATTTGCTAAGTAAATGCACATTCTGTTGTTGGATAGCTTTGAACAGAAAATAATATTTATTGGTCGAATAATTTGGCTTAAACTATGGAGGTAATCTTCAATTTTGGTGTTGTCAATTGCGTCGAACACAATTGCTTGGTTTCTTGATGGAAAAACATTAGCGGTTGGTTGTCTGGTTACGGAAGAATAGCTTTTAGGTTCTAGAGATTGTTGGTCTGGTGTAGAGGTAGGTTTAGTTGACGTAGATGAGGATGCCATGATGTGGAAATTGATATTTTGTAAGCCAAAATATCAATTATTTGGGGACAGTAAATACTGGCCTATTTTTGAAGTCGTCTATAATATGTATTTAAATAAAGTCACCTTACCAATGTTTATTGTTAAAATAACACATTCACAAAACGCGTTTTTAACTTTTGCAAAAACTGTAAGCGAATATTAATTAGAATTTAACGTCTTTACTCGTCGGCTGGTATGATAAGGCTCAGGGTATCTCTTTAATTTTACCACGGGACGACTTCACCGCATAAAAATACTTCTATTACTCAATATTCTGTCCATCTACATTTTTAAACGCTTTTCTTTAGTCCAATCGTTTCGGTCAAATCTTTAGACGTTAATTTGACTGCTTTTCTTCAATGCAAATGATAAAAATTTTCAGACATAATATGTATTTGCGGGAACAATACACGAATATTCAATACATTTTTTTTATATTTATTAATTGTTTAAATAAAAAAAAACGATTTTAATGGAAAATGCCCAAATTTTCTTGTTTTTACAATGCAGAAAATTGAAGCTTTTACAAATTGTAGCTAATTATATGAACTATACATAACTTTACTTTTTACGTTAATTGTTTACGTCATGCTTCATAAATAAACAATAAAGTTTCAAATTTTTTGCCGATTCCGACTACTTTTCATGTTTGTCCATCATGTTTATAAACATCCTAAGCGGTGACGATTTTGAACGATTATATCTTTGTTTATATAAACATTGGCGCTTATTGGTGTCAAATTTCAATACGATACGAAACAAAACTTCAACCAAAATTCGAATTCAAAAAATTTGTGTTTTCAAGTAGTCTTAGAAAAACCACCGGTACAGACGTTTTGTGCTACAATTAACATTAGAATTCATTTTGGCGTATTAATTCAAAGTTTCAACGGTCATTTATAAACAAGTGTGTTTCTGTGACCTATGTGCTGTGAATGTTACAGAATGAAAAATTACAGAAAATGTACAATGTCTGTATCAAAATGTTGAAATAAATGCAAAAAATTTGTCTATCATAATATACATTCTTTTTTTTTTTTAAACAAGACGATATATTTTATTGTTTTAAAAGTGTAAGAATAAAAAAAGAATGTGTGTGTACTTTGTACGCACGTAAGAAGTTATACTTCTACTACATATTATGTGATTTTAAGAAAATACCAAAAATTTAAAAAAATAAAAGAATAAAACGCACACAAACACATTGAAAAATGCCACAAAGAAAAAATGATTTCTGAATGATAATAATTGTTGGCAAAAATTTTAGATACTCATTTTCTGAAAAAAAAATTATATAACAAATATACTTACAATCTTAAAATGCATAAAAAAATAAAAAAAATAAAAACTTGCATCGGGAATCGAACCCGTGAATTTCGGAGCGCTTTGATTCGTAATCGAAGCCTAGACTCACTCGTCCAATTCCACATTATTTGTCATGTGGAAAAATAGGGTAACAGAACGTTTTACTGTTTGACAGTTGTTTTGAATATAATTAAATTATGTAGTTTAAATTTTGTGGAAGATAATATTAAAATATAACAAAACAGTAAGAAAACAATATATTAGATGAAGATTGGCAGAACTTTTGTTGGTAATCAAATTAAGTATGTAAATCAAAGCATTAGATACCTACTAAATAAATAAATCTAAGCCAAAAAATCATAATTTAAAAATAAAAATCGGACCTTATTTGGGATTTCTCTCTAAAATCCCCATTCTTGAGAAAATAAATGTACAGTAGAGCGTCGATTATCCGAACGTCGATCAACCGAACGACCGCATATTCGAACTATCGACTCCCGCGTCCCGCACTCGAATACCGAGCAAGCGTTAGTAATTGACGCTTAAAATATCTTCAATTTTCTTCAATATTGTATCCAAAAATAATTATGTTGTTGCAAAGACTGCACTTTTTTGTTTAGTTGCTAGTTGTCATTTTCAAGATATAAATAAATATGTAGGTATATAAATATGGCTTTTATTCACTTGTGGATAAATATGTATGAATATAAATATGTATAAATATATTGTAGTTCGATTATCCGAACAAATCGGTTTTCCGAACACCTATGTCCCCCAATTAGTTCGGATAATCGACGCTCTACTGTATTTCAACCTAATCCAAATATATAATTACAATATGATTATAATAAAAACTACTTACCAAATTAGAATGAGTTTTCCTTGTCCAAAATAGTCCAAAAGTCCAAAAATATAGGTATATGAAAACTATTTAAAAAGGCAGTATAGCTATTAACTAACTTTTGTTTGTTGTTTCTTTTCACACAAATTTTAAAACGCAACAACCATAAATAATCTAACTACAGCTGTGCCACAGCCGCCATATTGAATAATTTTTGACATGTCATTTGAACATCCAATCAGAACAAAGTTAAAATGCGCATGCGCCGGGATCATAGGTTTTAACATATAAAAATTCACCCTCATATCGCCGGTAAAGAAGTATAACTTAAAAGTAAAAAAAAAATAAAAAATATTGAAAAAAATTTTTTGAAACGCTTTTCTTTAGTTACCAGTTATTAAAATTAAAAATATTATAAAAAGGTCAACCAAAAAGCAAAAAATAAAAAACATTCAAACTCGAAAGATTATTCGAAAAAAAAAACTGTTAGACAGATTAATATACAAAAATCTCACACATTCGTTACAATTTAAAAAATGTAACACATTCGTTAAAGAAAAGCATGGGGCGCGTCTCCGTCGAATAAACGGTTTGAGGATAAATACTTTTTTTCTTTTCGCGCTCCGCGCTTTTTTAACGAATGTGTCAGATTTTTTCAAATTTTTAACGAGTGTGTGAGATTTTTGTATATTTAATCTGTCTAATAGTTTTTCTTTCGAATTATCCTTCGAGTTTGTGTTTTTTAAATTTTTTGCTTTTTAGTTGATTTTTTATAATATTTTTAATTTTAGTCACTCGTAACTAAACAAAAGCGTTACTTAAAAAACGTTTTTCATATTTTTTATTGAATTGCTCTCGACCCTCGAATCAAATTATTTGTATGGGAAATGTAAAAAAATTTGCAGTGTATTAAAAAACCTGCTAAAAACCGCTAACGAAATCGAAGGTTTTATGTAAACTTCGACATCCAAAATGTAAATCAAGAATATTAAAAGATAATTAAGTACGACGTGATTGATTAGGGTGCTAACTCCCGGTAAATCAATTATAATAAAAGATGCCGAGTAAAGTTATTTAAAAAAAAAACATTTTAGACACCTTTACATTTTAGGTATATATCGGGTGGTTAATCTTCTTCTTAAGAAACGTGCATTTCTATGTAGGCCTCCACCGTACATTGTCTTGTCTGGTGAGCGATCTTGTCTGAGTGATTGCGAAGCATTTCATAGCTGTGGATTCCTGTCCATTGGCGAATATTACGCAGCGCAGCGATGACAACTTTTTACGTCCCAGGCCCCTCTTACCCTTTATCTTCCCTTCGAGTATCAGTTGCTGAAAAATGTATCGTTCTCCTCGTAATATATGCCCCAAGTATGCAGTCTTCTTACTATATAAAATAGCCAAACAGAGAGCAAAGAATACAAGAGATTTTAATCAGATTAGATGTACCCGAGATGAAAATAATTAAATACTAATTCACGAAAAGGATATCAAAAAGAGATGAAGAAAGTATTTTGACAGTTTATTAAATAAAGAATTTGACAGGCAGCCTGTGGAGTTACCGGAGACAGTAACAGCAATGGTTACCAGAATAACAAACGAGGCTCAAGCGGTTCAAACAATAAAGAAAGGAAAAGCAGTCGGACCAGATGATATTCCTGGGGAAGTGTGAAGAACATTGGAAGAGACAGGAATAAGTTGGCTAGCAGGTCTATTTAATAGAATTATGGAAGTTGGACAAATGCCAGACGAATGGAGATGAAGCAGTATATTAGTACCTGTCTACAAAAACAAGGCAGACATACAACAATGTACAAACTACAGGGCTATTAAACTACTTAGCCACACCATAAAAATATGGGAGAGAGTAATTAATAGATGGATACGTGAAGAAACCAAAATAACGGATAATCAATTTGGCTTTATGCAGGGCAGATCACCAACAGATGCAATTTTCATTGTAAAGCAGCTGATGGAAAAATACAGGAATAAAAAAACCAACGCTCATATGGTATTCATTGATCTTGAAAAAGCATATAATAGTGTTCCTCGAGAGATTCTGTGGTGGGCACTCAATAAGAAAGGAGTCCCTGGCGAATATGTAAAGATTGTGAGAGATATGTATGAGGGAGTAACGACTAGTGTTAGGCCAGGTGTGGGAGAGACTGATAAATTTCAGGTGAAAATAGGATTGCACCAAGGTTCGGTGCTTAGTCCTTATTTATTCTCATTAGTTTTGGACCAGATAACAGCGAAACTACAGGGTAGCATTCCATCGTGCCTAATGTATGCTGATGACGTAGTGTTAATAGGAAATAGTGAAAGAGACTTAGAACAAAAACTGGAACAGTGGAGACAAGCTCTGGAGGAAAAAGATTTAAAACTTAGTAGGACAAAAACAGAGTAATTGGAATGTTCATTTAAAGATGGAGTTAATATAAATAAAATGGTATCTTTGGATGGTGAAATGATTGTGAAAAGCAATAGTTTTAAGTACCTAGGATCGGTATTAAAGAGTAATGGAGAAATAGATAGAGATGCACGCAGTAGAATTAGGGCTGGATGGATGAAGTGGAAAGAAGCGAGTGATGTGTTGTATGACAGAAAAATTCCAATGAAGCTGAAGGGAAAATTCTATAAAACAGCCATAAGACCGGCTATGATAAATATACGGAACTGCATGTTGGGCAGTGAAAAAGAAAGAGGAACTTAGAATGAGAATACTTAGATGGATGAGTGGAGTGACAAAGAAGGATTAAATTAGAAATGAGTATATTAGGGGAAGTCTAGGTGTGAAATCAATTGATGCCAAAATGAGAGAGCATATGTTAAGATGGTTTGGTCATGTTCAACGTCGAGACGTTAATCACCCAAGATGAAGAATAGCTGAAGTTCAGATTCCTGGAAGCAGTAGGAGAGGAAGACCAAAGAAGACCTGGGGGGAGAAGATAAGGCAGGATATGTTGGTAAAGGGGATGAACATTGATATGTCCCAAGATAGAATTGTGTGGCTAAATGTAATTAGGGAAGTCGAACCCCGCATAGGGATAAGGCAAAGAGAATGATGATGATGATGCAGTCTTCTTACTTTAAACATAATTTAAAAACTCCCTATCCTGTAAGCCCGCTCTTCTTAATACTTCCTCATTTCTGACTCTGTCCGTCCATGATATTCTAAGCATTCGACGCAGGCACTACATTTCAAAAGCTTCAAGGTTAAATGGACTATGGGAAACTCAATGAAAAATTCTTAACTCTTAAATACTTGCATAAATTCATAATTATTTTTCTTAAAAAGTTATCAGAAACTATTTGTAGAGCTGAAATCTATGTTGAAAAAATAAATGTTAAAATTATTTTACGAATTAAACACATTCCAAAATGCTGCAAGAATATATGCCTAATACATTTACTAGAGTATTGTTGTAAAAATTAGGCTACACCTAGTTAGAGCTGAAATTCTCTTAACATAATACTACGATTCAAAATATACAATGACGACTAAAAATAATATGTTAAAAAAATACAGTGAATTCATACAGTAACGCATAAATTCATTATTAGCTAAATAAACAATATTTTAACTGTTTAACTGGTTTTATTTTTAACTTACGAGTTTTTGGCATATACATACTGATGTGATCTTGATTATTGATATGAGATAATATTCTTATATGTCACTTAATTTAATCAATGTATTAATACTAATCTAATTAATTAACCAGATCACATATCAATATGTTTTCAATCTCAGGGCGAATTATAAATTAATTACTTACTTTCGTGGCTTCTAAATATTTCTTAATGGTTCCTAATCGGGATAGAAAAGAAAAGAGTAAAAAAAATACACATATGGGTTACAATTATAATCAAAATATTTTTTATTTTATTTAAAAGGCAATCAATGCTTAATATTTGCTATTTCTTATTATTCTTAAAACATAACATTTACAAATGGGAATCTTATTTCCTTTTGGTTTTCAATTGAAAGTTTTTATTAACATTTAACTATTAGGAGTTATTAGGAACAACTCTATTTAAGTTTGATGAAGCTTTTCTGATATTATTGATTATGTTATTCAATTTTTTATGTGGAATTTAATACGAAAAACCCATACATTCATGTCCAAACAAATGAGACTGACCTTTTCCTGGTGAACTGAAAATGTCCTCACACAAGACCCGTTTCCTGCTATCCTTGGCTGCGATCAAACCTCGTCCTGGCTTCCAGTAATGTTCTCCTTTGAAAAACTAGCTCGTATAGCTCTCGTTCCTGCGTCTGTCGTGATGCTGTGTTCTACCTTTCTCGAAACTGCTATCAGCTACCGGGACACTCTTGGCTCAAGGAGGTTCTTTTACTCTCGACCTGGCCTACTTCTCGTTCCACGATAGATACTCCACACTCACGGAACTACATCGGCTTTCTCACTCTCCGTACACTACCGTCTACTACTCGACTTCACTTCTCGACAGCTCAAAACATTCTGATCTCACTTTCTCATCCATTCCCCTACTTTCTAAATATCCCTTCCAGATTCACAAATCAATCTTCCACCACCAACTCTCATTCGTAATATTCCTCAAAACCAATTTTTAATCTTTCTAAATATGCTTAATGGATTTCAAAAGAAAATATTTAATTCCCATTCTAAAATACTTTCTAACTATTTACAAATTTTAATGACCTATTCTCTCTTTCAAATGAGTCTTATTTAGCATAGGCTAATGATCGAAACCTTCCGCGAAAAACGATAATGAACTATCATCTATTTCACTGAGTTTTATTTAGCATAGGCTAATGATCGACCTTCCGAGAAGAACGATAATGGTACGCGTCATTCACTTTGTTTATCTAAGCACATTGTTCCGAGTTTCGTACGCTTATTCTAATCACTTCTTAAAATTAAATATAACAATTTGTTGTATACAGGTTGTTCTAAATTTATATGCCCGAGGTTGAGAAAATTAAAAATATTTTATATTAAAGTGAATTTTGTTTATAATTATCAAAATTTAATTTTCATATCAAATAGAAATATAACAAATCCCCGCCCTGTATTCGATAAAATTTATCTGCATTTTTAAATAAATTTTCTCGAGGCAAAACCAACTCCCTGTATATTTCCTTACTTTAATCTACGTCTTATATCCTAACTTACTATCTACTTCATGTAATTCTGTCTTTTATTCGTGATATTTGTATACATCGTGAATATTATAAATTCCTCGGATCTTTTCCGAGTTCCTGTGCCTCAACTCATAACTATTTATCCCATTTTCATTATTCACGATGTACGGGCCTTCGAAAACAGGCATCAACTTTGCGCAAATGCCCCCAGGAAGATTTGATACTCGTAATGCCCTCACGAGTACTTTTTCACCCTTTTGGAAAGTCACTGGTCTTCTTTTTCTATTTTGTTCCTGTCTTTGGATATATTTTTCGTTGCTTCGCCGTAATCTTCTCTGTACGGTTTCAATCACCTGTTGATATTCTTTTGGCTCTTGGTCTTCCCATGGCCTTATCGGCAGTACACCCTTCATGATGTATTCTGGGGTCTCTTTTGTTACTGTGCTCGGAATTGTATTTAGATACCTTTCTATTTCCGCCATTTTCCTGTCCCAGTGGCGATGTTGACCATCTGTTGCAATGCGAAGAAATTTCGTCATTTCCTGTATGAATCGTTCCGAAGGATTACTCTGTGGATGCCTGATGCTGACAAAATTTGTCTCTATTCCTCGTTCTCGAAGTTGTCCCTTGAAACGATCATTTCGGAAATACGTTGCATTGTCCAGTAGAATCTTTTTTGGTGTTCCTACTATGGCTATAAAATTGTCGATTTTTCTTAATATTTCCTGCCCCTTTGTGGTGCGTCAACTATATAATTTTACGTATTTTGAAAACACATCCACCATTACCAGAATATGTTTGTTCCTTTTAGTGGTCATAATTAGATCGCTTAACATATCTATTGCTACAATGTCTAGTTTGTTTCGGGCTTCAATATTTTTGGCAACATTTTCGTTTTTGAAATTCCGACTCTTATATTTTTGACATACATCGCACTTCTGGGTAATTTCCTTTGCAATGCGGTAATCCTGTCGGCTGATGTAATTTTCCCTAAAAACGAGCCAAACTTTTCTGCTACCGATATGCCCATTGTCCTCATGTAATTTCTTTATTATCTTTTCGGCCAATGTCTGTGTCACTAAATATAGTTCCTTTCCGTCTATTCTCTTAAAATATATGTCATTTTCTATTTCCGCTCTTCTTTTCTCTCTTTCCTCTAGGTCTTCTTGGTTTGTCCTTATCTCATTTAACGAATATATCCCTTCTTCTTGTATTAATCTATTTAGTCCCACCTGTAGAGTAATTGTTTCCTTTTTTCCGGTGTCCTCATCCCGTGTTAGAGCGTCGGCTATTATGTTGTCTTTTCCTTTTATATATCGGAACTCAAAATCATACTCCTGTAATAATAGAATGCCTCTATGTATTCTATTATTTACTAATCTATTCTTCATGATATGTACTAAAGCTGCATGGTCTGTTTCGATTGTGAATTTTGCTCCCAATAAGTAAAACCTCAATTTGTTTACGCAATATAGTACACTGGCAAACTCCAATTCTGTAACACTATATTTTCTCTCATGTGTTTTAGTCACTCGAGATATAAAACATATCGGCACTTCTTGGTCGTTTTGTATTTGAGACAGAACTCCTGCAAATTTTTGTATGGACGCATCAGTTCGGAGTATAAAAGGTAAATTGTAAATGGGGTGGTATATTTTCGTTCCTTTTGCGAATTCTCGTTTTAATGTTTCGAAAGCTTCCTCCTGTTCTTCTTTCCAATTCCATTTTATTCCTTTTTTAAGCAACTTTATCAGAGGGATTTCCTTTTGGCTCAAATCGGGAATCAGTTTTTTAAAATAATTAATCGTGCCAAGAAAACCTCTCAATGTTTTCAAATTCGTTGGTCTTGGGTATTCATCTATGAGCTTGACTCTGTCTTCGGATAATCTTACTGTTTTGGTGTCCAATTGAAAACCCAAATAAATGACTTCTTTTTGAAAAAATTGACATTTTTCAATGTTTAATTTCAATCCCGCTGTGTCCAATTCTTCCAGAATTATTTCTATGTGTTTCAGATGACTCTGAGTATCTTGTGAAAAAATTAATAAATCATCGATATAATGAACTATGAAATCTTCGTGGCGATTCAAAATGGTATGTAGAGCTCGGACGAGTGCAGCACAAGCACTCTGCAATCCAAACGGCACTACCTTAAACCGGTAGACAATACCATCAATAGAAAAAGCGGTGTAGTTTCTACACTTTTCAGCTAACGGTATCAACCAAAAACTGTGTTTTAAGTCAATTTTCGAAAATATGTGTGACCCGGTGATTCTTCCAAAAATGGCCTCGATGTTTAGAGGTGATTCATATTGTGATACTGTGTGCTGGTTGATATTCCTGGCATCTAAACATAATCTCAATTCTCCACTGCTTTTCTTTACTATCACAATCGGGTTAACATACGGTGAATCACATCTTTCGATGATTTGATCTTCCAACATTTTATTTATTTCTTCTTTCACCTCTTGTCGATACTTGTATGGAATCGGGTAAGTCTTTGATCGAAAATTTCCCAAGTTTTTCACCTCAAATGAATGTTCGTACTTTTTAGCCACTCTGTTTTCCTCATTGATCAAATTTTCGTAGTTTCTTAACATCAACCGCAATTCTTTTTCTTTCCCTTCTCCACATATCAATTTTCTGTCTTTTTTCTCAGATTCTTCACACAAGTTTACCGTGCATTCTGCATCCTCGTTTGCATATACCTCCTCTTCAAATACCACTGTTTCAATCTTATTCTTTTCACTTTCATTTTTTAGCTTTATTTCTTCTTCTCCTGAGCCCGTCTCTTCTTTTGAGGAATCCCAGGTTTCCTTTGTTTCTGATACTCTCAAATTTTCTTCTTCTGGGCTCAACTCTTCTTTTGAGGAGCCACAGGTTTCATTTTCTCTTATCTTTTTCTGACCTTTTCTCCTTTTTCTTCTTTGTCCTTGCTTCGCTGCCAAATTCATTTCCACTGTTTGTTCTTTACCTGATTCGTCCGTATTTTGTTTCTCATGTTCCTTGTCCTGTTCTTTTTCTTTTTCTTCTGTTAGTTTCATCGTATTATTTTTAAAATCTATCACTACATGTTTTTCTGCCAATTCGTCCACTCCTACTATCATGTCATGTGACATGTTTGGCATTATTACACATTGTAGTGCATACATATTCTTGCCCAGTCGTACCATTACTCGTATGCCTTCATTTATAGTTGCCAATGTCCGTTTGTTTGCGCCCACTAAATTTACCCTAGGTATTTTATAAATTAAATTTGTTAAGTTAACTTCTTCTATTAGTTTTCTGTTGACCAATGTTATTTCAGATCCAGTGTCTATCATAATTTTAATTGGTTTCTCGTTGATAAATCCATCCACAAATTTTAAATTAATTCCATTTTTCTTTTCGTTGTTTCCTGCCAATTTAATAAACTCCTTGGGGTGACAAAAGATTCCTGTTTGCTTTTTGGTTTTTAGTGAGCGCCGTCGTGAAAAGACGCCGGTTGCTCATCGTTGTTTATATTTTCGTCATAATGTCTCTCTCCGTCATATTCATCTGTCTGGGTATTATTTACTTCTCTTCTATTTTCTCTTGGTCTGTCGGATCTGTTTCGGTTTTCTCGATATACCTGTTCATTTTGTCTACCATTATTTCTGTTTTCTTGATTTGAGCGTGTGGTGTTTCTATTCTGGTATTCTCGATTTCTGTCCTCATTCCATTGCCTATTTCTTTGTTCATAATTTCCTCTTCCGTTGTCTCTATTTTCGTTTTCCCTTCTGGGATTAAAATCTCGTCTTGTATAGTCCCTCCTATTTTGATTTCTATCTCTGTAATCTTGTGTTTCTCGGGGCCTGTAATCTTCTCGCGACCTTCTTGATTTTCTTTCTCTTAGACGTGATTCTCTTATTTGTAGGAATTGGCATAAACTATCTATGTCTTTGTAATTTTGCAATGTGATATGGTCTTCCAGCGTTTCCTCGAAATGTCTTGCAATCAGTTCGACTAATTGTTCCGATGAGTAATTATATTGTAAATGTTTTGCATTATTGTAAATTTGCAAAGCATATGTCCTTTCTGATACACCCATCCTATCATTGTATTTCCCATTTTGCAATTCCTTGTTAATTTCCAATTGTTGGACCTTTCCCCAGAAATAATTCAAAAATTTTTGTTCAAATTGTTGCCAATTGCCGAATTCTTCTTCTTTACTATCGAACCATAGGCTTGCTTCATATTTGAGATGGTTTCTGATAGTTTCTTTTGCTGTATCGAAATTTCCGATGTGTTGTATTTTCTTTTTCAGGCTATTTATGAACGGCACTGGGTGTAATCTTCTTACATCCCCGCCAAACCTTATCTTCACGTCATCTGTGCTATGTATAACCATTTCTCTTCTTTCTCCGACATTTTGTTGCGTCCGGTTTTCGGTGACTTGTTTTTCTATTTCTGTGATTCTTTTTTCCACTTCTTCTCTGTCTACTTGAATAGCATTTTCCAACTTATTTTCCAAATTTTCTAGTTCCTTTTTCTGGCCATTCGTTAACTCCTTTATTTTATCTTGAATTTTCATTTCATACTTTTCTATGCGTTCCTCCATTTTCTTGTTGTTCTCTTCTATGGCTTGTTTTGTTTCCTTCTGATTTTCTTGCATTATTCTTTTTGTTTCATCCATTTTTTGATCCAATTTTTGTTGTGTTTCATCCATTTTTCGTTGTGTTTCCTCCATTTTTTGATCCACTTTATCCATTTTCTTTGATGTTTCTTCCTGATTTTTCTCCATTGTTTGTTTTGTTTCTCTTTGATTGTCATCCAGTTTTTGTTGTGTTTCATCCATTTTCTGTTCCATTCTTTGTGACTGGAGTTGCATCATTTGTAATAATTTATCTATTCCTGATAATTCTTGCTGTTCTGATGCCATGATTGTCTTGTCTAAAATATCTTCTTGGTCTGAATTATTCTCTTGATTTGAATGTTCTTTTTGTTTTTTGTTGTCTTTGCTTTGGCTTCTTGTCACAGACATTTGTTTTCAAGAAGTATTGTCCCCGCCAAATATGAAATTTTACTAGTATGTTACCAAGACGACTTTTTCTCACCCAAATATTATAAATTGTCAATAAATATCAAATGTAAATATCGTAAAATAAAATATTAAATCAGTTATGTAAAATTTGTACCTAAAGAGATCTAAAATTTTATGTTATCAAATGTAAGTATCTCACTTTTTACCACAGGCATATAAATTTTCAAATACCGGCTTTACTCTTTCTATCCTTCAAATTTGCCACTAGAAATACTTTACAATGCTTTCCACGTTGGACGACAGTTGATGTGATCTTGATTATTGATATGAGATAATATTCTTATATGTCACTTAATTTAATCAATGTATTAATTCTAATCTAATTAATTAACCAGATCACATATCAATATGTTTTCAATCTCAGGGCGAATTATAAATTAATTACTTACTTTCGTGGCTTCTAAATATTTCTTAATGGTTCCTAATCGGGATAGAAAAGAAAAGAGTAAAAAAAAATACACATATGGGTTACAATTATAATCAAAATATTTTTTATTTTATTTAAAAGGCAATCAATGCTTAATATTTGCTATTTCTTATTATTCTTAAAACATAACATTTACAAATGGGAATCTTATTTCCTTTTGGTTTTCAATTGAAAGTTTTTATTAACATTTAACTATTAGGAGTTATTAGGAACAACTCTATTTAAGTTTGATGAAGCTTTTCTGATATTATTGATTATGTTATTCAATTTTTTATGTGGAATTTAATACGAAAAACCCATACATTCATGTCCAAACAAATGAGACTGACCTTTTCCTGGTGAACTGAAAATGTCCTCACACAAGACCCGTTTCCTGCTATCCTTGGCTGCGATCAAACCTCGTCCTGGCTTCCAGTAATGTTCTCCTTTGAAAAACTAGCTCGTATAGCTCTCGTTCCTGCGTCTGTCGTGATGCTGTGTTCTACCTTTCTCGAAACTGCTATCAGCTACCGGGACACTCTTGGCTCAAGGAGGTTCTTTTACTCTCGACCTGGCCTACTTCTCGTTCCACGATAGATACTCCACACTCACGGAACTACATCGGCTTTCTCACTCTCCGTACACTACCGTCTACTACTCGACTTCACTTCTCGACAGCTCAAAACATTCTGATCTCACTTTCTCATCCATTCCCCTACTTTCTAAATATCCCTTCCAGATTCACAAATCAATCTTCCACCACCAACTCTCATTCGTAATATTCCTCAAAACCAATTTTTAATCTTTCTAAATATGCTTAATGGATTTCAAAAGAAAATATTTAATTCCCATTCTAAAATACTTTCTAACTATTTACAAATTTTAATGACCTATTCTCTCTTTCAAATGAGTCTTATTTAGCATAGGCTAATGATCGAAACCTTCCGCGAAAAACGATAATGAACTATCATCTATTTCACTGAGTTTTATTTAGCATAGGCTAATGATCGACCTTCCGAGAAGAACGATAATGGTACGCGTCATTCACTTTGTTTATCTAAGCACATTGTTCCGAGTTTCGTACGCTTATTCTAATCACTTCTTAAAATTAAATATAACAATTTGTTGTATACAGGTTGTTCTAAATTTATATGCCCGAGGTTGAGAAAATTAAAAATATTTTATATTAAAGTGAATTTTGTTTATAATTATCAAAATTTAATTTTCATATCAAATAGAAATATAACAATACATACATATCATACCAGTAACGTCATCCATCTGGGCGTGATCACGTAATCGATGATTTTTTTAATAAGGATAAGGGTCATGTGATAACTCATTTAAAAGGGTATTCAATTCTCTATTCAGTAATATAAACATTAACACACTTCTTTATACAGGGTGTCCAAAAAATGTGTAATTTGATTAATTGAGACAAAGAGAAGAACGTTTGTAATTTATTTAATTATTCAAAATACGTTTCACTATTGTAAGAAAACAGGAAGAAAATGTCTATTTGACAAACAAATATTTTTTTCGCTTAAATTCAATGTTTAGTCCGACACCCACCTACCTCTTTGCAGTTTGAACATTGAATTTAAGCGAAAATCAATTTTTAATTTTCGAATAATTTGTTTTTGTTTTCTTACATATTCTTCTTTTTGCGTCACTTAATTTAATTAAAAAATTAGACAATAAAATGTATAAATAAATAAGTTAATTTTTATATTACTGAACAGAGACTTTGGAAGACCCTTTTGAATGGGCTACATAATATTCCCATGATCAGTATTCTCATTTAATAAAATCATCGGTAACGTCATCACGCCCAGTAGTATGATAAATTTAATATGACAAATAATCATAATTTAATAATAAAAATCGACCTGTTTCGATAATTTATGGACACGCTCTATATCAGTGTAACAGAAATACTTTTTTTATTTTTTCTTCTTGTATTTCTAGAAATTTAATTTCACTTAACGCAAAAAGTATCGCATAATTTTTGAAACAGAAAAAAAGTTTAAAAATAATTTTTAATTTTTAGCGGAATGTTATAATACTCGTCTATCGTCTCCTAAAGGTATCTACAAACCCATAACATTTCAAGTTGAAGCGTGTTTTTGCCGAAAAAAAAAACAGTTAACAAAACAGTTAAAGCAGAATACTTATTTTTGATATTTGTGTTCGACAATTTTGATCTGCGTACTATGTCTGCTTAAGTTTTCAATGAAAAAGTGCGTTCTTACAAAAAATGAGTAATATAACGTCAGAACGGGCAGCCCGAATTGTAGCTTTAATTGGAGATGGACGATCGCAGCAATATCTTGCTGATGTTATGGAAATCTACTAATCCATCGTTTCAAGTGCTTTAAGAAGGTATAGAGAAAGTGGAGGATACACAAGAAGACCAGTTCCAGAACTTTCCAGGTGCACGAACCCCGCAGATGAACGTTATTTACATCTGCAGACTTTGCGTACACATCATGTTACATATAGGCAACTGCTAAATGATCTTTTCAGAGCCCGTAATGTATAAGTGCAAATTCGGTCAGAAAGAGATTAAGGGAATTTGGAATCAGAAACAGAATGCCTGCTACTGCTCCACCGTTAACGAAGGCACACCGTATGGCACGTTTAAGTTTTGCACCTGAACATATTCTCCTTACTGATGAGTCAAGATTGGCACTTTGTGGATCCGACAGTGCAAAGTGACACATTTCTCAACGCTCGTCGTTGTGTTCTTCAAAACACCTGAGAGTCGTTTGGATTGTATCTTTAAACCTAAGTTTCTTCGTTCAATCTAAATTAAAGGACAGAACATCCTTAGATTACTTAGGTTACTTTTTACGTTAACCAAAATGGAGCCCAAATTCTGAGCCTACTTTTTATCCTTCTTCTTCACGTGCCATATCAGAATTATCCGACGTTGGCGATTACCACTGCGAAGGCTTCTCGATCTTCTGCAATAACTCTTTATCCATCGAGGTTTACTGTACGTTACAAGATAACGGTCAGTCGTTAAAATAAGTCAAAAAAATTATAACTTAAACATCATGATCCTTAAACCAGGGAAACACCTCTTTAGCACATAATCCTATAGACCAATATCGCTTCTAAAATCTCTAGGTAAAGTCTACGAGAGGATCATTAAGAAGAGACTAGTAGCATTCCTAGTTACGAACCACATCTTCCCAAGTTTTCAATATGGATTCAGAGCTGAATACTTCACAAAATATGCATTAATTGAAACAACCACTTTCTTCTCCCAAGCTATTAATGAGCATCATACATGCGCAGTAGGCATCTTCTTAGACATCCAGAAGACATTGCTTTACTTCCAAAAACTTTCATAAAAATCATATATTCCTCTCCCTCCAATGGGACAATTCAAATCAAGTCATCTATCCACACCATTTACTCCACAAACTAGATTTTCGCAAGGTTCAAATTTGGCTCCAATAATACACAATCTACAAAAGTGACATACCCCATCCCATCAAAATAGTACCGAGTTTATCCTACTATTATGCTGATTATACCACCCTCCTTACTGAGGGCACTGCATACGGTTCGTTGAAACATCAGTATGTGTTCGGCCGAGCCCAAACTGAACTAAACAAAATCATAAAATGCTGTAATAACTGGAGAGTTACACTCAACCCAACAAATACTCGGATGATTTCCTTCAGAGATCCTAATAGCACCCGAGTAGTGGATGCTAGGATAACCCTCTAAGGAGATAAACTCGAATTCAGATCAACGGTAAACGATTTGGGAGTTCATTTTAGTGGGACTGTTAATTGGAACAATAATGGTAAAAACACCTGGAAAGGGTAGAAAAGAAAAAGGTATAAAAAAAGCTAATCTCCGGGAAGCGTGATATTAAAGGTTTGGAAACTCATCCTCTAAAACTCTTCTACACACAATTATCGAATACAGAGCATGTCTCTACGTATCACTAAACACATGCCACAAAAATATCATCGTGGCAAAGGAAAGAAAAATCCTAAGGAAGCGTTTGAGAAAGGAATGGTGATACTCATCGGAATTGGTACATACACACGCTAAACTTCCACCATACAGGAGAGAATTTATTCTCACAGTACCATAGGCAGCTCTAATACCAGGGCTGCTAAAGAGACCTATAAAACACAATGCCACCAACTAGGTTATATAATCACCAGGTCTCCTAAAAAAAGTTCCATTCCCTGCAGCCAATCTTCTACTTTTGGTCAGAAACGAACTTTTTGATGAGTATCCCGATATCTGAGAAAAAATTCCCATTAGATATCGCAGATAATATAAGATGCATCCCACAAACGTTGATTAAGAACCGTTTCCAAAATTTGCTGAGGTTTGATAGAAGAGGTTCTTCACCTTAAACTCCTCTCTTAGCTTATAATCTAAATCTAACCAACTTCTAAGCCCCTCGCTTCACTAGCAGTACTTGCTTCTCCACCATTCAAACTCTTGCAAGTTCCCTCTCCTACGCTCCCACAAAAAGGTAAATACTTCACCTTGAAGAGGCTTAAGCCTAAACGAGGTATAAATGCCATGTATTATTTAAACTTATTCTTATCCTAATGCCCCTCGTATAGATATACAGTATGTCCCTCTAAGTTGTATCCATATGGAAAACTTTTTTATTATTAATTTTACGAAAAAAAGATATTCTTTATAAAAAGCTCTGCATGGTCCAAAACCTAAGATTTAACCATAAAATATCAAATTTTTTGAATATTATACGAGGTATGTCAAAAAGTTTGAATTTCACTCAAGAGTAAAGTAGCTTTATTTTTCGTAATATTGGAAATTGCTATTATGAAAAGTTGTTTGGAATTAAAAACTATATTCTAATATGCAATTACATCCTTCTAATTGAAACATTTTTTTTTTTTGAGAAATTATGGATAACTATCATTATTTTTTCAGTTATTTCAATTCTGATAACTCTTTTATTATGAATTTTACGAAAAAAAGTGATTCTTAATAAAAATTTCTGGATGGTCTAAAACTTAAAATACAACCATGTTATATCAAATTTTATCAATTTTATACGCGATATGTCAAAAAAGATAAATTTAGATCAAAAGTAAAGTACCTTTATAGTTCAGAATATTTCAATTAGAGGGATGTAATTACATACTGAAACATAGTTTTTAATTCTAAATAACTTTACATAATAACAATTTTCGATATTGTGAAAAATAATCGTATTTTATTCTTGAGCGAAATTCATATTTTTTGACATACCTCGTATAAAATTGATAGAATTTGACAAAAGATGGTTGTATTTTAGATTTTAGACCATGCAGAACTTTTTATTAAGAATCACTTTTTTCGTAAAATTAATAATAAAAGAGTTATCTGAATTAAAATAACTGAAAATAATATTAGTTATCCATAATTTTTCAAAAAAAAAATTTTCAATTAGAAGGATGTAATTGCACACTAGAATACAGTATTTAATTCCAAACAACTTTTCATAATAGCAATTTTCAATATTGTGAAAAATAAAGCTACTTTACTCTTGAGTGAAATTCAAACTTTTTGGCATACCTCGTATAATATTCAAAAAATTTGATATTTGATGGTTAAATCTTAGGTTTTGGACCGTGTAGAGCTTTTTATAAAGAATAACTTTTTTTCGTAAAATTAATCATAAAAAAGTTTTCCATATGGATACAACTTACAGGGACATACTGTATATTTTTTAAATTCACCTTTAGTCAGGGCCGGATTTAAGGGATGGCAGGCTGGGCAGCTGCCCGGAGCCCCCATATTCCGGGGGCCCCCACAAAATCCCAAACATAAAAAATTCACATAAAATAATTTTGTTTTATGCAAACATAATTATGTATATCAAAAATAATTTCTTATTTATCGTTATCTTGAGTTGGCACTAAGCCACTGAGTATAATAACATTGATCAAAACATTGCTTACTCCACATTTACAAAGTTTGAACTTAAATTTGAGCCAAACTTGCCTCCTACGCCTACAATAATTTATTTGTCTTCTAAATCATATTCTACATCATGCATATTTTTTAAATACCCTTTTTGCATGGATTGCAAAATACTCAGAACATAATCAAGTGGAATTCAGTCTTTTTTGTTGAGTCATAATTTGGTTACGAGTTTAACTTTAAATTATCCCGTTGACAAAAATTGTGGCATAAGCAAATCTAGCACTAGACCACTCATTTGTTTTGTGACTTTGTGCTACTTTCAGAAAGAATAATAATTGTCAGCAGTAATACTATTTACGATAATCTAGTAATCTAGTAAAACAGCAATATTACTCACCACTCACCTGTTTGTATTATTTCGTACTGTTACCCCTGTTGAAAAGGGTAAGTTTTTACTTTATTTTTGTGATAGCCTAGAAGTTTCCTATCTAGTATTTGGAAGGTTGGGGACTTTTAAAATATAAAAATTTAAATAAAGTCATGCTACTCATACAAACATGGTCAGGCCAGGCCGGAAAATATTTAAGTTGTACATTGGATTGTTAATTGTTGAATAATTGGGATACAAGTTTAAATGCTAATTTCTAAAATCATTCAAGAAGTGCGTATTAAATAAAATTGTGCTGTGTGCCCGCATTGTTACTGGTACCTATAATAGTCCATTGACTCACGGTTTTTTCTGAAAATTTTAAAGAACCGCTTGAATTGACATGAAATTTGGCATACACATAAATAATAACATGTCAAAGAAGAAAAGTAAATTTTGCCGATTTGTGCTTTTGCCCTGGGGGTGAGTTTCACCCCTCCTCGAGTGTGAAAAAATAAGTTCAAAATAAGACCGGAAATGGATAAACTGACGAATTCTAAGCAACTTTTGTTCTATAGCATTTTTTCACTAAGTTAATACTTATGTAGTGTTATTATTTTAGTTATTCATCATCATCAGTAGCTCGACAATCATTTTCGGTACTGGCTTGTTCTAGGATTTATCGCCATTCTGTTTTGTTCCTTGCTTTGTTTTTTCATTTCGTAATCTTAAGTGTTTTCAGATCTTGTTCCACTTGTTCCATGTATCTAAGTTTGGGTCTTCCCTTTGACCTTCTCCCTACTGGTGTCTGCCTCATTATATGTTTTGGTGTTTCAGTCTTCAACATCCGTTCAACATGGCCCATCCAGTGCAGACGTCTGATCTTTATGGATGTTATGACATCGGGTTCGTTGTATGCTGCGTAAGGGGGTTGTTTCTCTGGTATTCGTTTGATGCAGTATAATTCCATCATATATAGTGGATCTCTGTTTTTTTTTAACTTTTCTTTGAAGAAGTCCGTTATTATTTCAGTTATTTGCAGTAAATTTGTGAGTAAATATGTTCATTTTTCAACAAAAAAACACGTAGCTTATGAATAAGTGAAAAAAATGGTGTATGTATGAATTCTAGAGAGCAAGTCCAGCCTTGCTGTCTCTAACTACAGTGGAGAGTGATCATTCTCAAAACTAAAGTTAATTAAAAATCGCCTTCGGTCTATGATCGGCAAAGAGCGTTTCATCTCTCTATAATGAGCATTAAACACGATGTCTTAAAGGAACTAAATAGATATGTCAGACATAATTAAGGAATTTTCAATTCAAAAATCTAAAAAATACCCAGACTTTAACCATACATTTTACAATATTGATTTTTAATATTTTACGGTAACACGGTCTTGTGACCTCTTGTATTTTTTATTATTTAAAAATATGTTTATAAATGTAGATCAACAGATTTTTTTAATTTTTAAAAGGGAAAACTCTATACTTGGCTGTATACCATAGTTATAACAACAATTTTTTAATGGTAGGAGGTAGGGTCCCACACCAATTCTGCCCAGGGGCCCCCAAACCAATTTTGCCCAGGGGCCCCCACTGCCTTAAATCCGGCTCTGCCTTTAGTAGAACATTTATGTACGTGTACATGTACTCTCAATTTTCAAATAAATTCCAGACGATTTCATTAACTATTACCTTTGTTTCATGGAACCGGGGCCATTATAAGGGAATACTCAATTCGATTTTAGACCATTGTTAAATTGGGTCTAAATTTATTTGATCCATAACGGTGGGTATGTGCTTTTGTATCATGCCAGGCTCGTTGTTGTTGTATCTTAGAGAAACTACTCGAGTTACGGCAAAGTAACATGAGACTGGTTCAACGGTATAATGTCTGTTAATTGACCCGTTTAGTATAACGTTGTTAGTCCAAACAGATGTTTGCTTCCACTACCGGTAGATATTAATTATTCTAACCTTATGTTCATTTCTGTTTGAAGTTATATTTATTTGAAAACATTAACATCTAAATTAAATAATAATAAAAACAAATTATAGACAATAAGGTATCATTGATACAATATTTTTGAAGTTGGTATGCTGTAGTCTCAAATTATGTCTTCTAATATAAATATGCATTATTTACATCCTCCGACTACGTCTCAGGATTTATCAGTTGGTGTGAACTGGTACTGAAATTTTCGATGTACCTGGAAAGAGTTTCTTATTTAATAGCCCAAACCTTCCTTATAGACCTTCATTCTTTTATATTTGAAGTTTATTGAGTAGGAGTAGACCATTCTATTTAGCACAAAATAAATCAATTTTTAAATACTGCACCTACAGAATTGCAACTTTTTGCGTTGTGTTCAGGATGATGTCAGGAAAAAAGTCTACTATGTATAGAGAAATGGGTGAAAATGCATAGTTGCATTTTAAAGTGCATAAAATGCATCGACAGGTGCATAAACATGTTAGAATACATGTATTTTAACGTATTTAAAATCGTTTTAAATATCGGGTTTCTGAAATGTTTTGGCCTCCTCGGTTTCTACATTTAACACCACTCGATTTTTTCTTGTCGGGTACTTACAAGACAGTATATCCAAAGTCCATTTACAGATATTGCTCATTTGAAAAATCATTAAAGGATAATTTCAAAGTATTAATGTTTCGGTGTTCAATAGATATCCATAAATGTTGTGTTTTGAAGCTTATCATTTTTTATCGGAACGAGAGAGTTTTCATATTTTGTAATACATAAAAAATATGTTCATGACTTGAACAATGATTGGTGATGATAAATTAGCAAACATTTTTGTTATAAATTGGAAAGATGTAATTGCGTCTTAAAACAAACGCAGTTTTTAATTCCAAACAACTTTTTATAATATCAATTTTCGTCATTGTGAAATATAATAATACCTTAATGCAAAACGTTAGTTTCACACAAAAAGCATTACATTTATTACATATCAGTTTGTTTATCTGCAAAAGTAAGGTTAGACGAACAAAACTAAATCCTTTGAAGACAGCATGCAGCACACAACAAATAAGAGATGACGAAAAAGAGCCTCAAAACTAAGCTCCTTTTCATTTTTCTTGTCAGGACAAAGAAAAATCTAACGTCACGTACTGAACTGCCCACTGCAATATCAAAATAAATTAAATTTTAAGATGCTCTGTCACGTTTAAGTGTACCAATAAAACTTATTTTTCTATTGCAATCATCTTGAACAATTTCGTATTTGTTTCGTATATATGGCCACAATAACAGGATGAAACTTTACAATGTATAGAGTACACAAAAGCTTGACATATATGTGGAGTTTCAATATTTACAAGACATTTTTAAAATAAACTGAAATTATATGTTTTATTTTAAAACTTCCTTAGTTTACCTCAGAAAGTTATTTTTTTTTTGTACATAACCCCATTTTATTAACAACCTGCTATCTTTCGTAATAATTACTAAATCTCATGATAATCATGTGTGCATTAGGGTGGAGCGCTGTTATATGGAGAAAAATGAAATATCAATTTTTATAAACGCGGGGTGCGGAATCGACGCTACTGTGGGAAAGGACTGGAAAAGTTAACTGTCATTTTTTTATATTTTGACTCTAACATCTGCCCCAACGTGAGTCAAATTTTAAAATTTGAAAAATTTTTTTTTTTTTGCATTCTTACCTACGCGGGGTGCGGTATCAATTCACTTCTAGGATATGAATCGAAAACTTCAATAACACTTATTTCTATTTTTATCAGAATAACTGCCCCAGCGCTAGTTAAATTGAACTATTTTGAATTTCGCGCCAACCACCGACCTAACGCTGCAACCAAAGAGTTATAACCTGTCACAGGAGTCGACTTTCACTCTCCCACTCAATTTCAATTATAAGTTAGTAGAACACAAATCAATATTGGCTAGAATTATTATAGTTTTCCACGATAAGTATATAACATTATTGAAACCTTATGAGGGCAGGAAGGACGAAGACGGTTACAAAGAGAAGCTATTAAAGTTTGGTGAGGATAGCAAGAAATTGTTTGATATTGCAACTTGCAAATGTTTAGAGTTCAGAGATTTCAACTGTCCTAGAAACCGCAATACAGAAATAAAAAGTAGAAAAGTAGAATTGCCAAAGCAAGAACAAGTTTTATGAAATTTAAGAAAATCCTGTGCAGTCATGATCTAAATTTGGAACTTCGGATAAGAATGGTCCGATGTTATATATTCCCAGTACTACTTTACGGGGTTGAAGCATGGACACTGACAGAATCGCTTTTAAAAAACCTAGAAGCATTTGAAATGTGGGTCTTATGCCGTATTCTGAAGATCAGTTGGGTAGAAAGAGTCACAAACGAAAGGGTTTTGCAACGTTTGAATAAAAGTTGCGAAGTAGTGAACACGGTTAAAAGGCGCAAATTGGAATACTTTGGTCATATAATGCGTCACCCAGAAAAATATGACATACTTCACCTTGTCATGCAAGGTAAAATAATGGGAAAAAGAAGTGTGGGCCGCCGTACAACTTCTTGGCTTAAAAACCTACGCCAATGGTTTGGGAAAACTAGCACTGAACTATTTCGTGCGGCTGTAAATAAGACAATGATTATTAATATGCTGCGCAACATGAGAGCCAACGATCGACAAGCGGTCTCGGCACCTTAAGAAGAAGAAGAAACCGCAAGATTCCAATACCAGAACGAAATTTCTTAATCGACCAGCGAACTGACCATAAAATAATGATTAATAGTTTAGATCGTGAAGCGGCCAAAAAATTGAGATGGATTTACATAGATTACACCAACAAGAGCAACGTGAAGAACAAATAGTCTTGCAAATAGGAGTAGAATATATTCCTAGTACTTCTAGATTACCTACAACTTCAAAGATACGACCGAATGTTCAACAGCCAGATACATTAAACAAAAGCGGTGCAATTGAGGACCTCCAATAGCAATCGATTATTTCCACTTCTTCACTCACAATGACTGATGTCACATTTCCGGTTGTTGCCAGAACATAAGATCGTTATGGGGTTTCAAATCGTGCTGGAGTAGCAATCATTTCTGCAGCTTTCCACGACATTGGTCTTATTACTGAAAACGATTCATCACGGGTTATAGACAGAAATAGAGTTCGACGAGCTCGTTCTAAAGCTAGTACTTTGTAACTCTATTCTGACATTTATTTTCTCGAACTCTATCGATGTAAATCAAATAATTGCTGTTGGTTGTGATGGGACTGTCGTTGACCAAGGAAACAAAGGTGGCATTATTCGTTTATTGGAAATTAAGTTTCCACCTCCACTCCAATGAAACCATATGCCAACTACACGCCACTGAACTGACACTGCGTCATCTTTTTCAACATCTAGATGGCACTAGAAATCTACCAAAAGGTTTCACAGGCCCCATTGGCAAGGCAGTTACTAACTGTGAAGTATTACCCATTGTTCCGTTTGATGCAATTAAATGTACGTTGCCCGATATTATCAAATCGACACAGGAATTAAGCACCGATTAACTATATCTACTACAATTAATGTCAGTATATCAATAGTGGACATTGCGATGAAAATTTTGTGAAAAAAATCCTGGTAAACTAGTTCACCCTAGATGGTTGACAATGGTTAATCGGATATTTAGATTATATGTCTCAAGCCAAACTCCATCAGAAAACCTAATTATACGAAGCACATTTATTTTAACGGTCTATGCTCCTATGTGGTTCAGGATCAAGACTAGGCCAGTTTGTATTTTTGGTGCCAAACATTTACATATATTATACGATAAAACTGTCGCACTATTTGCCAAACCACTTGAAGAATGTTATTGTCCCAGTCATACAGAGAAATGCATTCTTTGGATATTCAGAGAATCTACTACTAGGAATGTTAGCCGACAACAGACAGTACGTCAGAGAAGTTGCACTCGCAGGATATTGAAGATCAGAGAGACATCATACATAGGAGCCTTACATATTTTCCAAGTACCTACTATAAATATGGATGCTGATGATTACATCGATATGGTAGATTGGAAAACCAAGACAGAACCTCCACTTACGAAGAATTTAAGTACTGAAAGGATATCTCAGGCTATCATAGGCCATCACGGAAAAATTCCGTGTCACACACAATCCTCTGAAAGGTGTGTCAAATTAGTTACAGAAGCAAGTGCTGCCCTCTGTGGGTCACAGAGGAGAGACGGATTCTGACGCATATTGACTATTTTTCTTTTTTTTATCTTCATATTATAGTCCTAATAGCTTAAATAAATGAATAAAACATTATCGTTGACTCTAGTTGACTCTATCAAATTTTTTTTAGAAATTTTTTTTTTTACAAAATTCCAAAATTTAAATCACCCTGGGGCACTTTTCACACTGAAAATACGAAAAAATGTCATCTAAGTTTTTCATTCGAAAATGAAAGACGCATCAATTCCGCACCCCGCGAAAATGAAATTCGAAAAAATAAATTTGCGCTCCATCCTAATGTGCATATGCTTGCATTTATAGTATAAGTCATTAAGAGACAAGTTAATACTGTATTAAACTTAAGCTTAAGCTGACATTGCTTATTTTTTTGTTTTAAAGTGGGAACAATATATGGATTGGTACTTTATAGGGGAGTATAAAAAAAATCATAAAAAAATGAATGCTTTGTGTTAATGTATTGACAATAGACTAATTTTTCACTCTAATGGCATATAAAACAACATAATGTTACTCTACATCCCACCAGAGTGAAAACAATGGAAACCTTCTCGGGTTACACCTCCGAGGCTTCTAAAATTTGCAAGTCATACGGATGCTGAGACTAAGGAAGATGAGGGAATTTTACAATTTATAATTCACGTCCCATCTGATCAGCGCGGTAAAGTTCCAAATGCTTCCCTTCGTACTCCAATCAGAGTAAACATGTAAATCAAAATGAATAACTATTTTCAATTTCGTTGCAAAACGAAAATAGAGCCGCATCATATTCTAGTCCGATCAGAGAGTGCAGCAATCACCTCTACCGGTTACGAAACTTATTAGTCTCTCATCAGGAGGCACATAATATGCTGCTCTCTCTGATCCAACCAAAACAAACCCCGGCGTGCAGTCACTGATTGCAACGAACGAAATGGCATAGATGCCCTAGTAAGACTAAGTTTTCACTCTAATGGTATATAAAACAACATAATATTGCTCTACATCCCACCAGACTGAAAACAATGGGAATCTTCTCTGGTTACACCTCCAGGGCTTCTACAATTTGCAAGCCATAGTAACCAGAGAGTAAACCAAGTGTAACCAGAGAAGGTTCCCATTGTTTTCAGTCTGGTGGGATGTAGAGTAACATT
Organism: Diabrotica virgifera virgifera; assembly: GCF_917563875.1. Taxonomy (NCBI): domain Eukaryota; kingdom Metazoa; phylum Arthropoda; class Insecta; order Coleoptera; family Chrysomelidae; genus Diabrotica; species Diabrotica virgifera. The sequence goes on along the minus strand of NC_065443.1, from coordinate 239,897,884 downwards.
ATGTTGTTTTATATGCCATTATAGTGAAAACTTAGTCTTTTGCTAGCAGTTGTCGCTAGGGCATCTATGCCATTTCGTTAGTTGCAATCCGTGACTGCGCGCCGGGGTTTGTTTTGGTTGGATCAGAGAGAGCAGCATATGTGCCTCCTGATGAGAAACTAATAAGTTTAGAAACCGGTAGAGGTGCTTGCTGTAGTCTCTGATCGGACTAGAATATGATGCGACTGTTTATTCGTTTGGCAACGAAATTGAAAATGGTTATTTATTTTGTATTGGCAATAATTTTGGTAATGTATCAAAGGACACCGAACACATCTCATGGAAAATATAAGGTCACTAAAATGAAACATAATTCACATGAATAGATACGCCTCGAAATTATAATCATTTCGTATCATTGCGTTAACTCTGTATTTTGATTATAATAATTGATATAAATAAGTCTAAAATCAAATGGGAATGTAAATCAGTTAAAGAGACAAAAGAGATTCTGTGAATCGCCAGTTTTGGTTTTAGTAGGATACTGAATTTTGCCCCTACTCAATTTTGTCTGGATACTGAATTAGTAACTAATTGAACGATAAATTGATTCCCATACGAAGTAGTAAGAGTGAGTAACATCGTTGTGTATTTTGTCGTGCTTTGTAAAATATAGTGCAAAAACAGTGACATTAGCGTATCTTCAACTATGTTGAATCAAAACAGTCAATATGTCTCAAACATCTAACCAAGCTTTATCGTATGTATCAGCAGTAAAATCGATTCCACGGCCAACATTTCCAACCAAGGGAAACTGTTTCTTAAATTCGCAAAGAACTCAAAATTTCTGTACATTTCTGTAATTCCAAGATAAAATTTTATTATACCTACTAAGGGGTAATAATACCTACCTGTTAATCTTCGAGCCAACCTGGGGGGTTTTAAAATGTACCTGGGGTATCATAAAGGGCTAAAGGATTATAGTGAGCCGAGATGGGAATACCCCAAATGAAGATATAGACGACATTGACTATGAGTATGAATCTAAATGGTGATTACACTGTTTTCATTGCATCATTAATAAGAATCTTGAGTGTTATTGTTATTATTTTATCCGTAAATGCACTAAATTACAATTTAGAAACAATATAATTTGTAGTTTTCTTCTATTTTTGCATTGATATTTCTATCTTATTCTTCAAGTGCCCTGTCCGTTGCAAACGTTGGCTATTAATTCTGTTCTTGTTTACGGCACTTCTGAATAGTTCAACTGATGTGAGTCCGAACCACTTCCACAGATTTTGGAGCCACGAGTGTCTTCTCCTGCCTGACCCTCGCTTATTGTCTTACTATTTTCTCCTGTACAACTAATTGCATTATACGGTACTTATCGTATATTATGTGGTCTTGATAATCACGTTTTTGTTTGGTTTAATTGTGCTCAGGATTTCTTTCTCTCTTCCGATTCTGTGGATTACCTCTATGTTGGTAATTTGTTCGGCCGAGGATATACGAAGAATGCGTCGGTACACCCACATTTCGAATGCCTTTAGTTTTTTCACGAGCGTCTCTGTCAGCGTCCAGGCCTCCACATAATATTAATTATAGTAAGATCGGAAAAGTTTAGCATTTAACTAGACGTATTTTTGGGGGAGGAGATAAATCTTTGCTTTTTCATAGTTTAGCTCGTTCTCTTTAAGGTATTCTAAGGTATACATAAGATTCTACATGGTCAATTAGTGTGTTGTTTATTCTTAACTGTCGAGAAGGTAGTTGCTTTTTGCTTATCGACATCCATTTTGTTTTCTTGTAGTTGAGGCTCAAGCCGTATTTATCACTAACTGAATTAACCCTTTCCACTGCCTGTTGTAATTCATCTACGCTACTGGCAAGGATCACAGTGTCATCGGCATATCTTATATTTTTGGTTAGCTCACCGTTTATTTTTATGACCTCATTTGCATTTTTCATACATTTTTTAAATATTTCCTGGAATAAATATTGAATAGGAGTGGGGATACTTTTGATCTCCACACTTTAAGTAAGTTCGTTGCTAATTTTTAATTTTGCTGTTTGACCCCAGTATAGGTTTGCCCCAATCCGAATATCCTTGTCGTCAATAACTGCCAATAACACAATAACTGTGTAAAACTATATAGTTTCTCTCATCGGCTTAGCTCACGCAGGGTTAAGCTGTTTCAATAGTCACTAGACTAATAGTATTTTTTTGAATGACAGTTTTATAAGCTTTAAAAATGTGATTTCGATACACTTTAATTACAATTTATGCTGGAAATAAAAATACGAAATTATTGCAATTTCGCGACGAATCTATTCATGTAAATTATACATGCAATTGAATGACATTATATTTTCCATAAGATATGTACTTTGTCCTTTGATGCAAACTGCTTTTGGCCAAAACTGTGTAGGAACCTATACCGGGTGGTGAATTAGAAAACGGGCCATAGGAAACTCAATGTAAAATTCTAAACTGTTGAATTCCTGCTTCCCTAATTATTCTACATCAAAAGACACGAGAAACTATTTGTAGAGGATTGAAATCTTTATTGAAAAAATTTGTTAAAATTGTTCTACGAATTAGACACATTCCCAAATTTTGTAAAATATTATAAATTTTATCAAAGTTTTTGCCAAATTTAGGCCACACACAGTGCAATAGTGTGTATAAGGTTGCGTTCGGTCACAATGAAATTATTATAATATTAACAATATTTTCAACTGTAATTATTTTTATTTTATTATTTATTGTTTAAAAAACAATACAGTTGAAAAGATGTCATCAGTTGAGGAGAAAGTAGTAATAATAAAGATGTTTTATTCAGTCAATAGTTTGCGTACTGTCAGAAATAGTAACGTGGGGCCTTACTTTTACGCGCTTACTTACTATGGCAAATGTATTATTTTTCAAAATTTTGGAATGTGTTTCAATCGTAGAACAATTGTAACTTTTTTTTAATACAGATTTTAATCCTCTACAAATAATTTCTCATGACTTTTGATGTAAAATAATTAGGGAAGCAGGAATTCAACAATTTAGAATTTTGCATTGAGTTTCCTATGGCCCGTTTTCCAGTTCACCACTCGGTATATATGTATTATTACTTAAGGGGATGGGTACGAACTTTCGACTTCAATGCTATTTAAATGGGATTCATTTTTTTTGGAATTCTGCGTTATTACCGAGGGCCGACAGGTCCTGAAATCTTCTATAATGTTTATTTTAATAAGTTACAGGGGTGAAAAACTAAGAGAAAATTTAGTGTGATTTTTAATTTCAAAAAATAAACTTTTTGTTCATTCTAAGGGACTTTCAACCCTCGGTAATAAAATAATCTTTCACTCTGCGTTTAAATTTTTCAAAAATACTTCTTACAACCTACTTCAACATTCTTTTTCTTACATTCTAAGTGAAATATAAGAAAACGTAAACCTATACTGACACAACTTTGTCCTTTCATGGCATAAAGTGAAGTATTTAAAGTAAAGTAAATTCTATATCGATACAACCTAATATTTTGGTGACATAAATAATATGTTTTTGCCAAAAAATTCATTCCATACTGGCACAACTTTTAATGTGCCGGACTAAAAAATAGGATATTTTTATTGAAGGTTATAAAAATTCTAAAGTGGCATAACTTTAGTTTTATAAAAATATGCCGTTATTCCACGTACAAGCAATACAAACACACCGAAAATCAACAGCATACTAAATATGTGCCAATATACTGCTGTCCCTCGAGAGAAATGGAAGGAAATATGCACGTGGAACAACACCATCTAGGGGATTCTATGCAACCTACCTTTATGCCGGTTTTGTTCAATTATAAAGTGAAATTTCGTGATTTTTAAGTAGTGGTTATTACAAAACACCATTTTCTGAAAATATGCCACTATATAACTCAGTGAGCGATGTAATAAAATTGTTAAACAATAATTTTTTTCAATCCAGTTTTGTTGCTTTTGTATTTATTTTTCTCATAAACTAAGCAGTTTAACATCAAGTGTTATACATTTTTGAAATCAGTACAAAGAGGAGAATCCAAATATAAAATAAAAAAGGGGGTAGTAATTAAAAAAAACTTAAGGGATGATACGGGGAGTAAGAGGGTGTCTTTCCCGGCAAGCTTAAATATGGCATAATGTCTCCTCTTCAAGTATTATTTGACGTGTTTTTGCGTTTTTTCTAAAAATCAGTGGTTCAAAAATTATTTCAGGTGGATAGTTTTATCTAAAGAGCACTGTATATAATATTTTATATACTGTAGTTTTTTATAGTAGGGGAGGAAAGTATGCTAAATTTGCAGTCACTCGAGCGCTTTGGGGACCTATTGGTTTGTGATTATTAGGTCCTAAAACCAAAAAAAGTTATGTAAAATTTTCCATTTTAGTGGGGATTTTCCATTTTTTAATTTAATTTTCCATTTCCAACAATCGTTTTTTTCGATTATAGCGCCATCTATCCATAATTTGAAAACGTGTTTCGAATAAAAGTTGCTTATTTTTACGTAAAGAATCCAAATCTGCAATAAAAATTTGGGCTCCTATTTAATATTTTAGTCACCCCCACCCTACCTCCGCGGAGGGTCGTGTTTGGTATCATTCGATAGATTTTTCAAAAATATTGAATAAGTTTATTGTTCAGTTTTTCGATCTGATATTTATTTTGCAAAATATCGCGTGATTTGTATTTAAAATTTTAACCCTAGAAAAGCACAGTTCGTTCATCTAACGTAGACTGCACAGTGGGCTCTCGAAAACCCTAATTGTTTTTTTTAGTACCTAATGAATGTTATTTATTTTTGTTTTCTGCGGTATGTTTTACAAAATAATAAACAACAATATCTTATTTTCAAAATAAGTTTATTTTAAAAGAAACATTTCTCATTAGATCTGAAACGTGAAAAAACATAATCTGGTGCTTTTATTACACTTTTTTAAAAATATGGAGATATCACCAAAAAAATTAAACAAAATTCCAGTGAAATAAAACTTGTCTTTTAAAAGCCATTTAAACTAAAATAAAACATAAATGTTGTTACAAGATAACTATTTCTTAAGCTTGGCCAGGCACTTCAACTTCAAATTCTGATACACATAACATAATTGAGCTCGATGTTCTAAACAGTACGATGTTCTAAACAATTTTTCCCAGTATACTGGAGATATTTCTTTGCGAGGTATTGGGTTCTGTTTGTTTTTCTTCATTATCGCCGTCACTTTGTTCGTTATCAGTGTCAGACTGATGTTCAGAAACATTATCATCATCTTCATTTGATGAGTCTGCAAATACATCTTCGATGGTCTCAGGTTCATCTTCATTCGCCCACAGGTTTTCAGCTTCCCACTCTAATTCTTTTGTTGTCAATGGACGCAAATATTTTCTCTTAGAATCTGCCATAGGTACTAGCAAATATCAAAAAATCACCTCCAAATTTTAACACCCTTTAACTGCAAACTGGGGTCCGAAGTACCCACAGCTCCACTAAAAGCGTCACAGCAAACTATACAACAAACTTACGCGGCGCAGCGATTATCTCTCAACGTAGTCGGCTATTAACTGAATTTACGTGCAAGGGATCGCCAAAAGACGCAGACATGTCCAAGTTATATTGAACGATTCATGTGCCTGGGTTTTTCAGACTCCAGTGTGCTGTTCCAGGGTTAAATTAACCCCCCCCTCTCCGTGGGGGTCATGTTTGGTATCATTCGATAGATTTTTGAAAAATATTGCACGTATTTTTTAGTTTTTCGATATGACGTTTATTTCGCGAAATATTCGCTTTTTTTGTGAAACTTTTTGACTCTCACATTTCCTTACGCCCCGCTCAATTCGTCAGATTTTTGAAATATACACTATTTTGCATGTACTTAACTTACCTTATCTTAATCTGACAATTTTAAATATTTTTAAGGATAGATTTTTTTTCGGGCCCCCCTTAACGAACGCCCCTATGTTAAGAGCCAATATATGGTAGAGGTACATCTTCAGAGTACCAGGTTTCTCTCCGTATGATAATCTGACGCGCTCGAGTAACTGCAAAAATTCCCGCTGGGGCTCTCCTACCATTATATAGTATAAGATATTTTCTAAAACCTGTACATTATTGAAATGAAATAAAATTTTCACCTGAACCACAACTCACGCCTCTCTACCTACCGTTGCACTGTTGTACCGTTTATATAATCTCCAGAGAATTAACTTATTTATACCCCACACTAGCGAGGCATTCTCCATCTTATCGAACACATTCCTTAGAATTCGGAAAAAATATCCACTTGTAGTCGATAATTCAACAAAAAGATAAAATAAATTTCGGTTGGGGCGGAACGCCTTTGTTCAACGATCCTATTTATACACATATAACATGTACTTCTTCTCCTCTCCACTGGCAATGGAATTCATCAGGTCATAAATGCCACGCCGAAATACATAGTGTTTCCATAGAAAAATCCGAGGAACGCCCAAAAAGACGACGACTATGATATAGAACATATTCCATAAAGGGTCATAGATAATGTGTTTTATTCATCCCACTAAGAGCTTGTATAAGTTAAATAAAAAATATGAGGAGTAGATTTATTTAATGTAATAATATAAAGTGGCGTTCTTACTAATAAACTGTACTTTTAACCTTAGGGTGTAGGCGCAAAATTTCGGCTCCAATGTTTAAAAAATATATGTTTTTAAAAAATTGATACGCAGTATGAAAGATTACATTATTACTGAGGGCCGAAAGTCCCTTGGAATAAACAAAGTTTCTTTTGAATGAGATACCTATTTGAAATTAAAAATCACAATAAATTTTCTTTTTTTTCACCCCTGTAACTTATTAGTTTTCAGGGACTTTTTTTTTATTTTTTTTTATTTAAATTTATGTGTCTCGGCAGCAATGGCCATTGACACAAACAATATTGGTTATACAATAATTAATTACAATAAGGACTTACAACTAAATATTATAACAGTTAATTTCTAAATCTTAAATAACATTAGGTAAAAATTATGAAGAAAAAAAATTGGATATACAATCACTGGATACTATAGAGACGTACAACTAATTATAAAATTGCTTCGGTCTTCTTGGAATACTTCGGACGTTGTTTAGTCATAGTATCAGTTGCATATGAACTAGTAAGATTACTGGAAGAATTGGATCCAGACATGGTGTTGCTAACAGTGGGGGAACATTGATTTAAATTGTTACTCATGTAGTCAAAAGTAACTTGAATTTACTCTTTATTGAACTCTTTAGTCATAGTAGCCGTTGCATATGAACTAGTAAGATTACTGGAAGAATTGAATCCAGACATGGTGTTGCTAACAGTGGGGGAACATTGATTTAAATTGTTACCTAGGTAGTCAAAAGTAACTTGACTTTGTTTATATTAACGCTTTGGATGTCTGGAAATAAGTGATAACCTTGGATACATCACTGCAATACTGGTTGCCTAACCGTTTGCGTCCGTTGGGACGGGATAGCAACAGTGAAAAACTATTGACAGTTTGACATTTTATGTGTTTAAGTTGGAAGATTATTAAGTAAAACATCTCTTACTGACCGAAGTTACAGCTTGTTCTTGATGATTAACACGTAACACAATTGTTATTAGTCACTATTTGAGTGAAAACTAATTTTGATAACTAGAATTTACAGTAATAATTACAAATTTCGGCACCAATTTACAGATCGATACATACACGTTCTGACGTTAGTTTGACAGTGCTTCAGGGACTTTTGGCCCCTGGCTAATAACGTAATCTTTCATTCTGCTTTTAAATTTTTCAAGAATACTTATTAGTTTTTTCAGGATTTAAAACAAATGAATGCATTTAAAACGCATTGGAGCCGAAATTTTGCACCTACCACCTTAAGGGCGGATCCAGGACCATATATTCACTCTGCAGCAGAACATTGAAAAAGCAGTACTGAAAGATGAAACCGTATATTTGGGATTCCTAGATATGGAAAAAGCTTGTGAGCAGCAGAGAGGGAATATTAGTACCTTCTTTAACGGTAAAATATTGCAAAACCTCTAAATTTAAAAAACCCGCTTGGATTGACATGAAATTTGACATACACATAGATAACAAGTCAAAGAAGAAAAAGTGATATTGTGCCGATGTGTGCTTTTACCCTGGGGGTGGTTTTCACCCCCTCTAGGGGGTGAAAAAATATTCGTCTAAAGTAAGTACGGAAATGGATAAACTGACTAATTTTAAGTAACTTTTGTTCAATATTTTTTTATGCTATTTTATGCTCATATGCATATTTTATGCTTGATATTGAGTCCACTACTGTTTCTCTGTGTAAATGACGAGTAATTAAAAATTGCTGGCCAAAAACAAAAAAATACCATAAGAACCAGGAACCTACAACAAAAAAATCGACTCCTGTGTATTTGCAGACGATATTGTTATTGTGACATATCTGAAAAAGGCCTGGAAGGAAATATAGAAATCTGGGAGACAGAATTAAAAAATTACAACCTAATAATAAATATGGAAAAACTAAAGTAAAGGAAATATCCAACAAAGAAGTTAATGTAAATACTGAAATCCAAGGTAACAAAATAGAACAGGTAGAGACATTTAAATATCTTGGCATAATTTTAAATGAGGATGGGACACAAGAAGGTAAAATTGGAAATATAATAAAAGTAGACACAATAACATATCATTTCCTTTATAAAAGCTTCTTAAATAAAAAGAAAACAAGTAAAAACAACATGGTAATATTTAAAACGCGTCACTTACCTATCACTACATATCGCCGGTCCGAAATAAGAATGACGTAACTGCAAATTTTATCAGTTTCTGTTTATTGTGTAATTAACTTCTAAATTACTGTGTACAGATGATAAAACAGCGACAAAACTGTAACTATGCGCTAAGCCACTACAGGGTAGTTGTGTTGTTATTGAAATATGTACCATTTTAAACCTTGTATCAGATAAATAATGACGCAACTATAAATAGGGTTGAAAATGGGGGGACTAAATTAAGCTAATGAAATTCGAACCTACAGGGATGAAAATAAAAGCCATCGCTGTAAGAATAAAAGGCATACTAAATATTTAAAAATAGTTTTTTTGTAGAGAAAAATTTTAGGATCAAGAATGACGCAACTGTAAATAGGGTTCAAAATGGTGGGATTAAGTTAAGATAATGAAATTCGAACCAATAAGGATGAAACTAAAAGCCATCATTATATGAATATACGCCATACCTATGCTCCGGACGGTTACTCTTTATTTAATCACTATTTTAAATATTTAAAAATTTTTAGATGAAGAATGGCGCAACTGTAAAAAAGTTGAAAATGGGGGAATTAAGTTGAGATACTTAATGAAATTCGAACCAATAGGAATAAAAATAAAAGGAATCATTGTAGGAATAAACGGCATACCGATGCTCGTGGACGATTATTCCTCATTTAATCCCTATTTTAAATATTTAAAAATCGTTTTTTTTTTGTTCTTCTCAGAAATTTGGCTTTTTGTATTTACGTCATTCTTATTACGCGCCGGCGATATGAAGCACAGAATTGAGTATTGAACGACAAACAAGAAATGAGATTGCATGCCGCGGACATGAGGTAAGGGAAAGTGGGGGAATGGTGCGCACTTAAGCAGAAATCAATTCTGTTGTAAATTCTTTCAATCTATCATAACATCCAGTACGTTAGAGTAAGCCCTAACTATTCTACTTGGCATATGTAAAATAAGTTTTAGAGAAATACAAAGTGCAAAAGCATAATATTAAAAAAAGAAAAGAAGTGCCTTTGCGCACTATTCCCCATCCATGAGGGTAATCATGCGCACAGATTGGGAAATGGTGCGCACTAAATTAATGTTAGAAAAAAAAACATTAATTCAAAATTAATGTAATAAAAACACTTTTTTCAAAAGTATAAAAATATTATGAAGAAATAAGAAATATATCGTATACTTAAATGTCATATTTTTAACGTAAACAAAAGTTGCATTTATAATTTTCTGGGGTATTTACAGCTGTACATTCTGCGTGATTTCCCGAGGCACATAACATACATGTATATCATAATCCTTTTTTTTCCTCTTTCCCCACAAATAGAGCATGTCTCGTTACGTGCAGCTGGTTTTTAATGGTGATGGAATGAAGCTTCATTCAACATCATCTAATTCGTCTTCATCGATAATATCTGACAAATAACCGTCTGTTTCATCAGACGACTCAGGTGTTAGCTGTTTCTGCACTGTCTTCTTTTTTGTCTGCCTTTTTTTGTTTTTTTTTCTTTTCTCTGCCTGGTTCGTGGCATCTGGCAATAAAAATGGTAATTTTTATATTTACCATTTCATTGTTTGTGGGGCAATCGTGCGCACTCCTGCGCACTATTACCCCTTTGTGCCCTAAATACTAATCATCATCACAAACGGAAAACTACTGAACCATATCAACCAACAGATGCACCAAAATACACGTTAAACAACATGATTTAAATCAATAATAAGTCCAAAGTAATTGAATAAAGCCTAAGGACTTACCATCTTATTTTTTGTAGCAGAAAGACTAGAAGAATTCTTGTAATTTTCAATAATCGAATCTGACTTAGTCCACGTGCAATGGTCGACTGAAGATAATGGCGTAAACCGTTCATGAGATCGGCTGAAAGGTGTAGGACTGGTTGAGTTCGTAAAATCTTCCACGGAATTTCAAATACAATGCAGCGCACCATTCCCCCACTCTCCCTTATATAAGAAAAGTCGTGGAAGCTAGGAGAACTGATAAGATAAGTGAGACGTAGCGAAGATATTAGAATAGAAATGAAAATAAAAAAACATTAAAGGAAAACATCCGTGAAAAAGAATTAAAATGGACTGGACACATATTTAGCAACAAATGAATGACAACAGACAAGTGAAAATGACATGGAAAGCGAGGCAAATAGGGAAAAACAGAAGAAGCCGACTAAGGAATACTTGGAATACAAGTGTGATGGAAATATTGAACAATAGAGGAAAATCGTGGCAGAAAGCCAAAGAATTAGCTGGAGACAAGAAAACAGTGGCGTAAGTTCGCAGAGAATAAAGAGTAAAGAAGATACCCCGATACTTTTCGGTATAAGATCAACATCGATTATAATTATATGTATGTATTTATTGATCTGCTGTAAGTTCTGCTGTATTTAAAGGCCAATTGTATTTAATGACCATAATCTTGTTTCCGTTTATTTCAAAAATATTTCCTTATTCTCTCCTAGTGCAAGTACGTACGTGCCTATGAACAAAAATCAAATAAATGCAGACTCTAATCTAGACTATTCGTTTATTATTAAAGTACCGTCGACATGGATAAATCAATCAAACTTCAAAAATGAGATATTTTTAGAGAAACCTTAATAAAAAATTTCATATCTACGCTTTTACGAAACTTTATTATTATAAAGAACTTTGTGTAAACCCGAAAGCAGCATAGACATCCCTAAAAGCGTCTTTACGCAATTGATCTACTTGATTTTATATTCTGTCCTTAACTCAGCCGCCAATGAATATTTTATTCGACTAGCCGCTTTTAGTGGGGCAGCTTGTAACTTCTATATGCAACTTTAATCATTCTGCAAAAAAAGGTCTAAAAGGGTGGCAGCATGAAGGACGTGAATTAATACTCATGGCTCCGGAACAGGCCGCAGGAAAGACCATTTTCGTAATCAGTTTAAAGAAAACTTGGCAGTCAAATGCTTTTGTCGTTGATTATACATAAGATTTAGAGCTTAGGGAGAAAATTAAATTATTTTACGAACTTTTGAAATGTAATTTCCAAAATATATAAATTTCATCACTTCTATATGCTTTCATACTTGGGCTTCTATAGTAATACTTAAAAATAATTAGGTACACTTGCTTCACAGTAGTGTCGACACTTTGTTGAGTGTCGACAATACACAGGTCCGTATTGAATATTTGACTTGATGTACTATATTAACATATACATACGAATATTTGAAAGTGAAAACTGAAAAGTCAACTTTAACCTTCCGCAACTAACATAGGTTTTCTGAACATTAAAGCTAACATCCTAGAAAAGAATGATACCTATTTTTAATTTATTAAGCCTCTTAAACATTAGATATATCTCATTTGTGAAAAACAAGCTCAATTTTTCCACTGCTGTTTTTTGTAACTAGCTTCACCTTTCACTCTTGGCAATTGGGTTAATAAATTATCAGCACTTGTCCGCACGTTCTTTTGTTAATATAAATAAATATTTTTTTCATCGAGTATGTCACGTCCAACATCGGTCTCTGAGACAAAATTTGCCAATAATTGCATAGTGACTTGACACTGAAGACTCAAACTTCAACACTGAAACGAGGCACCTGAATCAGGCAGCTACTGATGGCGGCGAAGATACATATACATAACGAACAATTTGGATATAAGCGTAAAAAGTAAGTCTCACTCACAGTCCGAATGTTAGTCACGGAAGGTTTTTTTTTTTTTTGTTTATATTGGCATGGACTTTATGTCATTCGGCCAGTCACAACATGAGTATTAGTGTCATGTGTAGTGTGTATGTTAAGTAAGTGTCTTGTTACTTTTCAAAGTCGACGTCATTGTCTTTGCAAAGAGACGCTAATTGTATCCGAACGTCTGCAGTCCCTCCGGTGAGTACCGATCCCACAAGGACAGAAACTATATTCATTCATTAATTTATAATAAATGAAAAATTTCTGACCCTGGTGATATTCGAACCCACAACCTTTCGGATTTTTTTGATCCAAAGGCAGGCGCTCTTACCACTGAGCCACGGAAGGGTCGTCACGGAAGGTTAATGTGAACTGCTATTAATGTATTTGTAAAGTGTACTATAGGGTATTATCCATGTCCATAAAGTAACGCATAAAGTCATTATTTCGTAAACCGGTACTCTAGGGAAAAATCATGGAACAGGTCGATTTTATTTTTAAATTACGATTTTTTGGCATATACATCATACTATTATTGACGTTATTCATCTGAGCCTGATGATGTAATCGATGATTTTTTAAATGAGAATAGCTGTCATGTGATAGCTGGTTTGAAAGGGAATTCAATTCTATATTCAATAATATAAGCATTAACATAATTACTTATACAGGGTGTTCAACAAAAAAATTTTTATTTAAATTAATTGAGACAAAAAGAAAAATATATGTAATTTAGTTAATTCAAAATACGTTTTACTGTTGTCAGAAAACAGAAATATTGTTTTTCGCTAAAATTCAATGTTAAAACTGCCACCGACCTGGCTCTTGGCAGTTTGAATATTTCGTTTAAGCAAAAATCAATGTTTATTTTTCAAATAAAACATTTTTCTGTTTTCAAACAACAGTAAAATGTATTATTCTAAGAGCTAATGAACCCTCCGACTAACGGTCGTCCTGTAAGCCTAGAAATTTTTCTAGTGATAATTCATAGCACACCAAGGCTAAAAACCATGACCTGGCAGGCCTCAGGGGTGCACGTGTATCTACCAGGTGAATCGAAAAGTGCAAATTTAGGGGGTAAAATAAACTTTCTCCTGTAAGGTTTAAATTTAAATATGTGTTTGAGTAAGTCATTCAGAAAAAATGTGTACAATGACAGGCGATTCTGAAGAGCATAAGACCTTGCCAGGCGAGGGGAAAAATTAGGGGTTTTTCCTAGAATTATTCTTTTTGCGTCGAACAAATTTTTTTAGGTTTTTTGAATCAATCCAAACAGAAAAGGTTTTTGGCGATTTTTCTCTTAAGTTAATAGTTTTTGTTATATAAGCGATTGAAAATTTTGAAAATTGCAAAATCGGCCATTTTTAACCCTAAATCGGACATTTATCTAAAAATTTCAATGTTGCCAAGATACGTAGATATTCTTTAAACATTGATTGATGAAATCCCTAAGAGTTTTTTGCAGTAAAATATCGAAAACCCCTTTGTTTTTTTTAATTGCTTATCAAGCAGGTGCGACACTGTAGTATAAGTGAGGACGTTTGAGTTCGCATAAATTCATTATCTCGAGAATATGCAAATTTCAAGAGAAATCCTCAGACAGGTCGATTTTTATTTTTAAATTCGGACTTTTTGGCGTATATATAATACTAGTGACGTCATCCATCTGAGCGTGATGACGTAATCGATGAGTTTTTTAAATTAGAGTAGGGGTTGTGTGATAGCTCATTTGAAAGTTTATTGAATATTCTATTCACTAATATAAACATTAACATAATTATTTAGACATGGTGTACAAAAATGTTTTTTTATTAAATTAACTTTGATTAAATTTGACAAATAGAAAAAACAATTTTTTTGTACACCCTGTATAAATAATTATGTTAATGTTGATATTACTGAATATAGAATTAAATAACCTTTCAAATGAGCTATCACACAACCCCTACTCTTATTTAAAAAAATCATCGATTACGTCATCACGCCCAGATGGATGACGTCACTAGTATTATATGTAAGCCAAAAAGTCCTAATTCAAAAATAAAAATCGACCTGTCTGAGGATTTCTCTTGAAATTTGCCCGTTCTCGAGATAATGAATTTATGCAAACTCAAACGTCCTCACTTATACTACAGTGTCGCACACGCTTGATTAGCAATTAAAGAAACAAAGGGGTTTTCGATATTTTATTGCAAAAAACTCTTCGGGATTTTATCAATCAATGTTTAAAGAATATCTACGTACTTTGGAAACATTGAAATTTTTAGATAAATATCCGATTTAGGGTTAAAAATGGCCGATTTCTTAATTTTCAAAATTTTCAATCGCTCATATAACAAAAACTATTAACTTAAGAGAAAAATCACAAAAGACGTTTTCTGTTTGAAATGATTTAAAAAACCTAAAAAAAATTTGTTCGATGCAAAAAAAATAATTTTAGGAAAAACCCCTAATCTTTCCCCTCGCCTGGCAAGGTCTTATGCTCTTCAGAATCGCCTGTCATTGTACATATTTCTTCTAAACGACTTACTTAAACACATCCTTAAATTTAAACCTTACAGGAGAAAGTTTATTTTACCCCCTAAATTTGCAGTTTTCGATTCACCTGGTAGATACACGTGCACCGCTGAGGCCTGCCAGGTCATGGTTTATAGCCTTGGTGTGCTATGAATTATCACTACAAAAAATTTTAGCCTTACAGAACGACCGATAGTCGGAGGGTTCACTTGCTCTTAGACTATATTTAGAATTAAATAAAATTACATATATTCACCTTTTAAAGTCAATTAATTTAATTAAAAAAATTTGGACACCCTGTATAAATAATTATATTAATGTTTATACTACTAAATAGAGAATTGAATAGCCTTTCAAATGAGCTATCAAATGACCCCATTACTTTATGGACGCACTGTATAACGTAGGTACTATTAAAATATTGTATTAACCCTTAAACGCCCAACCTTTTTTAGGTTCCATGTACGCCCAAGGGTGGGTAAAAAATGTCCACCTCGAAAATAGCTAATATATTTATTGAGAGTTGTTGAAAATGGATTAAACTTAAGAATCTTATGCTTAATAAACACAGCAGCTTCGAAAATATTAATATAAACAATTTACAAACCTTACAACAAAATTACAATGTACATCAAAATTAGCATACCAGTAAAAGCCATTAATTCAGATTTGTCGATTTTCTCCACATTCATCCTTTCAGCCTCCTTATTGGCAAATAATTATGTCGATAATGTAATTATACTTAGATAATTATATGGATTATGTTCCTACCAAAGAGAAATTATAGAGAAACCTTTAGTAACAAGTTTTACTAAGGGTGTGCTTTTTATGCCCACCCATATTTAACTCAAGATATTACTTTTATTTTCAAAAATATCGGTAAAACCAAATTAACATTCGATAAATGGCTCTATTTTTAACAATAAATAATTTTTAAAAAATTTTAAACACGTAATAAATATGTTACTAGGGAATACGCATTAGGTGGACATTTTTTACCCACCCTTGGGCGTTTAAGGGTTAAAGGGTAATAGTAACATAAAACACGCAATGGAAAGAGCAATGCTTGGCATATCACTTTTAAGGACAGGAAAACAAACACATGGATAAAACAGAAAATCAAAGTCACCTATGTGGTAAAAAAATCATTAAAATTGAAATGGGAATACGCTGGACATGCAGCTAGGAGCGATCTAAACAAATGGCACGGAACAATTCTAACCTGGAGACCAAACCAACACAAAAGATCCAGAGGCAGACCTCCTATAAGATGGACAGATGATCTCAAACGAACTGCCGGGAAAAATTGGCTACAAGTAGCGTACAACAAAAAACAATGAAAAGGAAGACTTGAAGAGGCTTATGTTCAGATGTGGACGTAAATGTCTAGACAAAGAAAAAAAAGTAACATACAACATTATTTTGTGACGTTCTACATATTCTGTGTATATTACCCCATAATTAATATTATTAGATCCATTGAAAACTATTAATACCAGTTTTTATATAATACCACAATCCCCAATATACAGGGTGTAACAAAAATGTAAGTCAAAAATTAAACCATATATTCTGGATATAAAATAATTCGTTCGAACCTAACTTACCTTGTTACAAATGTGCACATAAAGAAGTTAAAGTAATTTGAAGTTACAAAATAAAAATCGATTTTTTCTAATATACCGACAACTTTTACAGATTTTATATATTGAAAATGGACATGTGGTTTACTTATGGCAGGAATATATTTAAAAAAGAATAAGAATAAAATTTTTGTACACCACAAAAAAATTTTGTGGCGGTTTTTCCCTTAAACTGACCCAAATCTTTGGGTACATTCCAATTAATTTATTACTGTGGTACCATTAGGTAAACTCAATGTTTTTTAAACCTTTTTGCCTCACTTTTTCGAAAAGACAATTTTTATCAAGATATTTTGAATACTTATAAAATCCACCATATATTTGTAAATGGTTAAGTAGGATTATAGAGACCTGGTAATGATATGAAAATTTATTTTTAACTTCTATTTTGTTATTCAGTAGTTCTAAAACATATTAAAAAAGAAGCCCCATCACAATAAAATCTAGCTTATCGAAAAATAATAAGAGTAAAAGAGATTTAAAAATATTGTGTTTGAATAAAATGGTACCACAATAAATCGGAACATAACCAAATAGTTGGGAGCTTTAACCCTTAACTACAGACATCCCAATATTATCACGTAACTACAGACTCCCGGTATTTTTTACCGGTCATTATAAAATAGAGTCAAAATATAAAGTTAATAATAAAAAACAAATACGTTTTGCATTATGTGTTTTTATGGAGTCTCTAGATATGGGAAAAATGGTAAAATGAGTGATTTTAATAATATAATACAAGATTTTTGAAGAATAATCTATTAAACCAGAATTTTGGTAACATTTTTGGTCTATTGAAACAAACGGCCATAAATGCTCTGGACAAAAATTTAAACTTTTTTTTAACAAATAAACGTAACATAGAATCACAAAGGAAATATAAAATAGCATCCACGAAAATTTTTACATCCATGAAAAAAAATCTGCAAGGGGTAAAATTGTAATAAAATTAAATGGCAATTCCATTTTTGCAAAGTGGCCTCAAAATTTTTATCTTCAAATTTAACCTTCATTGAAGGTCCAGGATATCTTCCACAGTCCATTTCTTTACTTTTTCCCCAAAAACACAAAAAAATAATGTAAACATTTCAGATTTACAAATATAGTACTCATATAAAAATGCTCCCTTAACACAGACATCCGGTAATTTTTACCGGTTAAGATTTTTGATGTGTATCAGAAAAGAAAATATTGACAATACACAATACACGCTTTGACTAGCATTGTTATACAAACTGCCCGAGAGGTACAGACACACATGAACTTGTAAGTTATGAGGTTACCACGAAATCCACATTTTGGGAATGCCCGCCGGTAAAAAATACCGGATGTCTGTAGTTAAGGGTTAAGGGTGCACCAATTTTATTCTTTTTTTTTAAGATGTGGCCGCCATAAGAAAACCATCTGTCCATTTTCAATATAAAATCTCTAAGAGTTTTCGATATATTGGAAAAAATCGAATTTCATTGTGTAATTTCAAATGGCTGTAACTTTTTTATCTGCACGTTTGTACTAAGGTTAGTTACGATCAATCCATGTTCAATCGAACTGTTTTTGGTCCTAAAATATATGATTTAATTTATTACCTAGCTTTTTGGTAAAACCTATATAGTCATAAATAGACTTAGGCAAATATGCAAATAAAAACGTATGAAATATGAACATAAATATGCAGTATTTTACACAAAAATATAAATGTTTATCTGAAAAATACGCATTTAACATTAAAAAATATTTATAAACAACTCAGAAAGTTTTCTATTTGCATAAAAATTAAAATATTTAAATTAAACAAATCAATAAAAATCGGTGTAGGAGTCTTGAAAATATCAAGATATAATATGACTGTGAAAGGACGAAGGTCCCCCAAATATTTAGAGTTGACTCTTGGATTTCTCTGTTTATTTTTTAAGAAAAAATACAACGAGCATAAATTAAAAATATTTAGTTCAGTGTGTTTTTGTTTTTAGTCAAATAAAGGCAAACTAACGCCGTTGACCGAGAAAAAATGTTCTGTACATTATTGAATGATTTAAATTTTTAAGATTATATTTTTTATCACAAAAAATAAAAAAATAAAAAATGTTGAGCAGTAAAATTTATTCATATCCCTAGATAGCTTTTTGGTAAAAGTAAGAGCTGTTAAAAAGACCCGTGTTACCGGTTTCAATTTTAGAACAACAATGATTTCTAAAATTGATCATCCCAATAAAATTTTTTCATATAATAGAGGTACCTATAAACTGTATACAGAGGTATAACGTGGCAGATCGTCTAATCCTTTATTCAAGGAAAAAAGTTTAGCACCTATCTAGAGATATTGAAACAAAATTAAATCAACAACGAAAATTTCAGGTTATATGGACTTTTTGCACACTTTTATAAAAATATGCAAAATTTGTCATTTTTACATTTTTTATGCATAATATGCAAAATATGCAATTTGCATATGTGCCTAAGTCTTGTCATAAATCAGCCAAAGAGGAATTGTTTAAAGTTTTTTTGTCTAAATTGTTGTAGTAATTTTAATAAACTAATATGTCCATCAGGTAAGTATATATTCTTGCATTATTTTCTTCTGACTGAGGTGAGGTATAATGTACCACTTTTTAGATGGTTATTGTCATTTACTCTGAATATTGAGTCCTGTACTTTTTCCATTTCCATGTTAACCCTTTTAACCTTCCAGCGGTGACGTAAGGAATTTACACATTACTGGTGACTTCGGTCTGTTGGACCGATAGAGGCATATAAATATATTCTGATAAACACACATTTTTTAAATAATTATACTTAATTAAGGGATCAGATGTAATCTTTTACAAAAATGTTTAGTCAAGAAACTCAAAAAAGTAATAGAACAAGTAATTGGTTAACGCATTATAGGTATTTGTGTAGTTCCATCAATTTCATTATTGCCATGCATGGAAGCATTTAAAAGAACGTTTTTATTCGATTTTGGAACGTGTGATACTAAAGTACAAGTTTCCCTAAATGCAAACATACTTGACTGGTTTGGTCTACATTGATCTTCAGTAAACTGGATAGGTAACGGATTGCAATAGCATACAGTTTATCTAATTTACTTACCGTTGCACGTCATTATCTATGTCAGAGGTCTAAGTTGACATTTTTGCCAAAGTATAAAAAAATCCTGAATCCATTTTAAATCAAATAGATCACATAATTATTGCAAACTTGGATTATACAACAAAACAAATTAATATGCAATGTAAATAAATAAAAACATTAGAAATAGAAAACTAGAATTAAGTTATAATCTTACCTTAAAGTAAATAATAAAAACAATAAATTATATAAAACAAATACTTGAGTAAAGAATAAAAACAAAACTAAAGTGTCAATACCTCAACTGTCAAATAAATGTTACCAATTTATGACGAAATGTCACCTTCGTTCGATTACAGTTACAGTGTGTTCCGAACAAATTTGCTTCATAAAAACGCTTTATAAACCATTTATACAAATTAAATGAAACATATTATTGTGTATTTCTTTAAGTTAACATTAATAGAAATCTTCAAATATTATTTCTACGCGTACATAATAAAATATGTTTAGTGGCTGTAATTCCCATGTACTCGGCAAAAGGATTCCAAAAAGAACACACCTACCGCCTAAATATTTTGTGTTGGTATCATGTGATGTCACGGGCTATGACGCGGATGACGTGCAACGGTAAATAAATTATTTAGCCGTATTTGGCACATTATGTTGTTATATGCACGAAGCGCTTTGTTAAATGCGGCGCAGTAAAAGATGATTCACTCCTATAGTCGGAACTGTGGACCGCACGTCACTGCTGGAGGGTTAATTGATTTTTGTTGATCCTTTTTTTTTCGTTTTCTTAATATTAATATTTATTTCGTAGGTTATTTCTCACCCATATTCATATCCTTTGCCTTCTCGTCTTTTGTATTTTCATTACTTTTTTGTAACAGACTCCTCCATTCTTTTGATTATAATATTTAATCTGTTCCCTATTTATTGTAACTTTATTAAATCCTTTTTATACTTCTGTTCCTTTTCCTTTCTTTTTCATCTTTAGCAACCTTGGTTCTTATATCTTGTTTCGTCATGTCAATAGTTTAATTCATTTTCTCACTACACCCTGAATTTTATTCGTCATATAACAAAAATGTTCCATTACCACGGTGTAAAGAAATCACAACCCATCAGCACTCGGCTTTTTATATGTTTTCTATAAAGTATAATTAATTATAATTAGGTATTATAATTATAATTGGGTATTTTATTTTTTTTTATTTTATTTAGGTATTTTATTTTTGTTTTATTTTTTGTTTTAGTAAATTTGGATTTGTTATTTGTTTGTTATTAGTATTATCACAATTTTGTAAATTACGCATTTTCAATTTTTTTCTTAATAATTGCGCCGTCTTAATTAAAATTGTGCTTTCTTGCCGAAAAAGGAGTAAATAATATAAAAGTGTTACAAGAAAATAGCTTTAAAAACGCATTATTTCAAAATAATATATGAAAATATTAAACGTATTTATATGAATATTTAAAATCAGATCTTTGTATGATTTGCTGCTTTACTAATAGTGGCACCACCCTCTATCTAAGGAAATACATTCGGTGAATTCAAGGGTGTTTTCACAATTCTTGTTCCCGTAGCCTTTTCTCTAAATTACGTGACGCAAACAGGAGCACTTTCGATGACCAACAGCAACCCTTATCTTTTCACACACCAACGATTCGAACTTTCATAAAACGGGAGAGAATCTCACTCAAGAAAAATATTGCCACTGACGAAGGAAGAATTTCACAATTTACTGACTTTATAGAATGGAAAAAATTAAATAACTTTCGGAGGTTTCGGAGACTCGGCAACGCTTTGTTCGGCTCGGTTTTTATGAGTACTTTTCTAACTGAAATGCCGCTGGAGGATGGAGGAGAAATTTCTGCTGGAGCTTTATGGAATTTTTGTTCTATATGTTCCTACAAAGATTTACGGAAATTCATCAAAATAAGAAACAATTTGTTACAGGAAATATTTATGTGTTATATCTGGCCTGTGAGGACAATAAATTACAGATAAAAAAATATGGTTTAATAAAGTAGTTAAATACTGTTAAATAAATTGATAAACCATTAAAGATATTTTTAAAAGAGTTTTATTGGAATTTAAAACTCAATAGATAGATACTACTTTATCCAGTTAAAAATATAATCAAAATAATCTACAATCTTCATTTATGTGAAAGATATGAAATCATTAAAAAATAATATTATAATTAAACTAGAAAAATGGCAAAAAAAGTAAACCAACGAATCAGTTGTGAATATTGTCCTATCTCCTGTTAATGATTTATTGGCAACTACGCCCCAAATGCAAAAATACACTTTATCTTTTCATTGTAGTCAACTTCTTCATATTAGGTTTCAAAAACTATTTGCAATAGTCTATTAAAAGTTTTTTTAATTTACGTTTTTCACATAATTTCCGATATTATGAGGAAAGTCTTTCAAATATTCTCTATTGAATTTTTATCTGGGTCCGAGATCACCATCCTAGATCAGTCCGAAACTTCAACAAAAGTACCTAGGAAAGGTTTTTAATGAACTTACCGATAGGACAGAAATAGTTAAAGTTTATTTAATGGTATGCCAAAGACCATACAACACCCTGGACAAAAATCCAATAGAAAGGGGACCTCTCCCAAGAGATCTAAATGCAAGAGATCTTGAGTTTTAGCATTTGACTTTAAAGTCATCACATTGGTAGGAACATTGTTAAATAAACAAGTTCATACTGTAGAACTTAGACGGATTACATTTACAAATTGGTTCCAAAATACCCACATAATTGTAAAGAAGCATTAGAAAAAGCTGACCTATGAATAACTACCGTAGACCCTAAATGCAAAAATAATACCTGGCTTATAGTTGGAAGTATGTGTCATGGGTCTACAACAAAACTTCCCGCAGTTTTAAGTTGTGTATCATAGGGAGCTTTTAAGACAAATCACAGATGTGGAAAATATTCTTATATCTATCTTCTTCTTTAAGTTCCATCTTCTGTCGACGATTGGAAATCATCATGGCAATGCGGACCCTGTTGACTGCCGCTCTAAATATCTCGGCATTACTGCATTCGAACCATTCCCGTAAGTTCTTAAGCCAGGATGTTCTTCGTCTTCCCACATTTCGCTTTCCTCGGATTTTGCCTTGCATAATTAGTTGTAATAATGAGTATTTTTGCCCTCTCATCACATGTCTTAAGTACTCAAGTTTTCGTCTTTTGATAGTTAGTATTATTTCCGGTTGATTTCCTATCCTTCTAGTTACTTCCACGTTCGACATTCTTTGCCATGATATTCGTAAGATTCTTCTGTAACACCAAAATTCAAAGGCGGCCAACTTATTCAAATGGACTTGTTTCAGCGTCCACGCTTCCAAGCCATAAAGAAGAGTAGAGAACACGTAACATCGAAGCATCCTTAGGCGTAGTTCTAACCTTATATCCCGACAACAAATAAACTTTTTAAGTTTAATGAATGATGCACGTGCTATTTCAATACGTGTCTTAATTTCTTTGGTTTGGTCTACATTTGATGTTATCCTTATATCTATACAGCTCTTCTTTAACATCAAAAAATAAATAATATTTATTTACACATTTTATGTGATTTACTGTTCGGACCATTCGACCAGTGCCTACCCATTTTCAACATTTATGGTGTCCTTCTACATTTACTGGTGGCTGTTGAAGTCACCGATGTGTATAGTACGGTGTGGATAAATCTTACCACTTCTTGTTTCCATGTAGTGGGTGAGGGTTTACATAATGTTCATTGCGGTAATCTCTCTCCAATTTTGGTAGCCACTTCATGCAATTGTTTTTATTGGAAACCATAAGCAGGAACATTTTTTATATTGCTTCGGTTTATATAGGTTAAAGTTAGGTTGCGACAACGTAATGTCTACCGTACCTAAATGACTCACAGTAAATCGTAACCAGGTATCTTTTCCTTTCTTTTTCTTTTTCTTTTTCCTCCATCATGGGTATTTTAAGAACTGTCAGGTCAATGCTGTTATCGTGTAGGATTTTCCGCAACCCTTGGCATTTTTCTTTGCTTATGCCATCGATGTTAAGGTGACAGCCAGAGATCTCTAGTCAGTTGGTCCTTAGAAGAACGTTTATTTGATCCCAGCATGTATTTCGATATAGGTTAGGTTTATATTAATTTGTTATCTGTGATATTCTGTTATTTCTTATCTGTGAGATATTATGATCATTAGCAAGAAAAATATAACAGAAAGTCAACTGTATATCAACTAAACCCTTTAGAAATAATAACGCACTACAACTACCTCGGTATGGCAATAAATAAAAAATGGAAACAACCAAGAGATAACAGCACGCATCGTAAAAGATAAATCCATCTTGAACCGGATGGGGGCCTTCTTTAAAAGCCACAACCACTCTATTTGCATAAAAGTAAGAATGGTTGGATGGTACGTCTTCTCTGTCCTTTTTTTGTGGTGTTGAATCGTGGACCTTGAACGAATATATGTGCATAAAATTGGAAGCACCTGAGATGTGGCTATATCGTAGAATACTTAAAATTCTTTGGACTGAGAGGGTAACTAATGAGGAGGAGGTCCTCAGAAGAGTGAAGAAGAACCGAGAGGTACTAACAACCAAGAAAACTTGTAAGTTAGAATACTTTGGACAGACTATCCGGAATGAATTCAGATATGCCTTACTACAAGCCATCCTGTAAGGAAAAATATTTGGAAAGCGAGGTCTCGGAAGAAGATGAGCATTCAGGTTAAATAACCTCAGAACCTGGTTCAACACAATATCTGTGCAGTTTTTCCGCGTTGCTACAGATGATAAAGATTGCCATGATGATTGCAAACATTCATCATGGAAAGGCACATCAAGAAGAAGATCTGTGATATTTGTGATATGTTGACAATAGACAAAGCCCGAAGCCAAACTTCTTCGTACACATAGATAATATACAGGGTGTTTCATTGGAAAAGTAACATACGTTAACTGTAGAAAGAGGGCACTTAGGTGGTCTCAAAAATACCATACTTCATTAACCCTACGTTAGGCGCGTCGCTGTTGCTGATAAGCTTAGGCGCGTGGTCTATGATTGTAGACCAATACTTTTTTGTCGTATAATACCGGATTTTGACAAAATTAACATATTAGTGGTTAATAACATGTTTATTTATGTTCGCACTTTGATATTAGATATGTTTCGTTCCTTGGCTTCTCTCATTTTGACAGTGGTAAAATTAAAAACGAGGTCATGATTTTTTGGGTCTTTATTCGCAAGTAAATGAAAATGGTCACAAAAATAAGCTCAATTTAGTAAAAAACACGAATATTTTTTATCTTTGAACTTATAGAGTGACCTATAGGGATAAATAATAAAGAATAGAACTAAAAAGTAAAAAAGAACAAAACTATTAAATGGTCAAAATGGCACAATTTTAGTCCGTCACACGTTCAGTGCAAATATGCCCAAAATGATCCTTGAATGCAAATGTGTCACATCTTTGGCATGCCCTTCTTGTTGACATATTGCAAATTCATGCACAAATACAACATCGTCCCACGTAATTTGTTGGAATATTAGGGGAAGGGGGTACGACTTCTTGAACTCCGAGCAGTACGCGAGCTCGTCGTCTAAGTTCTCTTAGCAGGGAAGGCATAGTTGATCCATATTCAATTTGCTGTTTGATTAGTTACCATGCTAAGTTTTCAATGAAGTTGCTTCTTGAAACATTTTCATTTATGTTATTAGCTTTATGTACACAGCAGGCTACATATTAGCTTTATATATACAACTAATAACTGGAACACGCTGTCGCGTGGTCTACGGTTTTAGACCATTGCTCTTTGAATAATGGTAAAAAAATAATGCAAACAGATCGGCGGCGTTTAGCAAACTGAAGAGTAAGTTGGAAGTATTAGTGACAGCTACTAAGCGGGATGGGGGCGTATGTGCAGTTTTATGCAATTGGCCACCACTTAATGGAGAGTGGTCTACCATTGTAGATTACGCGCCTAACTTAGGGTTAACAACAAAGGTACTGGGTGTTTTATCTATTTTGCCATTTTCTTATTTGGTTCATAACTTTTTAACCACACTGTATATTTATTTTATATTTGGCACACAAATATTCTTTAAGGTGTACCGTCAATTAATTTATTTATATTTCTAAAAAATCCAGGTCCGGATTAAAAAATATTGGAAAAATATTCCGACACAAAAACAACAACATGTACATTAAATTTTCTTAAAATGGATTTTGCATTTGAAAAGACTATAAAAAACTAAATTTAGTGGTATACTTTGAACTGGCGGCAAAATTATTTTTCTGGTAAAATTTTGAATTTGAATTCTGAAATTATGCGAATTGCGAGAACTCGAAGTGGAAAAAAAAATTGAAATACGACTTATAACTTATTAAACGCACTGTATATTTATTTTATATTTAACACCGAATATTATTTAAGGTGCCCAATCAATTAATTTATTTACAATTATAAAAAATCCAGGGCCGAATTAAAAAATATTGAAAAAATGCTCCGACCCAAAAAACAGCCTGTACATTAAGTTATTTTAAAATTGATTTTGCGTTTAAAAAGAGTAAGAAAAACTAAATTGAGTGGTATACTTTGAGAATTTTCGTCGATATGATTTTTCTGGTAAAGTTTTGAATTTGAATTCTGAAGTTATTATGTGAATTGCGAGAGTTTGAAGAAAAAAAATTAAAATGTGACTTAATACCATTATTTAATCGAAATTGGTAAAATTTTAACATTTTAGTGTTTTTTTTATTATGACGACAAATAATTCATAACAAATATTCACCTGTAATTAATGAATAAATAATAAAAATTCCTCAAAAAAATACATAACTTTAATCAACGAACTCTCTTAAAAATTAACAAAAAAAACAGAATAATTTTTTCAAAAAATAACTTATCAAAACTATAGTAATTGTTCAAAATGGTCACCACCTTGTTCAAGACAAAGTCTTGCTCTTTTTGTTAATTGTCTGACTGACTTCATATCTCGTCAGGGTTATTCTTCATTTCTTGGAAGGCGTCTCGAATCCGGTCAAGAAGTTCGTCCCTACTGTTTATTTCCTCGTTATAATCTTTGGATTTTATTGTCCTTTTCATGATCATTTTTCAGTGCGTAACAAATGATAGGAAAAAGGGTAAGTCCGTGATAATACACATTTATGACATTTATTCTAACATGACATTTTAGTTAAATCTGACAGTTGTCACATTTTATTTTCAATTTGGAATAAAAACAAATCAAATGTGTTTCTTGCATTTATACAATGGTATTTTCTTTGATTTGTATAGTCTTATAAATTATACAGATTACATTTGTAATATTATTATCTAATTAAAAAAAATATTTTTTTATTATGGAGCCATCTATCGACAACTAGAATAATTAGAATAAATCTTATAAAAATGTCACCGACGAAATGTAATCACCGACGTGCCTTTTTTTCTGTCACATACAATTTAATGCGTTAGAAAGAAATCGAAAACTGTGACGCACTGAAAGATGATCATGAGAAATACTTTAGATATCCAAAGTTATTTTTCAGCAATTTCTTTTTCGTTTTTTTTTTAATTTTTAAGATAGTTTCTTGATTAAAATTATGTATTTTTTGTGGACTCTTTATAATTTATTTATTAATTAAAGGTGAATATTTGTTATGAATTATTTGTCGCCATAATAAAAATACTAAAGTAATAACCTTTTACCAATTTAGATTAAAGATGGTATTATTTAAAATTAAGTCACCTTTTAATTTTTTTTTACTTCGAGCTCTCGCAATTCACATTTTTCAGAATTCAAATTCAAAATTTTACCCTTGCCGAAAATGCAAAGTATACCACTAAATTTAGTTGTTCATCCTCTTTTAACATGCAAAATCCATTTAAAAAAAAATAATGCACAGGGTGTTTTTTGGGTTTTTTCATTTTTCCAATATTTTTTAATCCGGCCCTGGATTTTTTATAATTGTAAATAAATTAAATGATTGGATAGCTTAAAAAATATTCGGTGTTAAATATAAAATAAATATACAGTGCGGTTAACAAATTGTAAGTCGTATTTCAATTTATTTTCTACTTAGAGATTTCGCCATTCAAATATTTCAGAATTCAAATTCAAAATTTGAACAAAAAAATCATTTTGCCGAAAATTCAAAGTATACCACTAAATTTAGTTTTTCATCCTCTTTTCAAATGCAAAATCTATTTAAAAAAAATTAATGTACAGGGTGTTGTTTTTGGGTCAGAATATTTTTCCAATATTTTTTAGTCCGGACCTGGATTGTTTACAGTTTTAAATGAACTAATTGATTGTACACCTTAATTGATTGTACACCTTAAATAATATTTGCGTGCCAAATATAAAATAAATACACCTTGTGGTTAAAAAATTATGAACCAAATAACAAAATGGCAAAATAATTAAAACGCTCAGTATCTTTGTTATTAATGAAGTAAGACCCAATAAGTACGTTATTTTTAAGACCGCCTAAGTGTCCTCTTTCTACAGTTGTTAACGTATGTTACTTTCCTAACCTGTATACGATTAATTTAGCATTTAGCTATTTTCTTGAAATGTCGAATAACGTAAAATTAAATAAAATTGCATAATATATGCAGTACAAAATCTTACAAAACATAGAGAGGTTCTGGTACAAATTTCATATTATACTTTTAGAGACAAACGGTGTCATCGTATATTTCCAACTTAGTCGTTCTTCATTGCATGCATTTTACCGAGGAAGATAATTGGATGTCTTAAAAACAAATGGCGTATTTCTAAAAAAAATCCATTATGCAAAGAACGCAACAAGACAGAAAATTTGATGAACTCATCACGAACAAAAATTGAAAATAAACGAAGTGGTAAGCAGTAAACCAAATCGTTGGATTTTATTTCCATCCCTTTGTTGGATGTTCCATCATGACATAAAAGTTAACTTCCAAAAATACACAATGGCGACGAGACAACAGTTGTGTATTTTGTTTATGCCGTAGTCGAGGACGAACTGGGACGTTTTATTTTTATGGCTCACGCTCATATATGGCACAACGCAAATGCAGAAAGTGGAATGAGGTCTCCTTAAATTAAATATGGCGGTGAATAATCCTCGGGTCTATGTCAGAGAGCCGCTTTTCTCGCAATGCAATTTGGTTTTATTCTGCTGTTTATAATGAGGTGTAATGAAGCGCTCACAACAGTGGAGTTAAAACTGATATTAGTTTTATAATAAACAGGTATTATAAAAAGAACACAACCCAGATATACTGACTCTATGTCCGCATGTAATCAAATGAGAATGGATTTGTGAATAAGGTTACAAAACAACGGGTGTAGCCACAATAGTTTGATAAAAGGCTAGAATTGTTTGGTACATACAAGTTTTAACAGCGAAGTTTTGGATTTTAACAAATTACAGTGGAACCCCGATAAGTCGGCCCCCGATAACCCGGAAGTCCGGCTAACCCGGACCGATTTTCATCAGACAAAAATTTAACAAATAAACAATTTAACAATTTTATCAAATAAAAATGTATGTAGGCAAAATAATATTTGAGAGATAATGTGTATTTGTGTAATTTGAACTACATATATAATAGTAAAAATGATTCATGTACACGGCGGCAGACAGAGCGACCATCTCGGCTTATCGGAAAGAACAGGCACCTGTCTGTATTCCTTTTCCTTTATTTATGTCAAACTGTCTTAGCATTGTTTAAAATAGACGTGACTATTTAAAAATTCTTTTTTAAAACAATGGTCTTAGTCTGTTCTTAAATAACAACATTGTTCCTTGTGACCGTATTGTGTGTAGTATTACAGTCGTATTAATCACTTCCGTTCTGTAATCGTGCTTCAGATTGTGTTTGCGTGATTTTTGTCTACGTAATGGTAACAAAACGTAAAAATGTTGTAGTGACAATGGAAAAGAAACTAGAAACATTAGGTAGGATTGATAAAGGCGAATCTTTAAAATAAATTTATTGCAGCATCATAATATGATATTATGATACCATATTATGGTGTCGGTACATCTCTACAGTATGACTGAGTTTTTTACCAAGAAATGAACAAAACTACACTCTATACAACTATACGTAATTTAGATGTGTACTGTGCATATGTGTTTCATGTTTTTGTAATTATAATGGAGGTTATTTATTAATTTTTACCATATTCTCCGGCTAACCCGGATTTTCGATAAACCGGATCGGCCGCGGTCCCGATTAATCCGAGTTATCGAGGTTCCACTGTACCTAATTCTGGTCTCTCAAACACCTTTATAATCGTAGATTTTCATAAAATTGTAAAAAATCTTGGAATAATTCTAGTCCACAGTACGATACATCAGTATCAGGCTGCACCAACTTAAAATTTTTCAATATTGAGATGAGTATGAGGAAATGGTTAAAATATGTTTATTAATCAGTTTCAAATTACACAATCTCAAAATTCCAACACCATTGTAAAAATTTTGACTTGTCAACATGCAAAATCGAATATTTTGTTTACAACGTCGTAGTTTTATACCGCATCACTTTGAGTTAGTGCATAATGAAACTTGATCGGTAAAACTGTTGTCAGCTACTAACTCAAAACGGTATGTGAAAGCTGCTTGCACTGATCGCTGCTAAATTAAATGATTGGAAAAATTTGATGACACAGAAAGAGAAGAACTGTTAAATAACTACTGGGGTCTTGGTGATGTAAATAGGCAGCGAGATTTTATAGTTAACAATGAAATGCCGATTAAGCCAAAATATCAATATAAGAAATAAGGGAGTCATAGAAGCGAAAATAGAGCTTATTACTTTGAGATGAGAAATGAAAAAATTTAGTAGAGTATTTAAAGTTTTCTTTATGAACACTTTGAACATTTCGAATAGGATAATAATGAAAAAGCATGCACAACAATTAAAAAAAAACAGGATGGCAATCGCGGAGGAAAAAGAAATGATGGGCGACCAAGGGTGCTAGCTGAAGAAAAAGAATTCGTGAGGTCCCATATCAAATCTTTTCCAGTAATTGACTCTCATTATTGCGGAGCAAGAAACAACAAATCTCTAAACTTAGCCACCATGTACAGACTGTACCAAGAAAAATGTAGAGGAGAACTGAAAATTACCGTAAAACTCCATTATTACACCAGGGAGTTCAGAGCATACACCAGAAGATTTTCAACAGGGAAAATCTCATTGCCTTTTTTCAGCCAAAAAAGACCAGTGTTGTAAAAAGTATTACAACTTAAGTATGATGCACATATCAGAGAAAAAAATTAGATTCGGTTAGAGAAGGAGTTAGATATCAAGGATTCTAAAGAAGATAGTACTGTACTTTGTTGCTTTTATCTGCAGGTTGTATTATCACTACCAAATGGACATCGGAGTGATTTTCTTTTTACATGAGACGCCTATCATGTTACAACTTTACTATATTTGATATTTCTCAAAAACATGGATCTAGTTTTTTGTGACACGAACGTATCACAAGCAGAGGTGTTAATGAGATAAGTACGTGTCTTTCAACAGTATCTAAAGAACCATGGACCTCAATATGAGCACATATTTTACTCCGATAATTGCTTAAGCCAAAACAAAAACAAGTTTGTTGCTTGCTTGTTTTTATATTGCAGTCAAAACTTAGCAATAAAAAGCATAACCCACAAATGCTTAGTAGTTGGACTCAAAATGAGGGTGACGCGATGCATGCCCTCATAGAAAAAGAAAAAAAAAAGATACCTAAAAGGAAACCCGCTCTATATTTTATCGCAAATGGAACCGATAATAATTAGCCTGGCTAAGAAAACTTCCGATAAAAATATCGGAAAAGAAATGAAAGGCAGAATTTACAAAACAGTCATCAGGCCAATACCTAATGACATATGCGGCTGAAATACGACCTGACACAGAGAGGAAAAAAGATTGCTCGAAACAGCGGCGATTAAAACCCTTCGAAAAATCGATAAGACTATGGGACAGAGCTAGAAGTACAGATACACGACGGAGATGCAAGGTGGATAACATTAATAACTGGGTAAGAAACAGAGGAATAGAATAGAATGACCACATAAGCCGAATGACAACAAAAAATAAAGTAGTCAGGACAGCGAGAGACGGTTCCCCAATAGGAAGACGATAAGTGGGAAGACCACGAAAATGATGGAACGACAAATTACTAGAGGCACATTGAAAAAAACAGACAGTCATGTCTATACAAAAAGAAGAACAAGAAGAGAAGAAGAAAACTGGACGGCCTGGTACCCTACAGAAGAAATTGCCGAAGTGTATGAAGTAAATATTTACAAAAAATTAGGAAAGTTTTTAATATAAATAAAGCCGGAGACAAAATAAAATGGAGCGAAATACAAATTCTAAGAGTTGAGAGAGACCAGCCACAAAAAATAATGTAAAAGAAGTCTTATTTTGACGAAAATCAGAATGTCATAAATATTCGATAAAACAGAACGAGCGTGGCTTATGAAGAACCATCTCTCATCACCACTTAAAAAATGTTATTTGTTGTCGCTCTGGTCCTCGGGTGTAATACCTAATACCCAGAATTATTGACTGTGTGTTTCTCCAAAACTTACCAACTTCTGTCACAGCTGCCGCTGCTGAAGAAAGTGACAATTCAGAATTATTTTGACTTTATTATCTTTTTCATAACAAGGAAGCAATAATGATTTTATAACAAAAAAAATACTTAATAATTTTTTTTTATTTCCATACAAATACCCTATACAAAATGCACTAACTGTTAAAAAATCATGTGTCGACAGTTTCATAGAGCACCAACTTATCTGAATTCTTTAAAAAAAATTAATCAAAAACTATCATCTAAAAGAACCATAAAATAAACATCTAATTCCAAAATTCTCTTCTATTTGAAAAACCAATGGACCATTAACAACAGATTAAAAATATTTGCCCCCCGAGAAAATAAGTTAAAGTTGATTTGTGAAGAACCATGTTTATTGAGTTAGTGTACTCTGATACTGATGTATCGAGTAGTACATCGTCCTTTTTGAAAGATGATTACAAAAGTCTTAAAAATGCTATTAACTGCTTCTGCGAAGTCCTATTCCTAACTGTCTGAGCGAGTCTACCACTTTTTGAAAAGTTTTAGAGTGAAGGTTTGACGCGTTTACCTGTTCCGCATCATTAACATATTTACGTTGTCAGACTAACGAAACGCGGCTGTAAATTTGTCGGACAAGAGATCGACAATCTTTATAAAGTACTTTAAATTGAAAATTAAGAGTTCTTAAATAACAAAACTACCGCGCTAGAGTGACATTGTGCGGGTGTTTTGTAATAACAAACTCTACGAGTTTGTTATTACAAAACTCTTAATTTTCAATTTAAAGTACAGTGGAACCCCGTTAACTCGGATTAATCGGGACCGCGGCCGATCCGGGTTATCGAAAATCCGGGTTAGCCGGAGAAAATGGTAAAAATTAATAAAATATGGTATGCTTACAGATAAACTCCGTTATAATTGTCACACAGACACTGGTAAACCACGTTCGCATTCCACACAAAACCACACATACAAAGCGTCGTCAAGAGTCTCATTCTTAGCTTTATTAGCTTTGCACCGATTGTCCAAACTGTCTTTTGTTATCATTTTGAAAAAAAATTCTTCGATTTTAGTCCTATTTTTCTTCCAATCCGATACTGTAGATGTACCGACACCATATAATGCTGCAAGATTCACCTTTATCAATTCTACTTAATGCTTCTAGTTTCTTTTCCATTGTCACTACAACATTTTTACGTTTTGTTGCCCTTATAGACAAAAAACACGCAAACAAAATCTGAATAGATTTACGAACGATTACAGAACGGAAGCGAACAATACGACTTTACTACACACAATACCGTCTCTGATGTTATGTTATTTAATAACAGTGATGACTAAGACCATTGTAAAAAAAAGAATTTTAATATTCTTTTCTAAACAATGCTAAGACAGTTTCAAATAAATAAAGGATAATACAGGTGCCTGTTGTTTTCGATAACACGACAGTGAATGTGGTGTGCCATGAGTCATTTTTACTATGGTATATGTAGTTCAAATTGCACAAATACCCATTATCTCTCAAATATTATATTACATAGAGTTGGTACAAAACCTCGTGAACCTTGAAAATGCGTATGTATAACCGAAATAAAATGAAGCCAAAAACATACGACTATTTTATTTGCTGCAAATTGCGCGACAGGGTCCCATCTCCACCCTGATATTTTCAGTAATGTCGGATTCAATCGTTTCGTTCGTATATTGACGTCACCAAATGAATGAATTAGGTTCACGAGATTTTGTAACAGCAATACATTTTTATTGTTGAAATGTTTGTCTGATAAAAAGCGGTCCGAGTTAGCCGGAGTTCCGGGTTATCGGGGGCCGACTTATCGGGGTTCCACTGTACTTATATTTAATCAATAAAGATTGTCGATCTCTTGTCCGACAAATCTACAGCCGCGTTTCGTTAGGCCGGCAACGTAAATATTTTCAAGACGAGGGAAGCGGAAATGCGTTCAACCTGCACTCTAAAATTTTTCACAAAGTGGTAGACTCTCTCGAACCGCTCGAACGAAGCAGTTAAGACCATTTTTAAGACTTTAGACATAACGAAATATTATAGGACATAATATCAAGAAGAAGCAACTTTTTAAACATGGCAGACATAATTATCAATTGGTATAATAAAAATCACAATTGATGTTCAAAACTTTAATTATTTTTTTCATCAATATAATATTACGCACATTGCACATACACATATTATATTGTGTGTAATAGGTATGTATACTCTGTCTCATTTAATTGTGATATTTTTTAAATCTAAGAAAAGTAGTATATTGACATTCATTTGCAATATGTTTCCTAATTAATTATTTAAGCCAGTGTTTCTCAATCTTTTTGAGTCATGTACCACAAAATACTTTTTAATATTTTTGGTACCACCTAACGTAAATAACTACCTATCTAGATAGGTAATCTAATTAACTGTAATAGCGGTGATTTTGACAGTTTTGCGTTTTGTGTACCACCGCAAATAATGATATGTACCACCAGTGGTACATGTACCACAGATTGAGAACCGCTGATTTAAGCTAAGGATGCATACTTCAGTCAAAACTAGTATATTTTTTAGGTTAAAATTTTGGGTTATATATAATGTATTTTTTATAAATTGAAAGTTGTGTTCCGTTTTAATAAATAATTTTAAATTCGTTGTTTTTTTTCAAATCAAACAAATACTTTGCATATATGCATATTTTGCATATTTACTTGCATATTTATCATAAATTGGTGCACATTTTGGATAAATATTAGTGCATGTTTTGCGCATATTTCTTGCAAATTCTGATGCATATAATCCGAGCTTAACCAGGCTTCGATTTTTGCAACGACTCACTGTTTCGTCGTGTTGCAACAACAAGTTATATCTGACATTTTTATCCAAAATTAGGTTTTTTTAGTTTTATCTTTAGGCTTGAAGTCCAGATTTACACCAAACCCAACTACATCATCTTGAGCATTTTTGATTTTGGACGAAAACAGAAAGGTCATTGATACTTTGCTTCTGTAAAAGTGGTTTCAGTTAAATTTGTAAAAGCTTTACAGAGAGTTAGATTTAGTCATGTCCAAATGTTCTCATTGCCCTAAAATTCAGTAATCAATTTAGTCCAGGGTAATAAGGTTTTTCCCATGACACTCGAGCAGCCAGGGTACTGATGCGTTTTTTCGACAGGTAATACATATAAGAGCAAATTGTAACTATTTCCTGCGTAGGATCTGGCGGCCATTATTATTTATAAACAATTAAGTGTCAAAAAATGGAATTTTTCCCTTTTTTTTCAAATCAATGGAAAATAGTGAAACTAATGGTTTTTTTAGTACAAATATCTTTGAGATTATGGAAAAAGCTTTAAATTGACGTATTAAAAAGTTTGATATACTCATTAATTGTTAATATAATTGCGAAAAAAGGTCGGAATTGTAAAAAAAATAATCTCGCAATATATATTGTAAAAATTAGTGTACAGCTTTGAAATTTTTGTCATATGAGGGTTCTTTGGTGCTTAATATGTGATAAAAATTTCAAAGCGATTCATTCAATTTTTTAAATTTTATTCAAAATGTTTATCCCAGAGAGCATTTTTCTTTCAATAACATAAGTCAGAAAAAAATGACATTAGAACCATTCCATAGATGTCAAATGAAAGAGCATGAGCTGTATTTTCAACTTGGTTTAAAAAAAGTGAATAAAAAATGCATTTATTAGTAATAAATAATTATGCAAAAGTATCGTAAATCTTTCCTTATAAACTTTTTATTTTGTTATATAAGAAATTATATATATTTATTACAATTTTTTATCAATTATGATATAAATAACACTACTTGGTAGTTGTGCACTTAAAACAGGGTAAAAAAGTTAATTTTTTTAGAAAAAGTTATTAAAAAATTTTATAAGGTAAGATTTACGATACTTTTGCATAATTATTTATTACTAATAAATGCATTTTTTATTAACTTTTTTTAAACCAAGTTGAAAATATAGCTCATGCACTTCTATTTGACACCTGTGGAATGGTTCTAACGTCACTTTTTTCTGACTTATGTTATTGCACAAAAAATGCTCTCTGGGATAAACAAGTCGAATAAAATTTAAACAATTGAATGAATCGATTTGAAATTTTTATCACATATTCAGGACCAAATAACTCTCATTTGACAAAAATTTCAAACCTGTACACTAATTTTTACAACAGTTATTGCGAAAATAATTTTTTTTGCAATTCCAACCTTTTTTCGCAATTATATTAACAATAAGTAGGTATATGAAACTTTGTAATATGTCATTTTAAAGCTTTTTCCATAGTCTCAAAGATATTTGTACTAAAAAAATCATAAGTTTCACTGTTTTCCATTGATTTGAAAAAAAAAAGGAAAAATGCCATTTTTTGACAGTTAATTGTTTATAAATAAAAATGGCCGCCAGATCCTACGCAGGAAATAGTTATAATTTGTTCCTATAGATATTACTTGTCGAAAAAACGCTTCAGTACCCTGGTTGCTGAAGTGTCACGAACAGGGTATATTTTTGTCTTATTACCCTGGCCTAATTAAGTAGTGTTGGTTTTTAGAAAATTTTAATATCACATATTTGTATATTATACAGGATATTAATAAATAATTGAAACAAACTTCAGGGAGTTATTCTGATTGAAATAAAAATGACAGTTCGATAATTGAACGTCTGTCGGGAAATGATTCGTTTTTGAAATGCGGGCTGTTGAAACTTTTTTACGCCATAACGTATAACATATAAAGAATAATAAATAAAAAATATCACAAGAAAAAATTCCTGTAACTGGCTGTATACCATAACGTTCCATCACACCAATGATGTTTGTTGTGATGTAATCCTTTTTAGGGATTTTAATGTATAACTTTTACAAGATAAGGTTTTTATTTTTTTGACAATAAATTATTATTCAAGGTTAGTATCTCAAAATATACCTGCAATTTCGGTAATAAAGTTTGAATTTGCAAGTTAATTTTTAGATAAATGCATGAGCTTACCAGTGACTTTTTACGTAGGTACCAGAAACATTTTTGATCTTGCTTAAACGATAAATCCTCCCTAACACAAAGACAAGGAGTGGCTACCTTGTCATAATATTATAATATTTCAAAACATGTGTAATTGAAAAAATGAAACAAAAATAAGTGGATTATGCATTTCTCGGAAAGTAGATTCTCATTTTTATTGAACTACCTGAAAACAAAAATACCGTGAATGCTCAAATGCACCAATAATACATTGAGTGCCTAGTGACCTTTCTGTTCCAAATATACTTCATAAAATATGGCATAATTAAGGAACAATTAAAAAAATATACACAAAAATATATTGAACAGATTATTTGGGAAACATTCTATAATTTTAAACAATAATTTTCGATGAGTGTACACAAATATAAAATTGATTTTGTGGTTGCATGTCGACCTCCGACCGTTCTAGCTTTAGCAGGTAATGGTTAGGTTCAAATTATTTATTTGTGCCTTTATTAAAACAATATTTAGAATTAAAAAACAACATATATATGTTCAAATATCGCAATAAACATTTGATATATAATAAGTACGTATTGTATACCCATACGCCAATATATACCTTATTTCCATAAAAATGTTATAGTCCAAGTAATGAAGCTTAAAATAGGACAAAACCTCGCAATTTTTACAGAATGGATCGATTTGCTTGAAAATTTGAGAATAAGTAGTGGATAGTCCAAGGATCAAAATCAATATCATGCCAAAAGGCGCTTTTACCATGAGAGTGGTTGCCACCCCATCTCGAGGGTGGAAATTTTTTATTATATTTTAAGCGCAAGAGTTGGTATAACCGTTCAGTTTAAGCAAAAAACGTTCTATATATTTTTTTGATAAAATTGATAGTTTTCGATTTATTCGCTATCGAAAGTGTTAGTTTTATATCGAGAAATCAATGTTTTAAGTTTTTTACTCCAAAAGTTTTCGTTTTATCAAAACAATTTTACTTAACAAAAATGTACTTTCTGAAAAAATAAACAAAACTGTTTTTTAAAATTTCTTTAAGACCAATTATTGGTCGAAATATACTTTACTCGAGTATAGTAATCGAGCTATACTTTATTATATGTTGGCTCTTCTTCGTCACATGCTAAATATTGTAGATTCAAAGTCAAAATACTGAAAAACTATGCATTTTTCGAGGACAACTTGTTTAAACTAATTTAAAGTACTTAAAAATATCTATCTCCAGAAATAAAAAAAAGTCTCTAGCTCAAAAATGTGACTTACAATGAAAAGAATGCCAGTCCCTATTTTTTTCAGAGGAAAAGTGATCGCAAGCAACCCCTAATCACCACTATAATTAAAATTAGTCATTGACCTTATTTGGTCTTTTTATTTATGTATTATTAATAGGTTCTAGAAGTGTGACCGGCTTAGAATGATTAGTTTTTAAAAAAATGGAGTTAAAAGCGAATAACGAATTTTTGTAGTTTGGAAAAAATGGCCATTTCTTTAGAATAGCAAAATTAGCATAAGCGATGCGAAAAAATGTTTACATTTATGAAATTGTAGCTTATTTAATTCTCAAGAATCTGGTTTGTAAAAATTTTTTCTACGGCAGAAATTGAGTGAACTATTGACAATTAAAACTTGTAATAACATGCTAAAACCACCATTACCAACCCTTTCAAAGTCACCTCTTCTTGCTACTGAGGATTTTGAAAATATTCAATATTAATAGGCTTATAGATCTTGTAAAAACCTACAAAATTATTTTTTACCAAAGTTTCTAAGATAAAAAATAAAAAAGTTACGGTTAAAAAATCAATATATTAAAAACAAAAGTAGAAATCAAATTGGAAGCATAATAATATAAGTTAGCGGTGTTTTTAGTCATTGACCTTATTAATTTTTATTTATTTGTTTATTATTAATAAATTCTAGAAGTTTGACTGGCTTATAATGATTATTTAAAAAGAAACAGAAGTTAAAGCGAATAACGAATTTTTGTAGTTTGGTAAAAAGTGCAATTTTCTTCAGAATAGAGAGGTTAGCATCAGAGATACGAAAAAATGTTTCAATATAACATTGTAGGCTAATTAATTCCCAAGAACTTGGTTTGAAAAAATTTTTTCTACGGCAAAAATTGAGTGAATCGTAAATGAGTATATCGAAAGACATTGATTTTTTCTATACAAAACAAACACTTTCGATATTTATTCGGTAGCGAACAAATCAAACACTATTAATTTTATTACAAAAATGTGTAAAACATTTTTTGCTTAAAATGAATGTTTTTATCAACTTTTGCAGTCAAAATATAATAAAAAATTTCCACCCCCGAGATGGGAAGGCAACCACCCCCATGGTAAAAGCGCCTTTCGAAATCATATAGATTTTGTTCATTGGACTACCCACTACTTATTCTCAAATTTTCAAGCAAATCGATCCATTCTATAAAAATTGCGAGGTGAAAAGCTTTGGTTCCTGGCCTAAAATCGCAATTTCAACGCAACGTACTAATTTATAAAACAGGCGCGTGAAACAAAATATTACAGTCTACCAAAATGTATGTAGAACGATAGTAATGTTGAAAGCGAATTTCTTTTTTTTTTTACCTTTTTAAAGCTAATTATTTTCGACAATTATATTATACACTATTAAGAATTATTATGATCTTCAATGTAAGAAGGCTAGTTTTTTTTTTGTAGCTAGGTGAGAGAATAAAAATTAAATATGCCGACTGTTTACACAACTTCAGAAAAATGGAATCGTATAAAAGTAATTGTCAGTATAAAAGTTTTACTGATAAATTATTGATGTGTGACACTGATTTAGTTTGTTTTATTTTCAACTTAACAATGTAAATGAATGAATGGGAAAAGAACAGTAGATACTTATTGTTGAAGTGTGTAAAAATATTTAATTCCAGCTGAGCGCTTTAGGCTTAAATAACCATTTTCAGAGCTCTTCTTCAGCCTATATTCGTCCACTGCTGAACATAAGCCTCTTCTATTTGCTTCCATCCATTTCTACTCTTGGCAATTATCATCCACTACTTGCCCAACACATGTTTGATACCATCTGTCCTCCTCTTCTGCGGTCTGCCTACTCCTCTCTTGTTCTCTCTTGGTCTCCAGTTTGTTAACCTATGTGTAAATTTTTTTATGCATTTTCGGAGCTATGCTACAATAAACAATCACTATCCACTGGAGTACCATACTGATATCATTACGATCAATTTTCTTCTTCTTCTTTGCATGTAAAAAATATTTGAATTATTGTTTTAGGGATAACTTGTTAATTGAATTATTTAAGACCCTTAGTTTTTTAACATGTATATTTCTTAAACAATATTTACGTATGGTATGTTAAACAGTAAATGGTTAAGTTCAATTAGTTACCACTATAAACAGCCCGGATTAACCGATAATAGTATAAAAGGCCCGGTTTCAGGTAAAATTTATTCTAAGCTTTATTATGGGAGTACCGTCTAGTCAGTGTTAATTGCAAAAGACCAACTCTGTCTACCTCGGTGGCTTATCGCTCCGGGTGGGTCTTAACAATGGGCCAGGTCAGAAAAATTTAATAATATTTACGACCGCACTAATTAAATTCAAACCATTTACTGTTGAACAAACCATACTTAAATTTCAGAGAGACTTGGATATATTTTCCAATTTTTTTATTTTCAATTTTTCTCAAAATTTTCATAAGATAATATTTAATTTCCTGTATATTAAAGGGGCGGTCAAAAAACATCCTCTGTCTGTCAGTTCATTCTATCAGCTGTCTCCACTCTAGATGCTGGGTGCTTACACGTTACCATGATCAAAACATTTTTAATATGTTTTCTGCGAAGTCCCAATATTTTTTTAAGTTTACATAAAACATGTTTTCCAAAAATGGGATCATTTTTTATAGTGGCAATTTGAGCTCTTGACGTATGTTAAATTTTTGTAACAATCGAAATTAGTTACTTATATAAAGTTATTTTATTGCAACAAAGCTCTGAATATAGCTTTGTTAGCTGAAAGCTCTCTGATAAGAATTCAATATTTTTACACACTTTTCAAAATACTTTTCGTTTTCCATTCATTTATTTCTTATAAGTCTGTACAACAACATATCAGTCTTTTTCAATTAACAATATAAAGTTAAGGTTAATAACTGTGAGTGGCAAATGATTTCCAAATTGTTTACAACGCTAAAATCTGTAAAATTTTCTAAAAATTATTTATTTACTGTTTCAGGAATATCACGGAAACAGACATAATATCGAGAAGGAAAGGGCAGTTGTTCGAGGTATCAGCAACCGTAACCTTGCCTGCCCTTGAAGTCCCCGAAGTGTTCTCCTGCAAGCTTGTCATCCCCCAGGCGAACTACACTACCCGAAGGGAAACCGTTTTTTATCCAGGTAATAAGTTCTATTTATTTTCCACCTGTTTGCTCTATTTCTGGATCTCGTAAAATTATAATTACCCTGGGATCTCCCAAACGTAATAATAAAATATAAAAAGTAAATATTTTCCAACGGAAAAATAATGTTCTGTTTTGTAGACTTTTTTGAGGTATACAGTTGGCTAGGGGCTAGGAAACCAATTTATAGAGCTAACAAAGGGGTTTACCGGTAATCTTTTTATATTCGGATTACATTTGATATAAATGGCTACGAGTGAAATATTAAAGGCAGAATATATTAATACGATAAGTCTACGTTTATTATTTTTCCACCTACCTCTAGCGAAAGTATACTTTTCTGGACCTGATTGTAAGGAGCAAAGTTGTACTTTTCCTCCCTAGGGAGGAAAAGTAAAATTGACGTCATGGTATTTCATTCATGAAATATAACTTATTCTCGCCCTGTACAATACCTATTTTCTATTACGTAAGTATCTATACATTTTAACGTTTATTTAAAAACACTCTGTATTTTGCAGAATGGTAAAAAACAGTAAATTGTTATTCTGATTTAACAATGTTTAAATTAATAATTTGACTTATATTTGACAGTTGTCAGTTATATTGTACCTACTTGTTAGTTTTAGTTCTAATGAATTTTGTTGGTTAGTTACATAAATAAAGTAAAAATGAAAAAATGACTTGTTATTTGAGAAAGGTGGAAAAACCAGATGTATAACATGGGAGTAAAGTGCCTTTCCTCCCTTGAATGATTACTGCCCTCCGCTACGCGTCGGGCAGTAAACTTCATTCTCGGGAAGAAAAGTAGCACTTGCCTCCCTTGTTATACAAATAGCTATATTGTTAACAGTTTCGTAACAGAGGCCCCTGCAGCATGAAGCTTGTGGGGGGCCCCAATATGTCAGGGGCCCCATTTTGTCTAATATATGTAAAAATGTGTTAAAGTAATCATTTAATAATTTTTGTTCTATTTTATTCTATAACAATAAAGATGAAAAATGTAAGTTGTCATAAAGAATGCACGAATACACTAATAGTATAGCCCAGTAAATGACCGTTTTGGAGTGTAATTATGAGCGTCACGACGGATTTGCTTGACAATTTGGATTTAGGTTCTACTTACCCTCCACTTTAAAGTTGGACTTGTGCCGTTGGTTGCTTTTACTTGGGGGTGAAAAACATATGTTTAAAATAAGTCCGAAAATGGATAAATTTACTAATT
Source organism: Diabrotica virgifera virgifera (assembly GCF_917563875.1). NCBI lineage: Eukaryota > Metazoa > Arthropoda > Insecta > Coleoptera > Chrysomelidae > Diabrotica > Diabrotica virgifera. Next base: position 239,854,956 of record NC_065443.1, on the reverse strand, counting down.
ATAAGCAACTTTTGTCCAATAGAGTTTCTTTATCTAAGTCAACACTTTTCGAGTTATTTGTGAGTGAAATTTGTTTATTTTTCGACAAAAATAACACGTTTTTAGGCGGTTTTTCGCAAATAACTCAAAAAATAATAAACTTATCGAATTAAGTATTATCGAAAACATATTTTTAAAACTGTAGTTTATAAAAAAAAATGATATATTCATGAAGTCTATCGACACGGTAAAAGTTGTAGCTCCTGACAAATTGTTCTTCTTCGTCCAATTCCAAATCGAATATTTCAACGTGAAATAACCAAAAAATTTAGCACTTTTCGGAGAAAACTCATTAAAAAATTTTTTAAATGTTTAAAAATAGCTTTATTTTTATTTTTTTTAAAGTTTCTAGCATCATAACCTTTTTTTGTTAAAAAAAATTCGTGAAATTCTCCCCCTATTTAGTATCCCAAATAAAATTAATCGTTATACACTGCTTTATCATTTAGGTACTTTATATATGTATTGTTTATATGATCTGAAAGTTTGACCGGTTCAAATTTCTTATATTGGAAAAAAATTGGCTTTATAGTAAAAGGAAAAAAGAAAAATCTCAAAGAGTAAATAGGTAGATGTAGGTTTTTCTTTTATTAATATTTTGGTTTTATTTTGTTTTTTTGGCAAGAAAAAATTGGTTGATATAGCTATTAAAAATTTGCATACATTCGTGATTAGTGACTCGTTCAAGCACTTTCAACTAGAATTCTTTTAAAAATGAGCACTTAAAATAAAAGTAAATTAATTTGTAAAGCGGAATGATTAGTTTCATTGGGGGTGCTAAATAGGGGGAGATTTTCACAATCTTTTTTACAAAAAAAAAACGGTTAACTTTATTTTGAGCGTAACTTGCTTAGTTTTGATACTAAAAACTTTTATAAAAAATAAAAAGAAACCTTTTTTTTAACACTTTAAAAAAGTTTTAAAGAGTTTTCCCCGAAGAGTCCTTAATATTTTGGTTATTTCACGTTGAAATAATTTATTTGGAATTTGACAACTTTACTTTTACTGGGTGGATAGACTTCATTTTTTATAGTTACATTTTTTCTAAGAATATTTTTTTCGATCAAATAATTACTTTTTAAGCTATTTGCGAAGAACCGCCTGAAAACATGGTTTTTTTTGTTGAACAATAAACATTTTCACTCGCAAATAACTCGAAAAGTATTGACTTGACCACTTCGGTGGTGACACTGAAAATCACACGGTATCGCCGTATTTCACGTTCATTTACTGCTCTATAACACATAGTTAAAAGTTTGTGTTACACAAGTCGCATTTAGTAAATTTTTTAAAGAGGGCCCATTTCCAATTGTGCGGGGGGCCCGACGGAGTTTGTTAAACCACTGATTGTTAATAGTCCGACAAAAGGTTCTACCTCGTTTCAATTGTACATTCGACAAAAATTTGGTATCTAAAATTTCAGTACCGCTTGGCTCTTTGAATGCTGATCCTGATCACGTATAATGACGTCATACCGTTCTACTGCTGAGTGCGCATGACGTCTTCAGGCGTCATTTGCATACAACACAACTTTCGTTTAGAAGTTAGTATTTGTTTGACTTTGACTGAAACAAGTTGGATTTCTATTGAGTACGTAGATAAAAGTGAATTTATAACGTCATTTTAGATTCATATAATGGATGAAGCAATTCCAGGGTGATCTCGACCAAAACACTACAGCGAAAAATCGAGTTAGTACCCAGGTCGCGTTAGGTATACAGGGTGAGTCACCTCTAACGGGATGGAAGATTACAGCGAAATGGTAAAAGATTTGAAAAATTTTAAAATTAGTAGTGTGTAAGTTGATGATAAAAGCTACATTTTAAAATTACTTTGAAATATACAGAGTGTCCCAATAAATGGCGGCGTATCAAAGTTATATTTTTTCTTATGGAACACCCTATATTATATTGCATTTTTTAATTGTCTGCAAAATTGTTAAAATGTAAAGTTTTAAAAAAAGGCTTATTCTCAAGTTATTAAAAAAATTATAAAAAAATACTTTTGCATCTAAATACTTGAGTATTGGTTAAATGTATTCCATGATTGATTATTGCACATTTATTTACAGGGTGTTCAACATTTACAGTTTCATTATTGGATTCTTCAACGTGTCATATGATGCTTATTTTAAATAGAACACCATATATATTAATAAACCATTATACTAAGCGAAGTCACCTCTTTCGAATGGTATATGGATGTCCTAGACCAAGGTCTAATAGTTTTTGCGTAATTTACAATTATTTAAATTCTTAATCTGTAAATCGATTTTAAAACAAAAGATGTATCTCATTGTATGCCATCGTCATTTTATGCCAGTACGGTCTGGTAATTATCAAAAGTATAAACATCCGTGTATGATATTCAAATTTAATTTTTCATAAAAATTAATAATCACGTTATCTACGGAAGAGTAGACATGGTACTTTGCGTTGGAGAATGTTTGCAAAATTGTATCTTACCTTCTAAAGTTTTCGCTCAAAAGTATCCTGATAGCAGACATTAAAAAAAGGACGTTTTTGAGAAATTTCAATAGATTCAGTGCTACTGGTAATGTTGTATACGAAAAGTTAAATAAAAATAAACCAATTATTTGTGATGACGTCAAGGAACTTGATGTCCTGTTTCTGTTCGGAACACCCAAATACTAATAAAAAAAAATTTCGAGTGAATTGCAAATCAGTCGAATGACTGTTAGAATACTTAGGAGAAACCACTATCTATTATCCGTATAAAACATAACTACACCAGTATTAGACCGAACAGGATTATGATAAATATTTAACTTATCGTTTATGGACTTTACACTTTGGAGAAGATCCTGATTTTTTTTAAATGTATTGTATACAGACAAATCTACCTACTTTTTATAATAATGATCTAGTAAATAGACATAATTTTCATTTCATTATGATACAGTCAACAAACATTTATTTCGGACAGTTTAAAAATCGAGAGCGACTATAAATATTATTTTATTATTATTATTATTATTATATTATTTAAATATTATTATAAAATCAAGTAACCGTTTAAGCTTTAACTACACGCGCTGGCGTATTTTGTACGCCAGATATAAGAATTCCATTGCAAATATATTTAAAAATTTAATTTTTGACCTTGTTTATCTCTCTAACCTATCACTGGAATGTGCTTTGCAATTTGGTTTTAGTTTCGTTATAGTCGGCGTTCTGGGAAGATCGTAATTTAGTTTATTATTTGTTGTTTCCGGTGGTGGACAATATACGTCACGATTATATTAATATAAGTCGTAATATAAGTACATATTTTCATTGTTTTTTAGTCATTATGGCACAAAATATATTTTTCTTTATAAACATTACTTTTTCTCCTGTAAAAAACCACATTTCAAAAATTTTTTTAGTCATTTTATTTATCATAGAATCCAGTTATTCCATGATTCCAGTTATAAATCCCAATTGGCTTACTGAGAAGGAACTCTGTATTCACTGATGCCAACTAAGGTTTATAACAAACAACTAAGTGTATTTTTTCAAAAAAAAATCCGCTGTTTTTAAGTGTATTTTCTTGTGGCGTATAAAGTACGCCAGGCGTGTTGTTATGTTATAACTTGATGCGCGGGTAGTTAAAGGTTAAGAAAATTTTAAATTACGCAAAAACTATGACTCTTAGCTATAGAACATTCCTATACCATTCGAAAGAGGAACCTGTGTTCAGTATAATAATTTATTAATATACATGGTGTTTTATTTAAAATAAGCATCATATGACACATTAAATAATCTAATAACGAAACTGTAAATTGTGAACATCCTGTAAATAAATGTGCAATAATCAATCATGGAATACATTAATTATAAAATAATTACCAGACCGTACTGTCATAAAATGACAATGGCATACAACGCCATTTTGTTTTAAAATCGATTTACAGATTAAGAATTATAATAATTGTAAATTACGCAAAAACTATGAGACCTAGGTATAGGACATTCATATACCATTCGAAAGGGGTAAATTTGATTGGTATAATTATTTATTAATATACATGGTTTTTCATTTAAAATAAGAATCATATGACACATTGAATAATCCAATAATTAAACTGTAAATTTTGAACACCCTGTAAATAAATGTGTAATAATTAATCATGAAATACATTCAACCAATATCCAAATATTTAGATGTAAAAGTAATTTTTTTATAATCTCTTAAGTAACTTGAGAATAAGCCTTTTTTTAAAACTTTACATTTTAAGAAAAGTTAACATAACTCAGAACACTCTGTGCATAGGTATAGGGAAGCATTTTAAAACTATACCTTATTTTTTGCGGACAATTAAAAAATACAATAAAATATAGGGTGTTCCATAAGTAAAAATATAACTTTCATACGCCGCAATTTATTGGGACACCCTGTATATTTCAACATAATTTTAAAATGTAGATGTTATCAACTTACAAACTAATAATTTAAAAATTTTTTTAAATCTTTTACCATTTCGCTGTAAACTTCCGTCCCTTTAGTGGTGACTCACCCTGTATGTCGTCAACAATGAAAGGTTTAATAGGATTATAACTGAATCTATAATGGAGCAAAAACCAGATTATTATTTCCGAAAAAGAAAGGGATAACAGACATCCAGTAAACCCGTATGGGGTACACGGTTTTTCCCAGTAGTGCAAAAACGCACCAGTAAATTTAAATCGTAATCACAGGAAAACCAAAAAAGTCTAAAAAGTATTATGTACCCGCATACAATGTGTCCTTATCTTATATTATGATTGTCATAAAATAGTAAAGAATAATATTATTATTCCTCTCTATTTCGTTTTAAAATCCTCTCCTGGTCATTTTTGCGACTTCAGTCTTTGGTTCCATTTTGTAGTTGAAGAAATTAAGGCCTGTAATTATTTTAGATTTGAGATTCATTTTCCGTTGCTGTAATGAGTTCGTTTTCTCTTATAGAAAAATCGCCAATTAGGTTGGGGAGTAACCCCAATTAAGCTTTTCTGGTGAATTCTTTCTCTGAATAATTTTTGGTTCCTTGCTAAGTTTCTATACCGAGAAGGACGTTTCGAAGATTTTGGGGTTAATTTAGATAGATTTAAGTTAATTTAATAATAAGTTCTATTTACTTTCCACTTGTTTGCTCAATTTCTGTGTTTCCTAAAATTATAATTATCCTGGGATCTCCCACACGTAATAATGAAATATAAAAAGTAAATAATTTCCAACGGAAAAATAATGTGGACTTTTTAAGGTATAAAGTTGACTAGGTGATAGCAAACCAATTTATAGAGCTAACAAAACAGGTTAATATTATAGTTGGTACTTAGCGAAGCGTTAAACTTTTATGTAGTCATGTTTTGTTTGATGCAAATGAGAAGTAAAATAAAAAAAATAGAAATAATATACGCTTATTCAATTCACATACATCTTTCGCCAGGTTAGCCTTGGAACCAATTGTAATCACTCAGATGACATTCTGCAATGTTAGTTATGTTTGAAAACGTTACATTGATCAGTTACTAATTATAATTTTCGTTTGACTGAATTTTAAATCATGTGACCTAAAAATGGCGTGTGTTGTTAAAAGTCCGTCTGAATACACTCAGATGCAAAAAAAACGCAACGGAGAAAATTTTGGTCAAATTCAAAGTATTTCAGTTTTTTTTTATTTTCAGCCCTATTTTGATGGTTTTTTAGCACAGTGTGTAAAAATTTATAAATTTTAAGTTTCTATAGTGAGTTTTTTAATAAAATTTTGTATTTGACTTATTATACGGGGTTAATCGAAAGGTGGTTTTTATCCTAAGTTTTAAACATCCTGTGGAATAATTCCGTTTGCGAATTTTCGTAAAACCTTATTTTTTGGTTGCAACCATGTCTCCTAAGCATTGTATTTTTTGTTTCATGTCAAAATATGCCTTGGTTCATTTTTTAGAGCCAAATGAATTTGCCACCCACAATTTAGGACTTTTTTAATTATGATTGTTTTGGAGTTATTTTGTAACGGAGAAAATTTTGGTCAAATTCAAAGTATTTCAATTTTTTTATTTTTAGCCCTGTTTTGATGGTTTTTTAGCACAGTGTGTAAAAATTTATAAGTTTTAAGTTTCTATAGTGAGTTTTTTAATAAAATTTTGTATTTGACTTATTATACGGGGTTAATCGAAAGGTGGTTTTTTATCCTAAGTTTTAAACATCCTGTGGAATAATTCCGTTTGCGAATTTTCATAAAACCTTATTTTTTGGTTGCAACCGTGTCTCCTAAGCATTGTATTTTTTGTTTCATGTCAAAATATGCCTTTATTCATTTTTTAGAGCCAAATGAATTTGCCACCCACAATTTAGGACTTTTTTAATTATGATTGTTTTGGAGTTATTTTGTAATACGACGACGTGGCTTTGGTGACTGTTGTCAATATGTCATATTGACACTTACATTCTGTTTACCTATGATTGATCATGGTTCTTGGTGTCCAAGATTGTGCGAAAGCCGTTGCTCTGGTTGAAGATGGGCGAAATTATGAATATGTGGCTAGAGTAATACACACTCATCGCTCTACCATCCAAAGGGTAGTGGAACGTTTTATACGAACTGGAACAAACAAGCGTAAAGCGAGAAGTGGCATGAAGCGCAAAACTACCGCTTTACATGATCGTTTTATACGAGTCAACGCTTTGCGTGATCGTCATTTAACAGCGCAGCTGTGCAAACAAGAAATCAGCTTCAACAAGTTCGAGGCAATAACGTAAGTGTATTTAAAGTTCGTCGAAGATTATATTAATTTGGTTTGCAAAGTTGCAGACCTACAACTGGGCCCAAATTACTTCCACGGCATAGAGTGGCTAGACTAAAATTTTCCAGGGAACATTTACATTGGAATTTAGGACAATGGAGTACTGTTCTTCACTCATCAGATGGGTGAGAACGAGTATGGCGTCTGGCGTCGAACTGGAGAGAGATTTGCGGAGTGCGCTTTCAGTCCCCGCGTTAGCCGTGGAGGGGGTTCGGTGATGGTATGGACAGGAATAACCCGAGAGGCGCAGGCGCACACCGAATTGGTATTTATTGAGGGATCGTTGACTGCACACCGATAGCCAAATAAAGTACCTACAGAAGCAGACGTCCAGGACACAACAAGAGAAGAACCAACACCGAGAGGATGAAGACCAAAGGAGATGGTGCAACTGCGGAACATCTAGAAGAAGAAATGAAATATCTTAAGATTGTGACATGTACATTTTATTAGGGCAATAAACGTTTTTATTTTTATTTTTTTATTTATTTTGCACACCGATATATTGAGGAAATTTTAGCGAATCACGCAGTACCCTTTTCTCAATATATCGGCGATGATTTTCTATTAATGCAAGATAATGCGCGACCCCACTTTGCAATGTGTGTCACGCAATATTTAGAGGAAGTTAGAATTAATAAAATAAACTGGCCAGCGTGTTCGCCAGATCTGAACCCAATAGAGCACGTTTGGGACATGCTTGGTAAAAATATTAGAGGTCGCGAAGTCGCACCAGCCTCAATTAACGAACTTCGCTTGGCTCTAGAAGAGGAATAGCAAAACATCCAGCAAAATGATATTCGCAACCTCATAGACAGCATGAGCCGACGTGTACGTACAGGCAGTTATAGAGGCTAGGGGTGGCAATACAAAGTGTTAAGTTATATTTTAATAATTTCTTTTTGGTATTTGCGTACTTAGGTTAAGTTACGTTTAAGTTGTTTTTTTTTATGTTTTGTTATTGTTATCATTGTTAATTAAAACCAAGGCCGTGTCGTTGCTTTTAATCATTATTTAAATACAGTGCTTCTGGGATGTCGATATGACATTCCTTCGATATCAGTCATCAAACCCCTTATCGTCGTATTACATATTAATACAAAAGATGATCGTAATAAGAGAAAAAGTCGTAAATTGTGGGTGGCAAAGTCATTTCGTTCCTAAAAATGAACCAATGCATATTTTCACATAAAACAACAAACATAATACTTAAAAGACATGGTTGCAACTTAAAAACAAGGTTTTACGAAAATGCGCTAACGGAATTATCCCACAGTATGTTTGAAAATTAGGATAAAAAACCACCTTTCAATTAACCCCGTATAATAAGTGAAATACAAAATTTTATTAAAAAACTCACTATACCAAATTAAAATTTATAAATTTTTATACAACGCGCTAAAAAAACCATCAAAATAGGGCTTAAAATAACAAAACTGAAATACTTTGAATTTGATCAAAATTTTCTTCGTTGCGTTTTTTTTGCATCTGAGTGTAGAATCAGCCAGCGTGCGGTAATTCAATTTTAGTGTGCTCATATCAAGGCTTGCAACCATTGCAAATTCATACACAAATGTGAGTAGTGTATGAAAACGCATAATTTGAGTATCCAATTTTCAAGAAATAGTGAAGAAAAATAAAAATGGAAGACAGGAAATGGATGATAAGCCGCAAACAGGCGCACTGAATAATGCATCAACAGACAGGAATGTAGTATGTGTGGAAGGCTTAGAGAAAATCTACGAATTTCAATCACAGCAATTTCAAAAAATTTTGGTGTGAGTATAAGCTCTGTCCATAGTTTCGTACACAAATTGGGTTACACACAAACTAGGTTAGAGTAAAATTTCTAGGCAATGGGTCACTTGCCTTTTGTCGGAGAACTAAAAAAAGCTTCTTCTTCTTTAAGTACCGTGTCCAAATTTAAATTTTAGGCGTGGGTAGCTTTCATAACAATTTGTCGATATCGTTCTGGATGAAAAAAGCTTACCTATGGTTTTATCTTTACGAAAATATCTCCCGTAATACATCAAAATGGTAAAGGGTTTCTTTTGTCAATAATTGCTGGCGACGAATATAGGTGTCAATTGAAAATAAATTTTTTTCTGGACCAAAGGACATTTGAACCGCCCCGAATGTTTCTACGCTTAGTGCAAAATTAAGAAATTAGAGATTTTAGATGGTATAAATTACTTTTTTGTTGCTCTTTTTTCTCAGAATCAGTTATCGTTGTCATCATCAGTATGTTATTCTGAAGCTATTTCCTTGTGGCATTTTTATGATTAACTATTTATATGGGAAATAAGCCACATGCTATGAATTTATTTTGTGACGGATATTCTTGAGTTGGGGTTGATTTCATGTAATCGAATGAACTATCTTTCAGTAAAGTCGTCCCAAGAACGCAACTCTTAAATATTGGCAATATCATTTTAAAGTCTTCTACTTTAAAATGTATAATATATTATGTCTGAATTACCAACATAAATGAGTCAGATTGAATAAATCATTAGAAGAATATTTTACTTAGCAACAACATTATTGCTTAATTTAGTAGTATTTAATATTTTGACAACGACACCCGATTTGGGCATCGAAACGTTAATAAAATAATTTTTTTCAATTTAATTGTGGCTTGTTTCCCATATAAATAGTTAATCATCAGCATGTCACGCTAAAACCGTAGGTGGGTATTGGATGCCTGTACATATTTTTTCCAAAATGCTCGGTCTTCCCTGAATCTGTTGTTAAGTGGAATATTCATTTTTTGGAGATCTGAGTGGATATTGTTGTTGCTGCTTCGCAACTTTATATAGGTATTGTTGAAATATCAACAGACTTTTTGCAAGTTCTGTTTCCCCTCGTATATTTAACCAAGATTCGCTTACAAAACCTAACCACTATCGAACAGTGGACAGTTTTTTCATACAATGTTGTGTAAACAATAAACAATAAAAAATTAATGTCTTTCGAAATGAAATTACATATCGCTTGGGTAGTTTACACCCAAGAGTCGGGTTATACTAGAAAAACAATTCTTTTAACCAACAGCCAACATTTTGACAACCCAAAATCACTTTATTAGCGGCCTGCTAAGAAGACGGTTGTCTTTTCACTACGTGGTTGCAACCGCTACCCTTCATATCCCGCGAGGGGATTTGGGGATTCAAGATTTGCGTAAAGTTATATTATTGCTGTGGTGTATCAAGTACCGGTAAGTTTAAAAATTATATATATAATATAGCTCGACAGGCCTTAAAGGCCCATGGCTTGTAATTTCTCCACGGTTTTTCTCCATTTTCTCCTGTCCATGGCCGCAGTTCTCCAATTTATTATCCCGATTGTTTGCAGGTCTTCCTTACATGCTTCTAGCCACTTTTTCCTGGGTCGTCCTCTTCTCCTCTTTCCTTCCCCTGTCAGCAGCGAGTCCTTTTCCCACCTTCCGTCAGCCATTCTCGCAAGATGACCTAACCAACTTAGTCTGTTCTGACCATCTGGCTTATTTCTGGTTTCCGATACAGCTCTCTGATCTCTGCATTTGTTCGTCTCCTCCAAACGTCTTCATCGTTTTTTACTCCCCCGAATATCTTCCTTAGGACACTCCGCTCTCAGATGTTCAGCATATTTTCTTGGTTTTTGTTCATGACCCATGTTTCGCTCCCGTAAAGAACTGTGGGCAGGATCACTGTTCTATAGAGTCTTAATTTTGCCTCTCTGGAGATGTTTTTGGCTCTTAGTAGTTTGTGTAGGATTTCGACGGTCTTTCTTTCTCTCGAGATTCTTTTTTCAATTTCCTGGCTTTCTTCCCCTTTACTTGTTAGCGTTACTCCTAGATACTCAAACTCCGTCACCTTTTTGAAGCAATACTCTTTATTCTCGTTGTTTGTGACAGTTTTCAGTTGTGTGTCTTCATCTGAGGTCTGTCCCATTTCCATATACTTTGTTTTTTGCTCATTAATTCTCAGTCCATACTGCTTAGCCTTTACTTCAAAGAGTTTGAAAATCCTCAGCAGTTCCTTTTTCGTTCTTGCCATTAGCACTACATCGTCCGCAAAGGCCAGAACCTGGTTTCTGTTGTCAAAGATCATACCTTTCGTTCGTATTCCACTCTCTCTCAATATCGCCTCCAACAAGAAATTGAAAAGTACTTTGGACAGCGGATCTCCCTGCTTTAATCCCCTTTTAACTTCAAATTTTCCTGATAGGCTTCCTTCTATCCTTACTCTGTTGTCGGTCTTCACTAAGGTCATTTTTACGAGTCTGATCATCTTTTCCGGAATTCCAAGTACTCTTAGGGCCTGGTACAAACGCCTTCTTATCACAGAATCGTAAGCTTGTTTGAAATCTATAAAGAGGAGGTTTAACTTTAACTGTTGCTCGTATGTACTGCTCTGAATCATTTTCAATACGAATATTTAATCTATGGTGGATCTGCCCTTTTTGAATCCTCCCTGGTATTCACCAACCTGCTCGTTTAAGTGCCTTTCCAGCCGGCTTCTTACGACTCTGGCGAGTACCTTATATGTTACGTCTAGGAGGGTGATACCCCTATAGTTTTCACACACTGCTCTATCTCCCTTCTTATGAATGGGACATACTATGGCCTCTCTCCATACTTCCGGCATTTCCTCTCGCTCCCAGATTTTCATCAACAGCATTCTCGCTCCCCATGCTTGATTAATTCTGCAGTAATACCATTGATGCCTGCACTTTTGTTGTTTTTCATACTATGTATGATTTCTCTTATTTCTTCCCCGGTTGGAGTCTTTACTATTTCCGCCGGGCCTCTGACTTCCTCTACCATTTCCTCTTGTTCCTCATCACTTCCATCAGGTTCTTCATTAAGTAGCTCTCTAAAATGTTCCTCCCATCTACTTAGCTTCCCCTGCTTATCTCCTATTAGGTGCCCTTCCTTGCTCTTGTAGTAGTTCTGTTTTCTTGCACATTGGTCACTGCTCCTTTTCGCCTCCTGGTAGAAGTTTCTTATATTTTTACTAATATAATGATCTTCAATCTCTTGAAGCTTTTTATCCATGTGCTCCCTTTTCTTACTCCTACACACTTTTTTCGCGTTTCTTCGCGCCGCTTCATATTCATTCCTGACTATTCTTTCCACTTGGTTTATCCATATATTTTAGTCTGGCCTCATTCCGTGTGTTAAGATTTTTCTTGCAATCGGTTTCAAACCATTCTTTGTCGCTCCCCTTTTTAGCTTGACCCAACCGCTTCTGAGCTGCTTCCTTCATAGCGTCTTCTATTATTCCCCACTCCATTTCAATGTCACCTTGCTCTTCGCCCTGAAGTAGTTTTGCTGTCACGTCTGTCTGGAAGTTTTCGGCGGTTTCTTTTTTCTTTAGTTTGGCAACGTCATATTTTTTATTTATTATTCTCTGTTCTCTGATCTTTGGGATAGTTTCTGTTAATTTCGTAATCATTAGTAAGTGATCGGAATCTGCGTCTGCTCCACGGTAAGTTCTAATATCTGTTATTAATTTCGCGTGCTTACTCTCCACTAGGACGTGGTCGATTTGGTTGCGTATTCTGCCGTCTGGAGCGATCCATATTTCTTTGTGGATTTTCTTGTGGTCGAAGTAAGTACTCATAATTCTCAAGTTGTTCTCTTGCGCAAAGCCTACCAGCATCTTCCCATTCTCGTTACTTTCGTCATGTTTACTTTTACCTCGAGTAGTTTTTCGGTACATCTCTTCATTCCCCACTTTGGCATTCAAATCACCTATTACAATTTTAATATCATATTTTGGAATTTGATTATATATAATTTCAATATTACCATAGAAATCCTGTTTTACATTTTGGCCTTTATTCTCTGAGGGAGCATGCACATTTATTAGACTTAGTTTTCTAGTCTTACCTCTTAGTCTCAACCTACAAATCCGTTCAGATATGGGCTCGAAGTTCACTATCGCACCACTTTACAGCCGGTCACTAACTATAAAACCAGTTCCCAACATCCGGTCTTCGCCACCACTACTGAAAAAGCTGTAGTTGTCTATCATTGTTACACCAGTTCCCTTTTGTTTTGTTTCTTGCATTACCAGGATACCAGTTTAAAAATTATTAAAGTTAATTAGAATATTTAGAAAATATCTAGCGTTGTTAAGGGTTTTGACGATATGTGGGGTACTGTTAATCTCACATTAAAAAATGCACATAAAAGAAAACGATAATATCCTACATAACATTCAAGAATTAACCTGTACGCAAGGTATTGCCTTTTTTAAACTTAATTCGAAAAGTCCATTTGCTTTCCTAATAAATAATTCAACTAAACCCTGGCGCAAAGTTACTGGCCTATTACACAATATATGAAGGAATTTTGTTTAACGAAGGTCTTGAATGTAGCTGTAGCAGCCTACCGCACGGTTACGGCATTATGGGTTTTTATTACATACTACGCATTCTTTCTTTTCGTGAATATGCGGTTTAATAATGTTAAAGTAACCTTTGATAATTAGGGAAATATACTACACATTTCTCCAGAGAATTAATATCACGAACTGTAATTTTTAACACGACGGGGACAAAGAAACAATTTAATAAATAGGTTTGAATAATTCGTTGTTTTGTTATTCTGATCTGTGATAAGGAAAATTTTGTTTGGACTTTTACTGTAGGTATATGTCTCATAATAGTGTAGGAAACAGAGGTTGAACCTTGCAAAATGGACACAAGTCCGGTTTTATTTTTTTTCTGGTATATCAAGGGGTGCTTATTATAAGACTAACTTTTTCTGAAAAAATTTCGCCCCGGAACCTCCCTTTTCACCCCTTTAAAGGGGGTAATTTGTGGTTTTTGCGGAACGTAGCCCTTCCTGTAACTTTTACAAAAAATTTCTTTTATAGAAATATGAAGAGGACTATATTTTCTACGATCTATTTCCGACACCATCTCTCTATCATCCACCGTTTAGCGGGGGTGGCGCCCTAAATTTGACAAGTTTTTAAAAAAGATGTTTTTAAAAAAAATATATTTTTCCCTAATTGTAACGGAAATTAAGAAGAAATCCTGCGGCAAGTATTCACAAATAATTGACTGATTTTTTGGTATAGGTTTCACTTAAGGGTAATTGCCCTTTTTTTAATTACAGGGTGTTACATTTTAAAAAACCTCTTTTTATACCATCTGAACCGTTTATGCTAGAGTAAAAAGACTTTCAGCGATTACCCATGTACTGGTTCTATTTACAAATTTGTATAATGCACCTCCATTTGTTTCCCGGAACCACCCCAAAAAAAGAAGAATTAATAAATAAATTGATTTTCTTGGAATCCTTCACACAAAATGCCCTTTATTAATATGCTTCATATATCATTTTGTGCACGTTATTATTACCCATGCATGGACACCAAAAGCAATTTCCTAGTGCAACCCCTGTAGCAAAAAAAAATAAATAAAATGGGGGGTTGAAATTTTTTTTTTGTTTTTTGCTTTTTGATCCATATGGGCATATGCTTCATCAATAGTGCTTTTCAAAAATATATATGGTTATTGCAACATCCCTGCGCAAACCACCTCTATCCTTGAAAATATACTGCAGAAACTACCCCTATACCTTATCCAGCATGTTTTTACGATTTTCTCATTACCTATTCAGTTTTTTTTAACAAAACTTATACAAGGTTAAAGACCACTATTTACTCTAAAAATTAGGTCCTATTCATTTTTTTCGTTTATGCAACCGTTACGGCACAGTGGCGCCGTAAACCTCATATATGCTTTGACGGGCTCCAGTTTTTGTTTATTTTTTCGTCATCTGTTTGTTTTATTGATAAAGTACTTATGTGAAATAAAACAACACAGTGTAACCTACAAATCATGACCTATGCACATTTTACATTCTTTGCTCCCCAAAGCTACAGTGGTGGCCCAAAATAAATTTTTTCATATTTTCGCCACCTACACGCATTTTATTGCGTTAATGCTACCTTAATAGCACAATATTCATCCCTAAGTGGTCGCTAAGCAGTGGCGGATCCAGGGAGGGGTGATGGGGGCGATCACCCCCCACCCCTCTCAAACCAAGTGATATTATATTTGAAGATTATAAAAATATTCATTTATTTTTATAGAAATACTTATATTAATATTATTTTTATAAGAATGACTTTTTATGCTTTAGCGACAGTGGCGGATCCAGCATCGTTAAGAGGGGGGTGCCAATTGGTTAAATTTCTATAAAAATAAATGAATATTTTTATATTCTTTGAATATAATATCACTTGGTTTGAGAGGGGGGGAGGTGATCACCCCCATCACCCCTCCCTGAATCCGCCACTGCGTAGCGACCACCTGAGGGTAAATATTGTGCTGTTAAGGTAGCATTAATGCAATAAAATGCATGTATGTGGCGAAAATATGCCAAAATTTATTTTGGGCCACCACTGTGGCTTTGGGGAGCAAAGAATGTAAAATGTGCATAAGTCATAATTTGTAGGTTACACTGTGTTGTTTTATTTCACATAAGTACTTTATCAATAAAACAAACAGATGACGAAAAAATAAACAAAAACTGGAGCCCGTCAAAGCATATATGAGGTTTACGGCGCCACTGTACCGTAACGGTTGCTTAAACGAAAAAAATGAATAGGACCTAATTTTTAGAGTAAATAGTGGTCTTTAACCTTGTATAAGTTTTGTTAAAAAAAACTGAATAGGTAATGAGAAAATCGTAAAAGCATGCTGGATAAGGTATAGGGGTAGTTTCTGCAGTATATTTTCAAGGATAGGGGTGGTTTGCGCAGGGATGTTGCAATAACCATATATATTTTTGAAAAGCACTATTGATGAAGCATATGCCCATATGGATCAAAAAGCAAAAAACCAAAAAAAAAATTTCAACCCCCCATTTTATTTATTTTTTTTTTGCTACAGGGGTTGCACTAGGAAATTGCTTTTGGTGTCCATGCATGGGTAATAATAACGTGCACAAAATGATATATGAAGCATATTAATAAAGGGCATTTTGTGTGAAGGATTCCAAGAAAATCAATTTATTTATTAATTCTTCTTTTTTTGAGGTGGTTCCGGGAAACAAATGGAGGTGCATTTTACAAATTTGTAAATAGCACCAGTACATGGGTAATCGCTGAAAGTCTTTTTACTCTAGCATAAACGGTTCAGATGGTATAAAAAGAGGTTTTTTTAAAATGTAACACCCTGTAATTAAAAAAAGGGCAATTACCCTTAAGTGAATCCTATACCAAAAAATCAGTCAATTATTTGTGAATACTTGCCGCAGGATTTCTTCTTAATTTCCGTTACAGTTAGGGAAAAATATATATTTTTTAAAAACATCTTTTTTAAAAACTTGTCAACTTTAGGGCGCCACCCCCGCTAAACGGTGGATGATAGAGAGATGGTGTCGGAAATATATCGTAGAAAATATAGTCCTCTTCATATTTCTATAAAAGAAATTTTTTGTAAAAGTTACAGGAAGGGCTACGTTCCGCAAAAACCACAAATTAGCCCCTTTAAAGGGGTGAAAAGGGAGGTTCCGGGGCGAAATTTTTTCAGAAAAAGTTAGTCTTATAATAAGCACCCCTTGATATACCAGAAAAAAAATAAAACCGGACTTGTGTCCATTTTGCAAGGTTCAACCTTTGTTTCCTACACTATAACTATTTTTAGTATTTTAGACATTTTTAGAAAAAAATGTGTGTCACTTTTTTATTCCTTTTAAGGAATACCATTTTGTTTATAATGTTTAATAAAAAATACAACTAATAGAGCTACTAAATACCTAAATAATAGGATTTTTGTTCAGAAGCCGTATGATATGACCCGGTCATACTACATAGAGCCACTTGGCTTATAGACCAGTAAGGATTTGCGAAAAAACGTCTATTTTTGGATGTGAGAGGTGGCATTCGGATTTTTGCAGATAAAGTTAGGTGACACCTTCAGTAATAATAACTTCCTTATGCTCCTTCTCAAATATGCCCGGAACATTAATAAAAAAATTAAAATATTTAAAAATTTCGAAAAACATCGATTTTTTTCTGCTTTCCTTGTTTATAACTTTAAAACGATTCGTTTTGGAACAAATTCGTAGAGAAATAAAATAAAGATAATTGAATTTGTATGATATACGACTGGTAAAGAATATATTAAAGTATTACCTTTTCTGCAATATAGCAATAAATACAAAATAAGGGGGCAAAATAAGTCTGTTGTTATTCAATATTTTTTAACCACTTTGGTGGCACTTAGAACCTTAGTAATTCGCTAAGGAAATTTTTTGTAACATACTTAAATCGTGTACCAAATTTTATTAAAATCGACCTAATAAATTTTGCATAATAAATTTGCAATCTAAATGTTTTTAAAAAAAAGTTAAAATTTTTTAAAATCTTTCTGAACAAAAAGTAGACCATTTATAAGATGGCTAATTTTTTTACAATAAAGAGGTGCTCTACCTATCTAATACACTTTACAGAATTAAAATCGGATTATTTAAGGCGCCCCAGCAATGTTTTAAATTTATAAACAATTTTTTGGCTTATAGACAAATATATTTTTTTAATAATAAAAAAATTAATTTTTAGCAATGCAAATAATTAAAACCGGTATAATTTGACTTAATTGCTATTTTATTTTTTAATCAAACGTTATTCGCGTTCAAAAATTGCAATTTCTCGATTTTTTGAAAGTTCCACCGCAAGAAATACAAAAAATGTTTTATTTTGCGAAAAATCGATTTTATGTAATTCCTCAAGCTCTTTGTTTATAACAATCTTATCGACATCCGGATCAACTGTTACCCCAAAAATTCGTATTCTACGCGTAAAAATACATAAAAAAAACTTGGTAAGTCCATATAAATAAAGGAGCCCGTAGCACCCCCTCCTGGCCACAGCACTAATTTGTCTATAAGCCAAAAAATTGTTTATAATTTTAAAATATTGCTGAGGCTGCTTAAATAATCAAATTTCAATTATGTAAAGTGCATTAGAGAGGTGGAGTACTTCTTTAAAAAAAATTGACAAATCTTTGTATGTTCTAGTTTTTGTTGTGCAAGATTTAAAAAAATTTTAATTTTTTAAAAAAAGTTTAGATTGCAAAATTATGATTCAAAATCTAGTAAGTCAATTTTAATGAAATTTGGTGTACGGTTTTAGCACATTACAAAAATTTTCTAAGCGAATTAGGAAGGTCCCAAGTGTAACCTAAGTGATGGAAAATCATTGAATATAGACAGGATTGTTGTGCCTCCTTATTTTATATTTATTGCTATTTTGAAGCAAGGATGATAAATTAGGACATTTTTAGCCAATCGGATCTGATAGAAAATTTAATTATCTTTGTTTTATTCCTATAGGACTTTGTTCTAAAATGAACAGTTTTTAAGTTATAAGCAAAAAATTAGAAAAAAAAACGAGATTTTTTGAAATTTTTAAATATTTTATTTTTTTTAATGTTCCGGGCATACTTGAGAAGGAACATAAATCAATTATTATTAACGAAGTTATCACCTAACTTTATCCGCAAAAATCTGAATGCCGCCTCTCACATCCACCTAAAAACAGATCCTTACTGGTCTATTATTGTATATCTTTAATTTGTTCAAGATATCCTTTTCTGAATTATGAAACCATGTACCAGATTGTACAGGTTTGGTGTATTGTTACCATATATTATATTCCCTTAATAGTCCAAAAAGTATTTGATGGCTGATATTGCCTTGGAGTCATGTAAGATATAATTGACTAATTGACTGTTTCAAATACTCTGCTATAGAGTTTGTAGATTAAATCTAAAATAGCCCCATTGTACGCAAATATCTCTATTGGCGCCTGATAAGTAAGGAAGCCTGTTATGATCCTGAGATATTATTGTGAGATATAATTCCCTTTTGACAAGTTCATAAGCAATTTAATTACCATGTATTTTCTGATGACCTAAAACTCGTACCAGTGTAAAATAGTTATTAAGGTACCAAGTGTATTATAAGGATAATAACGCTTGAGGTCAATTGTGTATATACCGAGGGCCTATGGTCCGAGGTATAAAATTTGTATAGGCCTGTTGTATAGTATAAAATAATATAGATTTTTTACTAACTCAGAAGACGTGATCGGTAAATAGACATCAAAACTTGAATTTCTGGTGGAGTAGTCATAATGAGACCTTGCTGGAAAGACATGCAAGTGTATACGAATTAAGCAAACAGTTTCTAAAATATACAAAGATGGAAGGGTTAAAATTTCGTGATCTCTAAAGTCACTTCTGCAATGGGTTATTCTTCTGAGACCAAACAGATATCTTATTGCTCTTTTTTGTAATTTTAAAATAACATAAGATTGGACAGCTGTACTAGAACCCCAAAAAGGAAGACCATATCGAAGATGAGACTCGAACAAAGAAAAATATGTTATTTTAGAAGATGCCAAATTAAGTTCCTTCTAAACAGATCTTATAGCATAGCAGGCTGAGGCGAGTTTCTTACTTAATAAATCGAGATGAAGGGACCATTTGAGGTTGCTGTCTAAAAAAATACCAAGAAATTTTACAGAATCAACGGTAGAGGTATGGCTGTTATTCACAAGCAGGGGTTGAAGAGCCCCTTTATAGGATAATGCTACTATCTCATCCACGTTAAGGGAGAATAAATTATAATCAGACCAGGTTTATATCGTAAAAATATCGGAAGATATAGTTGCATGAAAAGTTGCCATAGTTGAGTTGCTCCAAGTGATACTGGTATCATCCATCAGCAAATAGAAAAAAATTTCCATCGATTTTTAAATTAGTGTTGTCATTTATAAAGATAAGGAAAAGTAGAGGACCCAATACTGAATCTTGTGGTACTCCACATACATTGTTTTGGAGACTATAGTCAGTATCATGCTCTAACCAGTTGTCTCTAAGTAAGTTGCTCTTATTATCTACGTAAGATTTGAACCAATTCAAAGAAGTACCTCAAATTCCATAGAAATTTAGTTTTTTAATCAAAATGTCGTGATTTACACAATCAAAAGTTTTGGCTTAGTCACAGAAAACAGTGGCAGTATAAAGATTATTGTTCAGTGGTTGGTAAACCTCATGAAGTACAGAAAACATGGCATCAGTAGTCCATTTATTAGTTAAAAAGCCGAACTGATTTTGTGATCAAATGTTGTTATCAAAGAGAAAGAACAAAGTCGGGTTTTTATGAGTCTCTCAATAATTTTGGAGAGTACCGGTAGTATAGTAGGGCAATAGGTCTATAGTTGCAGGCATTAGATTTTTCACCACCTTTATGAAGAGGAATAATAATGGTTGTCTTTAGGCACTCAGGAAATTTACCTTTTTCAAAGCAATCATTAATTAGTGAGACGAGGAGTTCTAACACATTTTCTGTGAGATTTGAGAATATTTTTATGGATAGTCCATCAGTACTACAGGATGATTTGCTTTTGATACCATTGGTCATTTGGACCAATGCAGATTTATATATTGGTCTTATAAAATATGAATCCGAGACAATTCCTGAATTAGGGAGATAGGAAATGGGATCTCGTTGCGGCTGAATAGTTGATGTTATATTTTTACTCACATTAATGAAGTGATCGTTTAGATTTTCAGGGTTTGGAAGGGCAATATTTGAGCAGCGTGAGTTTTATTTCGAAGATCGTTTATTGTGGACAAAGTTTCTTTTGCAACACTTTAGAGCTTCCCAGATGATTTTGATAGTAGGCTTTTTTAGCTAACTTGATGAGTTTTAGATAGGTGACCCTGTACTTGCTGATATATTGAGGGACAGAGACGTTGGTAGTAAATTTCTTGATATTGATTAGTGAACGCATATTTTTGGCTGGTATGCGGATACCTTTGGTAGCCCAGGGTTTGCGATGTTTTGGCTTAATTGTAATTAAGGGGAATGCCTTATTGAAGATACAGACAAACTTCTCTAAAAATCACTGAAATTATAGTGCACGTCCATAGAAGGAAAAAGCCAGTCAGAAGTTAAACATAAATTTATGAAAATTCCGAGCGGAAAAAATCCTACCTAAACGTCGGGTTTTCGAGGAGGGTTTGCTGAAGGTGTTAAATTTCGTATATATACTCTTTCATGATCCGATAGTTCCGCATTAATAATTGTAGAGCAGACATCAAGGGGTGAGAAATCGGAGACAATATAATCGATTATGGGAGAAGTAGTTTTTGTAACCCTTGTAGAAGAATTAACGTGCATTGAGAGACCATATTATTATTCAAATATGTTGACCAAGGACATTTGGGAGGCACAAGCGGCAGCATAATTTATATTGAAGTCCCCGCATTGAATTTTTCTCATTTTGTGCACTTTCTATGGCGCGTTGAATAATATATATAGTTTGTACTATTTTGGTGACTCTACGACGGCATCTCTGAAATTTTATGTAGAACCGGAAGACCTAAGTCAAATTTCTCACCTTTATTACCATCTTTGAGTTATAAGATTTCATTCGACATCTAATTCCATTGCTCATACTCTTTCTTTAATTTCCTTTTCATACAAATATTCACTGTCGTCTTTGCCTTGTGCAAAATTTGCCTTGTGCAAAAATGACTTGGTCATCGGCGAAAAATAGTAAATGTAATATTTTCTTGTGCTGGTATGCCCATTTTTTAAAATTTTCTATACTATTTTTTCAAAGCCTGATCGATGATTTATGTATAAATGTTAAAATGTGTAGGTTATCACATCCCCGTTCCAGGCCTTTTATTGCAGTGGGTGTTTTTGCTATTTCATTGCTTAACCCTTAACTGGTCCGGCATCGTCTGACAGACGATTCAATAATTTTGATTATTTTTTATTGGAAATTGGCACCGCCCACAGGCAAGTCGTTTTATCTAATCCTAAACTATTGGAGCTTGACAAGTGGATGTATTTGAGACAAGTTTCTCTCAGTTCCTAAAAGGTTATCGCAACAGTTAGGTTGAGAGTAGCTCCTCAGACGACGCCGGACCGTTTGTGTCACTTTTTTGTGTTCATACTTGGAGTTCAAGAAGAGCAAGAGGATGTTCTTATTTTAGAAAAAGCGCAAGATTTGCAGTTTATGTCCTTGTAGAAAGCGTTGTTCGATAAAGTTCGCCACGAACACCTGATGAGACTGTTGGTAGAGAAAAACTTAGATAAAAGGACCTCATAATTATTTTCAATATTTACTATAACCAGAAGGCGAATATTAGAGTAGAACGGGAAACAACCGAGGAACTCGAGATCAAAAAAGGCGTAAGGCAGGGATGCATACTTTCACCAACCTTGTTTAACTTATATTCAGAAGATATTATAAACAGAGCCCTTGCTGACCAAGATATAGTAGTTAAAATAAATGGCACTTTAATAAACAATTTGAGATACGCTGATGACACAGTATTAATAGCAGAAACGCCGGAAGATCTCCAAACACTGATAAACAGAATAGTAGAGTGCAGCGAAAAGTTCGGTTTATCACTTAACATCAAAAAAACAAAAATAATGATGGTGTCGAAATCTCCACAAAATTTTTCTGACATAACCGTACATGATCAAAGAATTGAGCGTGTTAGAAAATATAATTACCTGGGAACTGTGATTAATGAAAACAAAGACAACTCTGAAGAAATCAAGATCAGAATAGAAAAAGCTAGAGCTACTTTTACCAAAATGAAAACAGTTTTATGCGGAAGAGAGCTAAGTTTAAATCTTAAAATTCGCCTGATGAGATGTTACGTGCTGTCAGTTCTTTTCTATGGAATGGAAGCTTGGACACTGAAAAAGATCGATACAAGGAAAATAGAAGCATTCGAGATGTGGATGTACCGCAGGATACTGAGAATATCGTGGACAGAGAGAGTCACAAACATGGAAGTGTTGCGAAGGATGCAGAAAGAAAAAGAACTTGCGCTTACTAAAAGCGCAAACTGCAATACTTGGGACATATAATGAGGGGACAAAAGTACCAGCTACTACAATTAATTATTCAGGGAAAAATAATAGGTAAAAGATCCATTGGCAGAAGAAAACATTCATGGTTGAAGAATTTAAGAGATTGGTACAAGTGCAGCAGCTGCCAATTATTTAGATCTACGGTATCAAAAATACGCATAGCCTTGATGATAGCCAAACTTCGGAACGAGGACGGCACCTGAAGAAGAAGAAGAAGAGAAAGCGCAGAATGACAAAATACCTGTGCTTGAGTTGCAAAAAGCCTGTTTGTTTGGGATGTATAAAACCACTCCCTATGTAAAAATTGCATATAAAATAGGTAAAGTTTGACTGATGCTGGAAACAAACATTTTTGATCGATTTTTATTTTACCTAGTTTTTTGTTTAGTGTGCAGTTTGAACATCTATCCTAGCAATACATTTTTTTTCATGTTGTTTTTTATATTTTTTTTATTTACTTTACAAAACTATGTACTTTTTCACAAATATTTGTGAGGATTTCAGTTTTATTTTAATATTTTTTTCTTAACAAAAATAACGCCCAAATCTAATACGTTCACTTTTATATAAACATATCAAGGTATGTTTGTAACATTTATTCTTAATAAAAAAATTATTTTCGAGTGTTGTTTTGCTTTCTTGAAAAGAGTAGTTTCGCAGACGATGCCGGACCAGTTACGCTACTGCTACAGTACCGGACCAGTTAAGGGTTAATTTTATTTGCACCTTTGTTTCTTTTTACAGCCTTTGTGTAATATTAACCCATTTTTCTAAAGTGTTTCCAATAAAAAATAGTTCTTTTGAGTTCAGGATTATTAAAAATAAAATGTCATTTTATTTATATTATTGATTGGAAAAAAATCAAAGTGTTCCGTCAAAGTCTAGATCTATATTAAAGAACTTTTTTATTCAGATATGTGTAGCGTTTGCGTAAGAACTGTATTATACGGAGACATTTAAACTTTTTGCGTATTCTTCTGTGACGAACTTTTTCCGAACGATATTATTTAAGGTCAGGCAGCGCGGCGCGATTGAGGGGGAAAGTCAACGCTGTTTCCATAAACTTTCTTTGTTATATTTTTTATACTCGAACAACCCCAATATCGTTCATATTAAACGGTGAATATTAAGTTATATGTACGATTTCTGGATTTTATGAATTTCTTTTCATTCACAAAGGAATCGAATAAGCTATTGGATGTGTGTGACGTGATTCTTTTAGATAACACATAAGAAATATATTTTGATTTAATTTTGTTATTGTATAATTTTAGATCACTTTAGGATTACCTTAAAATTTTAGCTAAAACTGCAGGAATGTTTTGTTATTTTTGAAGTGAATTCTTCTTATCGTTCGGTGTGCAATTTTGGCGGGTGTAAAATCTTATTGGGCTTACCTCAAAACTCGTGGCACGAGAGATTACCTTGCGGTTACCCTTACGTCTTAGGTACGTTACTTAAACTTATATAGGTACTTAAACAAATTATATAGGTACATTAGGTATATAAAGATAGTATTTTTCTAATATTGTTCTGTTGTATTGTATTGTCCTAACTTAATAATATATTTTTGGAAAATAAGCCACAATTTAACTTGAAAAATGATTTTATTGACGTTTCGACTTCCACTTCGTAGGTTGTTATATAAATACAAAATATTAATAAATTAAACAAATGTTATCGCTTAGTGATTTGAGGAAGGCAACGGGAAACCACTCCAATTATTTCTCCCGAGTAAAGTTAACATGGCGCAATCCAAACATAATCAGAGTATTACTGATCATGGATCTCGGAAACCAATATCCGGCAGGGAAGGGTGCGCACCAGACTGTAGGGCCTTCCCGGTCGTCACCACCCGAAACCCCTACAATTTAAAAAGTACGACAACTTTAAAAATGTCTAGCAGTACAATCAGACTGGGCACATGGAATGTTAAAAGCCTCTATGCAGCAGGCAAGCTCAGTAACTTAGTTCAAGGGGTTAAACACTTAAAAATTGATATAATGGGCATAAGTGAGCTCCACTGGCCTGGAGCGGGAACATGTGAACAAAATGAAGGCACACTATACTATTATGGAAGTGTAGAAGATGACGTACATCATAGGAATGGAGTTGGCATATTTATAATATCTAAATTCAAGAAATATGTAAAAAAATTTGTACCTGTAAACGACAGACTAGCGATACTCCAATTAAATAGTAAACCATTTAATGTCAATGTTATCCAGATATATGCCCCTACTTCAGAAAAGAAATATGAAAATGATGTTGAATCATTCTATAGTCAATTAAAACAGACACTTAACAATCTAAAAAGGAACGAAATCACATATATTATTGGAGATTTTAACGCGAAAATTGGTCAATGACGAAGATCTGACCTGGTAGGTGAAT
This sequence comes from Diabrotica virgifera virgifera, assembly GCF_917563875.1. Taxonomy (NCBI): domain Eukaryota; kingdom Metazoa; phylum Arthropoda; class Insecta; order Coleoptera; family Chrysomelidae; genus Diabrotica; species Diabrotica virgifera. The sequence goes on along the minus strand of NC_065443.1, from coordinate 239,829,819 downwards.
ATGGACTAGGGGAGAGCAACGAAAGAGGCGATAGATTATACCAGTTCTGTCAAGAACATGACATGATAATCGCAAATACATGGTTCAAATTACACAAAAGAAGATTATATACATGGAAGGGACCAGGAGATAACTCACTTCATATAATTAGAAATCAGATAGATTATATTCTAGTAAACAAGAGATTTAAGAATGGTGTCAAGAGATCAACGACATATCCTGGTGCAGATATCGGTTCAGACCATAACCCTCTAATAGCTGACATTCAAGTGAAGCTCAAAAAAGTCAAAGAAAGCCCCAAAACACCAAAATTACATATATCAGCATCCAACAAAACGCTAATAGAAAATGACCTGAATAATCAGCTAAAGAATTCAACAAATGAAAACAATACAGAAATATGGAACACGTTTAAAGATCTTACCTGGAAAGTAATGGAAAAATATACAACAACGATGCAGAGGCACAAAAAACAACAATGGATGACTGATGAAATCCTGGAATTGATGGAGCAGAGAAGAAAACTGAAAGATAACAAAACAGAATACAAAGAAAAACAGAAAATAATCAAACAAAAATAAAGGTAGCTAAAGAAAAATGGATGGAGGATAAATGCAAGGAATTAGAAAAGTTGAATGAAAAACATGATACGTTTAATATGTTTAAAAAAGTTAGAAAAGTAGCTGGTTTTTATTATAAGAAAACTCCACATATTGTAACCGATTCGTCGGGAAAAATGATAATAGACGAACACGAAATTCGAACTACCTGGTATAATTATATAAATGAACTGTATAATGATGATAGACCCGAAGAACTGGACACTTTAGATGAAGGTGAAGGACCAGAAATACTAAAATCAGAAATATAACATGCTATAAAATTGGCAAAAAACAAGAAAGCCGTTGGTCCCGACAACATACCTACAGAAATGTTAAGGCTCATAAATGAGGAAAACACTGGAATACTAGTCAAACTTTTCAATGATGTTTATTCGACTGGTGATATCCCTGAAGATTGGTTAAAGTCCGAATTCATAACCCTACCAAAAAAACAACGTCCGAAAAACTGTAGCGACTATAGAATAGAATGATAAGCCTTATGAGCCACAACTTGAAATTCTTTCTACGTATCATCCACAGTAGAATCAGAGATAAATGTGAAGAAGACCAGGATGAAACACAATTTGGCTTCAGAAATGGACTGGGAACCCGGGACGCACTCTTTGCACTAAACGTGTTATTGCAGAAATGCCGAGATCAAAGGAAAGACGTCTTTGCTGTATTTATTGACTATGAGAAGGCCTTTGATCGAGTACAACATCACAAATTAATTAAAATATTAAAGGATAAAGGAGTTGATAGTCAAGATGTGCGAATCATAGAAAAATTATACTGGCGTCAAACAGCGACAGCTTGCATAAATGGAAAATCAACAGAAATATGCAAAATACAAAGAGGTGTCAGACAGGGTTGTATACTGTCCCCACTCTTGTTCAATTTGTATTCAGATAGAATATTTAAGGAAGCGCTGCATAATTTGGAATGGGGTGTGAAAGTTAATGGAATTCTGATAAATACAATCAGATATGCAGACGATACAGTTATTTTAAGTGATGATATGAATGGATTACAACACCTTTTAAATGCCATTGATACAGTGGGAAGAGAGTTTGGCCTAAATATAAACTGTTCAAAAACAAAATACATGGTATTTAGCCGTTTGGCCCATCAAGATTCACGTTTATATGTTGATGGTCATATAATTCAAAGAGTACCCAGTTTTAAATATCTTGGTTGCCATATTACTGAACAACTAGATCCAGATAAAGAGATAAAATGTAGAATCGAGATACCCCTCACGACATTTTTAAAAATGAGGTCATTCTTCTGTAATGATACCTTGCAACTTCAACTTCGAAAGCGCATGATTAAACGCTACATTTGGTCAGTCCTCTTGTATGGTGTCGAAGCATGGACATTAAAAATATCCACCATTAACCGTTTGGAGGCCTTTGAAATGTGGCTGCACAGACGTATTCTGAAAATACCATGGACGGCTATGCTGACAAATGTGGCAGTCCTTAAGAGAGCAAATGCTACCCGCGAGCTGCTTGATAACATCAAATATAGAAAGATGGCCTATTTTGGACACGTAGTAAGGGGAGACCGGTATAATATTCTTCAACTTACTATGATGGGTAAAATCGAAGGACGCAGAGGAATTGGTAGAAAGCAGGCCCCTTGGTTGAAGAATATCCGGGAGTGGACAGGAATAAAGAAAGCAGAACACCTATTGAGAATAGCTCGAGACAGAGACAGTTTCGCCATGTTAATCGCCAACGTCAAGGGGACTTGATAGGGCACGTTAAGTAGAAGAATAGCTTAGTAAAATATTCTTCTAATAATTTAGTTTAATCTGACTCATTCATATCGACAATTCAGACATATATTTTACATAAAATAAAAATGTATACCATTTTTATTCAGTTGCAATGCGACGGCAAAACAATCTTATTTTTCACTTAGAATAGGGAGCGCAGTTCAGCACTCTGAACCGACGATTTTCGACTCTTATGGGAATCATCATCGGAGAGACGTAGGCCTGCTGCTCTCTACTCGAAATGACCAACCATGAAAGTTTATCTCCACACTGCAACTGACGTGTATGGATTAGGTGACTAGCGTCATCTGGCAATTGAAAGGTAAAGTTTTCAATCCTAATAGCAACATTAATAATATTGAAAAATATTAAAAATATTACTAAAAGATTTTTGAATTGAAAACTAATTGGTCCATTTCCCTGGTGACACCTCCAAGGCTTCTACAATATGCAAGCCAGATGGATGCTGCAGTGAAGACAAAGGGAACGAAGGAGTGAAACTTTACCTTTTTATATATATTACATTTTAAAGTAGACGACTTTAAAATGTTATAGCCATTTGAGTTTGATTGAACCATCTTTCAACAAAGTCGTCCCAGGAACGCAACTTATAAATTATGAAACAAAGTTAGGGAGATTGCTGCGTATTTTCACAGGAGTTACTTATCATATAAAGAATTATCTGCATATTAAATAAATGCTGGAACGCTCTTCCTCATCTTCTAAGGCAATGATTCCCAACCGGGGGGCGATTGCCCTTCTTGGAGCGATTTGAGATTTTCAGAGGGGCGATAGAGCGATGGGGGCGACGTGGGGGACGATAGAGAAAAGAGGGCAATAAGGGGGCGATTAGCATCCCGGAAACGAGAAATGGGTAATTCAGAAAAAAAAAATACAATTGTACTTTTGATCGGATATCCATAGGATCAGAAAAAGTAAATATGTATACTAAGCAAGTAATAATAATACAAACATCTCGTCTAGTAACAGACGGCTATGAATCATGTTACAATTTAATAGATAATAGTCTGGGCTGATTATCGGAGAATAGGCCATTTTTGGGAAAAGTTATTTACCAGCAATTTTATTGCTGGAATCTAATCTTATGATTGTATATATTAATAATATAGATATGCAAAGTCCGCAGATAGTGTGCTACTTTTTTTATAAACAAAATGGCGCCCGAAAATCGTGTTTTTTTTACTTTTTGCTTTATACCTCTAAAGATTTTAACTTTAGACCAAAACTACTCAAATAAAAATTTACCGCAATTAAATTCTGCATAGAGACGTGTTTTTTCTGATCTACTTCGACGAAAACTTTCCCCGGGAAAAGCTGGTTTTTCCAACAAAATCTTTAATTTTCAACTAAACTGTTAGATAAGTAGTTGTTAATCAATAATTAAATAACTTGGTGACATAAAAGCCCTTTCCGTATATATTATAATTCCAGAAGCCGATGGAAATTGAATGAACAGTGTAGCAACAATTGAAATGGTATTTAAAAATTTACGGTCGCTATAATAACGAGAATAATTATGATACCTAAGAATAACTACGATTTTTTCATAAAAATATATTATACCTATCTAATGTACTTTACAGAATTGAAATTGGACTATTTAAGCGGCCTCAGGAATATTTTAAATTTGTAAACCATTTTTTGGCTTATAAACAAATAGAATATCTCGGGAAATATTAAACTAAATTAAATTGTGAAAACAGTACTCAAAGATAGCGGTAGGACGCTTCTTCTAAATGAAAAAACGTTTAATTATGACTAGTGGTTCCTGAGATACAACCGGTCAAAGTTGATCGGAATTTACGGCAAAGATATAAACAACAGGATCATAATTTTCAAACCGTCACCTTTTTATTTTTGTCGTCTTTCTCCACACCAAGTTTCATATCTTTAAAATCCTCATAACATATATTATTATAATAAAAACTATCGATAATACGTGTGAAAATTGCCAAAAATAGCAAAATTCCAATCAAAAATTAGGTTGGAGAAAATGTAACCCTCAAAGTTCAAAATCGGTATACGTTAAAAAATGCATTTTCTCGGCTTCCCATGGAGCAATTTCCTTTATTCTTTTTTTGTTCCCAAGTAACTCGAGTAGAGCCATCGAAATAACGCATTATTAAATGTCAAACTTGCTTTTGTTTTGTTATAATAAATTAATTTATTTATTATAGCAAAATAGTTTTATTTGTTTAAGTAAAAATTGTTTAAATAATTATACAGCTCTCAAATGAGAATATTTATGTTTTTAACTTTAAAAGGTACACTTGTAGTAAGTTTATCTAAAAAAAAGCCTACAACTGTAGGTAATTTTCTGTTCTTATAAATAAATTAATCTATTATAACAAAACAAAAGCAAGTTTGACATTTAATAATGCATTAGTTCGATGGCTCTACTCGAGTTATTAGGGAACAAAAAAAGAATGAAGGAAATTGCTCCATGGAAAGCCGAGAAAATGCATTTTGTTAACGTATACCGATTTTGAACTTTGAGGGTTACATTTTCTCCAACCTAATTTTTGATTGGAATTTTGCTATTTTTGGCAATTTTCACACGTATTATCGATAGTTTTTATTATAATAATACATGTTATGAGGATTTTAAAGATATGAAACTTGGTGTGGAGAAAGAGGACAAAAATAAAAAGGTTATGGTTTGAAAATTATGATCCTATTGTTTATATCTTTGCCGTAAATTCCGGTCAATTTTGACCGGTTGTATCTCAGGAACCACTCGTAATAATTAAACGTTTTTTCTTTTAGAAGAAGCGTGCTCCCGCTGTCTTTCGAATACCGTTTCCACAATTTAATTTAGTTTAATATTTCCCGAGATATTCTATTTGTTTATAAGCCAAAAAATTGTTTATAATTTTAAAATATTCCTGAGGCCGCTTAAATAGTCTAATTTCAATTTTGTACAATACATTAGATAGGTATACTATCTTTTTATGAAAAAAATCATAGTTATTCTTACGCATCAGTATTATTGTCATTATTATAGCGACCGTAAATTTTTAATTAACATTTTAATTGTTGCTAAACTGTTCATTTAATTTCCATAGACTTCTGGAATTATAATATATACGGAAAGTATTTTACGTTACAAGTTATTTAATTATTGATTAACAACTACTTATCTAAAAGTTTAGTTGAAAATTAAGGATTTTGTTGGAAAGACCCGCTTTTTCCGGGGAAAGTTTTCGTCGAAGTAAATCAGAAAAAACACGTCTCTATGCAGAATTTAATTACGGTGAATTTTTATTTGAGTGTTTTTGGTCTAAAGTTAAAATCTTTGGAGTTATAGAGCAAAAATTGAAAAAAACAGGATTTTCGGGCGCCATTTTGTTTATAAAAAAAGTAGCACACTATCTGCGGACTTTGCATATCTATATTATTAATACATACAATAATAATATTCAATTCTGGCAATAAAATTGCTGGTAAATAACTTTTCCTTGTATTTTGCTAATTAGCCCAGAATATAATTATTATTAAAAATTATTATGTAATACTCTAGCGTCGAGCTCTTTAAACACCAATGACCAGTAAAAGTTAATAAAAAATAAATTTTAAGAATATTACCATTTAAGTTATTATTTTTATTTCATTTGTGACAGTTAAATCAAAATTTTCGAAAAAAGTATTCATTAATCAAAACAACAGTTTAAACGAGGAGGAATATTACGTGACAGATAAATTCTGGTATGAACTAACTTTTTTTTGAAATATAACATCTAAAGTGCTAAAATGATCTCACGTTTTACTTTCGTCACATGCTTATTGCCTCAAAAATTCTTATGAAGTTTTATTGCGTGGACGTGTACAAATAAGGAGTGTAGAAATTATAGAAATATTTAAGGGATTGTAAGCGGGATAGATATTTTCTAAAAATCTTTTTTCGTTTAAAATGGATATAAGAAAACAATAGGAAAATTGAAAGTATATAAATATGAAAGAAGTGAATTTATCAATAGTTTATTTGTTTTGCTGATAATATTCTCCAAAATGTAATTGTTTCAGGCTCCAAAACAGCCAATTCCCTTATTTTATAATTACCTACTGCTTGCTGAAACAAACAACTACCATAAAATTTACCATTATTTCTTAGTTAAAATAAATGTACACTAACATGTTGATTCGTGGTAAAACGTGTTTCCAGTTAAGAAAAGAAAATAGTTTTTTGAAATCAGCTACTAGATCAGGCTGTACTGTCGCCCCCGTTGGGTAAATTATTCCGATTCGATTTTTTGCAAAAACTTACTCAAAAATAGGTCCTTATAACAAATCCACAGGGCGCCGGGAGGTGCCGCGGTCGAAAAATTGTTTATACAATTTTTTTAAACAAATTCACAAAAACTATTTTTTCACTTCGGACAATTTTTTTAGATCACTTGGGTCATTCGGAACCAAAAAAGTTCTCTTGTGATTTTTCCCTAAAATTTATTGTTGTCGAGTTATACGCGATTTAAAATTTGAAAAATGTGAATATGACCATTTTCAAGTCTTAATAACTCGGTTAAAAATTATTATTATGAGAGTCAGAAGTCACCAAATTAAAGTTTAAAGCCCCCCTACAAGATCCTGAAGAAGACCTCGTGATAGTATCCCACAATCGTAAGTTTTTTTGATCACGAGATTTTTTCCTGGTTTTCCCTCGTGATCTACTATGCTCTAGCGCGAGAATTTTACTGTCACTGTTGCATGTGGTTATCTTTTTAAAGACAGATCACATGCTATGATTTTTTTTGTGACGGATATTCTTTAGTGAGGGTTGATCTCATGTAATCGAATGAACTATCTTTCAGTAAAGTAGTCCCAGGGACGCAACTTATAAATATTGGCAATATCATTTTAAAGTCTTCTACTTTAAAATGTATGGTATATGTCTGAATTGCCGATATAAATGAGTCAGATTAAATAAATTATTAGAGCAATTTTTTACTAAGCAATAACATTTTTGTTTAATTTATTAATATTTTTTGGTATTTTGAAAACAGCATCCGATTTTGACGTCGAAACGTTAATAAAATCATTTTTTAGTAAAATTGTGGCTTATTTCCCATTAAAAATAGTTAATTACAAAAATGCCACAAGAAAATAGCTTCAGAACAACATTTTAAGGTTTTTACATTTTAATATTGTCAAATGGGAAAAACAATTTGTTTTATTATCGGGTCACTATTTGATAAATAATAGTTATTTATGATATAAGTGTTAAAATTACACGTTTAAGGCACGCATGTGAAAGTTTGCAGAATGAGCGAAGCGAGTTCTGCAATTCACATGAAAAAAATGTACTTTTTAACACGCATATCATACAATATTTTTTCTACAAACGTAATTACAGGACAATATCTACAAAACTTTATATAAACTTGACTGACATTCCATTTTTATATTTTTTTGAAAATTCCACACCTGTAATTTTGAACCAATCAAAATACGTTATTTTGACAGATCACCAGATGGCAACGGAGGTATTTTATCGGAAATTTTTTGCTCGTGGGGTACCCAACAGCGAATTATACTGGAAATTTTTTGACGTTTACAATAACAGAACATTTTTGACAGACTGGTTTTTATTTGTTTACATAATTTAGTTTTGATTCATTTTAGTTACAAAGCTAAGATGTTTTCTATATTCTTCGGACACCTCCTCTCTTCTTAATGGCGAAAATGCAGGACTTTGAATGTTTTCAATTAAGTTTCTATGTCTAATAAAATATATATAATATTTAGACACTAATTTATTTACCTTTTTCCCATTCAGTACTTTCAATTTTGCGTAGTTTAGACAAATACGCTAAAAAATAATTTTCTATCACTTGTAGTTACTCAAAACTTATGTAAAATTGAAGAATATACTATTTTCTATCTTGAAATGGTATTCCCATGCAACTACAATGAGTAGAAATTACGAATTTGAAAGCCTAAATAATTGCTGACAAAGCTATGGCGCGCTATTAATCTGTTCATGCAGCTTTGGATTTTCAAATGCAAATTTGGTGTGGAATTTTCTTACCGAATGCCACGCGAACTCAAATTAATATCCGGAAATTTTTTTTTGATCATAAATATTTTTAGAAAATTTCCCTCGTCTGCGACTCGGGAAATTTTCAAAATATTCATGATCTCAAAAAAATTTCCGGAAATAATTTGACCTCTAGTGGTATTACTAGCGACAATTCATCAAAATTGCCTATACGGTCAATACGAACTGCAGGGCCTTAAAATTTTTAAAGCACTAGTGCCTTAAAGCAGAATTTTTAACGCTCGTATGGAGTGCTAAAAATTGCATTTTTAACGCGGTTGTAGAAAACCAATATTAAAACCTATTTTAACATTTTTATGTATTATTTACTCATGTACGAACAACTGTATTTACATACAGGGTGAGTCATGAGGAACTGTACATACTCCTACCTCGTATATAGGCCCCTATGAGGAATATCAAATGACCATTAAAAAGTGTCTGCTCCCATTGTTTAATAATATACAGGGCGAGTTTCGCATTTTGACAGAAAATTGTATTCGTCATAATTTTTGAACGGTCAGATCGATGTGTCTCTTATGTTGGTCAATCGTTACACTATTGTCACCTAATCAACTGATTTATTCAAACTAGAAAAAAAAAACAGGTCCGGCTTTAAAAAATTTAGTTCGTTTTGGTCTTAGAAAAAATTTCACCCTGTATAAGCTTTTTGAAAACTCTAATATGAATTTTACAAATTAGACAAATAGGCAATTAAAATAACATATTTATTTTTTCCCCACACGATTGCTTAATTTTTTATAAAAAAATCAAATTTGATTATGAATTAAAAGTTTGGTAAAGTAAACCATAGATTTAACAAAATTAACTTTTATTACCAAAATTAATTTTTTTTACCACCAATCAACTGATTTATTCAAACAAGAAAAAAATCTGGTCCGGATTTAAAAAATAAATTCGTTTTAGTCTTAGAAAAAATTTCACCCTGTATACGCTTTTTGAAAACTCTAATATGATTTTTACAAATTAGACAAATAGGCAATTAAAATGCCATATTTATTTTTTTCACGATTACTTAATTTTTTATAAAAAAATCAAATTTGACTATGAATAATTAAAAGTTTGGTAAAGTGAACCATAGATTTAAAAAAAATAACTTTTATTACAAAAATGAATTTTTTTTGAACAAATATTTAATTTATGTTATCACCCAATCAACTGATTTATTCAAACAAAAAAAAATCAGGCCCGGATTTAAAAAATTAATTTGTTTGGGTCTTAGACAAAATTTCACCTTGTATACGTTTTTGAAAACTCTAATATGAATTTTATAAATAAGACAAATAGGCAATTAAAATGGCATATTTATTTTTTCCCCACACGATTACTTATTTTTTTATTAAAAAATCAAATTTGACTATGCATAAAAAGTTTGTCAAAGTTTTTGCATAGATTTAAAAAAATTAACTTTTTTTACAAAAATTAATTTACAAAAACAACGTTTTTCTTAAAATTAAAAGTTTTACCAATTTTTTTTTCTATAACACGTCTAGATCTAAAACTTCCCATAACACTTCTTTTGGACTCTATATTTTAACATAGACGTGATCAAATTGATAAATTTTAAATTTTTCCGCCTAATTTTTGCGATTTACAAGTTTGCAACTTTTACAAGAAGAAGACTGAAAGTCTACAACAATTTTCATAGTCTTCACAATGGTAATAGGTATGTGCTGTAAAAATTTCAAAAAAAAAATATTAAAATGGAACAGAGTTGTAGCGAGTTAAACCGTGAGTTCATTTTTTTTTTTTTCATTTTTAGGTTAAAATTCCGATATTGACAAATTTGATTTTTTAATAAAAAATTAAGTAAACGTGTGGGGAAAAAAATAAATATGCCATTTTAATTGCCTATTTGTCTTATTTGTAAAATTCATATTAGAGTTTTCAAAAAGCGTATACAGGGTGAAATTTTTTCTAAGACCAAAACGAACTAATTTTTTAAATCCGGACCTGATTTTTCTCTAGTTTGAATAAATCAGTTGATTGGATGGTAACATAAATTACTTATTTGTGCAAAAGAAATTAATTTTTGTAATAAAATTTTTTTTTTTTTAATCTGTGGTTCACTTTACCAAACATTTAATTCATAGTGAAAATTGATTTTTTTATAAAAAATTAAGTAATCGTGTGCGGAAAGAAATAGATATGCCATTTTAATTGCCTATTTATCTAATTTGTAAAATTCATATTAGAGTTTTAAAAAAGGGTATACAGGGTGAAATTTTTTCTAAGACCCAAACGAACTAATTTTTTTAAAGCCGGACCTGATTTTTTTCTAGTTTGAATAAATTACTTGATTAGGTGGTAATAGTATAACGATTGGCCAAAATAAGAGACACATCGATCTGACCGTTCAAAAATTATGACGAATAAAAATTTCTGTCAAAATGCGAAACTCGCCCTCTATATTATTAAACAATTTAAGCAGACACTTTTTAATGGTCATTTGTTATTCCCCATAGGAGCCTCTATACGAGGTAGGAGTATGCACAGTTCCTCATGGCTCACCCTGTATTTAACTATTTAATAAGTTAATAGATATTTTCTGTTAGATTTATCAAAACTAAAGTTTTTAAAACCTAAAGTAGTAGACTAAACTAAATGTAGTCTGAGCCAGGAAAGAATTACGTAATGATGGGGCAAACAAAATTAGTTTTCTGGATCGAATACAGTCCTAATTTAACTTAGAAAACTCAATCTTAGAGGGCTTAAGGCAATGTTTCGACTTATCTGTTACAAACAGGTGGCCTCGTTTCCATTAAATTACATTTTTAGTATACGCCGAGTGTTCTGTCATTACCTCTTACATTTGGATACTCAGAGAATTTAATTATGTTCAAGTTTTATTTCATTCTCTTTTTTTTTCTTTATAATAACATTTAAACAGGAAGTATTACTGGAATAACATTCGTAAGAATCTTTTAAATTTGGTACCTGTGCCCCCTATATTTACAATATTTAATGATAATAAAATATACAGGCAACAGTACTCCGTAGGTTGCGGTTAAAGGCATAGCCGCAAAATTTCGCGTCAATGTGTTTTAAATGAAGAGTACAGGGGAAAAACAAGGAATGTCACATTTTATACATATTGAGATAAAACACCAAAAAAGGTTTAATTCTTATGATATCTAAAAACTACTTAGGAGATTCTTAGCAGAATTCTAGCAATTATCAGTCCATAATCTTAATATAATATTAATCTATATTAACTTATTAATTTAATAATGCAACAAAAAATTGCTAACATTTCTTATTTTTGTCCAGTGGCGTGCGGACAATCCTGGTCCTTCGCCTGGGTGCAAATTCTTAAAAAAATTATATAGACTGAAATTTCTGGTTATTGTTCTGAATCGATAGTCTAGACGATAGTACTCATTTCTTGCTACCACATGGCGAGAAAATCCAAAATTCATGAAAAAGTGACATTCCTTGTTTTTCCCCTGTACTAATAATAATATAATAATAATAATACCGTAATATAATATAATAATACCGTAATATAATAATACCGTAGGTATCTGGGATGAGTCAATTTTCCCCTTAGAGGGAGTGTGAGCCGTATGGCTAAATCTGGAAATAATAATAATAGAGTTTATTTGTAGCAACTAATACATAATAAATAAACCCAGTTTCTCACTGAAGTTAGTCAAATAGAGTACAACTTGTGCGTGAGGGTTAAATTTTGATTAAGCGTATTAAATAGCATTCATTTATCTTATAGGTTAACAAAAAACGGAATCAAATATAGTCTTTTTCGATCATCTAACTTCAATTTTTGGGCTCCTTTTCACCCAATTCAGTTACTGTTAAATTTTGTTTATGGGACCTCCGAAAATCTCTCATAATATTCAAGAAAGGATTGCAAAAAATTTCTGATGGGATTCTTCTGACGAACTTCGTTTTCTGTAAGAATTATAATTACTTTTTAAAGGTGTTTTATCCTCAGTGTTTAGCTCGAGACAGAGACAGTTTCGCCATGTTAATCGCCAACGTCAAGGGGACTTGATAGGGCACGTTAAGAAGAAGAAGTTTTATCCATTTTTACCATAATTTTCATAATTTAAACATCTGTAAGTAACATTTGTAATAAATAATTTTTAACATTTATGGGTACCATCTTTAAACGTCTACATCTTCTGAAACATTTTCATTATGATCATCACCCCTTCCTTGAAGATTCTAGTAAAATAAGTGATATTGTTCTTTAATTTTTGCTCACAGAGTTCTACTAAACCTTTTAACTTTTTATTATTAATCGTTAACGGTTTGTCATATTTTCTTCTTGGCACAAGTTTGTTAATTTTATAATATTTGTTAATACTCTTCAAATACATTAATTTTTTTCGACTCTTGAGAAAACTGATAAATATGTTTGAAAAATTTAAACGAAGAATAAAAGATTACATTATTACCGAGGGCCGAAAGTCCCTAAGAATAACCAAAAGTTTCTTTTGAACGAGATATTTAAAATTAAAAATCACACTAAATTTTCTCTCTTTTACCCCTGTAACTTATAGGCCTGGATCCCTCGTACCAAAAATAGATTATTAATAGCAAACTTAAAATTTGTTAATAGCTTAAGGGTGTCTAGTCGGACAAAATCTGATGTACGGGAACACTGGAACAGGGGAGGTTTTAATTATTGTGGAACGTGATTTTAATTGTCGAACTTTATGATTGTGAAATTTAGCAAGTTGTTTTTAAATTTATTCAATAGCAAACTTTATATAATATATGAAAAATGTTTGACCGAAAAATAAGTTGCGCATTTTACTGCCGACATATAGGGCATGTCAATAAGTGACAGGCATTATGTTTGGTGATAAATAGCAGTCTGATTTTTTGCAAGATAATTTAATGAAATCCTAAAAAATCAATTGAAAGTTCTGTCCGACAAAATACATGGGACGTTGTCGTTGTCTGACGTTCGAAACCTGTAACCTGTTCCACAATTAAAACTTCCCCTAATCCAGTGTTCCCTTACATCAATCAATGTATTTAGCCTTTCAAACATTTTAGAAAAAGATATTGTTTCATAGTTTTCCTTTCTGAGTTAATTTAGATTTCTAGTATGCTCTACGGCTTCATAAAAATTACTTTCGAAAATCCGATTTTTTAGACAACACAAAGTTAACCTTGTATAATAAATAAACCTTTTTACGAAAACTTTATGCTCATTTACGGTTTGAATTGAATTTCTAAATCATTTAAACTTTTAGACCAGGGCATTTAGCACTAAAAACACCCGAATAAATAAATTTTTAAATACAGCACCTAGAGACTTGCAGTTTTTTACAATATGTTCAGGATGACGCCAGGAAAAAAGTCTACTATTCAAAAATGGGTGGAAATGCATAATTGCATTGTAAAGTGCCTAAAATGCATCCAAAATTGCAGAATATAAAAATAAAGTCAAAATCAGAATACTAAGGAACAAAATTTATTATTTGGGGGGTTTTAGGGGTCACTGAATACGATTACGCCATCAGAATTGATCCCCGGATCACCTGGTGCCCAAGGTGGCAGCAAGAGACGTCATATTCTGGAGTTTCGATGGTTTTCGGCGTTAAATCGATGCAAACGGATTACCCACGAGTTTTAGGGGTCGCTAAATAGGAATATGATACCAGAATTGACATCCGGAGTACCTGGTGCCCAGGGTCGCTACTAAGGCACGTCAAATTCTGTAGTTTCGGGGGATTTCGGCACTAAATTGATGTAACAGAACTACTCGGGGGGTTTTGGAGGTGGTTAAACACGAAAATGCCATCAGGACAGACAGGATCACCTGGTGCCCAAGGTCACTGTAAGGGACGTCTTCTTCTGGAGTTTCGACGGCTTTCGGTATCAAATTGATGCAAACGGATTACTTACGGATTTTTAAGGTCGCTAAACACGAATATTCCATCAACACCGACTCCCTGTGCACCTGGAGCCCAAGCTCACTGCAAGGGGCGTCCTCTTCTGGAGTTTGAGAGATTTCGGTAATGAATTGATAAAAATGGATTACTCGGGAATTTTTGAGTCGCTGAACATGAATATGCTATCATAACAGACCTCTCGATTTTCTGGAGTTTCGAGGGCTTTCGGTATTAAATTGATGCAAACGGATTGCTTGCGTATTTTTGGAGTTGGTAAACACGATTATGATATCAGAATTGAACTCCGGAGTATCTGATGACCAGGATCGCTACTAGGGTACGTCATCTTCTGGAGTTTGGAGGGTTTTCGGCATAAAATGGATGCAAATGGATTACTCGGGGGTTTTAATGTCGCTAAACATAAATGTGCCATTAGAACAGACCCACGGAGCACCTGGTGCCCAGGGTCACTATAAGGGACGTAATATTCTGGAGTTTCGAGAAATTTCTGCATTAAATTGATGCAAATGGATTACTGAGGGGTTCTTGAGGCCGCTAAATACGATATGACATCAGAACCGAATCCTGGAGAACCTGGTGCACAAGGTTATTGCTAGGGGCGTCATCTTCTGGAGCTTCGAGAGTCTTCGGTACTAAATTGATGCAAACGGATTACTCACAGGTTTTGGGGTTGCTGAACGCAAATACGCCATCAGTATACGTACCTAAGGCAGGTCATCTTCTGAAGTTCCGACGGTTTTCGGCATTCAATTGATGCAAACGGATTATTTACTAATCGGATTTTGGAGCTGTTGAACACGATTGCTTCATCAGAACAGACACCAGAGCACCTGGTACCTAGGGCACGGTGATCTTCTGGAGTTTCGAGGGTTTTCGGTACCTAATTGATGCAAATGGATTACTCATGAGTTTTTGGGGTTTCTGCACATAAACACGCCATTAGAACAGACACCTAGCACCTGGTACTAAAGGCACGTTCTCTTCTGTAGTTTCGATAGTTTTCGGTACTAAACTAGTGCAAACGGATTACTCGTTGAGTTTTTGTGGTTGCTGAACATGAACATGCCATCAGACCCAACCAACGCAGCATCTGGTGCCTAAGGCAGATCATCTTCTGGAGTTTCGAGTGATTTCGGTACTGAAATTGATGAAAACGGATTACTCATGGGTTTCTGAAGTGCCTTAATACGAAAACTCCATCAGAACAGACACCGAAACACCTGGTGCTTAAATCACGTTATCTTTTGAAGTTTCGAGAGTTTTCGGTACTAAATTGATGAAAAATGAATTACTCTTTGGTTTTGGGGTTGTTGAACACGAATATGGCTTATATGAGAAATTCTGGAGTATCTTGTGATTACGTTAATCACTAATAACGTCAACGCATAATAACACTCATATAAAAAAAAAAAATAAATATATCAGCATAGTAGAGTTCGTATTCCGCAAACCCAAAAACCCATGAGCAATTCGTTTACATAAATTTAGTACCAAAATTTTTCTAAACTCCATATGATATACCTTAGGCATCAGGTGCTCCGGTGTTTGTTCTGACGGCGTATTTGTCTTCAGCAACCCCAAAAACCCATGAGTAATCCTTTTGAATCTATTTAATGCCAAATACCCTCAAAACTCCAGAGGATAACGTGCCTTAGGCCCGTGTGCTCCGGTGTCTCTTCTGATGGCGTATTTATGTTTAGCATTCCCAAAAACCCCTGAGTAATCTGTTTGCATCAATTGAGTACATAAAACTTTCGAAACTCCAGAAGATGACGTGCCTTAGGCACCAGGTCCTCCGGTGTTTGTTCTGATGGGGTATTCGTGTTCAGCACCCCCAAAAACCTATACGTAATCTGTTTTAATCAATATAGTACCGAAAACCTCGCCTAGCTGATGACGCCCCTTGCAGTGACCCTAGACACCAGGTTCTACGATGGTCTATTTTGATGGCATGTTAGTATTTACCGACCTCAAAAACCCCCAAGTAATTTACTTTCATCAATTTAATGCCGAAATTCCTTAAAACTTCAGAAAATGACGTCCCTTGTAGTGACCTTGGGCACTATGTGCACAGGGGGTAGGTTGTTATGGCATATTCGTGTTTAGCGACCTCAAAAACCCTCCAGTAAACCCATTTACATCAATTAAATGCCGAAAGCCCTCGAAACCCCAGAAGATGACGTATCCTAGTGGCGACCCTGGTCACCAGATATTCCGAAGTTCAATTATGATGGCATACTCGTGTTTATCGAACCCAAAAACCCGTAAGTAATTCGTTTGTATCAATTTAATAGCGACATCCCTTGAAACTCCAGAAGATGACGTCCCTTACAGTGACCTTGGGCACCAGGTGATCCGGTGGTCTGTTCTGATGGCATATTCGTGTCTAACACCTCAAAAACCCCCGAGTAATCCATTTTTATCAATTTAATGCCAAATTCCCTTAAAACTCCAGAAGAAGACGTCCCTTGCAGTGATACAGTGACCTTGGGCTCCAGGTGCACAGGGGGTCGGTTCTGATGGCATATTCGTATTTAGCGACCTCAAAAACCCTCCAGTAATCCATTTGCATCAATTAAATGCCGAAAACCCTCGAAACCCCAGAAGATGTCGTGCCTTAGTAGCAACCCTAGGCACCAGGTACTCCGGAGGTCAATTCTGATGGTATATTAGTACTTAGTGGCCCCTAAAACCCGTGAGTAATCCATTTGCATCGATTTAATGCCGAAAATTATCGAAACTCCAAAAGATGACGTCTCTTGCACTGACCTTGGGCACCAGGTGATCCGAGGGTCAGTTCTGATTGCGTAATCGTATCCAGTGACCCCAAAAACCCAAGAAATAATAAATTTTGTTCCTTAGTATACTGATTTTGACTTTATTTTTATATTTATGCAATTTTGGATGCATTTTATGCACTTTACAGTGCAATTATGCATTTCCACCCATTTTGGAATAGTAGACTTTTTTCCTGACGTCAGCCTGAACATAATGCAAAAAACTGCAAGTCTCTAGGTGCTGTATTTAAAAGTTTATTTATTTTGTGCTAAATGCCCTGGTCTACTTATCCAAAACTGATAAACGATCACAAAATGACTAACAAATACCGGACTATAGGCGAAGCAATAAAGAACTAAAATCGGCCTTACTTCCGAAAAAAAAACTACAAGACGGATCTTAATAATTCTTTTTACATTCGATTCGTGAATGTGCCAGAAAACTTTGTGACCTCAAGCCATGATATAATATTAAAAAACTTCATACAAAAAATGCATTCTTATAGTGCATCGCAAACAGACAATAAAAGAAATTCAGAACTCGTCAATTATCGGCGGAAATGAGTTCAGTTCTGTTACTGAGTGTTACTCGGGGGATTTTTGGGGTCGCTGAAAACGAATATGACGTCGAAAGTGTACTTGTTACCCAGGGTATCTACTGTTTACCTCGTCTTGTGGAGTTTTCGACAAATTCATTAAAAAGTTAGTTAAAAATCATTATTCGGGGGTTTTTGGGGTCGCTAACGACGAATATGACATCGGAAGTGATCTACGGAGTACCTGGTACCCAAGGTACCTACAGTTTACCTCGTCCTCTAGATTTTTGCGCAAATTTATTAAAAAGGTAGTCAAAAATCATTAGTCACGATATAAACAGTAGGCACCCTGGGCACCAGGTACCCCGGAGAGCACTTCCGATGTCATATTCGTCGTCAGCGGCCCAAAAACCTCCGAGTAATGATTTTTGGTTAATTTTTTAATGAATTTGCCGAAAACTCCAGAAAAAGTAGATACCCTGGGCATTAGGTATTCCGGAGATCGCTTCCGATGTCATATTCGTCGTTAGCGACCCCAAAAACCCCCAAGTCATTATTTTTGACTAATTTTTTAATAATTTTTTTTTCCGAAAACTCCACAAGGCGAGGTAAACAGTAGGTACCCAGGGCACCAGGTATTTTGGAAATCACGTGGGTACCAGGTACTCCGTAGATTACTTCCGACATCATGTTCGTTTTCAGCGACCTCAAAAACCTCCCGAGTAACAAAATTGGACTCATTTCCGCCGATAATTGACGAGTTTTGATTTTTTTTTATTGTCTGTTTGAGATGCACCTTAAGAATGCATTTTTTGTATGCAGGTTTTCAATATATATTATGGCTTGGGGTCACAAAGTTTCCCGGCGCATTCACGAATTGAATGCAAAAAGAATTATTAAGATCCGTCCTGTCGTTTTTTTTTCTGAGGTTCAGTGCTTTATTGCTTCGATTATTATAGCTATTTTCACTTCTATTATAAGTAAGCCAGTGTCGATTTAATTTTTGACCATCGGCAAATGAAACAAAATAGTTCTGCAAAAAAAGAATAGCTCTTTATTATGGTGGTCACTTTGAATGGAATGGAATTTAATAAAAACGATAAAAGGCTGATACACGAGGTTTTTGAAATAATTTGGGGAATTCGGCTAATCAACAAGTATTTTTTCGGTTTCTCCTTCTCATTAATCGTGAAAATATCGCATTTCTTTGAAAAGCCTCCGAAAAGATAGAGAAAAGCTAGAGCAGACTACAGTTTCCACGGTAAACTGCGATACGTAAAATTAATATACCTATCTCTGTTGTTTACCCAAATTAATTGGGTCTCAACTCTTTCAAAAAAAGGCGTCATAGTTAAGCAGCAAATATGTTAAAACACCTCTGCTAGGATCAGTGAAATGTGTTTCATTTTTATCTACACATCTATTTTAAGAATTATTTTTATAAAGAAAAAGGTAACGAAAAAACATTGTTTCCATGTGGGGACCATTGTTGTACCCACGGTTTCATTGTATGTGATTCTGGGCCGCAAAAAATTCTGGAACACTCTCCTATATATTTAATAGAGTTAGCGAGCGCAGAAATATGCCGTTGTATATTTTAGACCAATAATTTGTCCGACTAAATACTCTTTATAGTATAACAAAATCAGCGGATATTAATAATAACAGCGCATGAATAATAAAAATGATCTTTTAGGGCACCGCATGTTACACCTAAAATTCTTCTTGATGTGTCTATCCGTGACGAATGTTGGCGATTATTATGGCAATGTTTATCTGATCTGCAGCAGAGCAGAAAAGATCAGAACCCACAGATATTCCAAGGGTTGAGCCAAGTTCTGAGCAGTGGCGGATCTACGGGGAGGGAAAATGAGGAAATTCCCACCCCCCTAACAAGGTCCAAAATTGAAGAAAAAAATTGTTTAAATATAAAAATATATTATCTGACATAAAACAGAAACAACAGAAAGAAAAATTCAACCCAATAAACACGCTGGTTAGGAAAATTAAGGGAACTTAATGGACCTATATTATTATTTATGTCTGATGTAATCTGAGTTTATCTTTTTTATGTCTTTTGGTTGGTTTTTCATTGAAAGTTCCCCTGGCAAATTTTCCCTCCCAAGGCAAATTTCTAGATCCACCACTGGTTGTGAGGTTCTTCAACCAGAATATTCTTCTTCTTTGCAAAAACACCACGCTTTGCACAAATGAATCAATCTAACAGCGAAATCGGGGCAAAATAAAAAATAGGGGAACGGTAACTGCAGTACCTTTGGGTAAAAGGTCCAAAGAAATTTTATGGATAGAGGCTATACAAGGACGCATCAGCCCGCGGGTCAGTCCGGGCCTAAATAAGACCAATAAAAAGTCCACAAAATAAAAGACTATTCTTGGTTTATAGTCAAACACAGTAAGCACCAGAACTTTCTGATAAGTAGTTAAAAAAACGTCTATATCGAAAAAATTTCAACAAAAATGTACATATTAGCCTAAAAATTTGCTTTACCGGCAGTAAAGCGGATTTAACTTCTGTATCCTCTTAAACACTTAAAACTCGACTTTTTCTCCAGTCATGTAAATAAACTGTTGTGCAACGACAATCCTTGTAAAGGTATAGAGCAAATAAAACCATTTTATTCGGTTCTATCTTTCCAGCGTTACCTACTACTACTACACATAAAGTCTTGTTGTAATAAACTTTTATAACACTAAATGGTATTTTAAAATACCTATCGGAGAAAGAGGTTAACGATTGTACTAAATATAAAATGTTGCTATGTATAGGTTATATGATCTTTTTATTAGAAATCGACATTATTTTCCAATAGCTATTTATTTTGAGGATTATGCTACAGCATCGTTTCTACCAATACTTTTCACTCGGAGAGCTCTAATTTTATACGATAGCGCTTATTTAGGATTTAAATATTTTAGGTAAAGAGAAATAAATGACACGACTTAACCAAAATCAATTATTTATTACAACTACAGTCGAATCCGCTTATTGGAGTACCGGTTATAGGAATATCCTGGTTTAAGGAATAAAAATTTGAAGTCCCCCAACGTTTCCAGTCACTCCTTAATAAATTTATCCGCTTATAGGAATAGGGTTTAAAGAAATATTACCGCTTATTAGAATTCATATTTTTGAAGTAGAAGAACAACTTTTTATGTATAATTTTCCAAAAATTAAAATTATAGTCTATTTATTAGGACTTTCAGGTAATAAATACTTTCTTACGCACCGCATTAGTTTGACCCTTCTCCGAAATATACAACAGGCCATAAAAATACTTGTATAAAATATTTTTACTTGTCTAAAAATTTGTATTATGTACTACCCACTTCGTTGAAGTTATAAATTTTATTGGTTATGGTGTATTCCATAATATACGACTGTTTGGGATTATCGCGACAGCGAATATTTTAGTGTGCAACATAAGAAGTACGAAAGTATTTTTCTATAATAATTACTTCAATAAACAACAATATAATTTGCAATTTACTTTCGTTCTTCATATTTTGCACAGTAAAGTATTCGTTGTCGCGATAATCCAAGAGGGTCGTATATTCGTGGAATGGGTTATAATGGTTTATTGACTTCGACGAGGAAATAGGAAACAATAAAAACGTTCTGTAGTTGATTAACCACATTGCCCATAAACCTTTGCCTGACATGCCAATTATTTATTTAAAATACAGAACTCGACAAAATGAAGAACCGAAAATTTTTAAAACGTGTTTCTTTTGACGACAATTTATCGCTTTTCGAAGATACTGAAGATTTAGAGCAAAACAGTGAAACCATCAAATTCAATATTAAAGCCAAAGATGAGACAAAAGATAAGGATTTTTTCGATTTTGTGAATATTCTATCCAATTCGGCAAGTCCTAACCTTTGTAATATTATATACAGTTTTCTCGAGGGCCAATTCAATGTATATTTTTCTAATTTGTGTAACTTGAGAGATTTTTTAAGAAAAAATAAGAAGTAATTCTGGTGTATGCATTTTAAATAAGAGATTACATACATATTTACATACTGCACACATTCCATGCTTATTAGTAGATGCATGCACATAAAATGTAATTATTTGGTTTTTTAATAAAATAAGTTACACGGCTGTATTGTTGACACAAAAATACTTAAAACCATATAAATATACTTATGTATGTAAATATAGGTACAAATGATAGTACGTAGGTAGTAATATTTTTTGTATATTCAGTAGGTTCACTTATTTCTACTAGCCATCAATTATCGGTTATTAGAATATCCCGCTTATTGGAATATTTTTGCTTGACACGAAGGCTATTCCAATAAGCGGGTTTGACTGTACTTGATATTATCTGGGGTGTATGGCAGAGGCGTGCGGTCCATGGAAGCGGGGGAAGCGCCGCTTCCCTATTATATACTTCGGTATAACAAAATACATTATTAACCAATATTTAATTATCAAAAATTTTCCCCAATCCCAGTAATCTACATATTATTACCTAGGCAATAGGCATTGAAAAATATTAAAAATTAATCGTATAGGAAGGAACTCAATATGCACTATGCACACAATTCAACTACTCGGTCCACCCCTGACAGAAGCGCATCTCAAAATCGCCGCTTGTCATGCAGTTGTCCCGTATAAAAATTGGTCAGCGTTCAATGACGGCACCCACTAGTCGCGCGAATTTTGGTACCCTGCAGAACCGATCGTTCGATCGCCTTCCAAGAGTGGGATGCTCTGACTGTTACTGCTTCTAAGGGGTGCTTGGGTACATACATTCGCTTAAAGAATATTTCGATTTAAATTTTGTGCAGAGATTTTTCCTTTTACTGATCTTTTATTTGACATTTTACAGATGAAGTCAATTGACATTGCATTTTGTAGAAGACAAATTGATGAATTTATTAATACGATAATTAAAAAACGAGAGCAGTTTAAAAATATTTGGGATAAAACTGAAAATATGGGGTTTGAACATGAAAGAAAAAGAATGACGATTGATAATGTCGACAACAGAGAGACCTTTTGATAACATTGTACAAAAAATGAATTTTCGCTTTCACAATTTTAACGAATTAAAATTTGTAGAATTATATAATATATTCTTATTTAATATTTCTAATTATAATTCATCAAAATTTCCCACAGAGGAATTTATTTCACTACGATTAAATAATGAAAATATTTTGATATACCAGCTTTGCATTATAAGTTAAGTGTTGTTTATGAAACAACTCACATTAGTGATAAAGATATACTCAGAAATCTGGGTATTTATTATAACTACTGGTTTAAAAAGTCCCTGTGTGAAGTGTCCAAGTTGTGTGAATTACTACAAACTATCCCAGTCACATATGTGCATCAGTTGAACGAAGTTTTTCAGTATTAAAATGCATTAAAAGTTTTACAAGAAATTCAACAAGCGAAGACAGACTTTACAAGTCCATTGAAAAAGACCGAATTCAACAATTATCAGAAGTTGATAGGAGAATATAGCTCACGTATAAATAAGTGTCATATTGTTGAAAGTTGTGTGTTGTGAAAAATGCCTCGGAATTAAAAAAAAAACATTTAAATAGATCTCTTCTTTAGGAAACGAAGCCCGGAGCGAGGACTTAAGGCCCGAGCTAGCAATATAGATCAATGATAGGTCACTAGTCACTAGAAATAGCGGGAATAGAGTGCCTCACGCATTGATCGGGGTAGGATTTAGTGTGTGACTCCTTGTACCCAGGACGTCTCACATAAGCACTTTGCTGATAGAGAGCCCTATAGCGCATCAGAGTGTTATCAGGTGGGAAGTGGCTCGACCCTCGACCCTTAAGAAAATATTTTTATATCCTTATTGAATCGCTTCCCCTTTAGAAAAAGTCACCGCACGCCACTGGTGTATAGAATAGTAATCGTGTTAAGCGTATAGTGCTCAAAGTACATCCAAATGGGAGGATTATCACCCCCATACCCCCCACTGGTTACGCCTATAGACGACCGGTTTCGCTTACTATAATTTACTGAACATTCTCAGGTCTCCGGTACGGCAAAATTAAATGATGTCCATACAAAGAATATTCATGTAAGTGGTACTATGCTTCAAGCTCCGTTGTGCATATGGGCAGGGGGGCTTGTCCATAGGCAATAATAGGTAAAATGTAATGTGCAACATCTTCACACGTCTGCCCCCCTAAAAACTTTTATATGGGAGACCATGCCGTTGTGGCTAGCTGGAAACTGGTGGTCCTCGGCTGTACTGCACTATTTGACATAATATATTGGTAACGTTCTTGAGGAAAACAGTATGTATAGTAAAACATATTAACAAACCAAGATTATCAAAAGAATTGCTGATGTAATACCCAAGTAGCATCGAACGCAGGCGCGGATACAGGGGGGTCAACGGGTCCATAGACCCCCCTATTTTATTTAGTCTATAAGTATTTTTTTATTATTTATTATTTTCTTCTGTTAACTCTAAACTTTAAGCCATCAGTACAACACTAAACTACACGACAACCGCTTCCAAAGAATCGAAAGAAGCCATAAAATCTAATAAAACTCCCGTCTCTGAAAAATAGTCTGCAGGCGCATTTGTTTGGGTACCGGGGAATCATAAACAATGGAAATATTTTTCTCAATTCAAAGAATAAAAAAATGATATTTTATAATGAAAATACATTACACTGAGTATAAACCTTATCTCATGAAAAATCACGTTTCAAATTTGCGATACAATAAAGATATAAAAATTTGTATTTTACTAAATAATCCTTACGTACCTACCCATTGATGGTAGACAGGTTAATCTTTATGGTAAAGAACGACCAGTGAGATTGATAATCGTGAATTGTCTATCAATCCTTTTGATACCGTATGTATCTGGGATTATATAGTGTATTTTATCCTTACAGAGTCGTATGGATAAATCTGGAAAATATAATATTTGAGTATTTGAGGTAAGTGTGCCCCCCCCTATTATGAATTTCTAGATCCGCGCCTGATCGAACGGGTTTATTAAGTCTTTTAAGGATGCTTTAAAACTATATTTCTTTTTTTATGACTTTCAAGGTAAAAGAAACACTCGTACACCCAACTTTATTGATAATGTTAACAAAAATAGGTCTAAATAACTCACGCGCCCTAAAACTTCTGACTTTTGGCGATTAAAAAATAATAATAATAGAACAATTTAAATCCGAAAAATATTAATTAGAAAAAAAATAATTTCATCTACAATTTTAATGTTTTAATGTTAAAATAAATCGAATTTATGTCTTAAGTCGCTTATTTATAATTTTTATGTAAGCATTATGTACTCTATCATGGCTTTCAGCATCTCCAGAAAGCAATATGACCGAAAACCAAATAAGACTATTTAGTCTATCGACAGAGAATTGTTAAGATCAAATGGTTTTATTTTATACTTTTTCAAGAGTATAATTGAATTAAAACCGTTTAGTTTTAATGCTGCTCTTAATAATGCCACTCGGTTTTAATGTGAATCTAACCTTAAAATCGAAGCGTTGTAGTGCTGTGTGTTTTGTATTCTTTGAAAAATAAACCGTAATGACCATTTCGTTTATATTTTAAGTACTTGCGACTTATTTCTTCCATAATAACGGTACTTCCACTTTTTGCAACACACTACACAACTTTCTCGCTCTAAAACAAATGGCCGACCATTTTGAACTTGAAAGAAGAGAGGAGGATGAGTTTAGTTTTATTGTTTTTAACGAGAAGCATTATATAGTATGTTAAATAATAAATATACCTTTCATAAAGGATTTTATTTGTTTTTTTTTAATAGAAATCAATTAGTTTGTGATAGATCATAGATAAGGTAGGTATATTTATTTATATTAAAAAAAAAAAGAATGTGTGTGTGTACTTTGTACGCACGTAAGAAGTTATACTTCTAATATACGATTTTAACGAAATAAATATACTTTCAACCTGTTATTTGTGTTTTGTTTAAAGATTAAACTAATTTTTACTTACTACTTTCCAAAATTTTTTATTAAAATAATAAGAAAGATAAAAAAATTAGAAAACACAAGCATTCGAACCGGGGACCTCTCGATCTTTGGTCACATGCTCTACCACTGAGCTATACTCCCTTTGATTTGACAGGTTATAATATTTCTCATAGATACTGACAAATTTAATAGACCAAGTGAAGTATACAAATAGGTATTTATGATATAAGTGGTAAAAGTACACGTTTAAGGCACGCATGTGAAAGTTTGCAGAATGAGCGATAGCGAGTTCTGAAATTCACATGAGTGCCTTAAAAGTGTACTTTTTAACACGCATATCATACAATATTTTTTCTACAAACGTAATTACAGGACAATAGGTATCTACAAAAACTTTTACTTGAACTTGACTGACATTTCAATTTTATATTTTTTGACATTACATTAAAATTGCATATACGGTCAATACGAACTGCAGTGCCTTAAATTTTTTTTAAAGCACTAGTGCCTTAAAGTAGCATTTTTAACGCTCGTATGGAGTGCTAAAAATTGCATTTTTAACACGGTTGTAGAAAAAATACTTTAAATATACTTACTATTGTTATAAAATATCTTATTCCCGAGGAAGAAAAATCCAAAGACACACAAATTATAATAAATATATTTACTAAAAACACTAATAATATATTCTTTTTACGCACACCTTATTTGCGCTACATAACTTAAAATATGTAGCGACTAATACCATACTGTCGGTGTGCACATGCGCCAGGGAATGTAAAAATTCACCCTCGTGCCTAAAGAAGTATAACTTCAAAAATAATATTTAAATCCTACATTCGTTCTTCTTACGCAATTTTCCAAGTTAATATGGCGTGTGTTATAATCCAATATAGGATAGCAACATACATTTAGTGCATTTGTTGGGTATATATCCAGACTGACCCTTCATCTGAATGTCCGCCCAGTGCACGTTATATCGTATCGATTTACATAAATACATAATTTGGATAGGATATCTCATGCGTACGTAACATTCCATTTCAGTCCAGACGTTGATTTGCTCATTAATATAATTAGGTATACATGCACTTAACTGGCTCTCAAGGGGTAAATTTCGAATACGATGACCTGTAGTAATTTTGCCGTTATGATTAACGCGATTGTCATTTGACCTAGAATACTCTTATTATTGGTATCAAATAGTCGTAATTATAATGGACAGTAAAATTGTTCGTAAATGTTTCGGTTTGATAATTAAAACAAAGTAATGATTCATGTACCTAACGTGCATAAAAAAGTAAGAGAAAAAAACCATATAGAAACTAAGTACATACCGTCAATTCTTGATTGTAATGAAAGCATTGTCTGAAACTCTGAACATTTAGCCATTTATTAATAGACCTGGATCCCGCGTAAGAAAGAAAAGTTGATTAATAGCAAGTTGAAAATTTGTTAATAGCTTAACGGTGTCTAGTCGGACAAACTTTGATGCACGGGAACACTGGAACAGGGGAAGTTTTAACTGTGGAGCATGATAAACGTTTCGTCCTGACAAGTTTATGATTGTGAAAAATAGCAAGTTGTTTTTAAGTTTATTCGATAGCCAACGTTATGTAATATATGCGAAAATGTTTGTCCTACAAAAATGTTGGGCATTTTAACGAGTCCGACACGTAGAATATGTCACATCACAGGAATTATGTTGGTGATGAACAGCAGTCTGAGTTTTGCATGAGAGTTTAATGAAAGGTTAAAAAAGCAGTTGGAAGTTCTGTCCGACAAAATTAATGGGAAATTTTCGTAGTCGGACATTCTAAACAGGTAAGATATAGATAAAAATGCTGGTGATAAATAGCTTTCCGACAAAGACGAAATTTAATTAAGTAAATTATTCCTTACCAAGAATGACTGTTGTCGGAAAAAAATAAGGGGTAGATTTTGTAGTCGGACAATTTAAAAAAATAATTTTTGAAATTTCAATAAGGGGTGATTATTCTATGTCAAAAGTACCTGCAATCAATTACAATCGATATCTTTCGATTTATGTCAACATCATTTAGATACCTCACTGTAATACATTTATAGTAGATCAGGCAAATTATATTATGGATTGAGTGGTCTAGCTATCTTTGTCTGCCACATGCGCGGGATCGCTTGGTTAAAAGAGATAGATAGACCACCTATCGACTTTTTGCACTGTATTCCCTGTCTACCCTTATGTCTATGAATACATTTCCTTTTAAGAAAAACTGTCACTTTTGACAATAATTCATAATAAATTGCAATCGTAACTTCAAATTTAAACTAATCGATTTATTTTGGCAGCAAATTATTTCTTGCCACGTGACATATTAAATACATTATTATTTCATTTGTAGAAAGTTGAGAAAAATTACGTTATACAGTTTTAGTAATAATTTATTTAGGTACCCTTTTTTAAACAAGCAAAGCATTATAGCACGAAGAATGATATTCATATTCAATAGAACTTTCACAATTATCTGGCAACTGAACCTCATTGAATTGATGACCAAGTATTTTACTAACTTTGTAAAATGTTCTAAAATTACTTAAAAATGTTCCGTTGAATGGTTTCACTTTTGATTTGGCGACTTAAAATTTAAACTGTTGACACTCAAAAATAGACACAAAAACACTCCATCATCATCATCATCATCGGTGACCGCTGACAGCCCATGGAGGGCCATGGTCGCCCGTTGGGGTTTCTAGGCTCTAAAGTTTTACATGGTGTGGAGGCCAGCCACACACATAACTCCTCAAAAGTTCTAAACGATATTTATCTAAAATATTATTTTCTTGTTTCTTTTTTTGAGGAGGTCTTTTCGGCGTTATGTGTGCTTTGCTTGTTTGACTATAGCTGCCCATGTTTTTCTTTCCTTTGCTTGTTTTTCCCATTCTCGTATTCCTAGGTCTTTCAAATCCTGGTTAATACCATCAATCCATCTCTTTCTAGGCCTACCTCTCGGTCTTTTCCCATTTAATTCTTTTCTAAGTACTTTTTTTGTATTTCTCTTATCATCCATCCTTTCTACGTGTCCTAACCAACTCAGTCGTTTACTTCGTATTTCTTTTGTGATAGTAGGTCTGTTAAACACTCTGTTTATTTCGTGGTTCATTCTTATACGCCATTCTCCATTCTCCTGTATAGGTCCATATATTTTCCTTAAGATTTTTCTTTCCCATCTAAGAAGTTGTTCCTCTTGTTCACTAGTCAAGGCCCATGTTTCTGATGCATACATTACTACAGGTCTCATTATTGTTGTGTATATTTTTACTTTTGAATTAATCGATACTGATTTTGACTTTATGATATTTTGTAGGCTGTAGAAGCATTTGTTTCCAAGCGAAATTCTTGCTGTTACCTCATCACTGTTTTTATTTCCTTCTGTTATTGTTGATCCTAAATATTTGAAACGGTCCACTCTTTCAAATATTTGCCCGCTCAGAGATATGTTGCCTTTCGTTTGTACTTTTTCCCGAGTTGTTATCATGTACTTTGTCTTTGAGACATTAACTTCTAGACCCATAGTCTGTGCCGCTTCTTTAAAATATGTATAAATTTTTTCTAGGTCTTTTAATGTCCAGCTGATTATGTCTATCTCATCTGCGTAGGCAACGATCTGATTGAGCTTTGTAAATATTGTACCATCCCTATCTATAGGAGTTTTCCTGATTACTTGTTCCAACGCAAGATTAAAAAGTGTTGTTGACAGCGCATCCCCTTGTGTTAGACCTTCATTAATGTTAAATTCATCGGACAGTTGATTTTGGATCCTTACTTTTGCTTTGGTGTTGGTTAGGCATAGTTTTACTAATCTGATTAGTTTTTTTGGTACATTTAACTCTTGCATTGCGCTATATAATTCATTTCTAATTATTGAGTCATACGCTTGTTTGAAATCTACAAATAGATGATGTAGTTCGGTATTCCGCTCGTAGAATTTTTCCAGCGTTTGCCTTACTGTAAATATTTGGTCTATAGTTGACCTGCCTTTCCTGAAACCTCCTTGATAATCCCCTGTTGTTAGTTCCATTATATTATTTAGTCTTAATTCCAATATTTTGCTAAATATTTTGTATCCAACATTTAGTAGTGATATTCCTCGGTGATTATTGCAATCTAACTTATCTCCCTTCTTATGTATAGGGCATATCACTGCAATTTTCCATTGTTCCGGCATTATTTCTGTGGTCCATATTTCTAGTATTAACTTTGATATTTCACTCTGTATTCTATGTCCTCCATATTTTAACATTTCTACAGTTATTGTGTCGCATCCTGGGGCTTTGTTATTTTTCATTTTTTTTATTACCTCTTTTATTTCTGCTTCTGTTGGTGCATATTGGTCTACTTCAATCTCTCCTACTAATCTTAGCTCTTCTGTTTCGTAACATTGATTTGGTTTATTCAACAGTTCATTAAAATGTTCTCTCCACCGTTTTAGCACTCCCTTTTCGTCTGCTATTAAGTCCCCATTTTTATCTTTGCATAATTTTGTTCTTGGTTGGAAACCTTTTTTTTCAAGATTTATTTCCTTATAAAATAGTTTTATTTCACGTTTTTGTTCATATTCTTCTAGCCTTTCAATCTTATCTTTATTGTGTTTCCTCTTTTTAAATCTTAGATGTTTTTTTAATTGTCGTCTTCTTGTAGTATATTCCTCTTTGGTTTCTTCCGTACTGTTGTTCAGCATTTTAAGCCTAGCTTGGTTTTTTTGTTCCATTAGTCTCTGGCAGTCTTTGTCATACCATCTTTTTTGGCTAGGTTCTTTGCTTTCCCCCACTACTTCTTTTGCAGCTGTTATCACTGCTTCTTTTAAGACCCTCCATTTATCTTCGATATTTCTGACCTGATTTTCATTTACTTGATCATACTGTTCAATTATGTTCTCTATTTTCGTTTCATATCTTGCTCTGTTTTCCTCATTAGAGGCCAATATATCTGAGGCGTATTTGATCTTTTTTTCACCTTCTTCTGTTTCTTTGGCGGTAATTTTTTGTTTATATTTAATTAGCACAAGGTGGTGATCGGAGCTGCTGTTTGCCCCTCTATGACTTCTCACATCTGAAATGTCTGAAGCATGTCTTGCTCCTATTAAGACGTGGTCGATCTGGTTTCTTGTTTTCATATCGGGAGAAACCCATGTTTCTTTGTGGATATTTTTATGTGGAAATTTTGTACTGCTTATCACCATTTTTTTGTCTGTTGCAAAATCTATGATTCTTTGCCCGTTGTCATTACTTATTTCGTGCAGGCTATGTGCACCTATTGTTCCCTGATATAATTCCTCTCTTCCTATTTTTGCGTTTAAATCTCCTAAAAGTATTTTAACGCTATAATTGTTTATATTTGACACTTCTTGGTCTAATCTGGCATAGAAATTTTCTTTTTCTTCTGCTTCTTTGTCCTCTGTAGGTGCGTGCACATTAATGAAATTAATATCAAAGAACTTGCCTTTCATTTTCAGAATAGCTATCCTTTCGTTTATATTAGTAAAGCTTTTTACCGCATGTTTGTATCTTTCACTTATTATGAAGCCCATCCCACCTTGTCCACCTTTTGAATTACCATGACATATTAGATATTTTCCATATTCCCAGATATCTTCGTTCTTCCATCTCATTTCCTGCAACGCTAAAATATCTATTTTGTAGATTTTTATTTGTTCAATAAGGTTTTGTAGTTCTCCTATTTCTCCTAATGTTCTTATATTCCAAGTTCCAATTAAAATTTTTCCACTTTTCTTATTTTTATTTTTCCTGTTGTACTTATTCACCTTTTTGTTTGTTTTATCCTGTTTTCTAGTCTCTTCCGTACATTCAGTCTCTATGTCGCCATCGAGGCCACGTTTTATTTCAGCATTACTTGTATTTTGATTTTTTGCGTTAATTTGACTAGAGCTGGGAAAATCCCCCGATGTGCCCCCAGCGGTCAACCTATGATGACGGTCCTTTCCAATACTATTTGCTCTATTATTGCCCTGACTTTCCCTAACATTACAAGTATGAGGAGTTATGTCTTGGTTTATTATTGCAGTTTGCTCGTTTTTCTGACCTACCTTTACAATTCTGTTATCTTTACCCCTATTCTTAAAATTAAAGTCTACGTCACTATTAAAAACAAAATCAAAATTATCAAATGTTCTCATAAAAAAATCATCATTTCTCTTATTGTTAATATAAATTTTAATTTCCAACACACGTGGCAAACAGAAACTCAGAGACCATGTACTTTTAAATACTACTTTGTATAGCACAAAGTGTCACACTGACAAATGCAGCCTTCTAATACATACTTCTAAGCATAATGTGTCATATTTACGTCTATTCTTATAAGCACCGAAGTTTTAGACTCTTCACATTTTTCAATGTCGTTTACAGGGTTAAGATTTGAGTATGGAAAAAGATGTATACAACGTTTTTTGTAGGAAATTTTCCGTACTTTCTGATGCGCCTAATTAGAAAACCCTAAGAGATTGCTTTCACATGTTCTTTGACATTTTTTATTGTCATTTTGAGAATATCTAGAACAAACTCCACCCAAAAAAATAATTGTTTTGCAATATATACATGCATTGATACTTACCTCACTGTTTTTGGAGTGTGCATGTATATATATATATATATATATATATATATATATATATATATATATATATATATATATATATATATATGCACATGCAAATATGTGAATATAAATAATAATATACAACTAAAATAGCTTTATCAATATGTGACTAATGCCCGGTTGCACCAACAGTTCTTAAGCTTAAGTCGAGAATATCATAAGAATTAATATAGTATAATTATAATATATTACAATAAGAATACCATAATATAATAATAGATATAATTGATAATAAGGTAAGAATCTAAAATTATGGTACAACGCAAGTGATACTCAAGGACACCCTATCAGTAAGTAGAGCTTAGCTAAGCTGAAGCTTAAGATCTGTTGGTGCAACCAGGCATTAGTCATTCTGAAAAAATGTTTTTTATTTATTTCTTTCGATTTGCCCAAACTTTTTGTCCGACATATAACTTTTTGCGTTACAAAATATAATTTGTACATAAACAAATCAAAATTAGCTTGCTATTTATCACCAATATTTTTGTCTATATCTTACATGTTTAGAATGTCCGACTAGGAAAATTTCCCATTCATTTTGTCCGACAGAACTTCCAATTGCTTTTTTAACCTTTCATTAAACTCTCATGCAAAAATCAGACTGCTGTTCATCACCAACATAGTTCCTGTGATGTGACATGTTCTACGTGTTGGACTCGTTAAAATGCCCAACCTTTTTGTCGGACAAACATTTTTTCATATATTATATAACGTTGGCTATTGAATAATTTAAAAACAACTTGCTATTTTTCACCATCATAAACTTGTCAGGACGACACGTTTATCATGCTCCACCGTTAAAACTTCCCCTGTTTCAGTGTTCCCGTGCATCAATGTTTGTCCGACTAGACACCGTTAAGCTATTAACAAATTTTGAGCTTGCTATTAATCAACTTTTTTTTCTTACGCGGGATCCAGGTCTATAAGAACTAACCCATTAATTTAACCATACCTTTCTACTGAGAAAATGAAATAGGGCTAGCAGCTGCGTCATTAAGGTTTAAAACAGACGAACCACTCTGCAGCACTACCCTGTGGATCCACAAAGTGGCTGGAGCAAGCGATTTTGTAATAGACGCCACAGTGGCGAGGATCAGCGATAGTGACTGGCGATAGTGGCTGGCCACTATCGCTGGTCTGAAATAGAACATTTAATTTATATAAGAACTTAGTGCAAAAGCAGACGAACCATTCTGCAGCGGAACTCTGTTGTAAACAGGCGATTTTGTAGCCCCATATTTCTTTTTGTAATGGACGCCACAGTGGCAAGGATCCGCAACCGTGGCCAGCTACTGTCGCCATCCTTGTCCCTGTGGCGTTCATTACAAAATCATTGGGGCTAGAAAATCGCCTGTTTCAGCCACTTTGTGGATCCACAGAGTAGCTGCAGAGCGGTTCCTCTGTTTTAAACCTAACTGCAGATTTCTTAAATAAACATCACACACACTCGCACACACACTTACTCTATCTTTAATCGATAAATCACCATTACAATTAGTCTCAAATTAAGGATTACTCTTACTAAAATTATAAAAAAAACAGGTGCATTTCAAATTGTTTTATACAATTTTTTTACTTTTATTATAATATGCGTACATTTATTTCTTGCTTAAATAAGTAATAATATTGCTTTCCATACATTTCATTGATTTTATATTTGATAAAAATAATAAACTTAAAGATAAAACCCATAACTAAATTAAAATTCATGGTGACGTTTCAATTATTACTTTAATCATCGTCAGAATAATAAGTTTCTTGAGCGTGTGTGTGTGTTTATGTTTTATTGGCACTGGTTTAAGCAACCAACTGGCCAGAGTTTCTTGAGCGGATGCTTTAAAATAATTTTAAAGGAACAAACAATAATTAATGAAAACGTAAAAAATGACATTGACAATCATTGGGTTAAGTCAATAATTTCAAACACGCCATGTCTTGTTGCGTGTTTAAGGGTGGCTTCAAAAGAAATATGGATAATGCCTCCTTGATACTGAGTTCCGTTGGAGAACTTGCATGACCAATGATTGAGAAGTCCTTAAGACTAATAGGGTGGTCAGAATCTGTTGGAATACCGCTGAATTTGGAACTGTTCTTGATCGTCTTCCTAAGTGAGGAGTGACACCTAAGTGTTCGCAACATCTGACATTAAAGTGACGTCGAGTCTTCCCGACGTACGTAGCTGCACAGCTACTACATTTGAATTGGTATAAAATGTTAGATGCGAGATTACTAGGAATCATGTCTTTCACATGGAAAAAACCTTTCCAAAGTCGTGAAAGCAAATCTTAATTCTATAGAGGGAAATCCTTTTTTAATTGTTCTACGGATGTTGCGTCGGATTTGTAAGCTGTGGTAACCAGTATTATGGAAATTTGATATAGTTCTCCAACGGAACTCAGTATCACGGAAGCATTATCCATATTTCTTTTGAAGCCACCCTTAAACACGCAACAAGACATGGCGTGTTTGAAATTATTGACTTTACCCAATGATTGTCAATGTAATTTTTTACGTTTTCATTAATTATTGTTTGTTCCTTTAAAATTATTTTAAAGTATCCGCTCAAGAAACTTATTATTCTGACGATGATTAAAGTAATAATTGAAACGTCACCATGAATTTTAATTTAGTTATGGGTTTTATCTTTAAGTTTATTATTTTTATCAAGTTTAATGGTGTGTCCTTATCTACATATTTTATATTTATATAGAGGCGCATTAGAGATTATTTATTATTATTTTATATAATTTGTTCTAATCTAATTATTGTTATTTATCTGTGTATTTTAATTGTTTCATCTAATCTGTTTCGGTTTTAAATTTTCGGGTATAATATCACAAGAGAGTGAGAATAAATTGAAAATAATGCGACAATTTTTCGAAAATTTGTTGTCTGGCAAAAGACAGGAGAGCCCGCAGGGCTCTCGTGTCTATTGCCCAATGACAAAGAATTTGAGTAAAAATGAAGCATTATTTTCTTATTTATTCTTGCTGTCGTGTGATATTCGTAAGATTATTTTTTAATACGTATATTATGGATATTTTCTTAAACGTGACAGTTGTCAAAACTAGGAAAGTGGTTGCCATTAAACAGAAACAATCTAGTTAAAAAAATTCTATCGGTAATTTTCTAATAATTCTCAGTAGTAATTGCACAAGAGCTCTAAAATTCTTAATTAATTTTAGAGATCGAGTGCAATTTGTTGCGATTATTTCATGAATAAAACTGTTCAAAACCCAAATTTTATTGTAATTTATATATGTAAGTACAGATTAGTACAATTAAACAAACAGTTGTTATACGCTGTGAGCTCGTACGTAGAGGGGATATTTACAAATTCGCGAGCGCCAGTAGTGACAAGTCTGTAAAGGTTTACCGGAAATTAGACATAAATGTCAAAGTGATTAATTTAAAATTAAAATTAAAAACATTAATTATAAAAAATATTAGCTGGTCAAAGCTGTGGTTTATATTTTTACCTTAAATATACTTACGTTTTAAATACTGAATTTAAGTTTTTTTAATGTTCCGTAATATGTAATTATAATTTAATCTAAAAATGTTAGCGCCATCTACACGATAATAAATTATGAAAGTATCCGAAGTAAGAAATTGATATTTTATGAATAGAACGTCAAAATGATTAGCAAAATCTTAAAAAAATCGATTACAATTTAATTACTTTTTTGCGTTGTAAATATTAAGCGATAACAATTAAATAATAAATTTAAAAATTACCGGTGAAAGTTGAATTAGTAATCCGCTAGGAGCGCCACCAGCGAAGCTCAGAGCGTATAAATATTAATTTGACGGTTGAAAGTCATCACTTTTATAATTTTTAAAACATTAATTGTCATTAATGTCACTGAATGTATTTTTTCGTAGCAACGAAGGGCATCTGGCGTAATATACTTGACGACGGGAAATTATCAAAAATTATCGATTTAATTTTAGATTTCTGTAGCTTTCTATTAGTCAGAATCTCCTATGCATGAAATATTCAGTACTTATTATTTTAATCTGATTGGACAGAATTAAACACGTGATCAAATATCTTACTATACGATTGGAAGTTAAAATCATTAAAAAATAATCTCTGTAATCAATGAAATAATTATTATTTAAATACATGTCATACTCTCATATTCCTGGAACTATATTTTTTTCGTAGTTGTTAGAAATAATCGGTTTCCGAATAATACCTATTACTATTATAAGCACCATAACATTTTAATTTAGGAGTATAATTTCCTAATTTCTTATACTTTAGTATCTATTAAGCGAAGAATAAACTCTTTTTGAAAAGCCAGTTTTGGTTGAACAAGAATCATCAATCATTAGTAGTTATCTCTACTTGTTGAATATTGTTTTGTATGTCTAGTTATTCCTAATAATAAAAAATATCTATATAGGTAAGTATAAAAAATAAGCATAAATTTGTTTTAATAGGTTCATTATATAATTATTATTTATTGTATTTTATTGTGTGGATTTAAATAACACAAAAATAAAACATAAAAAAAACAAAAAAGCTTGGGCTCGTCCGGGATTTGAACCCGGGACCTCCCGCACCCTAAGCGGAAATCATACCCCTAGACCAACGAGCCAATGAAAACCATTAACTAAACATGACAGCTATTCAGTTACACAAATTTAGCTGTTTTAGTTTTATATTGTTTTAATTTTCTTTCAGTACCATAAATGATAAACGTTCCATTTATAATACCTGCGTTGTAAAATAATATGAGTCCTATTATAAATAAACTCTTTAAATTATAGTACTGACTTAACTTCAGGTGACATTATTCTGAAGAACAACACTGTGTTGATGTGAACCAGGGACGAGTGGATGGATATCCAATGATTAAAATACAGTATTTTTAGTGTATATCCAATAATAAATCTGCCTAGAGTTACATTATAGGCCTGCATAATTATAATTTACTTCAAATTACTGGAAATGAGGATAACAAGGACTTACCGTATTATTTTCTTTTCTGTGGGGAAACAAAATTTAGAACCAACTTAAAAAAAACAGGCTTCGTTGACCAACAAGCAGTGGCGGCTCGTGGCCTTAGAGACAGGGTCGGCAAGGTCTTTTTGTCTCCTCATATAGGTATACCATCTAATTAAAAGGCTTAAATCATCATAGGAGATTTTTTTGTTTGGTTTACTTGACATTCTCTCTTGTTTCATGGTGTTTCGACAATATGTTTTGATTCTTTTGAGACAAGAGAAATACCGTTCATTTAAAGCAGAAGCTGGTGGTAATAAGATGATCAGTTTGTTGTAATGAATTTCAGTACTTACTATATAAAATAACACATATTTTGTAACTGATCCAATTTTCTGAAAATATCTGGATCAGCGTAATTCTTAAAAAAATTGTAATAATAAATATCTTAACAATTCTTTGGCGAATTTAACTTTTAAATTTTGAATCGACATAGAGGTAAAAAATTTGCAAATCTTTAAAATTCGAAAAACGAGTATCTATTTGCATAATACATAGTAGTCCAGAAAGCCACTGCGCATCCGCTAGGAAAAATATTCTAATTCGGATTTTTTGCACAATTTTACTCAAAAAGGACTCCTTTTAACAAATTTGCATGTTTCCAGGACCAAAAGGTGGTCAAAAATTTTTTAAACGTTTTTTTTTTTTTGTTTTTTTTCCTAAAATTATTTTTTTTTTGCATGGAACAAAGTTTTTTTAGGTTTTTTGGATCATTCCAAACTCCAAACAGAAAAGGTCTTTAGTGATTTTTCTCTAAAAATGATAGTTTTTGACATATAAGCGATTAAAAACTGAAAAATTGCGAAATCGGCCATTTTTAACGCTCAAAAACTATGTGAAAAACTAAAAATTTGAATGTTGCCAAGGTAGGTAGATATTCTTTAAACATCGATTGATGAAATCCCGAAGAGTTTTTTGCAATATATTATTCAAAACTCCTTTGTTTTTAATTTTTAATCACGCGTGCGCGACACTATTTTCCACCGTTGCATGACATACAGTATGGTGCAAATGAAAGGAATAAATTCGTTATTTCGTAAACCGGCTACTTTAAGAAAAAAACCCGAAACAGGTCGATTTTTATTTTTAAGTTATGATATTGTGGCATTTATGGTATACTAGTGACGTCATCCGTCTGGGCGTGATGACGTAATCGATTATTTTTTTAAATCAGAATAGAGGTCGAGTGGTAGCTCATTTGAAAGGTTCTTCAATTATCTATTCAGTAATGTAAACATTTACATAATTATTTATACAGGGTGTCCAAAAAATTTTTAATAAATTAAATTATTTGACAAAAAAGAATTAGAAGGACACCCTGTATAAATAATTATATAAATGTTTATATTACTAAATAGAGAATTGAAGAGCCTTTCAAATGAGCTAGCCCACGACCCCTATTCTCATTTAAAAAAATCATCGATTACGTCATCACGGCCAGATGGATGACGTCACTAGTATATTATATATGCCATAATATCGTAACTTAAAAATACAAATCGACCTGTTTCGGGATTTTTCCTTAAAGTCGCGAGTTTACGAAATAACGAATATATTCCTTTTATTTGCACCATACTGTCGGTGGAAAATAGTGTCGCGCACGCTTGATTATAAATTAAAAAACAAAGGAGTTTTGAATATTGTATTGCAAAAAACTCTTCGGGATATCATGAATCGATGTTTAAAGAATATCTACTTACTTTGGCAACATTCAAATTTTAACTTTTTCACATAGTTTTCGAGGGTTTTGCCCTCGAAAAAAAATGGCCGATTTCGCAATTTTTCAATTTTTAACCGCTTATATATCAAAAACTATCATTTTTAGAGAAAAGTCACTAAAGACCTTTTCTGTTTGTAATGATCCAAAAAATCTAAAAAAACTTTGTTCCATGCAAAAAAAAAATAATTTTAGGAAAAAAACAAAAAAAAAAACGTTTAAAAAATTTTTGACCACCTTTTGGCCCTGGCAACATGCAAATTTGTTAAAAGGAGTCCTTTTTGAGTAAGATTGTACAAAAAATACGAATTAGAACATTTTTACTAGCGGATGCGCAGTGGCTTTCTGGACTATAGTGGGTATCCCAAATTTCAAAATATACTCGTTTTTGGAGATATGTATCATGCCTGTGTCTTTTTTGGGTGGTTCGGAAATATCAGGCGAACCCAAAACGTCACTGCGTATATATTGAAAACTACTATCATTACAAAAATCTCTGAGATTTTGCACCAGTTTTCTTATTCTATCTTTGGAATAATGTCAGTTTACTGATTTCGAACAATAATGAATATCAAATCGGTTTGGGCAAACACTTTCTTAAAAATATTTAAAAGAATATTAAAAGAGTAATCATTTAAGAAACTTCTCAAACCGATTGCTTCACGGATCGAGATATTACATCACAACTTTCAAAATCGTCGCCTTCGATAACAAATTTAAAAAACTTCCAAAAGCTGCTCACGAAGATCTACTACAGTGAAAACTAACCGAGGTTTAAAATTTGATCGCGTCTGACAAACTGTTTGCATTTTTTTTTTTCGAAACAAATTGTCCTAAAACAGTAGTCCGGGCGAGCTTAACTGGCAAGAAAAAACGATATTCTTTAATTTTTTTACACGCATCCTGCAAAACTAAAGTCATTCTATTTCCATGACAGTGAGTAAATAGAGCTTGTGGTGCAATAGTTTTAACGTTTGCCTGGAGGCCGGGCCGTTCAATTCACCAGACATCACGGCAGCGCCGTCATTAGTTTGCCCTACCAATTTATTTTTGATATAAAAAAATTTTAATCTGTTATTTAAAACACCAAAAGAATATTCTGCCTTATTGCTTTTACTCACGTCTGTAAAACCTAAAAACCTCTCATTATTACCTAACGCGTATCGGACAACAATTGATAATTATTGTGAATGACATGATAATCAGAAGTTTCATCTACTTCTAGCGAAAAGCAAATTGTTTTCTGAATCTCAGATCCAATAACGTTATTCAAAATGTAACTAATTGATTATGTTTTTTATTAGTTCATTCTGTACTGTTTCAGACGTGCCGTAAATATCTTAGAATCAGAAAGTAGTAAATTAGAAAATTCCAAATCGTATTTCTTAAACAATTTTATTAGTTATCTATAATTATATCATATATAACGATTATACGATATTA
Organism: Diabrotica virgifera virgifera; assembly: GCF_917563875.1. Taxonomy (NCBI): domain Eukaryota; kingdom Metazoa; phylum Arthropoda; class Insecta; order Coleoptera; family Chrysomelidae; genus Diabrotica; species Diabrotica virgifera. Next base: position 239,789,356 of record NC_065443.1, on the reverse strand, counting down.
TATATTATATATCTATAAATAAATGATAATTCCTGACAACTTAAAAAAATTACAATATCAATTCAACGACGTAAAACGGCGTGATTATTATTTACAATTTCTGATGATGCCTCGAAATGAAACCTCGGCAGATCTTTATTTGCCGTACCTACCGTTGCCTGCCGTATCTGCCTACGGACAGAAATGTAGGTTCGCTTGCTCATCGACTTGTTACTTCGTTGAGTTTTACGTGTAAATCGTCACGCTAGGGATGAACTAGGGTCGGCTAGCCGGCCGGCACAGTCAGATGGATGGCATGGCTCGGATCATTCATTTTTTAAAAAGTCTCTTATACGCATGGATCACTTAACGCTCGGATTGGTCGAATCCTTTTAAAAACCACGAATAAAATTTAGTCTGTATTATCTGACAGATTTTTTTTATTTCACAGATAAAAAAAATTACATAAACTCTGATTAAATTGAATATTAAAAAATCTATAACATCAATAAATGTGTGGGTCGGCACTGCCGACCCTGCCGACCCTGACCGGCCGCCACTGCCAACAAGATAATTCTCATGAAGATGGGAAGAGATAGAGAATATAAAGATAAATGATATTATAGAAATAACTATAAAACCAAAAAATACGGAAGAAGAAAACAAAAAAAAAAGAAGCAAAAATGCCTTGGTGAAACAAGAATGAGAAAAAATTGAATACCTATTATGTATGTACCTATCCTATATCATCAATAACAAGCAGGTAGCCTATTGACGGATTGAAATATCAATAGCAAGAGCTGGTTTCACGAACATGCGTAAAATGCTCTCTAACGTAACCCCGCAAGACATCAGTCATAATAAGATTGAAAACACTAAAGTGTTAGGTATGTGTGGTCTCTATTATAGTGTTGGCCAAAATCGGTCTTGGTCTTGCAGTCTTGGTCTTGTTCTTGCATTTTCGCAAGACCAAGACCAAGACCAAGACCGCCTAATTTTAGCAAGACCAAGACCAAAACTGACCGTGCAAGATTTGAGCAAGAACAAGACTGACCCTGCGAGACTCTTGCGTCTTGCAGCTATAACCGAATGTCGTTTTAGGGAGTATAGTAGTTCGGGCATATGCTTAGATGCATAGAGGCTCTATGAGACGCAAAAAAATATGTAACAAAAATTTAGAAAATTGGACTTTATTATATTGGACGCGCATTACGAACAATATCATAAGCATACATAGCCAATCAAAATATCCATTAAAAGAAAACTTGGCACATTTGATACGTACTCAGAGGTCATAAAACCACAATGTAAAAATAAAACATGTTAAACATTCTTTCCCATAGCAGACGATTTTTTCGCTCTGAAATTAATTGTCCAGATTTTGATAATAGGCGCCACTTGATATTCTTATGTCATCTTAGCTTAGATGATAAAATATAATAATATAATTAATCTTGTCGGTCCAAATTATTAAGACTAAACATCGTTTGTGCTGAGTTTGCGATATCGGTTAAACAAACCAAAATTTGCTGAAAAAGCGCGGCTGACTATCAAATAACAGTCTATTTCTATTATATTGAACATAATACGGGCACCACACTCTCGGCGAAGTTACTTCGCCAAAGTTGACCGAAGTCCGAAGTGCCTCTCTACACACTCGTTCTACTTCGCGAGGAACACATTCAAGCGGTGCGATACCGACAAAGATCCCTTTGACTCGGTCGCACCAGACCGACAGATTTTGGAAGTAGAACGAAGTTAGACAAAGTTAGACAAGGTGGCCGTCTACACTCTCGTACTTGCTGAACCTCGATCGACTTCGGCGAGAGTGTGGACGGCGTTTAATGAACAATAAGTTTCTTTGACATTGTTTATGACACCGACACATATGTCTCATTTTTAATCACGAAACAGATTATGTCTATTACCTTTTCGATATGTATATCTTTGATAAAGAAATTTAAACTCATCATTCGACACACACAACAATATCCTACTTAGGGTATTGGATAGTAACGAATATAAAAGAATCTTTGTATTAATTCTTGGTCAAAAAAATTAATATAAAGATAAAGTAAAGGCAAAGCAATTGTGTACTGTTCTGTAATTTAATTTGTATTGTATTTTACATTTTATTTAAATAAATGGCAAATTGTATAACTCTTTTATTCCATTTAATATAAGGTTAGGGTCGATCAATTCTTTTCTAGACAGATAATGTTCTTTGAAATACAGTCAACTTTATGTGATTGTCATTAATTTGGTTTTTTGTATTTTAACCATGTTTTAGCACATGTAACTTTTTGAAATGCAAACGTTTATTAAGAAACAGACTGTCTCCCGTGGGTCATGGTATATAGTTGCTAGTTATAGAATATAGGCACGGATCGCTTAGATCGTGAGTTCATACCTATTACCCAATGTCAGTTTATAGCCCAGTCGGGATAGCATTTGACCTTGCATTAGGAGCTGCCCCAAATTTTATTTTTCTAATCTTTAGGGAGGGTGAATATTAGTATAAATTTAAAATCTCGACTGAATTCCACCGTTGCGTTAGCCGCCATCTTGATTTTAAACGAGAACCGTTTTAGCTCAATATCTCCGCCATTTTATCATTATGTTTTAGCATAATTATTGAATTATTGAATTATCTCGTTTATTATTAGTTTTACAACAAATATTTACCTATACAGAAATGAAGAGAATTAAATTTTGTACAATTTTAATGCCGTTCATTTTTTTGATACAATCAATATTTAAGGTAGTACGTATGTGCTAAAGGTGCGAGCGTAAGACCTGATTGATTTTGTAGCAATTGTTTTTGTTCAATATCTCCGCCATTTTCAACTTTTCGACAAAAAGTGTAAGAACTGAAATTGTTGCAATTACGATTTACTACAATTTTTCGAGAGAACCAGTGCCGTGTCTACAAGGGGGGGAAATGGCAAAATTCCCCCCAACAGGGTCCAAAATTTAAAAAAATTGTTGGACCATCACGATATATTAGCTGACATAAAACTTAAAATATCGACAGACAAATTCAACCAATAAAACCCGCTAGTTAATAGAATTAAGTGAACTTAATGTATATAATGTCTTTTTATGTCTTTTGTATACTTAGTTTGGTTGATGTTTCATTGGAAGTTTCAAAAATTGTATAAAATATAATTCTCTTAATTTTTGTTTATGTACAATTATGTCGTAAAGTTAATAATAAATGAGACAATTCAATAATTATGCTTCCCCTCCGCTTCCATTATTTTCCCCCTTAACTCGGAGAATACTGATCGTATAGAAAAATTGTGCCAAAGAAATTGTAGGAAATTGCATTTCCAACAATTTTCTTTCCCACCATTTATGTCGAAAAGTTGAAAGTGGCGGAGATATTAAGCAACAACAGTTCTCATTTAAAATCAATATGGCGGCTAATGCAACCGCGGAATTCAGTGGAGATTTTAAATTTACACTACTATTGATCTCTCCTAAAGGATATAAATATAAAATTTGGGGCAGCTCGGATACAAAATTCAATTCAATAATTATGATCCCCCCACCACTTTTTAGTATTTTCATATGTAACTCGGAAATTATCAACCGCATGAAAAAAATTGTTAAAAAGAAATTGTAGGAAATTATATTTTGAACAATTTTAGTTGAAAATGGCGTAGATATTGAACAAAAACAATTGCTATAAAATTAATCCGGTCTTACGCTCGCGCCATTACCGCATACGTACTAACTTAAATATTAATTTTAGCAAAAAAATGAAAGATATCAAAATTGTGTAGAATTTAATGCTCTTCATTTTTGTACAGGTACATATTTGTTGTAGAACTAATAATAAACGAGATAATTCAATAATTCAATAAGTATGCTCCAACTGTCACTATCTTCCCTCATAACTCGGAAAATATCGACCGCACGAAAAAAATTATAATAAATGAAATTATAGAAAATCGTATTTTCAACAATTTCAGTTTCTACACTTTTTGTCAAAAAATTGAAAATGGCGGAGATATTGAGCAAAAACGGTTCTCGTTTAAAATAAAGATGGCGGCTAACGCAACGGTGGAATTCAGTCGAGATTTTAAATTTATACTAATATTGACCCTCCCTAAAGATTAGAAAAATAAAATTTGGGGCAGCTCCTAATGCAAGGTTAGGCCTGTTATTTGTCTAACCCGACTGGACTATTAGACATTTATTAATTGTGTTGGTCATTACCATGGCTACGATAATTCAAGATTAAAATGTACCCACTCTGTTACAGTTTACATATTCTAAAGGTGCCGTTGGGAGATGGCGTCTATGCGCAGTATTATAGTCGGTGTAAAGAGAGAACGTATTCGAAAAAGGTAATGAAATAACAAATAATAAAAAATTTGTTATTTCATGATTTTGAATACTTTCTCTCTCATAGACCGACTATAATACTGTGAATAGACGGCGTCCCCCACCGGTACCTTTAGAATCTGTGCACGGTACCTACGTTGTTCTAAGATCTAAAGTAACTCTTAAAGAATAGCAATAGGCTAATGTGTAACTGCGAGACTTGCAAGACTCTTGCTGCAAGACCAAGACCAAGACCAAGACTGAGAGCGCAATACCAAGACCAAGACCAGGTGTATTGGCGCAAGACCAAGACCAAGACTGTCTAAGTCTCGTCTTGGTCTTGCATTTGGGCAGCACTACTCTATTACTATAAATATGACTGTGAGACCTGGACATTAAAATAGTAGGACGTCAACAAATTGAATTCATTCGACATGTGGATATACCGCCGAATGTAAAGAATCAGCAGGACCAGCAGAGCTACGAATACAGAAGTACTGAAAATAATGAATACACGTCCTCATCTGGTCAATACCATCAAAATTAGAAAGACGTCATATCTAGGACACATTAATGTGCAATGTGCCATAGGCAATTTGAGCAATTCCAGTTAATATTAGATCTCCAGCAAGATCGAAGGTAAAAGGGGTATAGGAAGAAAGAAAAAATCTTGTCCGCGAAACATCAGATATTGGACCCACAAAACAGGAAATGACTCAATTCACCAAGCTCAGAATAGAGAAAAAATTGCCATATTGATCGCCAACCTGACAGACCAATAATGACATATGCATCAGAAACAAGACCCGATATAGCCACAAGACAAAGACTACTAGAAATGACAGAGATAAGAGTACACCGAGAGAAAAAAATTCTTGACATAAAGAAACTTTATTAATATTTAAGAAAGATCGACTTGGCATATTACCTAAGAAATATATCTTTGTATGTAAGATATAATTTTCTAAAATATTTCAAATTAATTTTAATTAACCCAAAGAAATATATCTTAAACATGATTGAACTATCACTTTCTTGCAAACTGCAAACCCATTTGTCAGAAAGAAATTACACTTGTCATAAGAATATATTTTCTTTGCATTACAAAATTCTTCTTTCTCAGCAATAATATTTCTTAGTAAGGAATATTGTTATCTTACCATTATTAATTAATGTATTTAATGTTAAGAAATATACTTCGCAGAAATAATTGTATATTTAGAATTAAGTTACATTTCTTAAAAATAAAGTGATATTACATACGGCGAAATAAATAATTCTGTTAAGGTAAAATTATTCTTTATTAGATAATAAAAACAGGTTATAAAACGTTAGATATTAATACATACAAATAATTTCTCCACTCTTAAACCAGTGGCTTCTATAAAATAATAAAAGGATGGAGCGGCAAATCCAACTTCCTTAATTTTTCCTTCTTTTTGTTAATAGCACTTTGTATATTAGCAATTACCTAAAACAAAACCGTTATGTAGAACGAGTAAACTTATTTTAATAAAAAAAATTATAAGGATATAAATACATACTTATTTTGACAAAAGGAAATACAAAAAAAAACAAATACACGGGCCCACATAAAAACTATTAATTTTTTGGTATAAGAACGGTAGGTATCAGTAAAACAGTCTACAATCAAAAAACATTTCTTGGCATTTCAGCAAATAATAATCAATCATATTTAGTTCAAACATGGCTTTATTTATCCTACCATCTTTGTTAATTTTTTTCTTTTTGTAAGTATATGAAATATTAATTATTTATTTGTATAATATTAAGTCACACAATAGACATTGTTTAGCTAAAACAAGAAGAAAAATACAACCAATGTAAAACATTGAAGCAGACATATATTGTAATTTTATTTATTTATATAATCCAAAAGATACAGAAAACGTAATCATTAAGAAATTTTATTACGGGAAAGTATTATTAGGTTACATGTTAAGTCATTTAATACATATTAACTAATTCACGGTTTTCGGCAATAAAAGTTCTTAACCGTTAAGGGATTTCTTTTAGACCAACTATTATTTCTTTATGGCAAATATTTATAGCACACGCCATGTTTGATATAACCTTGAATTGTAGGATTGTATATAGAAGACGATACATTCAAGAAACATATTATAGTTTATACATAAGTATACACATTTTTATAAAGGAACTTACCTGTATACAGTTCCACCATTTATGGAAGCACCTAGTTGGTTAATAGCTCCTTTTAATATTGTTCTGAAGCTTTATATTATAGATATTCTATTATTCTCTCCGAGGTGGAAGTCGAAACGTCAATGAAAGCCATTTTTTAAGTTAAATTGTGGCTTATTTCCCAGTTAGAATAAGATCCTTTCTTTCAGAGTTGTCCATCATTATATATATATCTAAAATGCATATAAAGATACTATTATGTTTCTTTTAGAACTACATATTCGGATATGCAACAATATTATTATTACATCTTAAATTAGGTAATCAATTTACTTTTATATACCTATGTACGTACCTTCAAACTATCCCTTAGATTTTAAAGAAAACTAACAAATAACAAATCCAAAATCCATCTATGAAAATGAACTAATGCCATGCACGCCATCTTATCTTGCCAAACACTGAGATTAAAAAATCACAAATATAGTGAATAATGGTTACTGCGCAATTCTTTCGTGGAACAAAATCTCTTTGGAAGTAGCATTTCGGCATTAATGATAAAGTTTTTATTTAATAACCACAGTTACTACAGAGGGTATTTTTGAAGAATTATTTCTTTTGGTCTAAAATATTTATTTGATTGCAAGAAAATTTCTTGTTCACAAATATAAATATGGATTAACTTAACATATATTTCTTATACTGCAAAATATGTGTAGATTTCAATTTAAGAAACAAAAACTTTAGGATAAGAAAATTAAAATGTAACCATTAATGCATTTCTTAGTATTGAAGAAATTATCACTAAGAAATTATTGAGTTGAGTTTAAAAAACTAGTTTCTTTATATGTGAAGCGGTATGTTTAAGTTAATATGCTATGGTAACTTGTAAGAAAGATAGCTCAAAGAAATCAGTGTTTTAGGAGAAAAGAAACTGTTCTCTCGGTGTAATGAGAAGAATTACAGGAAATACGCTGATAGGTCGAAAGAGGAGTGAATACATTAGAAGACAGTGTAATGTACAGTGTATAAACGAATGAACATTAAATTGAAAAAAGAATGGAATAACCACATAACCAGAATAGGGGAGACACGTGTGGTCAAAATAACAAGAGACAAATCACCAATCGGTAGAAGAAATATCGGCCGACCGCGCAAAAGATGTAGTGACTAGGGGTCGACAAGACAAGAATTCTTGTCTTGATAACAACTTCTTGTCTTGTCTTGAAAAAAAAAGCAAGAAATTTAAAAAAATCTTGTCGTTATCTTGACATGTTATATCTTGTCTCGACTCAAGAAATTTCAAGATCTCGAAATTTCTTGATTACCTGGTCCGGTGATTCCCCAGCGACCTTTTTATTGCGATGCGACCTTTTTATTACGGCCTAATAAATCCCAGAATGACCTACAGAATCTAATACCAGAGTAAAAAAAATACTTAAATGGGCCTAGGTCAGAAGATGCTGAGAATCTTCTTGATTGGTAGAGAAGACACGAGAATGTCTACCCGTTATTATCGAAAATGGCCAAGGATTTTCTCAGAACGCCAGCAACATAATGTACCTGCAAGGCTATTTTCAATAGCCGCTTTAACAATAACAAAGTCAAGAAATCCGCTAGACGTTACTGTGGCCCCAATATAAGAAGTATTCTATCTAATTAGCCTTCTTCGGTCCATCTTTGGACATAGGCCTCCCCAATCCTTTTCCATTCTTCTCTGTCTGTCGCTACAGTTATCCACCTAGAGCCCACGTGCTTCTTGACATCATCTGCCCATCTCATTTGTGGTCTTCCTCTGCTTCGTTTATATTGCCACGGTCTCCAATTTATGAGAATTTTGTTCCATCGGTCTTCCTTTTGTCTTATAGTGTGTCCGGCAAATCTCCATTTCAACTTTGCAACTTCTTATCTAACATCCCTAACTTTGGTTTTCTGAAGAAGTATTATCTGCCTTAATTCATAGCTTATCAATTCCGATTTAAAAATTTATGTTACATTTACATGATTTACATTTTGTAAATCGTTTTAGCAAAAAAGTGTTCAATACATTAAAATGCGTTATTTTATGTTAAAATATGTTACCTTTTTCACAAATTTATACCTAGTCAAGATATTTCAAGATTTCTTGATTACTTGACAAGAAATCTTGGTATTGACAAAAAAATTCTTGTCTTGTCTTGAAATCTAAAATTACTTCTTGTCTTGATCTTGTCTTAAAATCAGTGGCGTGCGGTGACTTTTTCGAAAGGGGAAGCGATTCAATAAGGATATAAAAATATTTTCTTAAGGGTCGAGGGTCGAGCAACTTTCCACCTGATAACACTCTGATGCGCAGGAGCTCTCTATCATCAAAGTACTTAATTATGTGAGACGTCCTTCGTACAAGGACTCACACACCAAATTCGTGACGCGTGAATGCGTGAGGCACTCTATTCCCGCTATTTCTAGTGATTAGTGACCTATCATTGATCTGTATTGCTAGCTCGGGCCTTTAGTCCTCGCGCCGGGCTTGGTTTTCTAAAGAAGAATCCTTTTTAAAAAAATATATACTCCGAGGCATTTTCCACAACACACAACTTTCACTAAATTGACACTTATTTACACTCGAGGTCTATTCTCCTATCAACTTCTGATAATTGTTGAATGCAGTCTTTTTCAATGGATAATAGGGCTAACTTTCAAAGTCTGTCTTCGCTTGTTGAATTTCTTTTAAATTCTTAATTTGAAACTTTTAATGCATCTTCATACTGCAAAACTTCGTTCAACTGATGCACTTGTGGTTGGGATAGTTAGTAGTACTAATTCACACAACTTGACCACTTCACACAGCGACTTGTTTAAACCAGTAGTTATAAAGAAATCCCAGATTTCTGGGTATTTCTTTATCATTCATGTCAGTTGTTTCATAAATGATACTTAACTGAGAATGCAAAGCTGGGATATCAAAAAATTTTCATTATTTAATCGTAATGACATAAATTCCTCTGTGGGAAATTTTGATGAATTATAATTAGAAATATTAAGATTACATATATATAATTGTACAAATTTTAAATCGTTAAAATTTTGAAAGCTGGAATTCATTTGTTGTAGACTATTATCAAAAGGTCTCTTTGTTTCCTCTGTTTTCTCTGTCTCTCTGTCTCCGAAATTATCAATCTTCATTATTTTTCTTTCATGTTCAAACCCCATATGTTCAGTTTTATCCCAAATATTTTTAAACTGCTCTCGTTTTTTTAATTATCGTATTAATAAAGTCATCAATTTGTCTTATACAAAATGCAATACCATTTGATTTCTGTAAAATGTCAAATAAAAGATCAGTAAAAGGAAAAATCTCTGCAAAAAATTTAAATCGAAATATTCTTTAAGCGAATGTATGTAATACCTAAGCACCCCTTAGCAGCAGTAACAGTCGGAGCATCTCACTTTCGGGAAGGCGATAAGACGAGCGCTTCCATGGCATACCAAAATTCGCGCGACTAGTGGGTGCGGTCATTGAACCCTGACCAATTTTAAAAGGGACAACTGCATGACAAGCGGCGATTTTGAGATGCGCTTCTGTCAGGAGTGGACCAAATAGTTGAATTGTGTGCATATTGAGTTCGTTCGTATGCGATTAATTTTTAATATTTTTCAATGCCTATTGGCTAGGTAATATGTAGATTATTTGGATTAGGGAAAAAAAATTTATTATTAAATATTAATTAATAATATATTTTCTTGTATCGACGAATAAATAGGGAAGCGGCGCTTCCCCCGCTTCCATGGACCGCACGCCTCTGCTTAAAATCAAGACAAGATCAAGACAAGATCTTGAAATATTCAAGAACTTGGCGACCCCTAGTAGTGACAATCTTCCATAGAGGTATCAATTAGCCAATGAACAAGCAGAATTGTTTATAAAGGGGAAGAAGAAGAAGTCTATATTCGTCCATTGCTGAACGTAGACTTCCCGTAGAATTTTCCACATATTTTTCCTCAGCTTATTGCATCCAATTTGTGATAACACGCTTAGCGCTTTACCAATATTATAGTCGTCCTCTGCCTCGATATGCCTCTTGTCTTGGTGGTCATTCCAGAATTTTTCTGGCCTCTGTACCATCCGTCAATCTGGCAACATGTCAGACCCACGCCCATTTTAGTGGAGTCAATGAAGGTGGATATGAGTTATTACCTCAGATTTCGTTGAACCTCCATCGATTTTCATAAAAATTGGTGAGTAGTTAAAGGATACCTCAAGGAACAAAGGTGACATAGTGCCAACTTGCGCTTTTTGCATTTTAGGGGTGAAATACACCTCTTTTTTAAAAATTATTTTTTAGATTTCTGAAAGTGCGCTCACTGTAAGTTTTCACTTCCTATTTTGTTGAACCTTCATCGATTTTTATGAAAATCGGTAAGTAGTTAGAGGATACCTCAGGCAATAAAAGATATATAGCATAAACTTGCGCTTTTGCATTTTAGGGGTGTAATACACCCCTACTTTTTAAATTGTAAAAAATGCAGATTTCCGCATTATGGCGCAAGTAATCTCGTTTAATTAAGAAAAATAAATATTTTTTTTATATTTATGTGCATGAATTAAGGTACATGCAGCCAATATGGCCATGCTAATACGTTTTATTTTTTTACATAATAATGTTTTCAATTTTTCAAAACTTTTGATATGCTATAGTATAAACTACATTATTAGACAGATATTCTACGTAATTTAAAGTCAACCGTAAGAACCGTTACAAAAATATGAGTAATATAAGATATAATATGAGTTGGCCATATTGCCAACCGGGTGTATGGCAATAAGGCCATACAAAATATTCATTATGTACAGAATTAGAAAAAAATGTTATTCGGGAATAATTGAAATAAAAGGTCAAAATAATAACATAAGCTCAAAAATTAATTTATTATGACAGGTCAATATAGGGTAACTGCAAAAACAAATTTTTTATTTATAAAAATGAAATTTTTATCCACAATCTGGACACATGAAAATTTCTATGACATCGTCTTTAGTGAGTCCCATGCACTCCTCATGGACGTAAGCCTTGCATTTAACACATAAGCGCATATCTGCTTGTCTATCTTCCCTGCAGAGTTTACAATACCAAGACTCATTTAAAATTTTACATTGTGGTTTTGGTGCTCTAGATATTTTTAATTTTTTTTTGATATTCGTACTTGATACTGAAATATCCTTAAGAATTTTGTTTTCTTTAGTGAACAAGTTTCTTGTGACAACTTGGGCTCTACTGTTCAGAGCAGGTTTTCTGGGTTTCTTAGCTTTGGTTAGTACCATATCTGGAGTTGGTAGCATCTCAGTAAACGAATTGTTCTCGTTAAAGGCAGGATCTTGTACAATTTCTTCGTCAGAATAAGAGTTACTAGATTCATCGTGTACACTGAAATGACTGTCTGAATCACTGCTGCTGTCATCATGGGTACAAGTTCTGGCTCTTGTACCGTTTTTCTTTTGTGATCTTACACCAGATGTGGATGGACCAGCTTCTAAAGAAATTGAGCGATCCACATTATTTTCCTTATTCTCTAATAAACCAGATGTATTAGATGGAACTGTTTCTTGAGACATTTGCTGTTGCTGTTGAGGTTCTTGGTCCTGATTTTGACTAGCAGTGCCCAGCCTTTTCTGTTTCTTCTCTAAAAGGATTTGGAATATTATTCAACTTGGTATACCGGTAAACACATCGACGAAGTACACTTGCAGTTAGCGGGTAACCTACTTCGGATAACCGAATGATTCTTCGACTTAATTCAGCTTCTTGTTCTTGAGTTAAGATGGGTTTACGACCCATGGCGGCTTTTCCTGTCTTACCTTGCTCGACATAGCGCCTAAGGGTTCTCCTTGGTAGATTATAAGTTGTACTGGCCCTATTTACTGACATACCCGCGTTCACAGCTTGAAGCGCTTGGGTTAAGTCTTCTTCACTCCATTGCCCTCTTATGCCTCTAGAGCGAATACGACCCATCGTTATTCCTTAAACAATAGAGAAAACATTACAAAAAAACTGGTATGACACATACGCTATTAGGAAAATGTATGCATAGCAATTTGGCCATGGCCATATTGCTGTCTATCGATAATGGCCATATTGCTCACATGAACCAAGTCAACTGTTTTTTTAAATATAAGGCACTATCATAAACTTATCCAAAAAATAACTGCACTCATTTATCATCGTACCTTTGCACAATCTAAACGTAATATCTACTTAAAAAATACTTACGTGATTGTTACTGTAAAAAGAGATATAATAAGTTTCACGTTTATAATGACGCACTTACGAGGCACTATTTTCTTCTGTAATGCAGCACACAGTCACAATGTCGGCTTAAGACTGATTACTCTAGCGGCTGTCGTATTTGGCGAACATACTGTTTATATCTATTGCGCCATCTACTTCAAATTCAAGGTAGTTACCGAGTTATAAGGAAGTGGCCATATTGCCTGCTTGGCCATATTGGCTGCATGTACCTTACATTTTTTTTTAATTTTTCAAACCTTATAGCAACCAAAAATCTGAAAATTAACAAGTCGAAAATCACGAAAACCTTATTCTTCTATATTTCTGAAAGTGTAGTCACTGAATGTTTTCACCCACGATTTCTTTGAACCTTCATCGATTTTCATGAAAATTGTTGATTAGTTAGAGGATACTTCAAAAACCAAAAGTGATATGGCACCAAGTTACGCTTTCTGCATTTTAGGGGTGAAATCCACCTTTTTTTTTTTAATGATAAAAATGCAGATTTCAGCATTCTGGCTCAAGCAATCTCGTTTAATTAAGTAAAATAAATTATTTTTTACATTTATGTGCATGATTTATAATTTTTATTAATTCTTTAAACCTTATAGCAACCAAAAATTAGAAAATTAGCAAATCGACAATCACGAAAAAAATTAATCTTTTATATTTCCAAAAAAGCAGTCACTGAAGGTTTTCACCCCTGATTTCGTTGAACCTCCATCAATTTTCATGAAAATTGGTAAGTAGTTAGAGGATACCTCAAGAAACAAAAATGATGTGGTACCAACTTGCGCTTTTATCCTGGGGGTGGATGTTACCCCTTCTCATTGGTGAACACTATTTTATTAAAAATAACCCCATAATTAGATAGAGGGGTAAATTCTAAGCAAACTTTCTTTTATCAAGTTTATAAATTTTTTATTTAAATAATATTTCATAATTTAATAAAATATTATTGGTACAGTAAAACCTGACAATAACGGCCACTAAAAATAGAAAACAATTGGCCGTTATAGAAATGTGGCCGCTAATGCTAGGTTTCCTTTTCCACAAATACATAAAATATAATTGAAAATTTATTTATTTTAGTAATTAAAGCAAATCTAATTAAATATAATTCTACAAAAAAACGGAACATACTAAAACTAAATTCAATTTACTACAATATAAAACAATATCTATACGAAAAAACAACTACAAGAAAAACAGAATTTTTTTTGTTTTACATTTTTTTAGATAAACGAAACATACTAAAACTAATTTAATAAAGGTAATACATAATATAAAACAACATACTATAGCTACTACGAAAAATACGCTTATCACTAAAGTATCGTCGTGCTTCCATGCTATATTCAACAAAACCAACTTGGTAGAGCCTTTAATTAGATATCGCAAATCACTTTGGCTGATTTTGTATGCATATATATTATGTTTGAGGAATCCCTTTTTTTGTGAGACTGGATATAGGACATTTCTCAAGTATGAATTCACATTCATGGTATATCGTTGCTGTACAGGGATAATAATCTGTGCAATGTTATGATACAGGCTACGTTAAATATGAAGTAAATATGGAAGATATACACTGGTTATTCATTTCAATTTAATTTGATTGTTTTTTAATCGTTTACAATATTTAAAATAATTAAAGACATAAAGTTAGGGATTTCAAAAATAAATTTAGTTCTCACTGACAGGGTGGGAAATAATAAAGTGCCATACAATAGCAATTCATTACAATGCTCATTACGGGCATTACAGGCTGCTCCGTTTGAGAAAACTCATACTCTCAAACTTTGAGAAAACACTCATTCAGTTTCGACTAACCCTGTATTAGCTAAGATTAAACGTTTTGCTAGATTAATAATTTTTAACAATAATAGATTATATTAAAAATCACTTGAACATAAATTGATTTTCTGATGTCAAATCACTACAATTATACAGGGGGTGAATATTGCTATGAAATTTGAAAATAAAAACGTAATTATCTTTTAAACTACTTCGTATAACATCACAAAACCTTATATTTTAAGAAATAAAACATAGAGGAGAATCCAAAAATGTAAAAATATACAGGGTGTTCCATTAAACAAAAGATAATTTTGTTTCACCCTGTCAATATGGGTGGCCCTGTATATTTGGAAATGTATTTAAATTCTGATATTATCTATGCCCCAATCTCACCTAAATAAACTTTTTTCGGATCTCCTACAACAAACGACTAATTGGACTTCCCACAACCTTTATACATACAAAATCTCCGCTACAAAATTTTTTCAAAGAAAATGTTATTGGTTTTTTTTAAAATAACTCCGTTAAATTGTGAAATATGAGATTTGTCCAAAAACCATTACAAAGCTAAGTAAAAGTTCTATAACACTGTATTAAACATAATTTTCTAAATCCTTTAATTTTTTTTAAATACAAGGTGAAAAGGCCTCGGTTACATGGTTCTCGAAATAAAATTTAGGTTTAAATGTTTCGATCTCGGTTATTTTTTGACGTAAATAAATATTAAAAAAAGGAAAAGCTTAAGTAAAGTTAAAACTAAAATTTTGTTCTCTACCATTTTTTAAGTATATCGAGTATTTTTGGAGTTATTATCAAAAGAAAATGAAATTCACGAAAATTTGAAAAATTCTAATTTTTTTAATCGGATTTTTTTTTTCAAAAATATGCACTCTAAACCGGTCAAAATTGTTGAAGTTATTACTCATGTTAAAATAAATAAAGTTTTAAATGGGTTACTATAAATTTTAATTTTTGTGGAAATGACGTATGTTTCATTTTTCATTTTCCCTAAAAAATTTGAAAGGGTCCTTTTATTTCCATCATAACTTGCTTAATTTTGATAGTTACCTTTAAGTAGGACTTTTTATATAGCTTTTTGATAGTTACCTTTAAGTACTTTATTAAAATGTTTGATATCTATATTTAACAAAGTGCATCGTTTTCCTGTTATTTAAGCTTAAATACTAAGATTTGAGTACCCGCGGAAAAAAATATACATTCAATTGCATATAACTCACTTTGTATATGTAATAAAGGATTTTTCGAATAAGGAGCTTATTTATTTTTATATTATTTTCGATTTTGGTGATAACAACTTTTTTGAAGAAACTAATGGTTTTTCAGTTATTTATGAAAAACTGCTTTAAAACAAGGATTTTTTTCAGGAAAAATCAAAACTTTTGATCTTTAATAACTCAAAAACTATTGATTAATTGAAATAACTTTATATAACAAATTTTATTTATAGTTTGTCCCTCTATCGATTAGTGGTATTATTTTTAATACAATAATTTCCACCCCCGAGTAGGGGTGGCATCTCCCCCAGGGTAAAAGCGCAAGTTGGCACCATGTCACCTTTGTTCCTTGAAGTATCTTCTAACTACTCACCAATTTTCATGAAAATCGATGGAGGTTCAACGAAATCGGAGGTGAAAACCTTTATTGACTCCACTATTTAGGCAAGGCTAATTTTTCAACGCCATCCGTGACGTCGTATTACGTAAAGGTTCTCTTGGATGATTAGTATCTCTAGCTCTAGGTACCTATATTATTTTTTATGACTATGTATAGTAGGTACATAATATACAGAGAGAGTCTGTAAAGTGGAATAAATTCAATATCTCAAATACTAATTGTTTTTTTGGAAAATGCTCAGACCCGTCGATTAGTATTTCAAATTGTCCTTTTTGACATTCAATAATAATGTATACAGGGTGTCCCAATTTAGAGATATGACGTCATCGTCGATTTTCTTAACTGGCAACACTGTCATTTTGATAGCTAATTTGATAGGGTTTGTAAAGTTATACATAACTGCAAAATATCAAATTTTTATTCTCTACCATTTACAAGATAATAGAAAATAACAAAGTTATATCTGTAATTTGGAATATATTCAATAAATAAAATACTAAGTGTTTTTTTGAAAAATGCTCAGACCCGTCGATTAGTATATCAAATTGTCCTTTTTGACATATAATAATAATGTATACAGGGTGTCCCAATTTAGAGATATGACGTCATCGTTGATTTTCTTAAATGGCAACACTATCATTTTGATAGCTATTTTGATAGGGTGTGTAAAGTTATACACAACTGCAAAATTTCAAATTTGTATTCTCTACCATTTAGATGATAATAAAAAATAACAAAGTTATGAAAAAGAAGTAATCAACTAATAATTGAATTTAATTATTTCAATAAATTAAGCAAAAACTCATAATGTTGCCCTCAATTATTGTCAAATTGTCAATGGGCAACGTTATGAGCATTTGCTTAATTGAAATAAATAAATTCAATTATTATTTGATTACTTCTTGTTCTTCATAACTTTGTTATTTTTTATTATCTTGTAAATGGTAGGGAATAAAATTTTGAAATTTTTCAGATGTGTATAACTTTACACACGCTATCAAAATAGCTATCAAAATGATAGTGTTGCCATTTAAGAAAATCAACGATGACGTCATATCTCTAAATTGGGACACCCTGTATACATTATTATTATATGTCAAAAATGACAATTTGATATACTAATCGACGGGTCTGAGCATTTTTCAAAAAAACAGTTAGTATTTTAATTATTGAATATATTCCAAATTACAGATATAACTTTGTTATTTTCTATTATCTTGTAAATGGTAGAGAATAAAAATTTGATATTTTGCAGTTATGTATAACTTTACAAACCCTATCAAAGTAGCTATCAAAATGACAGTGTTGCCATTTAAGAAAATCGACGATGACGTCATATCTCTAAATTGGGACACCCTGTATACATTTTTATTGAATGTCAAAAAGGACAATTTGAAATACTAATCGACGGGTCTGAGCATTTTCCAAAAAAACAATTAGTATTTGAGATATTGAATTTATTCCACTTTACAGACTCTCTCTGTATTATGTATATTTATTAATATATACAGTGAGCACGTAAAGGTTGGAATAAATTCATTATCTCGAGAATGGACGATTTTGGAAAAAAAACCCGAAAAAGTCAATTTTTATTTTTATATTACGACTTTTTGGCATATATATCCTACTGTGACGTCACCCATTTGGGCGTGATGACGTCATCGATGATTTTTTAAATGAGAATAGGGGTCGTGTGATAGCTCATTTGAAAGGTAATTTAATTCTCTATTTAGTAATATAAACATTAACATAATTTATACAGGGTGTCGAAAAAAATTCTTTTTAATTAAATTTATTGACAAAAAGAAGAATATGTGTAATTTATTTAATTCAAAATATATGTTACTCCTCTCAGAAAAGAGAAAAAAAAATTTATGTGAAAAGGAATAATTTCTTTTCGCTTAAATTAAATTTTCAAATGGTCAAGAGGCAGGTGGGTGGCTGCTTTAACCCTTAAACGCCCAAGGGTGGGTAAAAAATGTCCACCTAATGCATGTTCCCTTGTAGCATATTTATTACGTGTTTAAAAATTTTTCAAAAATTACTTATTGTTAAAAAGACAGCCCTTTATCGAATGTCAATTTGGTTCTACCGATACATATTTTTGAAAATAAAAGTAATATCTTGAGTTAAATATGGATGGGCACAAAAAGTACACCCTTGGTAAAACTTGTTACTGAAGTTTCCTATATTATTTCTCGTTGGTAGCAACATAATCCATATAATTATCGACGTATAATTACATAATCGACATAATTATCCGCCAATGAGGAGCCTGAAAGGAAGAATGTGGAGAAAATAGACAAACCTGAATAACTGGCTTTTACTGGTATGTTAATTTTGATGTACATTGTAATTTTGTTGTAAGGTTTGTATGTATTTTTTATATTAATATTTTTTAAGATTCTATGTTTATTAAGCATAAGATTCTTAAGTTTAATCCATTTCCAACAACTGTCAATAAATATATTACCTAGCTATTTTCGAGGTAGACATTTTTTACCCACCCTTGGACATACATGGAACCTAAGAAAGGTTGGGCGTTTAAGGGTTAATATTGAATTTGAAAAAAAAAACAATATTTATTTGTCAAATAAACATTTTTTTCCTCTTTCCTGATAGCAGTAAAATGTATTTTGAAATAAATAAATTACACCGATTTTTCTTTTTGTCAATAAATTTAATTAAAACAATTTTTTTGGTCACCCTATACAAATAATTATGTTAATGTTTATATTACTGAATAGATAATTGAATTACCTTTCAAATAAGCTATGACACGACCCCTATTCTCCTTTAAAAAAATCATCGATGACGTCATCACGCCCAAATAGGTGACGTCACTAGTACGATATATATGCCAAAATGTCGTAATTTAAAAATAAAAATTGACCTCTTTCGGGATTTTTTTCCAAAATTGTCCATTTTCGAGAAAATATTCCAACATTTATATGCTCACTGTATAATAAGCTTATTACGATAATAGAAAAAGAATAAAACCAATAAACATTACAAGATAAATGAATAAAAAATACACCTTTTCAATTTTCTCATTACAGACCATCTAACCTACAAAAAATCCAGTATTCGGTTTTTGAAGTTATTAGTATAAGATCCGCTAAATATGTAAATTAAAAAAAAATGCCTATCTGATAACAAATAAAGTAAACCAATGGTGTTAACATAAATTAGTACAAAAGGGTCAAAGGGGACAATATTTACTGTTACAATAAAATTTATGGAACGAAATTGGTGTTTGTGTAAGATCAACTTCTTCGATAACAAATTTTCACTCGAAAGTCGAAAATGATAAATGAAGCAACATTTCTGCTAACTGTCATAGTTTTGTTAGTTTTGTCAGAAATAAAACCAGTTGATTAATTTCCCCCTGCATTATTTTTTTGTACCAGTGTTGCATACAAAATCGTTTTTCTTTGTTTGTTGCGTTTCGGCTGAACCAATTTTCCGACGGAGGGATGGATACACAAAGGGAATAGGACTGATAGTCCAGTCAAGTTTAACAGTAACGAAGTTTAACGAAAACAGTTTAAGAAAACAGGCTTAACACGTTGACGGACAGTGCGTCAAATGTATAATCAAGTGACACTATATGTATTTTTCAAAGTAGATATGGAAAAATGCAGCGTCTATAGACGTTGCGTCACATTACATCAATGGAAATTAGACGTCTATAGACGTTCTGTCCGTCAACGTGTTAACCTTGCATTTCAAGCTGCCCAAAATTTTATTATTCTTGAGGGGGGAGGAGAAAAAAATAGTGTAAATTTAAAATCGCGAATTAATTCTGCCGTTGTATTAGCCGTTATCTTGAATTCAAAGAAACTCCAAGATGGAGTTTTCCTCAATATCTCCATCATTTTCAAATTTTCCGCAACACTAAAATTGTTGCAAATGCGATTTTCTATAATTACCTAATTAGCATTATAAGCATACCTAATTATTATTATTTACTTTACGACATATTTAATTGTATATAATATAGGTACGAAACTGCATATAATTAAATTTAAATTTTGATCTCGTTAGTTTTTTTTTTTGGTTTAATCAATATTTGAGGTCGTACCGACAGGAGCGTCATTTGAAATTTTGATAGGGGGGGGCAAGCATTATATATACAATACATTTATATGCAAACATAATACAAAATTGATCTATTTTTTGTAAATTTCAGTAATTTTCAGGGTCAGGGGGGGGGGCAAATGCCCCCCTGCCCCCTATCAAATGACGCCCCTGCGTACCGACGACGTATGCATAGGCGCGACTGTAAGATGGTTGAAAAATTTATATAGGAATTGTTTTTGCTCAATATCTCCGTCATTTTAAACGCTTCGACAAAATTGTAAGGATTAAAATTGTTGCAATTGCGATTTCATACAATTTTTTATTTGAAAATTTTTTCGTGCGATCGATATTTTTCGAGTTAAAGGGAAAAGAGTGACTAAGTATAATTATTAAATTATCTTATTTATTATTAACTTTGCGACATAAATGGATAAATAGTACGGTGTAGTTAGACCCAAACCCAGCCATCCAAAGTGAAAGTTATCCTCCAACACCAAATTGTTCTATATGGTCCACATAATGTTCAGAAAAAAGTCACACCATTTTGAGCGTCGGGTTTGGGGGGCAGAGGGGAGAGAAATCTGCAAATTCGTAGTTTTTTACGTTTTTCGTCAATATTCCTAAAACTTAGCGGTTTAGCATGAACAACCCTCTACAAAAAATTGTTCTAAATTAAATTTGAGATAAAAAAGGCCCTATGCATAACCCTTCTAAAATGAACGGTTCCAAAGTTACGGAGGTAGTATAGTATAATTGGTAAAAAAAAGGCCTAACCCAGACATCCAAAGTAAAAGTTTTCCTTCAACACCAAATTGTTCTATATGGTCCGCATATTGTTCAGTAAAAAGTTACATCATTTTGAGCGTCCGGTTTGGGGGAGATGGGAGAGAAGTCGCTAAATTAGTAGTTTTTTACGTTTTCCGTCAATATTTCTAAAAATATGCTTTAGCGTAAGGAATGTTCTATAGAAAATTGTTTTACATAAAATTTAAAACAAAAAAGGTTCTATACATAATTATAAAATCAACGGTTCCAGAGTTACGGTGGGTGAAAAGTGAAGGTTTTCGATACTTTTTTATATTCACCGATTTCTCCACCCTCTCCCCCCCAAACCCGACGCTCAAAATGGTGTGACTTTTTTCTCAACATTATGTGGACCATTTAGAACAATTTGGTGTTGGAGGATAACTTTCACTTTGGATGACTGGGTTTTTGGTATAGTTATATCATAAATATTGCCCAAAAAATATAAAAAGTATCGAAAACCTCGACTTTTCACCCTCCGTAACTCTGGAACCGTTGATTTTATAACAATTATGTATAGAGGATTTTTTATTTTAAATTTCATGTAGAACATTTTTTGTATAACATTGTTTACGCTAAAGCATAGTTTTAGAATTATTGACGAAAAACGTAAAAAAAAAACTACTAATTTACCAGTTTCTCTCCCATCTCCCTCCCAAACCGGACGCTCAAAATGGTGTAACTTTTTACTGAACAATATGTGGACCATATAGAACATTTTGGTGTTGGAGGAAAACTTTTACTTTGGATGTTTGGGTTAGCCCTTTTTTTTTACTACTTACACTATACTACCTCCGTAACTTTGGAACCATTCATTTTAGAAAGATTATGCATAGGACCTTTTTATTTCAAATTTAATGTAGAATAATTTTGTATAGAGGGTTTTTCATGCTAAACCGCATAGTTTTAGAAATATTGGCGAAAAACTTAAAAAACTACGAATTTACCAATTTCTCCCCCCTCTCCCCCCCAAAACCGACGCTCAAAATGGTGTGACTTTTTTCTGGACATTGTGTGGACCATATAGAACAATTTGGTGTTGAAGGATAACTTTCACTTTGGATGTCTGGGTTATGCCATCTTTTGGATCAACTATACTATACTAAAATATGCATTAACAAAAATAGATAAAAATTAGATTAGGTTTTATACATACATTTTGGATTTCTTTGTTTTTTTGTGCTACAATCAACAATTTAAGGAGAGAACTATATGTATCAAGCATAAAGAGACACAAGCAATTAACGAACCCTAGATGCTTATGACATCAGCAGCAAACCATAAAAAAATAACCTAAGACCTGAAATATTGATTTTAGCAAAACAATGAAAGATATCAAAATTGTATAAATTATCCTAATCCATAAAGCTTCATAAAGTTAATAATAAACAAGATAATTCAATAATAATTATTATTATGCTTTCGCTCCCGTTACACTTTTCCCCTTTAACTCGGAAAATATTGACCGCACAAAAAAATGTAAAAGACGTGGTAGGAAATCGCATTTGCAATAATTTCAGTTCCGATCGTTTTTGTCAATAACTCCAAAAAGGCGGAGCTATTGAGCAACAACGACTCTTCTGTAAATTCTAGATGGCGGAACGCAAAAATAAATTTTAATAAGTTGAAAATGGGACAGATATTCAAAAGAAACATATGCTATAAAACCAATCAGATCTTCTTCTCGGGCGCTTATGGCATACGTACTTGGTACCACGGATTTAACAAAGAAAAACGAAACAGATCTAAATTGTTTAAAATTTAATTCTCGCTGTTTTTGATTAGGTTTATTTTTGTCGTAAAAATAATAATAAACGAGATAATTCGATACGCATTTTCACTATTTCCTCACCCCCCACATAACACCAAAAATATCGACCGCAGGAAAAAAATTGGTGTACCTACTGAATTCGCTCAGCAGAGATTCACTTTGACACATTCGGAAACATACAACACAAAAATTCCTACCTCACACTATTAACTGCTCAAATCAATTTAATCTTTCATTAAAAAAGAAGAATTAATGGAAATAATGGGAGTGTATACTAAACTCATAAAATTTTGTGCAATTTATTTCTACAAAATATTTTTATTGTGCACAATAAGTAATTTTCTCATTTGTTATCAATACACTATAATTGTGTAAATAAATAATTATTGATTGGCGTAAGGTTTATGTTATTTAGGTATATTTACTAATAATAATATTGTCTATGAGCAGGTATGTTTAGTTTTGCAGTAATTTCCAGTCACGTCTAGCAATCTAACTTCCAAAAAATAAATTACCAACATCACTAGACAGACATGCTTCTTTTCATGAGCATTTTTCAGTGCGTCACAAATAATAGAAAAAAAGGTAAGTCCGTGAAAATATACATTTTAGTGACATGACATTTTAGTTAAATCTGACAGGTATCACATTTTATTTGCAATTTGGTATAAAATAAAATCAGTTGTGTTTATTGCATTTATAAAAGGGTATTTTCTTTGATTTGTATAGTCCTATAAGTCTTATATTCGTAGATATACTATATAATTCGTAAATAATTTTTTTTCGATTATAGCGCCATCTATTGACAACTATAATAAATGTTATAAATGTCACCGACAAAATGTAATCACCGACGTGCGTTTTTTTCTGTCACATGCAATTTAATGCGTTAGGAAGGAATCGAAAAACTGTGACGCATTGGAAGATCCTCATGAGAAAAAGCATAGCGAATTCACTTTAAGAAATTTTAGGAAATCGTAACAGCAATAATTTAAGTACTTATCATTTGTCTAAATGTTGAAAATAACCTAGATATTAAACAAAAACAATTAATGCTATAAAACCAATCAGGTCTTACACTTTACCGCATACGTAGGTACTACCTCTAATATTCATTCTGGCAAAAAAATGAAGGAAATCAACATTGTATAAAATTTAATTCTCTCCATTTATGAATAGACGGGAGAATTCGACAATTATCATCTAACTGACATAATTTTCCCCCTCAACTCGGAAAATATAGACCGCACGGAAAAAGTTGTAATACTTAAAGATATTACGGGGAATCGCATTTTCAACCATTTCAGTCCTCAGCCTTTTTATCGAAAAGTTGAAAATGGCTGAGATATTGAGCAGTTCTCTTTTAAAACCAAAGTGGCCGCTAACGCTACGGCGGAATTCATTCGCGATTTTTAATTTACGCTACTATTGACCCTTTCTAAACATTAGAAAAATAAAATTTTGGGTAGCTAGTCATGAAAGGTCAAATTCTATGCCGACTGGAGGAAGGATCCTATTTAGTTTTTATTTTGATTCAAAATAATCAGTTATCAAAATTCATTTAGTCTTCTTCTTGCAGTACCGTCTCCTATCGGAGGTTGGCTACCATCACAGCAATCTTAACTTTGTTGGCTGCAGCTCTGAACAACTGTATTGAACTGCACCCATACCACTCTCTTAAATTTCGCAACCAGGAAATCCTCCTACGTCCCACATTTCTCTTTCCCGAGATTTTTCCTTGGATGATGAGTCTTAGCAGAGAGTACTTTTCTCCTCTCATTATGTGGCCTAGATATTCCAGTTTTTTCGTTTGTATGGTTTTTACGACTTCGCATTCCTTCCTCATCTTCAGCAGAACATCTTGATTTGTTACTCTTTCTGTCCATGGTATTTTCCACATTCTCCTGTAACACCACATCTCGAATGCCTTAATGTTTTTTATGTTTATCTTTTTCAGCGTTCAAGCTTCCATGCCGTACAGCAGAACGGAGAAAACATAGCACCTCAACATTCTTGTTCTTAAGTTTATATTTATGTCCCGGCTGCATAGGAACTTTTTCATTTTGACAAACGATTGTCTCGCTATCTCTATTCGCCTCTTCATTTCTCTTGTCTGGTCATTAGTATCAGTGAAGCAAACCCCTAAATATTTGTATGGCGTAACTCTTTCAACGGGCTGATTATTTATTGCTAAATTCACATTGGTGTATATTTTCTTCGTTACAATCATGAATTTAGTCTTTTTGATGTTCAGTTTTAGACCATATTTATTGGTATGAGTGTTTATGTTTTCCATCAAATACTGTAAATTTGCTAGACTATCTGTTACTATTAGCGTGTCATCAGCGTATCGTATATTGTTAATTAACTCTCCGTTAATGTTCATACCAATATTTTGCTCTAGGAGTGCTTCCTGACATATTGTTTCGCTATATATATTAAATAGTAGTGGAGAAAGCACACAACCCTGACGCACACCTCCACGCATCTCAATTTCTTCGGTTAGTTCATCATCAACCTTGATTTTTGCTGTTTGTCCCCAATACAACCTGGATATAATATTAATGTCGCGACTGTCGATGTTTTTGCTTCTTAGGATTTCATACAGCTTTTGGTGTCTGACTTTATCGAAGGCCTTCTCAAAATCTGTAAAACCTACGTAGTGGTCTTGGTTTACATCCAAACATCTTTGCATTAACACACTCAGACCAAACAAAGCTTCCCGTGTTCCCAGTCCACTTCTGAATCCAAACTGTGTGGCGCTTATGTCCTCTTCTAGTTTCATTTAGTACTATATCTAAATAGCCATTACACAGACACACAGATTATGTTATTTAATATTAATGAATGAAAATAAAGTAAGGCAATTTAATCTTTTGGAACTTTCTTGAGTAATAAAGTTTGTCAGAAAATTAGGTTAATGAGACCAAACTAGAACAAAACAACAGACAAATATTAAAACAAGAATTTCACTTGATTGAATCAAGGAGAATTGAATTACTTACAATACATGAATATAATAATAAAAGACGGAAATCTAACTTAGGATGTAATTGACTCTTTACTTTATTAATAGCAAGTTGTTATATAAGGTAAATAAACGGGAAAAAATAATCGAGCTGTAAAAATAATCCACAGGTGGAAGCCCAAGGAAATAGAACAAAATCTACTTTTTTGAATTGTGCCTCTATATTTTACTGAGGGTGCGATATATTATACATACAGAGTAGGCCCAAGAAAACAGTCCACCTCGACATTTGGCAGTATTTATTGGATTTTAAGGAAATGACGACACAGGTCGATTTTTGATCTAAGGGTCAAATTTTTACGGTACATACATTTGTCATTTGTCAACCCCCTCCCTTCCACTTCCCCACCCCTTATTTTTAAATAGGGATTAGGGGTCGTGTGCTAGCTCATTTGAAAGATTATTCAATTCTCTATAGAGTAATATAAACATTATCATAATTATTTATACAGGTTGTCCAAGAAAAAAAATATTTTTATTAAATTAATTGACACAAAAAGAAGAATGTACGTTATTTATTTAATTCAAAATACATTCTACTGCTGCCACAAAACAGAAAAAAAATGTTTTTAATAAATAAACATTGTTTTTCGCTTGATTTTAATGTTCAACCTTCCATCCATCTGCCTCTTGGTAGGTTGAATATTGAATTTAAGCGAAAAACAATATTTATTTGTCTGTTTTTCTGTTTTTTTGTCAATAGTAGAATGTATTTTGAGTTAAATAAATTCCATATATTCTTTTTTTGTGACAATTAATTGAATTTAAAATAATTTTAATAAATTATAATATCCTGTATAAATAATTATGTCAATATTAATATTACTGAATAGAGAATTGAATAACCTTTCAAATGAGGTAAAACAGGACCCCTATTTCCTATTTAGAAATAAAGGGTGGGGGAAATGAAAGAGAGGGGGTTGACCAATGACAGATGTATGTACCGTAAAAATGTGTCCCCCTTAGATGAAAAATGCACCTGTTTCTTCATTTCCTTAAAATCGAATAAATGCTGCCAAATATCGAGGTGTACTGTTTTCTTTGTATATACTCTGTATCTATATACTCTCCATCACACGATGCAAATTATTCTAAAACGGAAGAATATTATGAAAATGTGATACTCTGTGTAAATAAAATGGGAAAGAGGTGATAATTATTTGAATTGATGATTTTGACAGAAATAAAAACAAAATTGTAGGACAATTTGGAGAAAATATCACTAATGGCAATTAAGCGAGGATTATAGCATTGAAGAATTGTACTCAGTATAGTCTGTTCGCTAAACTCAGACGCAACTTTCTTGATATTTTAGTCGGTAATTTCCCCAATTTTAGTAAAATTGGCAAAAAATAATTACTAAATAGTTAATAATCACTAAATAGTTAGTAATTTTGCCAATTTTTGCAAAATTGGCAAAAAACAAAAAAAATATCGACTAAAATATCTAGCCAGTTGCGTCTGAGTTTAGCGAACGGACTATATAACTTTTTTGAATCGATTCATTAAGCAAAAATATGTTCCTAAATATAGCAATTGATCGCCATTAAAAAATTAAAATTAACATAATTTCACAGTAAAACTCTGAAAACTTTTGTTTTCAACATTTCTTCAAAATTTATTTAATTTATTAATGCATAGGCAGGTATCTCAAGTAATGTATTTTACTGTGTTTGCACTTTATAGCCCAGTAAATGAACGCGAAATTCGGCGATACCGTGTAATTTTCAGGGGCAACTCCGAATTGCATGAAAATTTGGATTTAGGTTCTACTTACCCTCCACTCCAAAGTTGAAATTGTGCCGTTGGTTGCTTTTACTTGGGGGTGACAGTCACCCCTTCTCGGGGGTGAAAAAACATACGTTCAAGATAAGACCGGAAATGGATAAATTGACTGATTTTAAGCAACTTTTGTTCTATAGAGATTTTTTACGTAAGTCAATACTTTTCGAGTTATTTGCCATTGAAAATGTTGATTTTTCGACAAAAAAACTACGTTTTCAGACGGTTTTTCGCAAATAACTCAAAAAGTAAATATTTTATCGAAAAAAAGATCCTTAGCAAAAGTGTAGCTTATAAAGAGCCCAAAAAAATGGTGTATCAGTTAAGTCTATCAATCAAATAAAAACAAAGTTGTAGCTCATTAAAAATACTTTCTTATTCGTCTAATCCCAAATCGAATATTTTAAGGTGAAATCACCGAAAAATTAAGCGCTTTTAATAAAAAACCCATTTAAACTTTTTTAAAGTGTTTATAAAAAGCTTTGTTTTAATTTTTAACAAAAGTTTTAGCATTAAAAATAAGTGAGTTACGCTCAAAATAAAGTTGGCCCCCTTTTTTTTTGTAAAAAATCATAAAAATCTCGCCGTGTTTAGCTCCCCAAATGAAATTAATCGCTACCGCTTTACAAACAATTTACTTACCTATCTATTTTTTATATGATCTGTCAGTCTCACCGGTTTAAAGTGTTTATTTTTGAATGGGTTATAATTGAGAAAGCTTGAATGGCTCACTAATTACGAGTGTATGCAAATTTTGAACAGCCATATCTTAACCAATTTTTGTCTTGCGGAGAAACAAATTGAAACTAGCATATTTATAATAGCAAAAGCTACATTTTTTTACTCTTTAAGATTTTTCTTATCGCTAATACTTTTTAAGTTATTTTGAAAAAATGAAATTTTTCAAAAATTTTTAGAAAAATTTTTTTTACTATAAAACCAAATGATTTCAAAAATAAGCACTTCAAACCAATCAAACTTACAGATAATATAAACAATACACATGCAGTTAAAACAAATGGTAAAGCCAAACGATTAATTTCATTTAAGGTGCTAAATAGAGGGAGGTTTTCACGATTTTTTTTACCAAAAAAAAGGGGCCAACTTTTTTTTCAGTGTAACTCGTTCATTTTTGATGCTGTAAACTTTTATAAAAAACAATTAATAAGCTTTTTTCGACACTTTAAAAATCTTAATAAGGTTTTCCCGGAAAACGCTTCTTTCTTCGGTGATTTCGCGTTGAAATATTCGATTTGGAATTAGACGAATAAGAACGTATTTTTCATGAACTACAACTTTGCTTCTGCTCAATTTGTAGACTTTACTGTTACACCATTTTTTTCGTTTTTTTATAGGCTACACTTTTGCTAAACATATTTTTTTCGATAAAATATTTACTTTTTGAGTTATTTGAAATAAACCGTCTGAAAACGTAGTTTTTTTGTCGAAAAATCAACATTTTAAATCGCGAATAACTCGAAAAGTATTTACTTACGTAAAAAACTTTATAGAACAAAAGGTGCTTAAAATAAGCCAATTTATCCATTTCCGGCCTTATTTTAAACACGCGTTTTTCACCCCCCGAGAAGGGGTAAATGTCACCCCCCAAGTAAAAGCAACCAACGGCACAAATTCAACTTTGAAGTGGAAGGTAAGTAGAACCTAAATCCAAATTTTCATGTAATTCGGAGTTGCCCCTGGAAATTACACTCCAAAACGGTCATTTATTGGGCTATTAAAGCCTCTAACTGGATAGGTTGAGAAGTGGGAAGTTGTTTCTCTCAAGGTGGTCATTCAGAATTATATCTAGGCATATTTTTTAATTTATTAATTTCCATAGATTGCGTACGTAGAAGAACATGTATTTCTATTATTGAAAATCCTTGTGTGTTCCGTTATACGTTTGTAAAAGTTACTGCCTATTTGACCGGTTAAGTTTTTGGACAGTCACCACCTGTTAGTTTGTGGTACTCAGTAATTGCTTTTGCTTTTGGCTCTTATTGTTGTTAGTGTAAAAAAAGATTCAACACTATGTTTCAGAACAAACAACACTTAAGCAAATAGATTAAGAACAATAAGAGCCAAAAGAAAAAGCAATTAAAGAGTGGTGTATACAAACTGACATTAGGTGACTGTTCAAAAGCATACATCGGTCAAACTGACGTTTGACAAACGTATAGCAAAATACAAAAGGGCTTTCAATAACAGAAAAACAGATTCTACGTAGGTACGCGATTTATTTTCTAATAATAATTCATTTAATGAACACTTTCAAATTCTCCATATTCAAAGTAAAGAACTTAAGCTCTCTTCATTAGAATATATGAATTAACAATTAAAAAATGCAAATATAATTTTTAATGGCCAAGTTGAGACAAAGAGTTCTCCACTTGAGAAAGGCGCGTTGTCGAAACAGTTGCAGTGACGTTATGTTTTGTGTAAGTATTGAAAACAAAAGTTTTTAGTGTTTTATTGTTAGATAAAGTGAATTTTCATTAAGTAACGGTTAAATTCATCAATTATTTAAAACTGACGTTAATATAGAGAAAACCAAATATACTTATGTGCATAGAAGGACCAAAAAATGAGTTACAACTAGAGGATGATATGGTTATCGAGCCCAGCTCTGATTATGTATACCTTGGAACGAGAATCCAACAAAGTAGAAGGGCATAATTCGAAATAGAGGAAAGAAATATAAAAGGAAAGAAGGTAGTAGAAGCTTTGAACTCACTATTTTGATCAAAAACCATATCAAAAGAAAAGAAAACACATCTACATAACAGCATATTTAAAAGCGTGGTACTTTATAGACGTGAAACCTGGCAACTGAATAAGCAAACAGAACAGAAGTTGCTCGCACTGGAAATGGATTTTTGGCGAAGATGGGCCTGCATCTCCAGAGTCTCACATATATAACGAATGAACGGGTTCGAGATATTATGGATAGAAAAACCAACATAATAGAAGAAGTCTAACAAAAACAACTGTGTTGGTATGGCC
The DNA here is from genome assembly GCF_917563875.1 of Diabrotica virgifera virgifera. Lineage (NCBI taxonomy): Eukaryota > Metazoa > Arthropoda > Insecta > Coleoptera > Chrysomelidae > Diabrotica > Diabrotica virgifera. Next base: position 239,758,707 of record NC_065443.1, on the reverse strand, counting down.
ATGTACAAAGAATGGAGGAACATCGACTCCCAAAGCTAATAATGGAATGGCAACCCCCGAAAAGAAGGAAAAGGGGCAGACCGAAAACAACCTGGATAACTGGAATCCAGAAAGCCATGTCTGAGAAAGATCTCCGACCAGGACATTGGACAGATCGACGCGGCTGGAGAATAGGAACCGAAATACGCAGGACGCTATAAACCGGTTTTATATATACAGGATGTCCAGAAACTCTAGCGACAAACGAAGACAGGAGATTTCTCAGATAATTATCTGGGATTATCTATATTATCTATATTATCATCTGGGATTATCTATATTATCTATGTTATCTATATTATAATATTAGGACAAACTAACCCAATTCATCTCGTCCGGAAATGCTTCCCAAAGGAGCTATAGCTCTTTGAAGATGGCGTCTTGTATTCTTGTTCTCATGATCATTTTTCAGTGCGTCACAGTTTTTCGATTTCTCTCTAATGCATTAAGTTTGATGAGACGGAAAAAGCGGTAGCTCCGTGATTAAACACAAAAATAATGCAGCATTACAATGGTTATATACTGTTGTGATCTTGATTTTTGATATGAGATAATATTCTTATATGTCACTTAATTTAATCAATGTATTAATACTAATCTAATTAATTAACCAGATCACATATCAATATGTTTTCAATCTCAGGGCGAATTATAAATTAATTACTTACTTTCGTGGCTTCTAAATATTTCTTAATGGTTCCTAATCCGGATAGAAAAGAAAAGAGTAAAAAAAAATACACATATGGGTTACAATTATAATCAAAATATTTTTTATTTTATTTAAAAGGCAATCAATGCTTAATATTTGCTATTTCTTATTATTCTTAAACATAACATTTACAAATGGGAAACTTATTTCCTTTTGGTTTTCAATTGAAAGTTTTTATTAACATTTAACTATTAGGAGTTATTAGGAACAACTCTATTCAAGTTTGATGAAGCTTTTCTGATATAATTGATTATGTTATTCAATTTTTTATGTGGAATTTAATACGAAAAACCCATACATTCATGTCCAAACAAATGAGACTGACCTTTTCCTGGTGAACTGAAAATGTCCTCACACAAAACCCGTTCCTGCTATCCTTGGCTGCGATCAAACCTCGTCCTGGCTTCCAGTAATGTACTCCTTTGAAAAACTAGCTCGAATAGCTCTCGTTCCTGCTTCGGTCGTGATGCTGTGTTCTACCTTTTTCGAAACTGCTATCAGCTACCGGGACACTCTTGGCTCAAGGAGGTTCTTTTAGTCTCGACCTGGCCTACTTCTCGTTCCACGATAGATACTCCACACTCACGGAACTACCGGCTTTCTCACTCTCCGTACACTACCGTCTACTACTCGACTTCACTTCTCCACAGCTCAAAACATTCTGCCCTCACTTTGTCATCCATTCCCCTACTTTCTAAATATCCCTTCCAGATTCACAAATCAATCTTCCACCACCAACTCTCATTCGTAATATTCCTCAAAACCAATTTTTAATCTTTCTAAATATGCTTAATGGATTTCAAAAGAAAATATTTAATTCCCATTCTAAAATACTTTCTAACTATTTACAAATTTTAATGACCTATTCTCTCTTTCAAATGAGTCTTATTTAGCATAGGCTAATGATCGAAACCTTCCGCGAAAAACGATAATGAACTATCATCTATTTCACTGAGTTTTATTTAGCATAGGCTAATGATCGACCTTCCGAGAAGAACGATAATGGTACGCGTCATTCACTTTGTTTATCTAAGCACATTGTTCCGAGTTTCGTACGCTTATTCTAATCACTTCTTAAAATTACATATAACAATTTGTTGTATACAGGTTGTTTTAAATTTATATGCCCGTGGTTGAGAAAATTGAAAATATTTTATATTAAATTGAATTTTGTTTATAATTATCAAAATTTAATTTTCATATCAAATAGAAATATAACAAATCCCCGCCTTGTATTCGATAAAATTTATCTGCATTTTTAAATAAATTTTCTCGAGGCAAAACCAACTCCCTGTATATTTCCTTACTTTAATCTACGTCTTATACCCCTTCTTCTTGTATTACTCTAATTAGTCCCACCTGTAGAGTAATTGTTTCCTTATTTTCAGTGTCCTCATCCTGTGTTAGAGTGTCGGCTATTATGTTGTCTTTCCCTTTTTCCCATATTAATCTTCTGTCTTTTTCCTCAGATTTTTCACATACTTTTACCGTGTATTCTGCATCCACGTTTTCATATGCCTCCTCTTCAAATGCCACTGTTTCGATCATATCTTTTTCGCTTTCATTTTTTTGCTTTATTTCTTCTTCTCCTGAGCTCGTCTCTTCTTTTGAGGAATCCCAGGTTTCCTTTGTTTCTGATACTCTCAAATTTTCTTCTTCTGGGCTCAACTCTTCTTTTGAGGAGCCACAGGTTTCATTTTCTTTTGTCTTTTTCTGACTTTTTCTCCCTTTTCTTCTTTGTCCTTGCTTCGTTGCCAAATTCATTTCCACTGTTTGTTCTTTACCTGATTCGTCCGTATTTTGTTTCTCCTGTTCCTTGTCCTGTTCTTCTTCTTTTTCTTCTGTTAAATTCATCGTATTATTTTTAAAATCTATCACTACATGTTTTTCTGCCAATTCGTCAACTCCTACTATCATGTCATGTGACATGTTTAGCATTATTACACATTGTAGTGCATACATCTTCTTACCCAGTCGTACCATTACTCGTATGCCTTCATTTATAGTTGCCAATGTCCGTTTGTTTGCGCCCACTAAATTTACCCTAGGTATTTTGTAAATTAAATTTGTTAAGTTAACTTCTTCTATTAGTTTTCTGTTGACCAATGTTATTTCAGATCCAGTGTCTATCATAATTTTAATTGGTTTCTCGTTGATAAATCCATCCACAAATTTTAAATTAACTCCATTTTTCTTTTCGTTGTTTCTTGCCAATTTAATAAACTCCTTGGGTTTACAAAAAATTCCTGTTTGATTTTTGGTTTTTAGTGAGCGCCGTCGTGAAAAAACGCCGGTTGCTCATCGTTGTTTATATTTTCGTCATAATGTCTCTCTCCGTCATATTCATCTGTCTGGGTATTATTTACTTCTCTTCTATTTTCTCTTGGTCTGTCGGATCTGTTTCGGTTTTCTCGATATCCCTGTTCATTTTGTCTACCATTATTTCTGTTTTCTTGATTTGAGCGTGTGGTGTTTCTATTCTGGTATTCTCGATTTCTGTCCTCATTCCATTGCCTATTTCTTTGTTCATAATTTCCTCTTCCGTTGTCTCTATTTTCGTTTTCCCTTCTGGGATTAAAATCTCGTCTTGTATCGTCCCTCCTATTTTCATTTCTATCTCTGTACTCCTGTGTTTCTCGGGGCCTGTAATCTTCTCGCGACCTTCTTGATTTTCTTTCTCTTAAACGCAATTCTCTTATTTGTAGGAATTGGCATAAACTATCTATGTCTTTGTAGTTTTGCAATGTGATATGGTCTTCCAGCGTTTCTTCGAAATGTCTTGCAATCAGTTCGACTAATTGTTCCGATGAGTAATTATATTGTAAATGTTTTGCGTTATAGTAAATTTGTAATGCATATGTCCTTTCTGATATACCCATCCTATCATTGTATTTCCCATTTTGCAATTCCTTGTTAATTTCCAATTGTTGGACTTTTCCCCAGAAATAATTCAAAAATTTTTGTTCAAATTCTTGCCAACTGTCAAATTCTTCTTCTTTGCAATCGAACCATAGGCTTGCTTCATTTTTGAGATGGTTTCTGATAGTTTCTTTTGCTGTTTCGAAATTTCCGATGTGCTGTATTTTCTTTTTCAGGCTATTTATGAACGGCACTGGGTGTAATCTTCTTACATCCCCGCCAAACCTTATCTTCACGTCATCTGTGCTATGTATAACCATTTCTCTTCTTTCTCCTCCATTTTGTTGAATATTGATTTCCGCAATCTTTCTTTCCATTTCTTCTCTGATTGCTTGAATAGCGTTTTCAAACTTGTTTTCCAAATTTTCTATTTCCTTTTTCTGGCAGTTCGTTATCTCCTTTATTTTATTTTGAATTTTCATTTCTTGTTCTTTCATCTCGTTTTTCATTGTTGTCAAATATCCTTTTATTTCCTTTTCATACTTTCCTATGCGTTCCTCCATTTTCTTGTTGTTCTCTTCTATTGCTTGTTTTGTTTCCTTCTGATTTTCTTGCATTATTCTTTTTGTTTCATCTATTGCTTGTTTTGTTTCTCTTTGATTGTCATCCAGTTTTTGTTGTGTTTCATCCATTTTTTGTGACTGGAGTTGCATCAGTTGTAATAGTTTATCTATTCCTGATAATTCTTGCTGTTCTGATGCCATGATTGTCGTGTCTAAAATATCTTCTTGGTCTGAATATTCTTTTTGTTTTTTGTTGTCCTTGCTTTGGCTTCTTGTCACAGACATTTGTTTTCAAGAAGTACTATCCCCGCCAAATATGAAATTTTACTAGTATGTTACCAAAACGACTTTTTCTCACCCAAATATTATAAATTGTCAATAAATATCAAATGTAAATATCGTAAAAATAAAATATTAAATCAGTTATGTAAAATTTGTACCTAAAGAGATCTAAAATTTTATGTTATCAAATGTAAGTATCTCACTTTTTACCACAGGCATATAAATTTTCAAATACCGGCTTTACTCTTTCTATCCTTCAAATTTGCCACTAGAAATACTTTACAATGCTTTCCACGTTGGACGACAGTTGTTGTGATCTTGATTTTTGATATGAGATAATATTCTTATATGTCACTTAATTTAATCAATGTATTAATACTAATCTAATTAATTAACCAGATCACATATCAATATGTTTTCAATCTCAGGGCGAATTATAAATTAATTACTTACTTTCGTGGCTTCTAAATATTTCTTAATGGTTCCTAATCGGGATAGAAAAGAAAAGAGTAAAAAAAATACACATATGGGTTACAATTATAATCAAAATATTTTTTATTTTATTTAAAAGGCAATCAATGCTTAATATTTGCTATTTCTTATTATTCTTAAACATAACATTTACAAATGGGAATCTTATTTCCTTTTGGTTTTCAATTGAAAGTTTTTATTAACATTTAACTATTAGGAGTTATTAGGAACAACTCTATTCAAGTTTGATGAAGCTTTTCTGATATAATTGATTATGTTATTCAATTTTTTATGTGGAATTTAATACGAAAAACCCATACATTCATGTCCAAACAAATGAGACTGACCTTTTCCTGGTGAACTGAAAATGTCCTCACACAAAACCCGTTCCTGCTATCCTTGGCTGCGATCAAACCTCGTCCTGGCTTCCAGTAATGTACTCCTTTGAAAAACTAGCTCGAATAGCTCTCGTTCCTGCTTCGGTCGTGATGCTGTGTTCTACCTTTTTCGAAACTGCTATCAGCTACCGGGACACTCTTGGCTCAAGGAGGTTCTTTTACTCTCGACCTGGCCTACTTCTCGTTCCACGATAGATACTCCACACTCACGGAACTACCGGCTTTCTCACTCTCCGTACACTACCGTCTACTACTCGACTTCACTTCTCCACAGCTCAAAACATTCTGCCCTCACTTTGTCATCCATTCCCCTACTTTCTAAATATCCCTTCCAGATTCACAAATCAATCTTCCACCACCAACTCTCATTCGTAATATTCCTCAAAACCAATTTTTAATCTTTCTAAATATGCTTAATGGATTTCAAAAGAAAATATTTAATTCCCATTCTAAAATACTTTCTAACTATTTACAAATTTTAATGACCTATTCTCTCTTTCAAACGAGTCTTATTTAGCATAGGCTAATGATCGAAACCTTCCGCGAAAAACGATAATGAACTATCATCTATTTCACTGAGTTTTATTTAGCATAGGCTAATGATCGACCTTCCGAGAAGAACGATAATGGTACGCGTCATTCACTTTGTTTATCTAAGCACATTGTTCCGAGTTTCGTACGCTTATTCTAATCACTTCTTAAAATTACATATAACAATTTGTTGTATACAGGTTGTTTTAAATTTATATGCCCGTGGTTGAGAAAATTGAAAATATTTTATATTAAATTGAATTTTGTTTATAATTATCAAAATTTAATTTTCATATCAAATAGAAATATAACAATACATAAGATGTCTATTCCTAACATACGTTTGATTCGTTGATATTTAGAATGCGCGTTTTTTCTAGCCAATCAAATACACGTATTACGAACATTTGACGAAAACTTCGTCCATTTTGGCCATTTTTTAGAAGTGTCAAAGAGTCAAGTGACGGTTATTATTCAGGTCAGTATTTTGTGTACCTGTCATTTTGAAATTTCGAATTCGACTTCCTTTGTGTTTCACAACGTTTTTGTGCATTATTTTGTGTTTTGGTTTAGAATTTAGTTCGTTAAAAGTTAGTTTTGTATTTTGGTTTAGAATTTAATTCGTTAGAAGTTAGTTTATACTCCAGGTCATTATGCAAGAAAAATATCCATAGTAAGGAAACGTAACTCATGGCTGAAGAACCTTAGGAACTGGTTTGGATGTAAGAACAATGAATTATTTCGAGCCGCGGTTTCATAAATAAAAATCGCTCTGATGATTACCAACTTTGGAAGCGGAGACAGCAGCTAGAGAAGAAGATAAAAACACAGTTTATGGATAGGTTTGTGTCATTTTTAAATGTTTCCATATTTATAAATTTAATTAACAATATTGTTTACTTTTTAATTTTATTTCCCTTTATAAAAAAAACCTACATGTTAACATATTGTGTAAAAATCAAATCTACTAAATTACTAATTAGTTTAATTCCACAAGCTTTTCATCTATGGCTAAGTACGATTCTGGCATCTCTCAGATTCGTCAATAATTACATGAAATAAGTCTCGACACACCCAATACAGTATATGACGTCATAATTAATGACGCAATGAAAAATGATCATGAGAACAAGAATAATTAGTTTTCCTTAAATATCTCCAGAACGCTTCTATTTAGAAAAACGAAAATTGGTGTACACATTTATTTTCCAGAGATAAATCGATTCCATTCATTGCAAATTTCTAGTACCCGTCATAGGCATCCGTTTTGGATAGGGCAATAGTTATATTACCGCATAACTTTTTTGTTTTTAATCTTTAAGCATTTTTGAGTCTGGATTATTAGTGGAGTCACTGAAGGTGGATATGAGCTATTACCTCCGATTTCGTTCAACCTCCATCGATTTTCATGAAAATTGGTGAGTGGTTAGAGGATATCTCAAGAAACAAAGGTGACATGGTGCCAACTTGCGCTTTTATCCTGGGGGTGGATGCCACACCTTCTCGGGGTGAAAATTATTTTATTAAAAATAACCACATAATTAGATAGTGGGACAAATTCTAAGCAAAATTTGTTATATAAAATTATTAAAATAAATCAAAACTTTTTGAGTAAAGATCAAAAATTTTAATTTTTCGTAAAAAAGCATGTTTTTAACCTATTTTTCATAAATAACTCAAAAACTATAAGTTTTTACAAAAAAGTTATTATTACCAAAATTGAAGCTAATTAAAAACTATATAAACTTATTAGTAAAAAGACCTTTTAATATTGACTAAAAATGAGTTATAGGTAATTGAAAGCATATTTTTCTGGGCGAGTACCCAAATCTAAGTATTCAAGCTTAAATTACTGGAAAATGGGGCATTTTATAACATAAACTTATTAAATATTTGTGAAAGTACTTAGAAATATCTATAAAATGAGATACCGAACAAGTTAGTAGCATTAAAATTTATGCTCCAAAAATTTTTCAAACTTTATCTGTTAAAATTTTTTCCAAAAAATGTTATCGTTTTTTTTTAATAACTCCGTTAATTTTTAAGATATCAGGTTCACCTAAAAAACGGTTTGAAAGGTAATTCCAAAGGCCATTAAAACGCAGTGAACTTAATCTTCCAAACCCCTTACTTTTTTAAAAATAAAAGATTAAATGGCCACGGTTACATGGTTCTCGCAGCAAAATTTAAGATTTAAACGTTTCTACCTCGGTTAATTTTCACCCTACAGAAATGGTAAAAAGGTATAATATTTGATATAGAAAAAACTAAAATTTGGTTATTTACCATTTTTTACGTATATTGAGTATTTTTATAGTTATTATCAAAATAAAATGAAAATGACGATAATTTTAAAAATTCAGATTTTTTTTAAATTATATCTTTTTTTCAAAAATACGCATTCTAAACCGGTGAAAATTGTTAAAATCATTACTTATGCTAATACAAAGAAATTTTTGTAAGGATTACTATAAATTTTAATTTTTGTTGAAATGGCGTATGTTTTTTATCACTTTTTCCTAAAAAATTCGAAAGGGTTCTCTTAGTTTCATCATAACTTGCTTAATTTTGATGCTATTAACTTCTTCTGGAGCTCATTTGTTAGGTATTCTAAAGTACTTTGATAAGTGTTTAGCAGGTATATTTTATAAATTGTATCGTTTTCCCGTTATTTAAGCTTGAATATCTAGATTTGAGTACTCATCAAAAAAAATATACATTCAATTACCCATAACTCACTTTGAATTAACATTAGTTTAGTACTTTGAGCGAATAGTGTATTCAATTTTTTATTGTCTTCAATTTTGGTAAGAATAACTTTTTTGTAAAAGCTAATAGTTTTTGAGTTATACGTGAAAAACAGCTTTAAAACATGCATTTTTTTACGAAAAATTAAAACCTTTGATCTTTAATAACTCAAAAAGTTTTTATTTATTTTATTAGCTTTATATAACAAATTTTGCTTAGAATTTGTCCCTCTATCGATTTATGGAATTATTTTCAATAAAATAATTTTCACCCCAGAAAAGGAATGGCATCCACCCCCAGGGTAAAAGCGTAAGTTGGCATCATGTCACCTTTGTTCCTTGAGGTATCCTCTAACTACTCACCAATTTTCATGAAAATCGATGGAGGTTCAACGAAATTGGAGGTGAAAACTTTCATTGACTGCACTATATTAAAATGAAAGGTATTATAGTACTATAAGGCGCTCTTATCTTAAGTCGATAGGATACACCGTTTTCTAGAAAAATCGATGTGAAAATTTTTAGTTTTTTGAATATTAAAAAAAATAAAAAAAAACTATTTAGAAAGACGAAAACTGGTACGTTTTTTTTATATTCCAGAGATAAATCCATTTCATTAATTGCGAATTTCTAGTACCTGCCATATGCGTCCGTTTTGGGTAGGTCAACAGTTATTTTATCGCATAACTTTTTTGTCTTTAATTTTTAAGAATTTTTGACACTAGAATAATAAACTATGAGGTATTCTAGTACTAAAAGTTACTCTTGCTTTAAGTTGGTAAAATACGTTCTTTTATTTTGAAAATATTTTAAATTTTTTTTCTAATTCAGGAAACAAAAAACGTTCAAATCGATTGTTCTAGAAAACGGTGTATCCTACCGACTTAAAGCAAGAGTACCTTTTAGTACCAAAATACCTCACAATTTAATAATCCAGTATCAAAAATGCTTAAAAGTGAAACACAAAAAAGTTATCCGATAAAATAACCGTTGCCCCACTTAAAGCGGACGTCTATGATTCGTACTAGAAATTCACAATGGATGGAATCGACTTATCTCTAGAAGATAAATACGTGTACCAATTTTCGTATTTCTAGCTAGAAGCGTTCTGGAGGTATTTAACCCGCGAGTAGTCGCGCAGTGAGATAGAATCTCAATTTTTATCCTTTTTCGCGATAACTTGATGAAAAATTTTGCAATTTTGAAAAAATTTCGTAAGTGCCTCGAGGAAGGGTGTAGTAATGCGTAGGATTTTTTTTCTTCTTCTTCTTTTTGTGGAATTTATGCCTTTGGGGAGAGCCAATTAGCTTTAACCCGCGAGTAGTCGTGCCGATATAGAAAGGTGGCCGCTATTGCCAGTTTTTGTAGTCTACATATAATTGGTTTGGGAAATTTTTAAACTGGCCGTTAGGACAGGTGGCCGATGTTGGCAGGTGGCCGTTAACACAGGTTTTACTGTACAGTAAAATTTGTCAGTAACGGCCACTAAAAATGAAAGAACTATTGGCCGATATAGAAAGGTGGCCGCTATTGCCAGTTTTTGTAGTCTACATATAATTGGTTTGGGAAATTTTTAAACTGGCCGTTAGGACAGGTGGCCGATGTTGGCAGGTGGCCGTTAACACAGGTTTTACTGTACAGTAAAATTTGTCAGTAACGGCCACTAAAAATGAAAGAACTATTGGCCGATATAGAAAGGTGGACTGTATTGCCAGTTTTTGTAGTCTACATATATGTAATTGGTTTGGGAAATTTTTAAACTGGCCGTTAGGACAGGTGGCCGATGTTGGCAGGTGGCCGTTAACACAGGTTTTTTTAATAAAATTGTTAAAAATATATATTTTCAATATAAAAAGTAGATAAAAATAGTACAAAATAAAAATTTGTTTTATATTCGTATTTTGAGATAGAATCTCACACGCGACTATCGACGTTACAAAAGTGAGCGCGACTACTCCCGGTTTAAGGAAAACTAATTACAAGACGCCACCTTCAAAGGACTCTAGCTCCCTTAGAAAGCATTTTCGGACGAGATGAATTTGGTTAAATTGTCTTAAAATTATCTGAGGAATCTCCTGTCTTCGTTTGTCGGTAGAGTTTCTGGACACCCTGTATCATCATTCTCTTTGCCTTATCCTTATGCGGGGTCGCCTTTTCTAATTGCATTTCCCCACACAATTCTATCTTTGGTCATATCAATGTCAATCCCCTTTACCAAACTCTCCTGCCTTATCGTCTCCACCCAGGTCTTCTTTGGTCTTCCTCTCCTACTCCTTCCAGTAATCTGCACTTCAGCTATTGTTCGTATTGGGTGATTAACGTCTCGACGTTGAACATGACCAAACCAGCTTAACCTATCCTCTCTCATTTTGACATCAATTGGTGCCACACCTTGACCTCCCCTAATTTCTAATTTTATCCTTCTTTGTCACTCCACTCATCCATCTAAGCCTTCTCATTTCCGCCACATGCATTCGTTGTTCCTCTTTCTTCTTCACTGCCCAAAATTCAGTTCTGTACATCATAGCCGGTCTTATGGCTGTTTTATAGAATTTTCCCTTCAGCTTCATTGGAATTTTTTTGTCACACAACTTACCACTCGCTTCTTTCCACTTCATCCAGCCAGCCCTAATTCTACTGCATGTATCTCCATCTATTTCTCCATTAATCTGTAATACCGATCCCAGGTACTTAAAACTATTGCTTTTTACAATCAGTTCACCATCCAAAATTACCATTTTATTTGTAATAACTCCATCTTTAAATGAACATTCCAAATACTCTGTTTTTGTCCTACTAAGTTTTAGACTTTTTTCCTTCAGAGCTTGCCTCCACTGTTCCAGTTTTTGTTCTAAGTCTCTTTCTCTATTTCCTACTAACACGACATCATCAGCATACAATAAGCACAATGGAATGTTACCCTGTAGTTTTGCTGTTATCTGGTCCAAAACTAATGAGAATAAATACGGACTAAGCACAGAGCCTTGGTGCAATCCTACTTTCACATGAAATTTTCAGTCTCTCCCACACCTGTCCTAACGCTAGTCGTTACTCCCTCATCCCTCACAATCTTTACATATTCACCAGGGACTCCTTTCTTATTGAGTGCCCACCACAGAATCTCTCGAGGAACTCTATCATATTATGCTTTCTCAAGATCAATGAATACCATATGAGCGTTTGTTTCTTTACTCCTGTATTTTTCCATCAACTGCCTTATAATGAAAATTTCATCTGTTGTTGATCTGCCCTGCATAAAGCCAAATTGATTCTCGGATATTTCGGTCTTTTCACTGATCCGTCTATCAATTACTCTTTCCCATATTTTCATGGTGTGGCTAAGCAGTTTGATAGCCCTGTAGTTTGTACCCTGGACACCCTGTATATTTTTCTGGACACCCTGTATATATATTTAAAACTGACATGTTGCATTTTTTTTAAACTCGACTGTTTCTGAAATAAATAATTTATTTCGTACTTTGGCACTATAGGTATTTGTCTTTAAAGTTTTGTTACGCCATAATCCAAACATTTTAAATAGAATTATGTGCATTGGTAAATCGGTTTTCACAATAACGGAATAATATATCGTCCCAACGTCATTATTGGTGAGTGGAAAATCAGGTACTGGATAAGGAAAACGTTTTCAAACGAGGTGGGGCAATAATGTTCGGCAGTAACTTTTTAACGGACATTTGATAGATGCTTATTCTTGTTTTAGAACACGTGTATTGTGAAAGATAGTTAAATTTTCTTTAGAGTTATCTGTATTACTGGAAGTTAGTGACCTAACTGATAAATGAAAGACAACATGTAACGAAAGTAGGGTACCCTCGCAAAACAGCGTATATTTTATTCACTTATCATACCAGATTTACAGATAATAAATATTAAATATACTTTTATATAATTAGTCCAAGTGATGAAGCTTAAAATAGGACAAAACCTCGCAATTTTTACAGAATGAATCGATTTGCTTGAAAATTTGAGAATAAGTAGTGGATAGTCCAAGGATAAAAAACTATATCATGCCGAAAGGCCCTTTTACTGTGGGGGTGGTTGCCACCCCATCTCGGGGGTGGAAGTTTTTTATTATATTTTAATCGCAAAAGTTGCTAAAAACGTTCATTTTAACCCATTTAGCGCCAAAGGTGCGGAAACGCACCATTTTTTTGTAGAATTTTTTTTGACAATTCGTTAATTTTTTTAAATATTTGTATTTTTTTAGCAACCAGAAGATGTAAGTGTAACTAAATTTAATTTTATTTAATTTCCAAACTCATGCTTTCATCATAAAAATATTTTCTAAATGTCCGACATTTTCAATCCTTCGACACAACTTTATTTTTCTGTAGTAATTTTATTGGCATAACACTTTTGTAGTCAAATCAATTAAAACATTATTTTTTAACCTATTTGTACACCAATTGTTATAAAAATACAAAAAAAAATTTTCTGAGTCAGCAAATCTCGTGTTTGAAAATAATGGTTCGATAAGGAACCATTGGGGGAAATCGACATATATAATCCTATCTGATCAGGAATAAGTTCAAGGTGATGCACAGGCAGTAATTTGTTGGGATATTTCTTTATTATGTGTAAAAACACGTATCCACTATGCTTGCGCTCCGAGCTCCTGCAACTGCTCCACATAGTGGACACGTTTGGCGCTCCCGGACTGTGCAATTGTGCGCACTCTGACTCGGCGCTCCAATCTGTGGCGGTTTATATGTAAGGGAGCGCATACCGTATCGATTGGAGCAGTTGCAGGGAGCGCGGGGCGCAAGAAGTTTGTGAACATAGTGGATAGTTGGCGCTCTCGGACCATGCGACAGTGTGCGCTCCGCCTCAACGCTCCAATAAGTGGCGGTTTATAAGTAGAGGAGCGCATGCATGTAGTAGGGAGCAGTTGCAGGGAGCGCGGAGCGCAAGAGGTTTGTGAACATAGTGGATTGTTGGCGTTCCCGGACCGTGCAAAAGTGCGCGCTTCTCCTCGGCGGTCCAATAGGTGGCGGTTTATATGTAGAGGAGCGCATGCCGTATCGATTGGAGCGTTGCAGGGAGCGCGGAGTGCAAGAGGTTCGTGAACATAGTGGATGGTTGGCGCTCCCGGACCGTGCAACAGTGCGCCAACGACCGTGCGGCATTGCCTCGGTTGTCCAATATTACGAACGTAGTGGATACGTACCTTTAGAAAGACGGGTATTCGGGTATTCAGTTTTGTTATAATCTAGGGTGGGCAGGGGGCTACATAAGGGAGGTTGTGTAGTGTTGTAGACAATATGTCGATTTGTCGAATTTATGCATCTGGCACACTGGACTGGATACAGGATTGGAAAGTGTAAACTGGAAATATCTAAAATAATTTCTAAAAAAGATAGAGGACCGTTCGACTTCGTTTTTGAGAAAGAAGCTGAAGAAGGTGTAGGCAATGTTCTAACCATACTATTTTTGTTTATCAAAACTTCCAGGTCCATTTACACTCTAAATGTTTTGAAACTTTTCAAAAAAATAAAATTGTGTATTTCAATTTTTATATCTCATTTCCGCCAAAGGTTCGAAAACGAACCATTTTGTTGTTGTGACACCTGCCATTATCAAAGTGTAAAACAATTTTTTTACGAATGTTTATGTTTATTTTACTCTAGTTAATCAAATATATTACATATTATTTCAGTATTTCTTTGCTTGGCGGTTAATGGGTTAAGCAAAAAACGTTCTATACATTTTTTGATAAAATTGATAGTTTTAGATTTATTCGCTATCGAAAGTGTTAGTTTTATATCGAAATAATCAATGTTTTTAATAAGTTTTCTGCTAATAACTCCAAAAGTTTTCGTTTTATCAAAACAACTTTACTTAACAAAAATGTACCTTTTAAAAAAAATAATCAAAACCGTTTTTTTTTTAATTTTCTTTAAGACCAATAGTAATCGAGCTATAGTTTATTATATATTGGCTCTTCTTCTTCAAATGCTAAATATTGTAGTTTCAAAGTCAAAAGATGGGAAAACTATACCATTTTCGAGGACAGCTTGTTCTAACTAATTTAAAGTAACTATTTAAAAATATCTATCTCCAGAAATAGAAAAAGTCTCTAGCTCAAAAATTAAGTGACATAATGAAAAGAATATCAGTCCCTATTTTTTCTCAGTGAAAAAGTGTACGGAAGCAACCCCCTAATCACCACCCTAATTAAAATTAGTCATTGGCCTTATTTCGTCTTTTTTATTTATATATTATTAATAGGTTCTAGCAGTTTGACCGCGTAGAAGTTTGACCTTTCGCAAGGTAGAAGAAGAAGAGGTAGACCGAGGAAAATTGACAGGCAGGAATAAACAAAGCCATGGATGAAAGAGATCTGCAAGTAGATCAATGTGCGGACAGAGAGAAATGGCGAACGGGTATCGGAAGACGGAGAACGTTGTAAACGGATAATATATACTATATAATTTGACCGCGTTAGAATGATTAGTTTAAAAAAAATGGAGTTAAAAGCGAATAACGAATTTTTGTAGTTAGGAAAAAATGGCTTTTTCTTCAGAATAGCAAGATTAGCATCAGAGATACAAAAAATTTTTTAATATGAGATTGTAGCCTATTTAGTTTCCAAAAACCTGGTTAGCAAATATTTTTCCTGCGGTAAGAATTGAGTGACCTATTGACCATTAAAACTAGTAATAACATTGCAAAAACCACCTTTACCAACCATTTCCAAGTCACCTCTTTTTTGCGACTGAATACTTTAAAAATATTTAATATTTATTATCTTATAGATCTTGTCAAAACCTACAAAAATTTTTTTTACGAAACTTTCTAAAATAAGCAATAAACAAGTTACGGTTAAAATATCAATATATTTTTTTGAAAAACAAAAAGGGGAAAACAATTGGAGACATAATAATGTAAGTTAGCGGTGTTTTTAGTCATTGGCATTATTCATTCTTATTTATTTATGAATTAATTCTAGAAGTTTGACTGGCTTAGAATGATTAGTTTTAAAAAAACTGGAGTTAAAAGCGAATAACGAATTTTTGTAGTTTGGTAAAAATGCCATTTTCTTCAGAATAGAAAGATTAGCATCAGAGATACGAAAAAATGTTTTAATATAAAATTGTAGGTTATTTAATTCCCAAGAATTTGGTTTGAAAATATTTTTGTCTACGGCAAAAATTGAGTGAGTCGTAAATGAATATATCGAAAAACATTGATTTTTCGAAATACAACTAACACCTTCGATAGCGAATAAGTCGAAAACTATTAATTTTATCAAAAAAAATTATAGAACATTTTTTGCTTAAAATGAACGTTTTTATCAACTTTTGCCGTCAAAATATAATAAAAATTTTCCACCCCCGAGATGGGATGGCAACCACCCCCATGGTAAAACGCATTTCGGCATAATATCCACTATCCACTACTTATTCTCGAATTTTCAAGCAAATCGATCCATCCTGTAAAACTTGCGAGGTGAAAAGCTTCGGTTCCTGGCCTATATTTGGTATGATGCAAATCTATAGAAGAAATTATGTCAGCAATAGACGAATCTAAACAAAAGACGAATTAAGACAAATCCAAATAGAATGGTTATCAATTCTATCTATGTGTTGGACATTACGTTATCTTTTTGGTTTATTAATAATATTAACTTCGTCTAGTCCGAATTGCGTTCCATTTCTTGGGCTTTGTCGAATTGCGTCCCAAATATTTTTCTTACCTGGCCACCGATAACGACTAGTCCGAATTGCGTTTCATTTCTTAACTAGCCAACCCAATTGCGGTAAGAGGATAGCTTAATAAATATTAGGTAAGCAGGAAAATATAATAAACGTAATATCAACTAACAGTTTATTTTTATATAATATATTAAAAAGCACCGAATTTATAACTAACACATTTAACGAAATTGTATCTTAAAATTTCACCCCTGTTATACTGGTTAATTTTCTGTTCGAGAAAAATATATTTGCTGGAGGTAGCTTTATCTACATTTCTAGAAATATTTTGTTTAACAGAATTTATTTTTATATAAGAATCGGTCTGAATGCGCTTAATTGTTTCAACAAACAAAAAAATATTAGGATGTGCCGACAAACAATAATTTTTAAATTTTGAATGAAATCCCTCACAAGAATTAGTTGTTCTATATATAGATGCGCTATTCTTTGCCAAAATGTGTGGAGGAAATGTGGAGTCCTCTTCGATATACGTTTCAACTAGATAGTTTGCAAATGCGTCAACTCGATGATCATCTGGTTTTTCAGGCATAAAATCTTCCACAAAACAATCTCCAACTTGGCTCGGAGGAAGATACATTAGGCCAAAAATATGCTTCAGCCATTTACCTATTTCTGAGTTCTCGTTCTTATACTCAGACTCAGAACTCAACCCCACATTTTGTACTTTACGCCACCTGTAACAAGATTATAGAATAAATTCTTTATTTCAGAAAGTACTTGCATTCAAGAAAAAGTTTGAAACAGGTCAAATTTTATAAAAAAATACATCTTTAAAAAATAATGAGAATATTTAGGAGCCAATTTTTTGACAGAGGTTATGACGACATCTTTTTTTATGTCAAAAAATAAATTTTTTTGAAGATTTTTTACCTACAATTCTTGTTTTAACTTATATCAAATGAGAAATTTGTAAAAAAAAAATTGAAAAAATAAATATTTGAAAAAAGAAATTACAATGAAGTTTGAAAAAAACATATTGAAATGTTTAGTTTTACAGCAAAAAATATGATGACGTCATAACTCAAGTTTTCTTAACAATCTACTATTTGCCAGTTACATTACTATACGTATTACTTACCAAGCTTGAGTAAGATGAAATCGACAACCAACAACATTTGCTTCCGGAAAAACTTCTCGCACGCTGGAGTGGATACCTAATTCGTAATCAATCATCATTTTCGTTGGATTTAAATTGCATTCCAAATCTTGACATTTTTTCTTTAATAATTCGAATAACGAGTTGTAAGTGAAGTTTTGCTTATTAGGTAACAAACAAAATGCAACCGGAACATAAGTGTCATTAATCAATTTATGTAATGTAAACATTCAAAAAAAAAATTTTGTGCAATAATCGAATGTTCCATCCATAAATAAAGTGGAATTGTTACACATAAATGAAAGATTAGACAGACATGAGAAAACAACAATATTAAACTGTTCATTTTTGATAGTAAATATTTCAATTTGTTTCAAAAATTCTTGAACATCCTTGGCTGATTTTGGCAATTTTGGAACCGTTTTCAATCGCGTGCGATTAATGTTCTTTTTTATGTATTGGTATGTATTGGACATCTTTTGTTGACAGAGAGGTAAGTACTTCGCTTTGCTTTTCGATTTCTTTGTGTAATAACTTCGCAGGTCGTTCCGCAATATCTTCTGTTGCTTTTCTTTTAAGAGAATTTTTAACTTTCTGGCGAATTAATACTTCTTCAGCAAGCTCATGATTGTGTCCACTACTAACTTTTGAAAACACATTATTTAATGTATATAGTTTTGCTTTACACTTTTTATTTGTACAATACCACACAGTTTCACTAAACTTTTTTAATTGACGAAACTTTCTAAATTGGAATTTTTGAAAAACTGTAGGTGGTTTTGCCCGTTCACTTAACATCATTTCAAAATCCATTGCGCGGTGCGATTGTCTAAGTTCACTCTTTACTCTTTGGAAATAAACTGCAATTAAAAATTTCACCCTATCAAGTTAACCTCCACTTTCTCTTATTTTTACTAAGAAACTTATTTGGTAAACCCTTTAAACCCAGGTAATACTGTGTAGGATTAAATTTTATTGTTAGAAACGGAACGCAATTGACCATACAAAACACACACATTAGCGATATTAACTGAAAATCCCTCAAAATTTTGGACGCAATTCGGATACCTTCATCAACTTATAATAAATGTTTAGTAAAATACAATCATTAAAAAATGTAGAAATTCACGACCTTCACCAATGATGCAATAAGAATAACGGAGCGACAGAACGTTTTCGATTACTTCAGGAGTGCAATTTCCAGTCTGATGCTATTCTTCAACTCTTTTACATTATTTGGTCGACCTTGATACGCTTTTCTCTTTAAATAACCTAATAATAAGTGAAACGGAGTCAAACCTGGAGAACTTGATGGACATTATATAGATCCCCTCTACCTACATCTACCTATGAAAACGTTATTCAAGTAATTTCGTACCTTAACGTAGTAATAAGGAAGGGAGCCCCGAACTGTTGGAACTATACATCTAAATGACTCAGTTGTGGTATCAGAAAATCCTGAACAAATCTCATAAAACGAGGAGCAGTTATATAGGTTTTCCTCCTCAAATCCATAAAACTAACCGATGCTGATGAAAAGGACACATTCATATTGCATGCCGGTGAATCATATGGTTATATTGATGGAACGGATTTTGTGTTTTCGTCGTAATTAAAATCGGCAAATCATCATGATAAAATTAATACGGAGATATTTGTGAAATATTTCAAAGCAAAACTATTTTCAACTTTACATGAACTACACATTATTGTTTTGAATATAACCCCATACCATTGTACTCAGCCCAAGAAGCAATTTTTGGACGCATTGGTTGTCAGTACAAAAAAATGCACGGTATATAACGCTGCCCGAGAGCATTTTCAGTTGTTTCGGCCAATGTCCCCTACCCCGACTGACATTACGATGTTACAACGTTAAGTAGGTAATACATTTAGTTATACGGGCAACTAATTTATTACCATTGTGACAACTACATATCACAGTTCAGTTTTTTCAACAATCGCAACGATTTAAAAACGTTATAATGCTAAACTAATTTACGCCCTGGCCGATTTGGGTTTTCTGGCCGACTCTGTAGTTTTCTGTCACGACCCTAGGTGTGTGACACGTTTGCGGCAAATTCAGAAGGAGAAAAATAATTTACTTTATAACCTTATTTTTTTCTTATTATTATATATTTTATTTTGCTGAAAACTTTCGATTTATTTACCAACCTCTTTATTTGTTTTTTTTAATAGTTGGTTTCCATTCCATTGTCCATTGTTTTATCAGTAGATTTGTTAACCTTAAACTTTGTATCAGCTTTGGTAGACAGGGTTGCCAGGTCAGTTTTTACTCTTTCAGTAGCTTTGCTTTCACAAAATCAGTAGATTCTTTTTAGGCCATGTAAATACACTATATAGCAGGGGCTCTCAAACTTTTTGAGTCATGTACCACCTACAGTTCTTTTTATTTTTTTTGGTACCACCTATATTTTTAGATTGTATTATCAAGACTTACTCAGCACTACTATTTAATTTTTTTTGTGTCTTGTGTACCGCAAATAATGAGATGTACCACCAGTGGTACATGTACCACAAATTGAGAACCGCTGGTATATAGTATATACAGTGATATGCATATATTTCGAATCATTTAACAACGATTAGGTACATTTAACAACTATACTATTTTGTCATCCACTGATTTTAACATCTGCTTGTCTGAATCAAATTCTTCAAACAATCGTTTCGCATTTTACATTAGAAACACGTAAACACAACATTTTTTGTTTTGCAAAGTTACATGTATTCTTAGATATTTTAGTTTCCCATCGTTGGCTTCTAATAGGCTCACCGAATGCCAGGACTTTTCACTAACACGTGAAATACTGCTTGCACTGTTACTTGAAATCTGCAAGTTTGTTCCACCAGAATCCAGTTTCATTTCTCTGTAATATTCATCATCTACGTCCTGAATCTTATTTTCGGTAATGACATTGGGAAATTGTAACAAAATGTCTGAAAATTAATTTAGAAATGGGGTAAATACTAATAAAAAGCAAATTTTATTTTAGTCATAAAAAAATGTTGAAATATACCAAAAATGTACTAAAAAATATTGCCTACTAGAATTTTTTAAAAAATATCAAAAACCTACCAAAATAGGAGAAATCTACTAAATGTGGCAACGCTGTTAAGGAGAATGCTACACTTTTGGCACTGGTCACAAGACCTCTGTCACCCAATAAGAGGGTGCGTTCTAAAACAGTTGCGATAGTCAGCGCGGCCGAGTTTGGTTGGCGATTCGACTTCTAAGTTGTCTTATCCGTCTATGGTTGGTAATAAGGTATTTTTTTAGTAATATTGGTAATATTGTTTAATGCGCCATTTTGGTTTTACTTGATATCCTTGAGATTTTTGGGATGTAAAGAAGATGAAAACACAGAATATAAAAAATGCAGGCATTTTCTGATACCTTTAAAAGTACCATCGATACATTAAATTTATACAGAACATCCTTAACATAAATTTTGACTTCTGTATTACAATTTGCTTTTTTAAATTTGCATATTTTTTGTCGAAAATGTCATAAAAAAAGGAGCGCGCGTGTTTTTTAAAGGTGAAATATCCATATTTGACGGTAATCTGAGATGCGTTTATAAATTTCACATCAGATAATAAGTCCTTTATGTATTTATATAAATTTAAATACCTAATACGATGTCAAAATAGTTTAATTTTTGGTTTTTGCATTCACCGTACAGGTGTTAAAAATATAGGTAAAAAAACATAACCAGTCTGACTTTTTGTCGCTTCAGTTGTCTTATGCAACGCTTACGAAACGATGTTGCTTAAACATAGAAAGTTGCCTAGGCAACGTCAAGACAACTCAAAAATCGTCCACCAAATTAGTGCAGAATAGGGTCGTCTTCTAGGCAATAACAACGTTGTAACAAAACGTTGCCACGCGGTAGACAACGTTGACGCGTCGACAAATTGCTACTTGGGAGTACTTCTATACGGATTAGAAACGTGGACATTGAAGGCAGAAAATCTATCGAAACTTCAGACTTTTGAGCTATGGTTGTACAGAAGAATCCTAAAGATGCCATTAACAGACAAAGTCACCAATGAAGAAGTACTACGGAGGATGAACACAACCGCAGATTTAGTCAACATCGTGAAGGGCCGTAAGCTGCAGTACGTGGGATATATAATGAGAAATCAAGGCAGATACGAGCTACCACAATGTATATTACAAGGCAAAATTGGAGGAAAAAGGGCCCCAGTATGAAGAAGGATATCCTGGTTTGCTAACCTGAGAGCATGGTATAGAAAGACCTCAACACAAATATTCCGTATAGCAACCAACAAAGCCATCACAGCCAGAATTATTGCCAATGTTCGGAATGGACAGGCACCCTAAGAAGAAGACTATTCGAAAATATTAAATAAGCAACCAGCAAGTTCATTGACAGTCCATGAAATAATAGGAGGATTAAAGTTTCAAAATATTTAATTTCCTCTGGATTCTATTGAGCAGGAATTACTGCAGTTAGCCAAAGGAAATAAAAAACCAAAAATATAAATATAAATATAAATAATAATAGAAGGCGAGCTTATACGACGTAAGGTGTCAAGAGTGCTCTGAATTATATCCAATTGAACATACTTTGGGGAATATGTAAAATTTACTACGATAACTATAGTATGTGAGGAACGTATGTTAAATTTTCAGTTGCTCGAGCGTTATGGGGACCTATTGGGTTGTGAAGAGTAGGTCCTAAAACCAAAAAAAGTTGAGTTAAGTTTTCCATAAGGTGGGGGACTTTGTGTTTTTTAATTTAATTTACCATTTCCAACAATCGTTCTTTCGATTATAGCGCCATCTATCCATACTTCGAAAAAATGTCTCGAATAAAAGTTGCTGATCTGAATATTCGCTTTTTTTGTGAAATTTTGTGACTCGCCAATTTCCTTACGCCCCACTCAAATCGTCAGATTTTTTAAATAGACACACACTATTTTGCATTTTGCATCTTAATCTGACGATTTGGAGATTTTCTCGGAAGATAGATTTTTTTTCGGACCCTTAACTAACCCCCCTGTATTAAGAGCCAATATATGGTAGAGGTACATTGAGAGGGTACAAGGTTTCTCCCCATGTGATAATCTGACGCGCTTGAGTAACTGCAAAAATCCCCGCTTGGACTCCCCTACCACTATATTAAACGTAAAGGTACGTATAGATAATTTTCTTAAACTGCCTAATTTTTTATTCCCTTTTGCTATTCTGGCATCGAGCTTCCATTTCATATAGCTTTTACCACTTACAGACTTCACACTATTGTTTTCATCTTCTTTCCTTTCTTCTGTCCTCCCTTGATTATATATTAAGTTTTGTCTTCATTTAGCTAAAATGACTTCGCTTCATTTTAAACTTTGTCTTCGTTTCATTATTCGTTTCCTCTTTCTCTTTATGCCTCCTCCCACATGTGACTTGGTAAAGTTTCGAACTAATTTCAGCTCATCTCATACTTCTTACCTGTTGAATGACATTCATGTAATATAACCCTCACCTACAACAAATAATTAATAACAGGAATAAATTATAAGAATGCTCAGAATATCTTGGGTTCAACGCATTTCAAACAGAGAAGTCTTATATATAGTCCATGTGGTGAGACCGCTCCCGTCTGAAAAAAATTTCTGATTCGGTTTCTTTATGGATTCCTATTCAAAAATGTCCCCTTTAAACAAATCTGAAGGGTGCCGGGCGGAATTTTTGGGTAGAAATTGTTTAAACAATTTTTTTAAACAAATACAAAATATCATCTTTTTTGCACTGGAACATACATTTTTAGATTTTTTGGGTCATTCTAAACAAGAAAAGTATCTTGTAATTTTTCCTAAAAATTGATAGTTTTCGAGTTCTAGGCAATTTAAAATCTGAAAAATGCGAAAATACGCATTTTCTAGGCTTAAAACTCATATTTAACCTAGTATTTCTGAGATTGCCAGATACTTAAATTGAAGATTAAACATTCAGCTTCAAGATTCCGAATAGTGATCGCGTCTAGCCTTAATTTATAAGGTTGTTTTTAAATTGTTTAATATCCTTGTTTATCCGATTTTTTTGCCGGTTCGGTGAGCTCTATTTCAAAAATCTCCTATCTTCCTGCAAAAAATATTTTTTTCTAGATTCTTTGGAATATTCTAAATAAAATAAGTTTCCTGACATTTTTCTTAAAAGTTAATAGTTTTAAAGTTATAATCGATTGAAAATCCGAAAATTGCCAAACATTCGCATTTCTGTATTTTAAATCGCTTATATCTTTAAAACTATTAACTTTAGAGAAAAATCTCAAGAAACTTATTTTATTTAGAATGTCCCAAAGAATCTAGAAAAAATATTTTTCGGAGGAAAATTGGATATTTTTGAAATAGAGCGCCGCGCACCGGCAAAAAAATCGGATGGGCATGCATATTTAACAATTAAAAAAACAACGGTTTAAATTAAGGTTAGACGCAATCACTCTTCAGAATCTTGAAGCTGAATGTTTAAACCTCAATTTAAGTATCTGGCAACCTCAAAAATACTAATTTAAATATGAGTTTTTAGGCCTCAAAAATGCATATTTTCGCATTTTTCAGATTTTAAATCGCCTATAACTCGAAAACTACCAATTTTTGAGAAAATTTACAAGATACCTTTCTTGTTTAGAATGACCCACAAAACTTAAAAACATATGTTCAGGAGCAAAAAAACGTGATATTTTGTATTTGTTTAAAACAATTGTTTAAACAATTTCTGCCCAAAAATTTCACCCGGCACCCTTCAGATTTGCTTAAAGGAACCTTTTTGAATAGGAATCCACAAAGAAACCGAATGAGAAATTTTTCCATACGGGAGCGGTCTCACCACATGAACTAATAGCCACTTTACACGATGCAAGTAATTTCGCAATTCATTGCAGTTTTTCTTGCTCAAGAACTTGTGCAATAAGTTACAAGTAATTGTATAAACTGTCATGAAATAGGCAGAGAATTTTAGGTTAGGTATTTTGTTTTTATTATCCATATAAAATGTTTAAAATGTTTACATGTCATTTTTTGAGCAGAGTGATCGGATAATAAATTAAATATGTTGGTTTATAATTTAAGGAAATTATATATTATGTATTATATCAAAATCAATCAATAACCCACCTACATACATATTCATTTACATACGAAACAAGTTATAAAAATTACAAATAGAAAATAGTTTTTTCCACCTACCTCTACCGAAAGTATACTTTTCCGGACCTGATTGAAGGGAGCAAAGTTGTACTTTTCCTCCCTAGGGAGGAAAACTAAAACTGACATCATGGTATTTCATTCATGAAATATAACTTATTGACGCCCTATACAATATCAATCTATTTTCTATTACGTAAGTATCTATACATTTTAACGTTTATTTATAAAACACCATGCATTTTGCAGAATGGTAAAAAACAGTAAATTGTTATTTTGATTTAACAATGTTTACATTATTAATTTGACTTATATTTGACAGTTGACAGTTATATTTTACCTACTTGTCAGTTTTAGTTTTAATAAATTTTGTTGGTTAGTTACATAAATAAAGTAAAAATGAAAAAATTACTTTTTATTTGAGGAAGGTGGAAAAACCATATTATAACATGGGAGTAAAGTGCCTTTTCCTCCCTTGAATAATTACTGCCCTCCGCTACGCGCCGGCACTAAACTTCATTCTCGGAAGGAAAAGTAGCACTTTCCTCTCTTGTTATACAAATAGCTATTTATCGTAACGAGTACAGTGGCTAGACAGCAAACTGTTACTAGGCCGAGACCGTGGTGAGGGCGAGAGATGGTTTATACGTATTTGGCAATTTTTGAATTTGGAGGCAAGTCAGTTCAGTTTCGATTCACAAAAACAAGGAGTAGTGTACTTATGGATCATAAAGCTAACATTAAAAATATATCAAACGACTTATACCACTGCTTATACAATAACTGACGGATATATTATGAGAAGGAGATAAACCAAATCTCGCTGCTCCCGATTTCTTCGATTCATTGATTTTTTATTTCTTGTCTATTTGTTGAATTAAAACTTTTTATTTTATTTGACTTCTTGAGTTTTAAAACCAACAATACAGGGTGTTTCATTAATAATTGTCCATATAGTAACTGGAGAAACCTTAGCAAAAAATACGAAGATTTAACCTAAAACACTTAAATATAATGTGGTTCCTTACTGAGTTACAGGGTGTTTTATCTAAAGATTTAAAAAATATTTTTGCTCAGCATTTTAATACTATTCTACGTATCCTTTCCATACTTGGCAGGAAGTATAGCTACTATACAAACTACTAAATTATGTTAAACAAACGTTTCTGGCTATTACCAGAGGCGTACAACGGGGGAAAGTGAATGGTTGACCCTTTCCAAATTCTGCGCCACTGGCGAAATTGCTATTTTAGTTCCATTTTTGGATTCTCCAATACTTTCTATGAAAATAATATACTCTACATTCGTAACGATAAAGTCATTAGTTTTCGAGATCTTTGAAGTTAAAAATGAAACGACACGGTTATTTTAATCAGTGTATTGTGTCGCTTCATTTTTAATTTCAAATATCTCGAAAACTAATCATTTTATCGTTACGAATCAAGAGTATATTATCTTAATAAAAATTATTGCAAAATAAAAAAAAATACACTAAAATAGCAATTTTGCCAGTGGCGTAGAATTTGGGAAGGGTCAACCAGCCACGATCCCCTGTCGTACGCCTCTGGTAGTAACTAGAAACGTTTATTTATCTTAATTTAGTAGGGTGTCTAGTAGTCGCACTTTCTGTTAAGTATGAAAAGGATACGTCGAATAGTTTTAAAATGCGGAGCAAAAATAGTTTTTAAATTTTTAGATAAAACACCCTGTAACTCAGTAAGGAACCACATTTTATTTAAGTGTTTTAGGTTAAATCTTCGTATTTTGTGCTAAGGTTTCTTCAGTTACTATATGGACAATTATTAATGAAACACCCTGTATATATTTCTTCTGCAATCGATTACATATTATGCTCCATCACGTTTTTGTTTTTTTTTATAATCCAAAGATTTGAAATTTCAAAAGCACGGGTGTGATTTATACAACTGAACTAAACTTTATTGTCCTATCTGAGTTCTATTTTTGTTAGCTATTTTTGAGAATCACAAATCACATTCATTAACACAAGTCGTCTCCTCTGATAAAGTGGTAATGTGCACAGTTACACAGCGAGTGTTATTTACATTACACATACCGAGTGGATTGGCGAGTATACGATTGAAGGGTGGGAGGTCGAAGACTTGGCCCCAGTAAATAGAACAAGATCCGAGTGACTGTCTCGCCATATGACCGGGTCGAGTGCTCGGCCAACTCGTTAGTATGTTTATACCAAACGAGCACTCGGCCGAGAACACTGTCTCGCTACAATACTCGTTACGTGTAATCAAGGTTTAAGTTGCATAAGTACGTTTATCCACGTTTAAGTTATCCACGAGAATAATGTTATCTGTGAAACGTGAAATTGGTAAAAAGTTTCTCTAGTTTGATTAAATAATTTGGTTAGTTTGAAATTGAGGATGACAGAATATTAATGTCATCAGAAGCTTAACAGAAAAGTAAAACACAAACAGTGTAGCTTTAAAGTTACTAAAAATATAACCAAATTGCAGAAAAAATTGCATGAAAAATAGCGCAGGTTCTATTTAGCTGCAACTTCTTGCAGCAAGAAGTTGCAGCTTTTCTGTGCAATTTTCGTATGACACGATGCAATTTATATTGCTGCAAAAACTTGTGCAATAAATTTCGCAATTACTTGTATCGTGTAAAGTGGCCATTAAATAGAGTATTTCAAGGCGAAGGTGACTTAAGCAAGATGAAAAAAACGAGAAAACTTGAATACCTCGGGCATATAATGAGAGGTAGCAGATACAGGATGCTGCAGTTAATACTCAACGGAAAGATCGACGGAAAAAGAGGAATTGGTAGGAAGAAATGTTCATGGCTCCGAAACCTTCGTTAATGGACTGACTTATCAGCAGATTAACTATTACATGCTTCGCAAGATTGAGAACGATGTCGGCGAATGGTCATAGAAGCTACCCACGCCTAAAATTTGGACACGGTACTTAAAGAAGAAGAAGATAACAGATAATCTATCTGAGTCACCGTACTTCTATCTGGGGAGGCCCACGTACCCTTGTATATCTATTTTCGTTTTAGTTATGTACTAAGTCTTTGACCATTATCGTTTGATACTTCATATTTACTGTGGCATCAAGGTCAAGTTAATAATTGTAATTAAATTTTGTGTTAAAATATTCAGTAGGGACTATTAAATAGACCAGGGGTGTCCAAGCTCCTTGATAGTCCGAGCCATTTGTCAAAATTTGAAATTTTTCGCGAGCCGCAATTAAACAATTACCTGTGTACCACTTTTTTACACCAAATGGTGTAAAAAATGTATTACATTTTTCTCTCACTATTTGGATTTCACGATTTTCAAAGTGTAATAAAATGGTTCACGCCGTTGTTTCAAATATGCAAATAATTTTACAGGCAGCCTTTACTAATTCGGGATACTTCGATTCTTCATCATCCTTCCATCTTATTCTGGGACGGCCTACTGATCTTCTATCGTCTCTCAAAAAACCCCGTCTTTAACACTCTGTCCATCTTATCTTAGCTTTTATATGTCTGACGATGTTTTCAGTACCATATCATACCACAGTCACCAATTCAGATTTGCGGCGCATTCTCCACTCTCCTGTCAATTCATCTCTTTGAGGGCCACATATAATGTGAGAGGCCACCTGAGAACTTTGCTTTCAAATCCCAGCAGCTTACTTATTTCCCGCTGATGTAGAGTTCATGTTTCACTTCTATATGTAACAATTGGGCGAAAAATTGGCTGTACAGTCTTAATTTATATTGTCTTTTTAGCAGATTAGATCTTAACAATGATGATAGGGAGTATAATGCTTTATTCCACGCAGCCATCCTTGCTGAGATCTCTTTTTATATGTGGTTGTCATCTGTGATTACCGCCCCCAACTATTTAAACTTTTTTACTACTTCGAAGTTGTGGTCATTAATAGTAGTTATATTCTGCCTAACTCTTGGTCTTGGATTTTTGGTTACCATTAGCATGTATTTCGTCTTCCCTTCATTTATTCGAAGGCCCCGACTACCTGTTTCTTCCTCGACTTGTGAAAACACCTCTCTCACGTACCTACGTCTCTTGTAGAATAAGCAACTGCACCTACTCGTATATCATCAGCAAAGGCCAACAATAATTTTGATCCTCGTTTCGCAAATCCTCCTGTCAGTTGAGATTATATTTTTTACTTATTACATATTCTAAGGCCAAATTGAATAGCAACAGTGATAAGGGGTCTCCTTGTCGAAGTCCTGATGTTAAACTTTTATGTTTTTTGTTAGTAATTTAAGACATTTTGAAACACAAAAATTAAAAGTAATTCAGGTACATTTATTGAGAGGCACAAATAATCCTTCAAAGAAACACATGTGGCTCGTGAGCCACAATTTGGCCACCACTATCGGCCCTGATATAGATAATGAAAAAGAATTGTCGGTTATGTGGACCTATTTTGAATACTGAAATTATAAAAGATGTACATATTAAAAAACGACAGCAGAGAAAATAAATGTATAAATATCGTGCCAT
Organism: Diabrotica virgifera virgifera; assembly: GCF_917563875.1. Lineage (NCBI taxonomy): Eukaryota > Metazoa > Arthropoda > Insecta > Coleoptera > Chrysomelidae > Diabrotica > Diabrotica virgifera. Next base: position 239,729,587 of record NC_065443.1, on the reverse strand, counting down.
GCGATATCTAAAATTATATCCCACATTTCATAAAACTTCCGGAGATAAATTTAATATAAACCATTTTTATCCATTTCCTTTGTTTTTAATGAACATAATCGTATACGTTGGATAAACCACAATTTTTGATATAATTATGTCACAAAGAATTTATAATTCAAAGAAAACATTGCTAAGGTTCAGACTTATTATTTTTCAACATCTTTTATCTGAAACTCGACCGGGTTTTAGTTAGTATTGCCATGAAGCACATTTAATTATATTTTTAAATTATATAGGATGCAATTTTATTAAAAGTAAAACATGACCTCAAGTTATATTTCCAGAAGAAAGGAAGACAATTCAACCGTCTAACTGGGATGTAGGTAAAGTTTTTTTGTAGCTGGAAAATATACGATAGATAAATTCCAAATTGTTTTTAGGTAGAATGAACAGGGTTGGCTCGATATAATTTTTGGAAAAAAATTTACCGTACTATTTAAATAAATGGAAAATGTAAGAATCCTTATTTTGACAGAAATAGGAATAATAGACTGGCACAATAGATTGAATTGGTAGTTCTAGTCTAAAGTAAGGTCTCATTTTTGGAGTATTATTCAAGACTACCCAGAGTGTCCAAAGATAGTAAGCTTTGAGAAGAATGGTGTTTGTCCGCGAGCGGTCCGATAAAGTACGTTTTATGGGCATCCAATGGACGTACATCTGTGTACATTTCCCGCTAAGGTACAATGCACATCCGATGGACGTCCAACGAACGTCCAGAGCTCACAAAATTGGACGTCCATATAACGTCCGCGACAAACGTACAGTGTACGTTGTTGGAGCTTTCACTGTACGCCTTATGTTCATTCAATGTACATCTCATGTACATTCAATGTACGTCTTATAAATATTTTTAGCCAACTTTTCACACAGCAATCTAGTATCTATGTATAATTTTGTGAATACATAACAAAAAGCCTTTATAGGAAATAGTTCCTTTAATACTAAAACTTATACATTAAAATATTACACAAGCGACGTTTTTTTTATTTTTCTTTACTATAACAACTTTATTATAATATAGGTACCTATAGGTACTTTATTATAGGAACTTCATTAATGCACGACTGAACTTGCACGAAAAACAGCAAACACAAAGTATTATCACATGATGTATTATGTTGTATGTAATAATTTAATAAAAACGAGATTCAGTTAATGGCGGCGTTATGCAGCAGCATGCACATAAAAAAATTGTTTAGTTTTGAAGCATGAAGAATGAAGATGAAGTCATGAAGATGAAATACGCCGCGCCGGGTCAGTTGGTACCAGCGTTGCCAGATTTGGTACAATTGTACCAATTTGACACAATTAACAACCAATCTTTTGATACTAAAGTATCTTAAAGTAAAAACCTCAAATTTTGTGATATAAGAAATTTGCTTCAAATAACATTAAACGACGTTTTTTTAAGTTATTGTACAAAATGTGTTGGTTTAGTACATTTTGTGTCCCTATTTCAGTCATTCCAATGCATTTACAAAAATTTCTCTGGTAGCACTGTTGGTAACTAAAAAGACATTCGATGGCGGACAAATATTGCAAGGCAGGAAATGTACAAATGCACATTTAAGGTTTAAATTAGTAGTGTCTAATTCTTGTAAGGTCTATAATTACCGATGTAGCTCTGTTATACTGAAAAAGTTTACGATCATTTTATCATCGTCTAATATTATTATATAGGTTTAATTAAAATAATGTTAGTGGTTCAGTGTATTTTAATTCGATGATGAAAAAATATGTGACTGCATTTATTGGAAGCTTTTTATATTCTACTAATAATATTGCTTTCATTAAAACAATAAGCTAATAATTACTCATAATAATAATCGCGCTTTGTGTAAAATATCCATGAACCACAAATGGATGTCCAATGTATGTTGAAATCAAACGTCCAATGGACGTCGCGTAATGTACGTACATAGTACGTCCAGTTTTGGCCCATGGACGTTTGGATTTTAAATGTACGTTACATGGACGTCCATCGGACGTTGTGTGCTATATGGGTAAGTACTTAGCCTCTCCGCCCGATGTCGCTACTATCTCCATAAAAATGTACTATCGTATAATACATCCTTCTTCTTCTTCCTAAAGTTCCTTTCCTCTTCTATCGGAGGTCGGATATCATAATGGTTATGGTCAGATTGTTGGCTCCTGCTCTGAACAGTTGTAATAAACTACAGTTAAACCAGTCTCTAAGGTTCTTCAACCAGGAGATGCGTCTTCATTATATGCTTCTTCTTCCTTGGAACCTTCCTTGCATAATAATTAAAAATCCACAAGGAAAAATTTTTCCTGTAGTTGGCTGTATAACATGTGATACAAAAAATAGTAAAATCCTGTATAAAAGGAACATCTAAAACCCTCAAAAGGGCCACATCAAACTCACATAACTAGTTTTCGACTGGTTTACCAGTCATCATCAGTGGTTACGTGCAATGTACATGCTAACCACCAAGATAGTATTATACAAAAATATGTGGGTCAAAGCCCAGTAAAAGTAGTCCGTCAAGGAAACATTGGTTTAAAATGCTACCTTAAGCCTGGATGTTTAAAATATTATCTAATTTGCCCTAGGTAACATCTGAGATCTAGATATGACTTGTTCACATGTTGGAAGTGAGACGGCAAGTGACTTGCCGCTCCTGCAATATATAGAGCAAATTTATCGATGGATTCTTATGTAGTTTTTTCTTCTGAATCCAAATCTGAAAACGGCATTTCGATATCTCTAACCGTCTTCGAGATAATCGACCTCAAAATCTAAAATGTGACGTCACAATTCTTTTATTTTCTGCCGACACACTAAACGTCAGCTGAAATCGTTGCTAGTAAGTAGGCTAGTTTTTTTAATCTGAATTTATTAAGCAAGTCATAGGTTATTTACATTATTTGAGTTTGACACTTCGTGAATGTCAAACTAAATTTAAAATTTTTTTTTCTGATTCTGGCTTTGGTTTATAACTAGAACCTTTAACCACGTAATTGTATAACTTATCACTAAGTCAGGGGAGTAATGTGTAGTGTGTGTGTTGAGTAAGTGTCTTGTTACTTTGCAAAGTCGACGTCATTGTCTTTGCAAAGAGACGCTAATTGTTTCCGAACGTCTGCGGTCCCTCCGGTGAGTATCGATCCCACAAGGACAGAAACTATTTTTCATTTATTAATTTTTAATAAATGAACAATTTCTGCCCCTGCTAGGACTCGAACTCCCGACCTTTTGTTTCAAAGGTAGGCGCTCTTACCACTGCGCCACAGAGGGGGTTAAATTTTAAATAAAATATTAATAAAATATCAATGACATTTGATAGTGAATTTAATTATTATATAAAATAAATACGATGTTCAAAAATACAATTTGAGTATCTTTGGAAAGCAATAATTTATTAACAATTTTAAAAAGGTTTATACGAATATACGGCCTCCCCTTTAATGAGAGTACCTAATGATAAATGGACTGTTCCATTTGTTATGAAATGAAAATTGTTATTATAGTCGGTTCGCTAAACTCAGACACAACTGGCTAGTGATTTTAGTAGGTATTTTTTTGTTTTTTGCTAATTTTGCCAAAATTGGCAAGATTACTAATTATTAAGTAATTATTTTTTTTGCCAAATTGGTAAAATTACTGACTAAAATCACTAGCCTGTTGTGTCGGAGTTTAGCCAACCGACTATATGAAATGTTGATTGGAATAAAAAATTATTTTCTGATATGTGCAATTACATCTTTCTAATGGAAAAAAATATTTGAAGATTTTTCTCAAATTATGGATACTAACAAAATTTTCATTTATAACTCTTTTATTTTTAATTTGACGAAGAAAAGTTATTCTTCATAAAAAGCTCTTCATGGTCTAAGATTTATGATGCAACCATCATATTATATCAAATTTTATTAATTTTATACGCGGTATATAACAAGTATGAATTTCGATCAAGAGTAAAGTACCTTTATAGTAAGGGAAAATGAAAATGTAGTATGTCAAAGTGTGTAAATAATTTTATTTCCTTAGCTGAGCGCTTTCGACATAAACGTCATCATCGGAGCTAATGGTCAAATACTAAAAAAGTACCGCTACATAGAGGTGTAAAAAAGTGCATCTTAGGAATGTACATTTGCTTTTTAAATTTTGAATGCTAGCTTAGTCCTCCGTACAACAGCAAACAGCAAAAAAACAGAAAGAAACGGCCACATACACGTTGCACAAAAAAAAAACATATAAACTTTTTTCATGGTCCGGGTGTCGATATCACCCGTCCATCCTTGGCCTAGTAACAACAGCTGACTGACACTTGTTACTAGGCCAAGGATGGACGGGTGATATCGACACCCGGACCATGAAAAAAGTTTATATGTTTTTTTTTGTGCAACGTGTATGTGGCCGTTTCTTTCTGTTTTTTTGCTGTTTGCTGTTGTACGGAGGACTAAGCTAGCATTCAAAATTTAAAAAGCAAATGTACATTCCTAAGATGCACTTTTTTACACCTCTATGTAGCGGTACTTTTTTAGTATTTGACCATTAGCTCCGATGATGACGTTTATGTCGAAAGCGCTCAGCTAAGGAAATAAAATTATTTACACACTTTGACATACTACATTTTCATTTTCCCTTATTCATTCAAGTGTGTACAAACTTATCAGTCTTTCAACTACCCTTATAGTTCACAACATTTAAATTAAAATGATATAATTGCACATTAAAACATAATTTTTAATTCTAAACAACTTTTCATAATAGCAATTTTCCATATTATGAATTAAAATACGCAAATAAACAAAGTTTTTGTTATGATAATGTTCGCAATTTCAGCTTGTTTCCAATAACAAGAGTAAATTGCATTACATTGCCACAAATCAAGTTGTAAAATAATTTATATTTCATTCCGACCGACGAGTTTCAAAATAGCATTATAAAATTCGAATGTATAACTTAGAAAAAATATTTTCTGGGTTGAAATAAACTTGAATCATTTATCAAAACATCTTTTACATACCTTGTCATTGTTGAGCCGCTTCCTACGCTTCTAGTGTATTTATGTTTACCTAAGTTGGTGGAAGTTCTATCATTGTTATTCTCTTCCAGTATAAATTTGCATTACTAACGACTTAGCACATATTTTGGGACAATAATTGTAATTTCGTCTCTAAGTTATGCGTTGCCCTGAAGGGGTGGTTTATTATATGCAAGAAGTCAACTTTATCAATGAATATTTGTTGTTTAGATCTCACAGCCGGTATATGCATACAGAGATACGAATTCGAGAAGTAGGTAACTTGATTTAGTGATTGTTGTATATTTGCTAAACTATAAATACAGGGTGTCCTGCTCAAACGTTCTTCACAAAAGAAAACTACGAAATCTGGAACTTGCAGTAATGTGCAGTAACTCGAGCGCTTTGGGGACCTAATGGGTTGTGAAAAGTAGGTCCTAAAACCAAAAAAAAAGTACAGTTTTCCATTTTAGTGGGGACTTTCCATTTTTAATTTAATTTTCCATTTCTAACAATATTTTTTTCCGATTATAGCGCCATCTATCGATAATTTGAAAAAATGTTTCGAATAAAAGTTGCTTATTTTTACGTAAAGGATCCAAATCTGTAATAAAAATTTGGGGAATATAAATCCTATTTAGGATTTTAAAGTAGCCCCCCACCCCACCTCCGTGGGGTGTCGTGTTTGGTACTGTGGCTGGTTTGCTGGATGCAAAGTAGTCGGGGCACACTTTAAACTGTTTTATTGGTTTATTTACAACAGACTACATACTAAAACAAGTAAGAAAACTATGACAGTTATTTTCGGAGTTTCTGAATGTGTTCTGACAGACGTCCGTTAATCCGTCTCCTCTTCTTTCCCCAGCCGGTCAACACATATGTGGTCGTGGGTTAACTGTCAATCTGTCACAGTACCAATCGATAGACTTTTCAAAAATATTGAGTAAGTGTATTTTGCAGTTTTCAGATCTAATATTTATTTTGCGAAATATCGTGGGATTTGCATTTAAAATTTTAAATTTACCCCCATCTCTCTCCGTGGGTGGTCATGTTTGGTAGATATCATTCGATAGATTTTTGAAAATATTGAACACATATTTTTTAAAAATAAAATAAAAATTCCATTTTTATTCAGTTGCAATGCGAAGGCAAAACAATCTTATTTTTCAATTAGAATACGGAGCGCAGTCCAGCCCTCTAAATCGACGATTTTCGACTCTTGTTGGAGTCTCATCGGAGAGAACGTGGACCTGCTACTCCATACTCCAATTTACCAACACCGAGAGTTTTTCCCCCACACCGCAACTGACGTGAATGGACTAAGTGACTAGCGTCATCTGGCAATTGAAAGATGGAATTTTTATTTTATTTTATTTTTATATTGGTCGTTACTTCTTTGAGTAACTAGGTCCATTTTCTGTTGGAATTTACCAGCTGAACAGACGGGGTCGTGAATTGTAAGTTTTTGTATTCCCTCTTGTCTTCTTCGCTTCAGCATCCATCTGGATTGCAAATTGTAGAAGCCATGGAGGTGTTACCAAGAAAATGGACCAATAAGTTTTCAAATTAAAAATCTTTTAGTAATATTTTAATATTTTTAAATATTATTAATATTGCTATTCGGATTGAAAACTACTTCATCTTTCAATTGCCAGATGACGCTAGTCACCTAGTACATTCACGTCAGTTGCGGTGTGGGGGATAAACTCTCGGTGTTGGTCAATTGTAGTATGGAGTAGCGGACTTACGTTCTCTCCGATGAGACTCCAACAAGAGTCTAAAATTTTCGATTCAGAGGGCCGGACTGCGCTCCGTATTCTAATTGAAAAATAAGATTGTTTTGCCTTCGCATTGCAACTGAATAAAAATGGAATTTTTAATTCATTTTTATATTGATCGTTACTTCTTTGAGTAACTAGGTCCATTTACTGTTGGAATTTACCAGCTGAACAGACGGGGTCGTGAATTGTAAGTTTTCGAATTAGTGTGCACAAAACTGCCACAAACAGCGCTGGCGAAAACTGTCAAATCCCTTCTACTCATCGGTTCACAGCGAATACCTAATAACAATTTACAATAAATAGATATTGAAATGACATTTTCTAATGTCTAATGACATTAATGTCAAAAATGGTACACATTTTCTTCTTTTTTTGTGTCTTTTATAAGCGGTAAGATCATATTGAAGCGGCTGTAAATGTGAGTGCGAGTAAGATGCACGATTGGACTGTCGGAATGACATCTCTTTCTCACTCACCATTGACGGCCGCCTAATACGTGCATGGCGCTCATAATTATTACTTAAAAATAACAGCTTAGTAATAAAAAAAGACAAATTTCTTCAGGATGTTGCTTTAAACTTTGATTTACTCACTTTCTGATTCTAATAATGTAGCAGTGTATTATTCTCAGAAAATACACTACTACTTATGCAACCAAACTTACCGGGACGCCGAGAACAAGACTGTCACTTTTGACGTTTTTGAAAAAGGGAGAGGTCTTTCAGTTTTGATGGTGGAAGTTTTTGGTCAATTTTTATAGAAAAATAAGTAAATGTCGTACAGTGGATGATCTGGATCATTTAGAAAGAGTATTCTGGTTATTGAGTGGAGGAGAATATTGGTTGGTGTTGATTTTTGTTTAAAGACAAGCAAATCTTTGTTGGAGGTTGTGCAAAGGATGGATCAGTCTACACTGTAAGCCCTATGTTTTGTCACTTTGTCAGCTACCGTACCGTGGAGGCTTTTAGTAGCAGTATGTTTGCCTGAACATATTATTTATTTGTAGAGTGGTTAAGTAAAGTGCCATATCTCAGGTAACAATATTGACTTGACTTTATCTCAAAAATACTTTGGTGGTTATACGCGATTTTTTTAGACTGAGCGTTTCATAGATATTGCTAAATTTTATCAGTTAAAGTGGGTGGACTGTTTCAATAAGTACAGAACAAAAACCTTTTATTTTGGTGCTAGATTCGTATAAAAAAATGATAACGTCTGTGTATTTAGTTTATGTTTAATTTATATCATTAATAATATCTATAATTTGTTGAGCTCAGCATCTCAGGTACTTACCTACATAAAACCTAAAATGCCGACATTTTTTTGTTCAGTTTTTATAGTTTTTAATTCGCTCTTTATTAAATTTAATTTGGGTTACATAGTAGTATAAATAAGCGTTCTCTCTACAAATAGTACCTTTAGGTTTTACAAGTTAATTTTTTTATATATTTAACGGGTTTGTGTTTTCTATCTTGTTTGACTGTTTTATGTTTAGTTTTTTTTGTTTCTTTGCTAAGTACATTATTGTTAAGACTTTTTTATAAAATAAATTTCGAATAATTGTCATTTTTTTTACGATGTTCATTTTTTATTATCTTTATTTTTTTTATTTTTTATTTAATCCACCTACATTTCAGATAATTTTACAGAGTAATTTGGCTATCAGTTAGTTCCTGTTCAATTGTATCCACAAGGTAAGGTAAGGTAAGGTAAAATCCTACGCAGGTAGGTTGGCGTCCAACTTTTCGTTTTCTTCTTCGTTGTCTTTCCAATTTTCTTTAATTTTGTTATCTACCGACCCCGACCCCTCCGAATACTGTAAAGAGCAACGGTGCACTTATTCACATATGTCGGGACCTTCAGGCTGTAGCCATTTTATAGGCACCTAAGGTTGCCGCAATAATAATAACTTTTAACCGAGTTATTAAGTCTTAAAAATTGCCGAAAACGAAAAATGTTTAGTTTTTTTCAATTTTAAATTGCCTATAACTCGAAAATTATCAAATTTAGAGAAAAATAATAGGAAACCTTTTTTGTCCAGAATATTCCAAAAATCCTAAAAAAATTATTCTGGCCAAAAACATTGATTTTGGCAAGTTGATTAAAAAAATTGTTTAAAAAAATTTGGACAACTTTTCGAGTGGGCGACTTCTTGAACCTTATTCTGGGAGGTCTCACGAATGTAATCATGCAAAAAAATCTCATGGGAATATTTTTTCCAACGAAACCGCTGTTTTCGCCTTGTCTAGTACTAAACTAGGGACGTAGAAAAATATATATAAGAAATCGATAGTTGTTTGTATAGTATTACCATGTACCTACGATTAACATCTCACCTCGTCAACTGTACACTTTTCAGTCCGTGACAAAACAAAATAGTAAAAACCAACGAGATGTTTATCTTCAGGTATTAATGTAGAGAATAATGTGATTCAAGATAGAAATATTTAAAATGCCGCATGAGAATATCAAATTCATTCTTGTCATGTCCTGTAGACATTATCGGGATATTTTATTTTCGACCCAGGACGCCGCACCTCACGATCATTACAGTCGAGGGAAATTATAATTTTCTCATGTCTTCAATTAGCTTTTATCAAAGGTCGGCCGCCATATGTCACTCGGTTTCTTTTACGAGGTTTACTGTGAAACAAAAGGAATTCTCTAAAGAAATTTAACTCGAATCTAATCTTATAAAAGCCTTGGAAGGTCCAACGGAAACAATGTTTGTCCGGAAAAATAACTACCAGATAATTTTATTGTTTATTTATTATATTATACAGTAGGCGCCACGCTACTAGATACATGGGTAGGTACCTAATTGCTATGCTTATGGGCTAATTTGCAAAAGTTCTCAGATGCCATTTTCATTTCTGTCATGTTACTGTCAAGAAACTATTCAAAATAATTGTTTTTCTATTTCCAGAGAACGGCAGTTCTCGCCAGTGGCGCACACCTACACCCCCTACACGCGACACTATACAGTGAGCACGTAAAGGTTGGAATAAATTCATTTTCTCGAGAATGGACGATTTTGGAAAAAAAATTATTAAACAGGTCAATTTTTCTTTCAAATTACGACTTTTTGGCATATATATTATACTAGTGACGTCACCCATCTGGGCGTGATGACGTCATCGATGATTTTTTTAAACGAAAATAGGGATCGTGTGATAGCTCATTTGAAAGATAATTTAATTATCTATTCAATAATATAAACATTAACATAATTATTTATACAGAGTGTCCAAAAACATTTTTTTTGTATTGAATTTTATTTACATAAAAAGAAGAATGTGTGTAATTTATTTTATTCAAAGTACATTTTACTGATATCAGAAAACAGGAAAAATTGTTTATTTGGCAAATAAATATTGTTTTTTGCTTAAATTCAATATTAAAGCAGCCACCCAGCAACCTCGTGACAGTTTGAACATGTAATTTAAGCAAAAAGCAATCATTATTTTTCAAATAAATATTTTTTTCTGTTTATTGAGGGCAGTAAAATGTATTTTAAATTAAATAAATTACATACATTCTTCTTTTTAGGTCAATAAATTTAATCCAAAATTTTTTTTGGACACCCTGTATAAATAATTATGTTAATGTTCATATTACTGAGTATAGAATTGATTTACCTTTCAAATAAGCTATCACACGTTCCCTATTCTCATTTAAAAAAATCATCGATGACGTCATCACGCCCAGATGGGTGACGTCACTAATATGATATATATGCCAAAAAGTCGTAATTTAAAAATAAAAATTGACCTGTTTTGGGATTTTTTTCCAAAATCGACCATTCTCGAGAAAATGAATTTATTCCAACCTTTATGTGCTCACTGTATATATACGAAATTTTCGATTTGCTAAATCTGACTGAATTGAAAATTGGGCCAACTCCCATCTTAAATTTCAGGAAAAGACTCACCCATTCATATGCCAACCATCCATTTTGGTCCAAGGGTGTGGATTTTATGGCCCTTTCTATTTAGGGTTTGTTTTTCGTTCTCGTCCCCAAAATTCCCAAAAACTTCGAAAATTTAACTCCAACCTTTGCGGCTTCTAATAGAAGCGATCATTACCAACGCTTGTCTAATTTTGAAAATCGGTTATACCGTTCAAAAGTTACCGAGTCAAGAAATACGAGTCAAATTTTATTTAAAAAAGGGAAAATGTTTGTGGATGTGTATGTATGTATGTATGTATGTATGTATGCATATGTGTGGAAAAGTTAAACCGATCTGAATTTTTTTTTCTGTGTTTGAAGAGGGGGCGAGGGCCGATTCATAACCGGTGTAGTTTGTGAGTTTTGACTACCCATAAGCCAGTTATAGGACTTGGTAGGTACAAAACGGCATATTTTTTGGCGGTATATATCTTTGGTCCAAGAAGAGACAGGAGAACAGTAAATACACCAAATCAATAGCGTTGAGTAAAGCTTTCAGATGGTGTCTAAGTTGTCAGGATCAGACATACACACGGCTCAGTATAGCCGAAAAACTGAAGAACTAAACTTTGAAAATGTTGGTTTTTAGACAATTACTCAAAATTTCAACCTACGAATTACGCCAATAACTGAGCGTTTGCAGAAGGACTCTAGACAAATCTAACGGTGTATACCTTATATCTGGGAAAATTCGAATTTTTAAGTTATAGGCTTCATAAGTATGATCAAATTTATTTCTTACGGGAAAAACGGTTTTCAAGCTCAATAATTCCTGTAATAGCTTCAGTTATCATACTTGCCCTTAGATGCATAAGATACTACTTGTCAATACGTTTCAAACTCAGGTTAGTGAACAAAATCGGTTAAGCCGTTTAGAAGTTATTAAGCTACAAAAGTATAATCCAATTAACGATTATTCCCTAAATGGTTTATGTAGTTGTAGTGGTTACGACGCTAATTTGATCTGGCAACGGGCAATCCGAGTTCATTTACCGGCAATCCCAATATTTTTTTCAATGTTTTTCGAATAGAGAAAAATCTAGTGTACATTCGACGGACACTAGTTCATTTGGGAGATAATGGGACAAAGGCGATCATTTATAAAGCTTAACGTGTAATCGAGAAATATTGCATTCAACTTTATACATTTAATTTATAAATAACTTTGAAAAACTCCTGATACAAGAATAAAAAACCGCTAAACGCCGTAAAAATGAGTGGCGCATACAATATTCCAGCTACAAAAGATCTAATATGAATATTACGTGGCGCGAAAATGTATTTTCATTTTGATGCAAAACAAAATTCTAGTTTTATTTTCAAAAGAGTTTTTCATAATATTTTGCTAAATTTGAAGTAAACGCGCCACAAAAGAGTTTCAAAATTCAAACTGTATCAAAGTTACTCTTTTGTGGCGCGTTTTGCTTCAAATTGGGCAAATATTATGAAAAAATCTTTTAAAATAAAACTAAAATTTTGTTTTGCATCAAAATGAAAATACATTTTCGCGCCACGTAATATTCATATCAGATCTTTTGTAGCTGGAATATTGTATGCGCCACTCATTTTTACGGCGTTAAGCGGTTTTTCATTCTTGTACAAAAATACATTAAAATAGTGTTGTTACTCTGCTTTAAGGCCATCGGTACATAATTCGCAAGTTAATATTTTACGGCTATCCCTACTTTTTCTGTCTTTACACGGCAAATTACGTATAGTAAAATTCGCACTGGTATGGATATGTAAACATTACTACATAGAATGTCATTCTACTTGACAATGTCATGATTAACTTTAAAGAGATGACTTTTGAATGTTCTTGGATAACTGTTATTTGTATAATTGCAAATTATTAATTCAGTTAATAAATGTGATAATTTTTTCACTAACTATGTATTCAGTGATTGTAATAATTTATATGTACAACAAAAACTAATACTCACTTGAGAAAGGAGGAAAAGTGTTAAAATGATTTTTAATTGCATATTTTTACTATGGAACGCTTACAATTTTGAACATCTTTAACATCAAAATACTTTGATCACAGAATATATTATCCTAATGTATTGTCTGCTTGGATCTTCCAAAAATAATACACAATAAATAACTTTCTTTAAGCTCACAACTTAAATATGTTATTTATCAAATTCACTATATGTATATCAATATTATTTAATCAACAAATCAAAATATTCCCGATCCCATGTCAAATATTTAAAACTGTCACTGATTGTCACTGTCTGACTGACAATATGCTGACAATATTCTATTCGACTGAGTGCGTTGTAAGACAAAGATAGATTTGGAAAATATTACCACGGACATTGTGTTAATTTTTTTCGAATCCTGAAAAAAACCAATAAATATTTTTGAAACATTTAAACGCAGAATGAACGTATAAATTATTACCGAGGGCCAAAAGTCCCTTAGAATAAATAAAAAGTTTATTTTGAATGAGATATGTGAAATTAAAAATCACACTAAATTTTCTCCCCTGTAACTTATTAAAGTAAACATTAGAGAAGTTCTCAGGGACTTTCGGCCCTCTCTAATAGCGTAATCTTTCATTCTGCGTTTAAATTTTTCCAAAATACTTATTAGTTTTTTCAGGATTCGAAAAAAATGAATCCCCATTTGAATAGTATTGCAACTGAAAATACGTACTCATCCCCTTAAAGTAAGTTTATTCAAATACGAAGAATATTACAATATGACACTTTTGCAAATTTATAACAAAATGACAACTATAAACGTCAAATACAGCTGACGTTATAAACGTCACTATACGCTCTGAGCTTCGCTGGTGTCGCTCCTAGCGGATTACTAATGCAACTTTCACCGGCAATTTTTAAATTTATTATTTAATTGTTATCGCTTAATATTTACAACGCAAAAAAATAATTAAATTGTAATCGATTTTTTAAAAATTTTGCTAATCATTTTAACGTTCTATTAATGAAATATTAATTTCTTACTTCGGATACTTTCACAATTATCGTGTAGATGGCGCTTAGATTAATTTATAATTACATATTACGATATATTAAAAAACTTAATTTCAGTATTTAAAACGTAAGTATATTTAAGGTAAAAATATACACCACAGCTTTGACCAACTAATATTATTTCTTATTTCCTAATAATGTTTTTAATTTCAATGTTTTATATTAATCACTTTGACATGTATGACAAATTTCCAGTAAAAGCTTACAGACTTGTTACTACTGGCGCTCGCGAATTTTTAATTATCCCCTCTACCTACGAGCTCCTAGCGTATACATACATAAAAATAAACATTGCAACAAGTGAAGGGTCTAGGACTGTAATAGTTCAATGTTCCTATGTATCTAGTACGATGGCTGTTACTGTATATTTGTATATTTTAAACAAATTAATACCGATGTTAAGTAGGACTCAAATAACTCGTGTACTTGGCGAATAATCGTTAATTTTGTATACTTGCCATGTCGTTTAAGTGGTTTACTAGTACAACACTATTGTACTAATAGCGAACTTTCACATTATTTTTATTACATAATAATGTTCAGTTTTGTTTAAAAATGAGATTTCAATAATTTCACGCTTCAAAAACTCATAATAACTTAGAAGTTCAAATTTAAATTCTTCTATGATTTAAAATAGTTTAAACTACCCGTGACGTCACATAGTTGAACTTTATGTTTATATTTATATTTATGGCTATATTTAGGTATATTCTTCTCCTTCTTCTTCTTTAATTTATTGGCTTCCACCTACTTGGGTATTTGGCCAGCTCATCGTCGCGGAATAAGGGAAAAATATTTATATTCTAATGACATTTGTCGTATGTCATTGTAGTAAGTAATAATATATAATACCAGTTTGTTGAGATTGGACTTTGATACAGTTTTTGAAGGAAAGGAAAGAAGGTTTACTATGGAAAATTAAAGAAAACACTATAAGTGTTGTTTAGTGCGATTTTGTAAAAGTACAAGTTTTCTATGTTTTTAAAAATGGTTCAAACGATCAAACGTATTTACTACTAACGTTTAAAATGTCTAATTTAAGATTATATACAATTTTGTTTACTTTGTTGGCGCAGAATGTAAACACACAACTATATGACGTCACGAGGCGTTTTGGGCTATCTGAAATAATTTGAATTTATAATTGTCTTTACACAAAAACACTTAACACAAAAACAACTACATGTTTTAAATTAACTGTTGTGATATATAAAAAAATTTTCGAATTTAAAATTTTATGCAAGTTCCCTAACAAATATACTATTAGTAATAATAATAATTAAGCAAATACATTGTCAAATTATTGTAGAAGTAACCCACTCATACGACATAGCAAGTATACACAAGTAACGATTATTCGCCAAATACACCAGTCGTTTGAGTCCGGCTTTATATTACAATAATATTTTAAAAATGAAATAAAGGTATTTTAGTGTTTATTTATTATTTAGATTTTATTTAAATAATGTTATATTAATAGTTATTTAACCAACAAATGTATTAATAAGGGCGATTAACAATTGAGATATTTTAACGCGTGAGCGGACGAGCGCGGTAATCTTCGAGATTGTTAATCGCCATTTTAATTCACGAGTTCGTTACAAAATTTTCCGTCGACCGTACTTTTCAGAAATAAAGATATATCCATCTTTTGATTTTTCAAATACATATACAGAATTTTAAACAATAAAGTAAATAATGACATACAATGACAGATACAGTCGAACCCGCTTATTGGAATAGCCTTCGTGTCAACTAAAAGAATTCATTTAACCGGGATATTCTAATAACCGATCATTGGTGGCTAGCAGAAACTTTTCGTGGCCTCAAATTTCTATTCCTTAAAGCGGGATATTTCTTTAACAGGTATTCTAATAAGCGGGTTCGACTGTAGTACTAACAGCGGCTACTTGAGTTTAAATTTTTTAGTGGGAATATAAATAGGTATATGTTTGGTTGCCTACACCACAGGTCACTGCCAATCACAGAGCGTTTAATTAATTTATGCAAGCAATGTATGTTGTGTTGCCTATAATGAAATCGTTCATTAATAGAAAATCATTCATTAATAGGGGTCATTAATCAATGATTTTGCGGGTGTTAAAATTGATCATAAATGGACGTTCGACTGAAAAATAGTTTAACAAATTATTACGTTTTGCTCCCAACGGCACCTGCTAACGTATCAACAAAGCATACTAGGATGGATAGGTGTTTTCTATTCTAAAGAAAGGTTACACCATAAAATGCAACAACTATAGAGGAGTAACATTATTAAACAGCTGCTACAAAATATTGACATCGTTAATCAGACAAAGACTCTCAATATTGAAAATAAAATAGGAGACTACCAGCAGGGATTTAGAGAGGGAAGATCAAAAATAGACGCAATACACAAAATCCCACAGTCAATAGAAAAGTGTTAGGAACATGATAGGCCAGGGTAATAAGACAAAAATATACCCTGTTCGGGACACTTCAGCAGCCAGGGTACTGAAGCATTTTTTCGACAGGTAATAGCTATAGGAACAAATTATAACTATTTCCTGCGTAGGATCTGGCGGCCATTTTTATTTATAAACAATTAACTGTCAAAAAATGGCATTTTTCCTTTTTCTTCAAATCAATGGAAAACAGTGACACTTATGATTTTTTTAATACAAATATCTTTGAGATTATGGAAAAAGCTTTAAAATGACACATTACAAAGTTTGATATACTCATTTATTGTTAATATAATTGCGAAAAAAGGTCGGAATTACAAAAAAAAATATTTTCGCAATAACTGTTGTAAAAATGAGTGTACAGGTTTGAAGTTTTTGTCAAATGCGAGTTCTGTGGTGCTTAATAGGTGATATAAATTTCAAAGCGATTCATTCAGTTGTTTAAATTTTATTCAAATTGTTTTTCTCAGAGACCATTTTTTGCAATAACATAAGTCAGAAAAAAATGACGTTAGAACCATTCCACAGGTGTCAAATGGAAGAGCATGAGCTATATTTTCAACTTGGTTTAAAGAAAGCGAATAAAAATGCATTTATTAGTAATAAATAATTATGCAAAAGTATCGTAAATCTTTCCTTATAAACTTTTTGAATAACTTTTTCCAAAAAAAATAACTTTTTTACCCTGTTTTAAGTGCACAACTATCAAGTAATGTTATTTATATCATAATTGATGAAAACATGTAATAAATATATATTATTTCTTATATAACAAAATAAAAAGTTTATAAGGAAAGATTTACGACACTATTGCATAATTATTTATTACTAATAAATGCATTTTTTATTCACTTTTTTTAAACCAAGTTGAAAATATAGCTTATGATCTTTCATTTGACACCTGTGAAATGGTTCTAACGTCATGTTTTTCTGACTTATGTTATTGCAAAATAAATGCTCTCTGAGATAAACAATTTGAATAAAATTTAAACAATTGAATGAATCGCTTTGAAATTTATATCACATATTAAGCACCAAAGAACCCTTACATGACAAAAATTTCAAAGCTGTACACTAACTTTTACAATAGATATTGCTAAATTAATTTTTTTTGTAATTCCGACCTTTTTCGCAATTATATTAACAATAAATGAGTATATCAAACTTTTAATACGTCATTTTAAAGCTTTTTCCATAATCTTAAAGATATTGGTACTAAAAAAACCATAAGTTTCACTGTTTTCCATTGATTTGAAAAAAAAGGGGGAAATGCCATTTTTGACACTTAATTGTTTATAAATAAAAATGGCCGCCAGATCCTACGCAGGAAATAGTTACAATTTGCTCTTATAGGTATTACCTATCGAAAAAACCCTTCAGTACCCTGGCTGCTCGAGTGTCATGGAAAAAACCTTATTACCCTGGACTATGATATCGACTTAACCCTTAAACGCCCAAGGGTGGGTAAAAAATGTCCACCTGATGCGTATTCCCTTGTAACATATTTATTACGTGTTTAAAATTTTTTTAAAAATTATTTATTGTTAAAAAAACAGCCCCTTATCGAATGTTAATTTGGTTCTACCGATATTTTTGAAAATGAAAGTAGCATCTTGAGTTAAATATGGATGGGCATAAAAAGTACACCCTTGGTAAAACTTGTTACTAAAGGTTTCTATATAATTTCTCGTTGGTAGGAAGATAATCCATATAATTATCGACGTATAATTACATAATCTACATAATTATTTGCCAATGAGGAAGCTGAAAGGAAGAATGTGGAGAAAATCGACAAATCTGAATTACTGGCTTTTACTGGTATGTTATTTTTGATGTACATTGTAATTGTGTTGTAATGTTTGTAAATTGTCTATATTAATATTTTAGAAGATGCTGTGTTTGATAAGCATAAAATTCTTAAGTTTAATCCATTTCCAACAACTCTCAATAACTGACTCTCAATAACTAACTCAATAACAAAATAGATTTGCTGGTTAACTTCCACCAATTATCTCATCACCCTCAAGAACTCCTAATTCCCATAGATTTGTTTACCTTTGCTGCATCGCCCGTCTATTCCACCATATCCCGTTAACATAACTTTAAAAGAAACATCATGATAATGAAAACTGAGTTGATGGCACCTTGTATCCGAATGTAAGTACGACACGTTATGATTGCATGATTATGTATAGCATACTTCTGCGCATGTTGTCGCGCTTGAGGGAGTTTTGTATCACCACCCCCAAGAATGCTTTCATGTGCATTGGTATGCTATTTCGCTACTTTTATGTATGTTATTCAACATTGGCTTGATCATATGGATCTTTAGCATCTTTTACAACCAGACAATGTTCTAATTCTGGTTTTTATTTGTAGCATTTTGTAACTTGTTACCTTTGACCTGAAGATGCTCTACAAAGTTTAAAGAGCGAAACCGGTCGTCGGAAGTTATAATAAAGATTGAGAGTAAGTCTGACTTTTACTTCATTTAAAATGAACTCTCACATGCAACCCATTCAAGAACTCTCAATAAATATATTAGTTATTTTCGAGGTGGACATTTTTTACCCACCCTTGGACGTACATGGAACCTAAAAAAGGTTGGGCGTTTAAGGGTTAAGCAGCCTTTTGATACATTTCAAGCAAGCTTTTGATAGCCTAACAAGACCGCACTTAACAGAAGACATGAAAAACCTAGATATCCCAACGAAACTTATAAACTTTACGAAAATGGCAATGGAAGGATCATCTCCTGCAATAATAACAGATGACCTAATCAACAAAAATATAGAAATGGCAATTGGAATACGACAATACTTTACTCTTTAATACTCTTTACCCTTTAATATTGGAACAATATTACTTACTCTTTAATATAAGGAACAATAAGGGCTACAGAAATAAAGGGATTTAGTAGTAGATCAAAACAAAACAAAATACCTAATATGCTCAAGAAAAAATCAGTTAATGTGACAAGTTTAAATATTGGTGAATATGAGTTTGAAAATGAAAAACAGTTTAAATCTTGAGGTCTCAGTTAATAAAACTAATAATAAAAGCATACTAACCAATAAAAGGATCTAGGCAGGAAACGGAACCTACTGGAAATACAACAACTGCCCCAAAGATAAGAAGCTTACTCAGAATACTAAGCTGAAAATTTACAGAGCAGCATAGACCAGTTATCATATATGGTGCTGAAGTAATGTGTCTGACATAGATAGATGAAGAAATGTTGAGGATCCTAGAGTGGAAAATAATTTGGAAGAGAGCAGGCACACCACTAAACTTAGGTAATAATTGAATTTAGAAAACTGATGAACCACGAAGTAAGACAATTTCTGAAAGGAGAAAACAGAACAGGTATATCAAGGCACAGCGACTCATATGGATGCAATATATAAAAAGGAGAAACTAAGAAACTTGTATCAATAAAATTACGAAATGGAGACTATTATCAGGCAGATCACGACGAATACTCAAAATCAGATGGGTAAAACTCTAACTGTAAAAAATTTAGCTTTAGTAAATTCAAAGAGACTTTTCAGCGCTGCCTTTCGGGCTATTAAGAAAGCTAAATAAAAACTGGATGAGAGCGGCGCAGGATAGATGGGATTGGAAACGAGGGGAGGAAGCCTATGTTCAGCAGTGGACTTTTGAGGCTGGATGATGAACCGTAAGCGAAAACAGGAACTAATGGGTAAATTTGTAGAAGATGCCAAGTCAGACAACCAATTGTAAAACCAAAATGTCAATGCGGACTCACTGACCGCGACAAGGAAAGAGCCCAAAGGGGGCGGCAATCGCTCCGCTAGGAGTGTGGGTGCCATGTTGATAATATAGGAATTATAATACGCTACTGCGCGTGAAAAAGGAGATAAGTCAAAAAAAGTATATCTGAGTAAATTGAAATTGAAAATTAGAGGGAAAATTACGTATCTAGTAAAGACATTTGTAACTATGTTCTGATACCTTAATTTTGCGAGAGAATATAGAAACATTGAACAAATAGTAGGGTCAAAAAAATTACGGTATCAATACTTTTAATTGACTTAACCCCTTTTACCAAATGAGCTGTTTGACTTATACCTTTTTTCACAGACTTAACCCTTTTTACACAAAGACTTTGTTGACTTATCTTTTTTCACAGACTTTTGAATGACTAACGCCGACATCGACAATCAAATAGTTTGACATTTCTTTTTTCACTTAGGACAATAAAAATAAAAGGACATAAAAGTTTTCAGTATAAAGTATTTATTTCCTAAAAACATTATAAACTAGGTACTAATCTTCCTCCTCAGAAGATGACTCATTTAGCAGAACATCTATTTCTTCATTGTTCGTCGGAAGATTAGTGTAAAAATTCCATAGTGAATGTGGAATATATTGCAGAAGATCCATTAAATGTTGCTTTTTTTCTACTGTAATAGGAACAACTTCTCTGGCGCATTTTGGTGTTAACATGTTGTTACTCCTTTCCCTCTTCTCAAAACTGACAGCTTGGAAGGGTTCGTCGTCGATGAGGGAATTTTTATTCAAAAGAGTTCGTTTATTTTTTTCGTATCGAAGCCAGCGTACATCTCTCCAATTCATTTTATTTCCCACTTTGTTTACTTTTGATTAGTGAGCGATGAAATGAATAGTTCTGCATACTTAAAGAAGTAATTTCCCTTCATCTCGGTAACTTTAAAAGGTCGTTTTGTACCTACTTGGCGGATAAGTTGAGCCCAGTCATAAGGATGTGCAATATTACCATCAAATTTCTTTTTCTTTTTCTCTATTAGACTGTGTGGTCTGTGTCACACTCCATATGGATGTGCCCAGGGAGAAGGAATTTGTGATCAATTATCTCTATATTTGAATTTTTATTCTGACCTCCACAAGAATCAGAATAAATGACAACATGATTCACTCCATTTTCTAAATCTTTTAGCAAAAATTTATAAATGCACGAGCCAATCTCATTTCCCCTTTTTGCTAATGATTCGTACCAAATATAACAAAAATCTTGGACCTGTTGGAAGAAATATACTACTGTTTCTGATCTAATGCGTTGGCTATTCTCAACCCGAGTACAAGTAGTTTTTTTCACCGCCATTGTCCCTGTGTGATTATTACTCTCGGAATGAGACTGCTCTTTATCAGCATTAATATCGGGTACATAGTTTGTGTCATTAAAACTATCATCTGAATTAATATCTTGCAGCTGTTCTTCACAATCTTCAGGTAAAAATAAAAGTGCGCTGCTGTCATCTGATAAAACTAATAGGTATAAATAACACAATATTTTGAAACAGTTAACACTTATTGAATATGTGTACAATACTTAGTAGTTTGTCTATAACTATTATCAAAAGTTTTAAAATACTTGATTTTCAACACCCTTGTAGCTCCTTAATAAGTGTTTTTAAACTCCTTTTTTACTTGTTTTTTGAAGTCGGCGTCTTCGAAAAAATTGAAAAATCATAAATTAGAAAACATTTCAATAAGCAAATATATCTCTGACGTGGTAAAACGTTACGGGACTAAATTTCTAACTTATTTTAAATATAAAGCTTAACGCTTACTAATTTGCAGTTTAATATCTCAGAGAACATAAAAGATACTAGACTTCCTAAGTTGTGCTCACTACGGAGAGCAATGGATTGTATCCTCGCTCCGACCCTTGCTCCCTGGTATTTATATTCGTTATATTCGTGAATTCTCGCATTTAAAATAATATAATATAAATACCAGGGAGCAAGGGTCGGAGCGAGGATACAATCCATTGCTCTCCGTAGTGAGCAAATCCTTACACTAATGCCGCACCCTGAATGAAGGTACAACAAAGAGAAATTTAATTACGCATCATGTTTTAATCTCAACTCGTAAAAAGAAACAAAAATGTAAAATTAATACATATATACAATTGGAGCTAGTAAATATGATAAACAGAAATTATTAACAATGTATTAACTAAAGTCTATTGTTTAGTTAATACATTATAGTCCGTTCTTTTACGGTAAAATATTGCAAAACCTCTAAATTGTAAAGAACCGCTTGGATTGACATGAAATTTGGCATACACATAGCTAACAAGTCAAAGAAAAAAAGTTATATTGTGCCGATATGTGCTTTTGCCCTGGGGGTGGTTTTCACCCCCCATTGGGGGTGAAAAAATATTCGTCCAAAGAAAGTCAGGAAATGTTTAAACTGGATAATTTTAAGAAACTTTTTTTCTATAGAGTATTTTCACTAAGTCAATACTTTTCGAGTTATTTGGCAGTGAATATGTTCATTTTTTCAACAAAATAACCACGCTTTTAGACGTTTTTTCGCAAATAACTCAAATAATTAGTATTTTGTCGAAAAAACATTCTTAGAAAAAATATAGCCTGTAAAAAATTTAAAAAAATGGTGTATACCTCACGTCTCTACACCTAGCAGAAGCAGAGTTATAGCTAATGAAAAATAGGTTCATATTCGTCAAATTCCAAATGGAATATTTTAACGTGAAATAACCAAAAATGAAGCACATTTCGGGGAAAACTCATTACAACTTATTTAAAGTCTTTTAAAAAAGCTTCATTTTTGTTTTATAAAAAAAATTTCTAGCATTAAAATTAAACAAGTTACGCTCAAAATAAAGTTAGTCCCTTTTGGTTTTGGTAAAAAAATCGAGAAAATCACCCCCTAATTAGTATCATAAATGAACTTAATCGTTACGATTTTACAAGTTTCTTGACTTGTGTATATATTGTTTATATGGTCTGTAAGTTTCATCGGTCCAAAGTCCTTATTATTGAAAGGGCTGTAGTTAAAAGGGGTTGAACGAGTCACTGATCACGAATGTATGTAAATTTAGAAACACCAAATCTTAATCAATTTTTGTCTATCAGAAAAACAAGAAAATACATGATATTCAGAAAAGTAAATCTGACTTTTTTGTTTTTCGAGATTTTTGGTATCTCTAACAATTTTTAAGTTATTTTGAAAAAAAGCATATTTTTCAAAATTTAAATTTTTAAAAATTTTACTTTGAAACCAATTTTTTTTTAAAATAAGCACTTTGAATCGATGAAACTTACAGATCATATAAACACAACATACGTAAAATAATTTGTGGAGCGGTAACGATTAATTTCATTTAAGTTGCTAATTGGGGGGTTGGTCTTCCCGATCTTTTTGGAAAAACAAAAGGGACCAACATCATTTTGAGCGTAACTGGCTTAAATGTAATGCTAGAAACTTTTTGTAAAAACAGAAATAAAGATTTTTTAAAACACTTTAAAAAAGTTATAATGGGTTTTCCCCAAAAAGTGCTAAATTTTTTGAAAGTTCCACGTCGAAATATTCTATTTGAAATTTGGTGAATATGAATCTATTTTTCATTGGCTATAACTCTGGTTCTACGAGATCCAGAGACCTAACGCGTACACCATTTTTTTTTACTTTTTTATAAGCTATATTTTTGCTACGAACGTTTTTCCGACAAAATACTTACTTTTTGAGTTATTTGCGAAAAACCGTCTAAAAATGTTATTATTTTGTTAAAAAATGAACATATTCACTCGCAAATAACTCGAAAAGTGTTGACTTGGCGAAAAAGCTCTATAGAACAAAAGTTACTTAAAATTAGTCAGTTTACATTTCCGGACTTATTTACTTATTTTGGACATATATTTTTTCACCTCCAAGAGGTGGTGAAAGTCACCCCCAGGGCAAAAGCACACATCGGCACAATATCACTTTTTTTCTTTGACATGTAAGCTATACGCATGCCAAATTTCATGTCAATCCAAGCGGTTCTTTAAAATTTAGAGCAAAAACCGTGAAAGAATGGACTATTAGTATTTACTAGGATATCTATACATACCGTTTAATACATTCCGGTTGTAGTTGTATTTTCAGAAGTAGCACATGTACTACTTGTGGTTGGAATTTCTGTATTATCGTCTAACACTTCATTACCTTAAATTTATAACATGTTAAACTTTTCTAGAGACATTATGTAAATCTACATACCATTAGAAGCACTTTTTACCATTTCCACTAACATTTGACCTCTCGATAACATCTTTAAGCACTTAAAATACCTATAATTCATTGCCGGCACGTGCTCTTGTGTGATTAGGGTAGGGTCATTTAGGAGACTGACCGATTTGCGCCTTTATGCGCTTGCGCTGGTTTTAAGAATATGGTACAACAAAATCAAAAGTAGTGAAAAATGAGTTAAGTCATGTAGACAGTTTACAGTACTATAACTGAAAAACGAGATATGTCGAGTTAACTCGTTTTTCACTATTCATGTGTAACAGTATATTATTGTGAACAAGGAGTCACGTAGACATAACTCCCTTTTCACGATGTTAAATTGAAGACCTATTTACAAAAACAACATATGATAATAATAATAATAATAATAATACATTTATTATCTACAATAACATAGTACATGCTTACAATAAATTACATACATTGAGTTAGTGGATAAAAGGCTACAACTGGTTCAGTCGTGGACCAGTTACCCAGTCCACTTCTGTTCTTCCACCAGTGCCTACCATATTAAAACACGTATTTAGTGAAACGAGAGCATAGCTAACAATAAATATAATAATTATTAAAACGATAAATTAAAAAGATATTTAGGAATTGTGGAAAGGTAGAAGGAAGAAAGGAACAAAGAACGAAGGGACAAAGGAAAGGAGAGTAGTTCGTTTAAAACTTTACGCAAAAGTTGTTGAAACTATGTAGCTGTATTTTTAAAATTTCTGTAATTTGTTAGTGTAAAACCCTAATTTCTATGAAAGAATTTGGAAATATTAATGATATTATTTATAAATATTATAGATATAATATTGTCACGGTCCCAGGCCGGCTCTGTCCACAACAGAAGCTGTCGCGACGAACTGTCTGCGGGCGAGAGAAACGTGTTTACCTAATTTGATTTATGATGTTCGATCCTTTTCTGGTATTTTCGATTTTAACGTAACAATTGCTTTGTGAATAATGTTACCTTTTTTTGATGTTCCTGGAAATCAGTAGAAATTGTATGTAATTATATAAACAGACATTTTTAGAATTAGAAGTCAGTTAATAGATTCGACGCGACATATTGTTACGTTGTGAGCGGGTTTGAAATGTATTATGTGTTATTTTTAAAGTAGATAAATAAATATTTGCAAATGAATTAAATAAGTTAGTAAGTGTAAAATAAATTAGATATATTGTTGTTAAATAAGTGTTAATTGTAAGTGTTATAAATAAACAATTTCAAGTAAGTCTTTTATTTATTTAATAATAATTAAAAGTCAATTCGCGTAATATTTTCTAAATAATAGAACAATATATATAAATTCTTTCATATAAATTGTATTTTTACACTAAAAACTTACAGAAATCTTAAAAACACAGTTATGTTGTTTCTGTAAATATGTTTTCAATTGAATTTGATGTGACTTAACATGTGATGTCATACACAAAACATGGTACATATTGTTTATGTTAACTTATCCCTTTTTGCACAATAAAAGTTCCTGTTTTTTAGATTCGAAATTTGACTTAACCCCATTTTTGATAAATTATGACTTACCTCCTTTTTCATGCGCAGTAGCGAATATTAACAACAATAAATATATTTCATGAATTAAAACTAAAAATTATAACAAATAGCAAAAAATGCGTCATTATCCAGAGTTTTGTCCAGGTATTTATATCCAAAATAGAATGCTTTCAAATTTTGTATTTTAATATAAATATCTCACATGCAAAAATATTTTTAGCCTTCAAAATGACGATTTACTTTCTTTGAAGTATTCCCCAAAGTCGCCAGATATTGGTATAAATATCAACCAATATTGATACTTTTTAGACGTGTGTTTTTTGTCTGGCGTGTTTTTGCATTTCGGTAAAATAGTCAATGTTTCTTTAGGATCCTCGCAATCGGCCAGGCATTCAAGGGAATTTTTCTGTTTCGAAAGAAAAAGGCTATTTACTTTGACAACATCAATATTTTTCCGAGAGATTCTGCTGGTCTTTGCATGGAAATGTTTATTGCATATCGACCTACATGTACACAAAATACAAAGATTTGGGGTCGGAAAATAGACCAGTCAAATATGGAGTTTAAAACAACAGATAAATAATGCAACTTTCTGAACTGGAATGATTCAACATCTAGACGAATATAAATGACTAAATGGAAAACAAAAAAAGGAATAATGGGCAGAATAATAAAACAAGTTGGGCAGTAATAAACAATTACTTATTTGTTAATTTTTTTATTTCTAGACCCTGGTCAAAACATTGCTTCGGTAATTTCGGTTTAAATTTTTGAATTATATTTTTTCTTCCAATTTAGTAGCATTTTAGCAACAACTGTTTGGAAAAATATTTAGTATTTGTTTATATATCGCTCATTTACCAGAACAACGTGACATCACAAAAAGTACAATTTTACAGGAGAGCACTTTTTATCTTTCAAAAAGTCATAAACTGGTAATGACTAAATTAATTTGCTTGAAATTGTAATTGGACTATAGACTAACTATTAGCTTTGAATAAAATTAGTCATTTTACCTAGATTTTATCATTATACTTAGAGAATTAAGACATGCAAAAAAAATGAACATATATATCACATTCTTTCTGAAAATATAGAAAGAAAGTAATGCAATAAATTAACTTGTAACATTGTAGATGATAAAATTTTCTGGTTTTAGGTAACTTAAATAAATAAAACACATGGTTCTTATTCATATGTTTATCGAAAGTTATAAAATATTTTAAAATAAATTGTGATAACGATCATTCATGAATATTCTGTGAACACCGGAAGTAAAAAAATGCTGTAAATGAACAATTAGTAGATAATAGTATTATGAGTATTAAGTTATTAAATCAACTTTCGGTATTGCTTTTATGAACTCTCGAACTCCATTCTTTATGTTTTCATCTAACTTCTATGATTTCCATGGCACAAACCTTCATGGAAGAAATAATAGGTTTGTTCTAGCAAACAGTCAAACTAGTCAGAAACCATCAGCAAACAGTTGGTCAGTGAGAGAACATAATACAGTCACCAGTGCAGGCTATCCCCTCTACTCGCCCTGGTCGACTATTCGCTGATGGTTTCAAACCGTTTGAAACTGATGCTAGAACAAACCTATTAGTATTTTTATTATTTTTTTTCTAAAGCTGTTTCGACTGGACAGTTGTTAATACTTAATGTGTCTTTAAAAAAGGTTTTGCATACTCTGGTTTTCACACCAGACACAGTTAAAAATAGGCATTATTATTTTACGCTTTGGAACAACACATCTATGAGAGTCAACTTTGACATAACGAAGTTTTGGGACAACTGCTTCGACGTTGTTCGCTAAGTATGGACAATAATAATTATTGTTTTTCAATATCCCCCAGAGCCCATTATTGTGCTAAAAGTTGTTGCTATTGGCTCTTTGTGATTTACTTGACATTTAAACGTGCAGGTATCTTTGCATGGTGACTTTAAAGAGCGTTCCAGAAAAATTTTACTGGATTTTGGAGATTGGTATGCTTTTTCACTATTTCTTAATATTTTCACAACATTTTCCTTCAATTCACTTTTCTGTTTTATTAACTTCTTTTCCTTTTTCGTTCCTGTTTCATCGATTCCTCCACATTAGTTGAATGTACATTTTTTAAGTTGTCCTGTAACATTTTATCTTGGTAAGTATCTTTGTCTAAAGTGTCAATAGTAATCGATATAGAAGGAGGAATTTCTGTGTACTTTGTCGAATATAGAATGTTGTCACAGCAGTTTTCAATATTATCATCAAAACTTTCAGTCTTGCGTTCTGGCTCTTCTAGTTCATAATTGGGATCATTGACAGAATCATCACTATGTACAAAATAAGAAAAATATGTAGACCAGTGAAAACAGTAAAAAAAATCTACTTAATACATATTGTTCTGCAATATAAAAAAAATAATAACAAACTATACTATATTCACACTCAAGATGCACTAGAAATAAACAAACCAAGTCACGTTAACTGTTACAAGAAGCACTCCTGAATCATGATTTACAATGTATATACATTGTAAATCCCAAATAATGATTTACAAAGTTTATACATTGTAAATCATGATTCGGGACTGCTCCTTGTCCCAGTTAACGTGTCTTGGTTTGTTTATTTCTAGTGCATCTTGATTGCGGTTGTTGTATAACTTTACTAATAAAGTACTTACCTTCATAGAATAACGAGATATTCTTTGTAGAACTACTTAATGATCTACTTAATGAATTGCTGCTACTCGATTCGCAGCGGTAATGTTTTCTGGGATTAACGACATTAATTATTTACAAAATATTTATATCAATAGCAAATAATAAAATTCATAAAATTCTCATTTACCAAAAACATTATCAAAATCAGAATTATTCTTTAGTATTAACAACCTTATTATCTGACGATCCAGCAACAGCACTATTATGTATTTTCTAATGCTAACTTGAATATTTTGTTAGTCCGCGATCTCATCTGCAAAAATAACGCTCATTGTGAATTTTTATTAGTATGTATAACGTGATATAATGGCATAGTAGACTTTGAGATAATATAATTTTTCTGGAAAAAGTGCACAACAACAAATAATCAAAACAAAAATATCCAGTTTATCATCAACACTGGTTCTTCTTATCATATTACCTATGAAAAAGAATCTTTTTACAACAATAACGTGATATCAATGATAAGACTACTTCACAGGTTACTAAATTTTTTCTGGATTAACGGGTCAAATAACTTTGGAGGAAACAGTAGCAATCAACAGGTAGCGAAAACGCGTTCCACGATTGCGGCTGTAATTTTGAATCTTTTTTCGAGATATTTGGCACATGTATTCGTAATATAATAAAGAATGGCGGTACAGAGCCCAATTTGAAAAATATATTAATATGTGTAAATTACTCTGTAATTAATTATAATATTAAAAAAACGAGCCTGTACCGCCATTAAGAAGAACAAAAAAATACACTTTCTTGAAATAAACTTTTTTATCCGATGCCTAGATTTTGTGTCATTTTGGAACTACTAAAACTTTTTATTTCATTAGTAGTTCCAAAATGACACAACATCTGGGCATCGGATAAAAAAGTTTATTTGAAGAAAGTGTATTTTTTTGTTCTTCTTAATGGCGGTACAGGCTCGTTTTTTTAATATTGTATTTAATTACAGAGTAATTTCCACATACTAATATATTTTTCAAATTGGGCTCTGTATCGCCATTCTTTATTATATTACGAATACGTGTGCCAAATATCTCGAAAAAATATTCAAAATTATAGCCGCAATCTTGGAACGCGTTTTGGCTACCTGTTGATCGCTACTGTATCACCTTAAACATTTGATTGTAGCTTACCTTTGCAATAACAGGGTGGTATAGTCGTGATGTCACGTTGTTTGTGAAAACAGGGAGCACTTTACGCTACGCCAAACCGATCACAACTAATATGTCACACTATCAAAAATAACGAGGTGTCCAAAAGAAACAACGCTACAAGATGAGTTGTCACATCATTTCTGTCTCTGTCCCTCCAAAGCTCAGTTTACTTTAATGGTAAAGATACCACGTTTATTCAGTATATAGAATGAAATACGGTGGATTTATTTAACGAATAATACAAAAATCAGATATTTTGAAACGTCACGTTGTTCTGGTAAATGAGCGATATATTTTGTTCTATTTTTCTGGTAGGGGATCCCTAATCCCCAAGCGGGGATTTTTGCAGTTACTCGAGCGCATCAGATTATTACATGGGGAGAAAGGGACAAACTTTGTACCCTTAAAATGTACCTCTCCATATATTGGCTCTTAATGCAGTGGAGTTCGTTAAGGGGGGCCGAAAAAGAAAAGCTATCCTTAACTCGAAATCGTCAGATTAAGATAAGGTAAGTTAAGTACATGCAAAACAGTGTATATTTCAAAAATCTGACGATTTGAGCGGGGCATAAGGAAATGGGTGAGTCGCAAAGTTTCACAAGAAAAAAGCGATAAATATTTCGCGAAATGAATGACAAATCGAAAAACTAAAAAACATGTGCTCAATATTTTTCAAAAATCTATCAAACGATACCAAACACGACTTCCCACGGAAATAGGTGGGGAGTAAATTTAAAATTTTAAATCCGAATCCCGCGATATTTCGCGAAATGAACATCAGATCGAAAAACTGGAAAATACACTTACTCAATATTTTTGAAAAATCTATCAAGTGGCACCAAACACAACGCCCCACAGAAATGGGGTGGGGGGATACTTTAAAATCTTAAATGGGAGCCCCAATTTTTTATTTCAGATTTGGATTCCTTTCGTAAAACTAAGTAACTTTTATTTAAGACATTTTTTCGAGTTATGGATAGATGGCGCTATAATCTAAAAAACGATTGTTGGAAATGGAAAATTAAATTAAAAATGGAAAGTCCCCACTAAAATGGAAAACTTTACTTAACTTTTTTTGGTTTCAGGACCTACTCTTCACAACCCAATAGGTCCCAATAACGCTTGAGTGACTGCACATTTAGCATACTTTGCTCCCCTACCATTCTTACTATACGTTATGACATTACTTAAATATTATGTGATTTTTAATATAATTACAATTAGTCTAGGCGCCAAATAGAGGTCACCGTGTCATTTTCAATTCTGATGGACAAACTCAAGGGTTTCTTATGGATTTTGGGCTGCTGATTACGAATTTCGAGGGGGGATTTCGATCCGAGTGGTCAAAGAATTGTTATAAACAATTTAATTGTTTATAAATTGTTTATAAGGCTCTGGCTCATAAACTAAAAGAGATAAAGAAAACGTTTCAAATAAAATTTGTTCCCTAATAAAAAACAAGGAAACAACCGTTTACTAAACTTAAATCCGACAATTAGAACTCAAGATATTGTAAAATTAGTGCACAGTGCAAATTGCAAATTGCAAAATAAGTATTTTTCGAAGCTTTACCGATCGTAACTCGGCTTCTACGCATGCAAATGAGCCTTATAAGGTGTTCTTTTAAAGCTTAATTAAGAGGCTTTTAAACAAAGTTTGTTAAATTATTTGACCATCATTTGTTTTAAAGTTATACCCGTTTGAAATTATAATTTTCTTAAAAAAATTGTACATTAATTTGTTTATAAAGATTTCAAGCAAACTTGAGCTATAAACATTTATATTGTAATTAACAATAATGATAAAACAACTCAAAAGGAACAATTTAAGCTTACGAAAGTGTTCGTTAGTTTATTTTTGGCTAAGATGTCGATATTTTAATGGCGCGCTATGAGGCGCAAGATTGGCTCACAGTCAAGTAAGTATGTATTCTTCGACGCTTTATCGATCGTAACTCGGCTTCTACGCATGAAAATGAGCCAATATGTGATATCCATATAAAAATGGATCGAGTTCTTTTGCAGCATCATCATTGCATATAAAACGAGCATTTATGATGTGGAGGCATACACACAATTGACGGGACTTGATGATGCTGCAAAAGAACTAGATCCACTTTATATGGATATCATATAGATAACTAGACTCTGTAGCCTCAAAAAGTTTTAGTTTTACTGCCTACAGGAACAGACTTGTACCACCATGTAACTGTTAAAATTTCGCTAAGAACTTATGCAGATGTAAAAAAGCTGATAATATTCCCTGTATATCTCTATGCATATTTGCAGATGCATGAAAAAAATGGTTGTAAAAATAGTATTAATAAATAGTATCAACTTACTTTTTAGTCATACTTCTGAAATATTAGTTTTTAATGTTTTTTTTCTCATTTAGTGCAAAAAATAGAAGACAATGTAAATAGAATGAAAAGTGATACGAGGTACAGTATGATGATTTAATTATAAGAATTATACGATAAAATTTTATTAGGATCTTCAAAAATGAAAAATGAAGATAACATATGTATACATAGAAATTATAATTTGCATCGAGAAGTTAGCGCGTGAACCTTTACGCGGTGAGCCGATCTTGAGCCTCATAGCGCGCGCTATTCAAGTATCGGCATCTTGGCCAAAAATAAACTTATGAACATTTTCCTAACCTCAAATTGTTCCTTTTGAGATTTTCTATCATTATTGTTCATTAAAGTACAAATGTTTATAGCTCAAATTTGCTTGGAACCCTTATAAACAAATGAATGTACAATATTTTTAAGAAAATTGTAATTTCAAACGGGTATAACTTTAAAACAAATGAATATCAAGTAATTTAACAAACTGTGTTTAGAAGCCTGTTAATTAAGCTTTAAAACGATGCCTTCTAAGACTTATTTGCATGCGTAGAAGCCGAGTTACGATGGATAAAGATTCGAAAAATACTTATTTTTCAATTTGCAATTTGCATTGTGCACTAATTTTACAATATCTTGAGTTCTAATTGTTAGAATTAAGTTTAGTGAACGGTTTTTTCTTCGTTTTTTATTAAGGAACAAATTTTATTTGAAACATTTTTTTATCTCTTTTAGTTTATGAGCAAGAGCCTTATAAAAAATTTATAAACAATTAAATTGTTTATAACAATTTTTTGACCACTCAGATCGAAATCCCCCCTCAAAATTCGTAATCAGCAGCCAAAAATCCATAAGAAACCGTTGAGTTTGTCCATCCGAATTGAATATGACACGGTGACCCCTCTGGCGCCTAGACTAAATATGATATTGTTTAATTTTAAATATCTAAATCTAAAAACTTGTATATTTTTTTATATGTTCATATTTGTAAATTCTCACGTTGGTTGGCTTGCTCATGTTGGTCAAGTTCAAAGAATAATTACAGTCATCTTTAAGGGCGTAGGCGCAAAATTTCTCACCAGTTTTAAACTCATTTTTCTTTCTAATCCTGACAAAAGTAATAAGTATTTAAAAAAATTTTAAACGCAGAATAAAAGATTACA
This sequence comes from Diabrotica virgifera virgifera, assembly GCF_917563875.1. Lineage (NCBI taxonomy): Eukaryota > Metazoa > Arthropoda > Insecta > Coleoptera > Chrysomelidae > Diabrotica > Diabrotica virgifera. The sequence continues at coordinate 239,696,449 of NC_065443.1, read as the reverse complement.
ATATTACCGAGGTCCAAAAATCTCTTAGAATAAAAAAAAGTTTCTTTTTGATGGGATATTTGAAATTAAAAATCACACTAAATTTTATCTTTTTTTTTTCACTCCTATAACTTATTAAAATAAACATAGAAGTTTTCAAGGACTTTATGCCCTCGGTAATAACGCAATATTTCAGTCTGCGTTTAAATTTTTCAAAAATACACTCGCGATCATAAAAAGCGGGTCACTCGATGAATTATTCAAGTTAGATGTCTCGAATTTTCTAAACGTGTTGTCCGATTTGAGTGATTTTTTTAGTATGTTATAGACTTATTCTTTAGCAATGTCGCTATAATAATATTGTTGCTAGACCGGTAAATTGTCATTGTATACCGGGTGTAACAATCCTACTGTGTTTATTCCTAAAAGTTCGGAACACCCTGTGGAATGTTTTAGCATAGACAAAATATTGAAATTAAAACTCAATTGTAGTCTTAGCCTCTCTTAACATTTTCTTCTTTGATTTATTTGTTTATGTTGGATAATAAAAAAGTTAAGCACGTTAATAACTAGCCATGTTCTTCATCAATACAGGGTGTTTCTAAATAAGTGCAACAAACTTTAATTGGTAATTCTGTATAAAAAAATAATGACCGTTTGCTTTATAAACATATGTCCGCAAATGCTTCGTTTCCGAGATACGGGATGTTGAACTTTTTCTTACAAACTGACGATTTATTTATTGCTCTAAAACCAATAGAGATATGCAAATGAAATTTGGTGGGTTTTAAGAGGCAGTTATTGTGCATTTTTTGACATACAACTAATAATTCTATATTCACCATTGGCGTGCATACGGGTATAAACATTTTAGATACATGCCGTATGCACGCCAATGGTGAATATAAAATCCTTAACTGTAGGCTAAAAAATGCGCCGTAACTACCCCTTAACATCTAGGTACCAAATTTCATTTTCATATCTCAACCGGTTTTAGAGCAATAAATTGCGAAATTGTTTTGCCCTATGAAAAAGCACATCCTCACAATTAGTCGTTAGGCGAAAGTAGATCGTCTCAATACGTCCTTACGTAGATATCGTGCCTTAGCCGTCGTGATGCCGATTAACGCGTGCCAAGTTGATTTCCAGAATTCCAATGAGCTTCGATCTATCAAATATTCGACTTACTTCTAAACATGCGCCTAACAACCACACAACGCGTAACAAAGTTTAGAGTTATTTGTCCGAAACATGTTAAATGTAATAATGGACTTAATTGAATTCGTATCTGTGGCAATTGTTCACATACCGCGAAATGACCAATCACACAGCTACATTCCTTCACTAGGTTCTTGGAAGTTAGACTATTAAACTACAATACGTTTTTCACATGGTAAAGTGAATAAACAAGTAATATAGTATTTTGTCTATAAATCGCATAACGGTGAAAGACGTACACAGATACAACCAATATAAACAGTCAGATGATCCGTAATGATGTATGGTAGCGAAACGTAGACGATAATAAAGGCAAACGAAGAGCGACTACGTGTTTGGAAAAGAAAAATCCTATGGAAAGCCAGATGACCCGTAATGATGTATGGTAGCGAAACGTAGACGATAATAAAGGCAAACAAAGAGCGACTACGTGTTTGGGAAAGAAAAATCCTATGGAAAGTCTTTGGGCCTGTGCGTGATGGAGCAGCGGACCATAATACGATGATGAGTAACAAAGAGCTCGAAGAAATATATCGAGACGCTAACATAATGATAAAAGAAATTAAATCCGGAAGACTTCAATGGGTAGGTTATCTCAGAAGACATTCTGAAGAAATAATAGCAAAGCTGGTGTGGAAAGAAGTCCCAACTGTAAAAAGACCAAGTAAACGGAATACCTTAAACCTATGGGCATGGAAAAATTGGTACTCTTCACGACCGATAGGACCGGAGGTATTTTGTGCGAAGGCATATTGTTAAGTCGGCTAAAACTCACCAACGGGTGTAACGTCACGGAGTAAGTGGGTAAATGAAGTTCGAAAAGGGGATACCATTTCGTCAACACTTTTTATAACTATCTAGGAATAAGCAAAACAATTAGAGTCTTAAGAGAACAGAGGCATCAATAACGACAGGAATAGGTTAACTCAGATTATATTCGCATATGACATTATTTTATCACATGCAATATCGCTGATTCAAGACAAATGTTTGAGGGCCTCATTGGAAGTTGGTCTCCCAATAAATGCAAGCAAAATCAAAATAATGACAAATCTAGTGCTCTCAAAAAACCTCAGAACAGGGGACACTTCGATATAAAAGAAAAAATGAATGCAAATACCTTGGGTATGAAATAAAAATTGAAAATAAGAACAAAATGACTGAGACACAGTGTAGAATATAAATATGTGGTTTCGGCGACTTTTGAAAAATGGCTGGAGATATTTCAGAGTAATACCTATACCCATATATCTAATGTGATGAAAAAGCATATGCACAATATGTGTTACCGGTAATGACCTAGGGAGTGGAGAAATTAACAATAACAAACAACAAAGCGAAAAATATAAGAGCAACCCAAAGAGCCAGAGTTGTGACTGGAATTATTAAAAGCCACAGAATACCCAATAATATCGTCAGACAAATGACGAAGGTCAAAGACATAGTGAAACCTGTAACTAATAAAAAAACATTTCGAAGACAACCAAAAGCAAGTTGATATTAATTTGTTTATTAACTTGAACCAGACTTGCACACTTATTGAATTTAAAGATCGTAATTACTTTAACAAACTGTTCATTTTGCAACCGACTATTTCAAAATAAATTATGAAAATAACCGGACTAAAAGTACCCAAAATAAATTGAGAGTCTGGTATTTCAGTAGCAAACAGATTACTCTGAGCGAGATCGTAGTTTCTTAGGAAAAAATCATATATCCGTTGAAAATAGAAGCAGAATGAATGGAACACGGGTAGCCAGATGTATAAAAAATTGAAAAGCTACGTTCGGGGGGGAATTCAAAGAATCTGATCCTACGAAACTTTCACCTTTATTACGAGAAATAAAATTTGCCGGGATACATAATCTCTGACGTAGGGTGTATCAGTTCTTTTTTGTTAGAAATATATCAAAAAGCTTGGCGGTGAATTTCTCAAACTTATATGTGAGTTTTATACTTTTAAAGATATTGGAAAAATGGACTTAACTATATTTTTATTAATTTCGAATACATGACACATAAAGTTTTTTAGTACAATTTTAAGGTTACGGCATAATATGATGTATATCATCGATATAAACTAACGGTAACTTCTAGTTAAAATTTTCATAACACCCTATAGAAGAAAACTATAATCATAACTACATACATTGAGAATTTTTGAATTATAATAATTAAATACCCAAAAACATTCCAGATTTAGCGATACGGCTAACACTCCCTCTAAGGGGAAAATTGACTCATCCCAGACACCTACGGTTGCAACGGTACGGTAAAATCAGTATCATTTTCGCTCCACCCTATATGCTAAATCCGTTTCAGGAACTGTACCGTGTATTGCGTAGAATTAGGTCATCTGTGATTTTTTTCGTTTCTCATATTAAATCGATCATCGAATATTGTGCTGTTTATCTAACTTATGTTCTCTGAGATTGGGCGTAGATATCATAAGTACCTCAAATTATTTATTATATCCTATAGAGGATACGGTATTAACTTCAAAGAGCTATTCGTGAGAAGTTACCTGGATGTCGCTGTTATGTTTATCTTATAAAAATAAAGTGTCTCTGAGTTGTTTATGTAGTACAAGATCACACGTGCAATATTGCTAACGATGTGAGAATCAGGAGAAGGTCTTGAGCTGAGATATAGTTATCAGAAATTTGTTGATCGATTCCTGTTCGCTAAAAAGAAGCAATTGCCTTATAGAGGCGTGGTTAAGTTTGCTTAAAGTTTTTCTATTCGTTTTGAAACGAATAGTGGAAATTGGCTAATTTTTTTAATTGGAAAAATCGGACATGGTTGAGTAGGATGGAAAAATGGGGAGAAGAAATGAGTTTTGGGTTGTAATAATAATAATAATAATAATAATAATCCAGCCAAATACCGCCCAATTACTTGTCTTCCAACTTTGTATAAATTGGTCACATCCTGTGTAGCCCGGCGTATCTACCAACACTGTGCACTGAACAATATCATAGAGCCTCAACAGAAAGGATGCGCTAAGGGTTCCATGGGTTGCAAAGAACAACTTATCATCGACTCAGTCATTTCTAATCAAGCATATTCCAAAAAGAGGAACCTATTTACTGCCTTCATTGATTACAAGAATGCCTTTGATTCAGTGCCGCATGAATGGCTTATAGATATATTGAGAATATATAAAGTCGATGATAATATAGTGACCTTTTTACAGCATATAATGACAGAGTGGAAGACTAAAATTCACCTTCAAATACCTGGTGAAAATAACATCGAAACTGAAAATATCGCAATCAGCCGGGGCCTTTTCCAAGGAGATTCGTTAAGTCCACTATGGTTCTGTCTAGCTATGAACCCACTGTCTCAGCTATTGAACTCCACTGACGCAGGTTTTAGCATCAAAAATAACAACAATGTGGTGGCGAAGCTTAATCATCTGTTGTATATGGATGATTTGAAATTAATGGCTTCCACTCGAAACCAACTAGATGAGATGCTAAGAACTGTAGAATCCTTTTCAAATGACATTAGTATGCACTTCGGACTAGACAAGTGCCGTGTTTTAAATATAGTCAAAGGAAAAGTACAGCCCGGAGGATTCGATATGCAAAATGGCCAGAACATCGAGGCCATGGGCGAAAACGATATGTACAAATATCTTGGAGTAAAGCAGGCGCGGAAAATTGACCATAAGCAAATGAAAACTGAGATAACTACTGAGTTTATACGAAGGGTAAAACAGCTGCTTCGTTCACACCTTAACAGTAGAAATTTGTTTAAGGCACTAAACACCTACGCATGTTCCGCGCTTAGCTATTCGTTTGGCATTGTTAAGTGGACAAAAACGGACATAGAGAATCTTCAGCGGAAAGTAAGAACACACCTCACAAAGGCACAAAAACACCATCCTAAAAGTGCAGTAGAAAGAACAACATTACCACGGAATCTAGGAGGAAGAGGACTTATGGATATAGGTGAGCAATTAGATAAACAAATTGCTAATTTAAGAAATTATTTTCAGTTGCAAGCTGAGACATCTACTCTACATCGCGCTATTTGCGCAGTAGATGACACAACACCGATCAAACTGAGGGAACCAGAAATGCGCATAAACCACCTCACTAAAAACGAAAAAATGCGCACCTGGATGGGTAAACCTCTGCATGGGCGACATCCCAATGAGGTCAGCCAAGAATATGTCGACAATACAGCGTCGAACTATTGGTTGACATCAGGAAAGATGTTCCCTGAAACGGAGGGTTCATTACTGGCCATTCAGGATCAGGTTATACCAACCAGAAATTACCTGAAATATATCATCAAAGACCCTCAGGTTCAAAACGACAGATGCCGATATGGATGTCAAGCCCAAGAAACCATCCAACATCTTACAGGGGGCTGCCAGGCATTTGCTGCAACTGAATACAAGGAACGGCATGACGCAGTGGGAAAAATCCTTCATCAAGAGATAGCTATCAAGCTGGGACTTCTCCAAACGGTCCATCTCCCGTATTATCAATACGTCCCTGAGAGTATGCTTGAGGATGGCAACTACAAGCTATACTGGGACCGCACTGTGCTCACAGACCAAACAGTGGCACATAATAGACCAGATCTCGTACTAGTTAATAAATTAACAAGACAAACAACACTAATTGATGTGGCGATACCCAACAACAATAATCTACGTAGTAAATTTACTGAAAAGATCGCCAAGTACAGAGATCTGGAAATTCAAATACGAAGGCAATGGAGAATGCAAAGTACCCAGACGATACCGATTATTATGTCTACTACTGGAGTCATTCCGAAGACCCTCCTCGAAAGCATCAAAAAGCTGGGTCTGAATGAAAATATTTATAAGACCATGCAGAAAGCGGTACTACTCGCGACGGCCAGAAGTGTACGAAAATTTTTGGGAGATACACCTGCATACCAAGTCACCTAGGGCTCGATAACACGGAAAGAGTCCCACCAGAGCTCAATCCTTTTGATACCGTAGGTATCTGGGATGAGTCAATTTTCCCCTTAGAGGGAGTGTGAGCCGTATGGCTAAATCTGATAATAATAATGTAATGGGCGTTAAGATCAGAACACGACGGGGTACTAATAACGGAAGGACTGGTAACAGAATTGCACCCTGGGAAAAAAGACTTCTCGGAAAAATTGAATTACTGCGTAGGGATATTGGTCAAGTCACAGAATATATAAGAGGTGTTACAAGTAGAAAAGTCATTAAAAGAGCTGAAGAAATAATGCGGAGCACTGCAAGACACTCGAGATACGATCCAGAAAATAACACAGCCCAACAGTGTCTGGATACATTAAAACAAAAACTCTCCGTCTATTCAGGACGATTAAGAAGGTATAAAGTTAGTAACAGCCGAAAATGTGACAACGCACTTTTTGAGAACTCTGAGAAGACGTTCTACCGAAAACTTAATTCCACCGTAGAAAGTGTCGACAAGTCTTACCCAAGCCAAGAAGAAATTCATGAGTTTTGGGGAAATCAACTTTCCACACCAGCTGCTTTTAACAACAATGCTGGCTGGATAGAAGATACGACGCACAACTGTCACCACTACGTCACTGCTAACTACGAACCATTCACGACTGAAGAAGTCTCAAATGTCATCAAAGAGCTTCATAACTGGAAATCTCCTGGACCAGACGGAGTTCAGAACTTCTGGCTTAAAAAGTTTTGGAGTATTCATGAGTGCTTATCAACATTAATTAATCATGTTATTTCTAATCCGCAGGAATTACCATTATTTCTAACTCAGGGAACTACTTATTTAATACCCAAGGATCAAAATAACACCCAAGATCCATCCAAGTACCGCCCAATTACTTGTCTTCCAACTTTGTATAAATTGGTCACATCCTGTGTAACCCGGCGTATCTACCAACACTGTGCTCTAAACAATATCATAGAGCCTCAACAGAAAGGATGCGCTAAGGGTTCCATGGGTTGCAAAGAACAGCTTATCATCGACTCAGTCATTTCTAACCAGGCATTCACTAAAAAAAGGAACCTTTTTACTGCTTTTATTGACTATAAAAAGGCCTTTGATTCAGTACCGCATGAATGGCTAATAGATATATTGAAAATATACAAAGTAGATGATAACATAGTGACCTTTTAAAGGCATATAATGAGAGATTGGAAGACTAAAATTCACCTCCAAATACCTGGTGAAAACAATATCGAAACCGAAAATATCGCAATCAACCGGGGCCTATTTCAAGGAGACTCGTTGAGTCCATTGTGGTTTTGTTTAGCTTTGAACCCCCTTTCCCAGCTATTAAACTCCACTGACTCAGGTTTTAGCATTAAAAGCAATATTACTGTGGTAGCGAAGCTCAATCATCTGTTGTATATGGATGATTTGAAATTAATGGCTTCCACTCGAGAACACCTAGAAGAGATGCTAAAAACTGTAGAAACATTTTCTAATGATATTAGTATGCAGTTCGGTCTAGACAAGTGCCGTGTTTTGAATATAGTCAGAGGAAAGGTACAGCCCGGTGGATTCGATATGCAAAATGGCCAGAACATCGAGGCCATGGGCGACAACGATATGTATAAATATCTTGGAGTAAAGCAGGCGCGGAAAATTGACCATAAGCAAATGAAAACTGAGATAACTACTGAGTTTATAAGAAGGGTAAAACAGCTGCTTCGTTCACAGCTTAACAGTAAAAATTTGTTTAAGGCACTAAACACCTACGCTTGTTCCGCGCTTAGCTATTCATTTGGTATTGTTAAGTGGACAAAAACGGATATAGAAAATCTTCAGCGATAAGTACGAACACACCTCACAAAGACACAAAAACACCACCCTAAAAGTGCAGTAGAACGAACAACATTACCCCGGTATTTAGGAGGAAGAGGACTTATGGATATAGGTGAGCAATTAGATAAACAAATTGCTAATTTAAGAACTTACTTTCAGATGCAGGCTGAGACATCTACTCTACATCGCGCTATCTGCGCAGTAGATGACACAACACCGATCAAACTGAGGGAAGCAGAACTGCGCATAAACCACCTTACTAAGGACGAAAAAGTGCGCGCCTGGATGGGTAAACCTTTGCACGGGCGACATCCCAATGAGGTCAGCCAAGATTATGTCGACAATATAGCGTCGAACTACTGGTTGACATCAGGAAAGATGTTCCCTGAAACGGAGGGTTCATTACTGGCCATTCAGGATCAGGTTATACCAACCAGAAACTACCTGAAATATATCATCAAAGACCCTCAGGTTCAAAACGACAGATGCCGATATGGATGTCAAGCCCAAGAAACCATCCAACATCTTACAGGGGGCTGCCAGGCATTTGCTGCAACTGAATACAAGGAACGGCATGACGCAGTGGGAAAAATCCTTCATCAAGAGATAGCTATCAAGCTGGGACTTCTCCAAACGGACCATCTCCCGTATTATCAATACGTCCCTGAGAGTATGCTTGAGGATGGCAACTACAAGCTATACTGGGACCGCACTGTGCTCACAGACCAAACAGTGGCACATAATAGACCAGATCTCGTACTAGTTAATAAATTAACAAGACAAACAACACTAATTGATGTGGCGATACCTAACAACAATAATCTACGTAGTAAATTCACTGAAAAGATCGCCAAGTATAGAGATCTAGAAATTCAAATACGAAGGCAATGGAGAATGCAAAGTACCCAGACGATACCTATTGTTATATCTGCTACTGGAGTCATTCCGAAGAACCTCCTCGAAAGCATAAAAAGGCTGGGTCTAAATGAACATCTTTACAAGACCATGCAGAAAGCTGTACTACTCGCAACGGCCAGATGTGTACGAAAATTTTTGGGAGATACACCTGCATACCAAGTCACCTAGGGCTCGATAACACGGAAAGAGTCCCACCAGAGCTCAATCCTTTTGATACCGTAGGTATCTGGGATGAGTCAATTTTCCCCTTAGAGGGAGTGTGAGCCGTATGGCTAAATAATAGTATAATAATAATAGCGTTTATTGCCCAACAGTCACCCATTTACAGAGCAATTTTACAAATAAATAATAAACAATTATCATTCAATCAAATAAATAAATAAAAAAGAAAACAAATATACGTTATAAAGACAAAAAAAAACCAAAATGAAATACCTTAGGTAAGAGCTCGACACTTGTTTTTTAATTCATAAGCACTACAACAGAAGATATCACAAACATTAGATAGTTTGTTTGCGTTTCTGCACATTAGGTTGATTGGTGCTTTCAACATTATATTCGTGTAGGATCTTTCACACACAAATGTATTATTAGATCGAGCTGATACCCTAGGAACAAAGATATCGATTTGTGCTAGTAAATTAGGACAGTCAACTCCACCATTTAATAGTTTATGCAAAAATAATATCGCTGATTGATTCCTACGCATTTCTAATGAAATAAAATTAAAACTATCTAACAAAGCGACATAATCACAACCCCTTTGGGGATATGTTCCTGTAACTTTGAAGGTTAAAAATTTTAGATATTTTTTTGAACCCTTTCGATAACGTTTGAATATTTAAAATAAATAGGATTCCATATTAAAGCACCGTATTCCAATTTGGATCTAACTAAGCTCATGTTCACAGCATTTAGTGTTGGTAGATTATAGAAACTTTTGCAGTTGCGAATAATGAAACCATATGAGCGATATGCCGAGGAAACAATAGAATGAATGTGATAGTTAAATGTTAGTTGACAGTCCATGTAAATACCTAGATCTTTGATACAATTAGTTCTTTCTAGTACAACATTGTCAATTTCATATGGAAACATCAAAGTATTATATTTACGACTAAAAGTAAGAATCTTACATTTAGATTTGTTTAGGTGAAGTTGGTTTTGTAGACACCAATTATGTAATAAATTAATTTGTGTTTGAAACATAACACAATCTTCTAAGGTATTAATTGTTACATATAATTTCAAGTCATCCGCAAACATCAGCTTATTACAATCTAAGGACTCACTCAAATCATTAATAAATAATAAAAAGAGCAATGGGCCTAAATTTGATCCTTGCGTGACTCCACTAGTTGCAGTATATATTTCTGAACTATAGCCATTATAATAAACATACTGTCTGCGTTGCGACAGGTAAGACTTGAGAAGCTGGAAATAAGTATTTTTAATTCCCATCGAAGAAAGTTTTTGTAATAATATTCGATGGTTTATCTTGTCGAATGCTTTTGAGAAGTCAGTGTAAACTGCATCAATTTGCCCCCTTGCGTCAAGTGATTTACATAAATACTGAGTAAATACTGCAAGATTACTAGTAGTGGATCTTGCGCTCATGAATCCATGCTGATCTGTAGATATAAGATTCCTAGCAGATACATATATATACGATTGTACAAAATGGTTTCCAAGATTTTAGCAGCATTATTCAAAATAGAGATTGGTCTATAATTATTCACGATATTACGGCTATCTGATTTGTGAATAGGACAAACCTTAGCTATTTTCCAAGCATCCGGAAATGTTGACGTTTTTAAAATTAAGTTGAAAACTGTTTGTAGTGGTTTTATTAAAACCCGCAGACAATCTTTAAAAAGAAATGATGGGATTGTATCTGGACCTGACGTAAATTTGTTCTTTAACCTTTTTCCAGCTTCCAAAATCTCCTTTTCCCTTATTGGTTCACAACTAATATCCAACCAGGTACCCGGGTTAAAATTTAAATTAGACTCATCATTAACATCTGGTAAATAATAAACACTTTTAAAAAATGTACTAAAGGCATTGACTATTGCTTGAGAGTTATCAAATGATTCATTATTATAAAACATATTTCCTGGAATTCTAGAAGTATTGTTTTTGTGATTAACAAAAGAACAAAAATATTTTGGATCTTGTGTCAGCTTAATCTGTATATTTTGTAAATATAAACTATATGCTTCCTTGCACTTTTGTTTGACTTCTAATCTATATCTACTAAATTCATGGTAGTAAACAATATTATTTTCCGCAAATCGCCAGGAAATTTTGACATTCCTGTCAAAATTTCTTGAAGAAAAAGTCAGGACTTCCTTACTGTAAGGAAATGTCATTTCCTTACTGTAAGGAAATGATATTTCCGTACAGTTGTTAGTGTTCTACATAAATGATAGAAAACACATTGCTTATAAGGAATTAACTTATATTTTGAAAACATCAAGTCATTGCTGAATACATTTTTAAGATCAATTTGTTATATTTACAGTATCATTTTACTTTCGAGAACACCAGCAATTAAATTTATAAGCGTCAAGTTTGACAATTCAACCTCAATACGTTTCCATAGTAACCCAAGTAATTTTATTAGGAATTTCAAAGCACCATTTATTTGGGAATAAAATTATCGCGTTTTTTTTAAATCAATCAATATCTGTCGAATTTTAAACGATTTGCGGAAAAATAGTATGTTTACCTCGTAGGAAAAGCCACATTCCTGGACTCTGTGTTGCTAAGTCTCGGCTTGCGCCTCGACTTAGCAATCTTCACAGTCGTCCAGGAATGTTAAGCTTTTCCTACCCGGTAAACAATGTACTATTGTTCTTTTAAAATAAAAGTTTTATGTAGCTTGAATTTTTCTTTTATGAGTTTAATAATTTCCCCCGTATACCAAACTGGATATCGATGTTTATAATTTTTATAGACTGGAGCATGTGCGTCAAGAATTTCATAAAATTTGTTGCAAAAATTTCCCACCGCTTCATCAACTGTACGACAGTTTTCTAAAAAGTTCCAATTTGTATACATAAAATTATTGTAAAGGTCAAGATAGTTCGCTTTTTTAAAGATATATGTTTTGTTCTTAATATTTGGGTTAAAATTATTACGTTTTTTAATAATATCCTTTGATTCAATTGACAGAGATGGATGATAAATATCTTCATTCACCAAAGGTATAAAATCCCTTATAGTTACCGTACAGTTTATATTACTAATGACTAAATCTAATAATCTAAAATTACCATTTAAAATATCATAAGACTCCTTCATATTTAAAAAAGCTAGCATATTCATTAGTGAACGAGTTTTGTTATCACCCATATCATTATCAATAAATGTTGGACAATTAAAATCGCCTACAATAATAACTTGTTCAGAGTTTAAAACATCCAAATTTTCAAAAGATTCAAGGAAATTTTCAAAATATTCTAACGAAATAGATGGGGGTATGTAAACGACAGCTATATAAAATGTGCTAAAAGGAACAAAACATTTACAAACTAAACACTCAATCATAGGAAAAATATTATGTAAGTGGGATGTATCTACAACATCCGATTCTATTGTACTATCAACTGCAATTAAAACTCCACCACCAGATGTAAGTCCCAACTGATCTAGTTGATGATCATTACGATAGACATCGTAGTTAGAAGGAAAAAATTGACTGGAGTTCACATCTGATTTTAGCCAAGTTTCACTAAGCGCGATCACATTGTACCCACAGTCACTAACGTTAGTAGATAAGATGTCGACTTTGGTATTAAGACCTCTCACATTTTGATAGTAAACAGATACGAAGTCATTGGAGTTACTGCTGGGTGCATTCAGTTTAACGGAATTATTTTAGGTACATTATTAAAATATTTAATACGAACCTTTTCGCCAGCTGAAAGCCTCAGAGTCAATTCTTCTTTTACTTAGGGTTGTGAGAGAGTTCTGGGGAAGATTCGTGATCAGTTCTGAGTAGTCTAGAAGAATGAGCTGGTGTCTTTCCGTCAGCAGGCTCTTTGCCTTGCTGACGGAGAAAATTGTTGATAATAGTTCAATAGAGATAGTTGTTTGTATTAAGTTCAGTTCAGTTTTTGTTCCAGAGCTGAAGTAGGCTTAAGTGGCTGCTGTGGTCGTAGAGTGTGTAGATTCCGTATTTTGTGTTTCTAGTGATGGATTAAACTGATCCATTGGTTTTCTTTTGTCGAAAAGTTCTTCGTTTTTTCAATTAAGTTTAATCAGTAACAATAATAATAATAGTATCCAAGTGTTGTATACAATAAACGAACAATGAAATTTTATCTCTAATATAATTAATTGCTGTAGTTTATCTGTCAAAATGAGTGTCGTTATGTGCCGCGACAACAAATCGTTATGTGTCGTTATGTGCCGTTATGTGCCATTATTTTGAAGATCTCGATATTAATGTTAAGAATTTTAAAGTGCTATAAAAAACAAAAATAGGAAGATAGAGGAAAGAAAACTGCATTATCTTTTATATAAAGCGAGTGCACATAACTACGGCATCTAGGCAAAATAGAGAACCTAGAAAATGCTTTGTAGCCCAATAAATGACCGTTTGGGAGTGTAATTTTCAGGGGCAACTCCGAATTGCATGAAAATTTGGATTTAGGTTCTACTTACACTCCACTTCAAAGTTGAATTTGTGTCGTTGGTTGCTTTTACTTGGGGGTGACAGTGACCCCTTCTCGGGGGGTGAAAAACGCGTGTTTAAAATAAGCCCGGAAATGGATAAATTGACAGATTATAAGCAACTTTCGTTCTATAAAAATTTTTACGTAAGCTAATACTTTTTGAGTTATTCGCGATTGAAAATATTGATTTTTCGACAAAAAAAATTCGTTTTCAGACGGTTTTTCGCCAATAACTCAAAAAGTAAATATTTTATCGGAAAAAATATTCTTAGTCAAACTGTAGCTTATAAAAAAAACGAAAAAAATGGTGTATCAGTAAAGTCTATAAATTGAGTAAAAGCAAAGTTGTAGCTCATGAAAATACGTTCTTATTGAACATGAAAAATTAAGCACTTTTCGGGAAAAGCTTATTTATATTTTTAAAGTATCTCACAAAAGCTTTATATTTTTTGTTTCTTACAAAAAATTTTATCTCAAAAATAAAAGAGCTACACTGAAAAAAAGTTGGCGCCTTTTTTAGTAAAAAAAAAATCGTGAAAACCTCCTTCTATTTAGCACCCTAAATAAAATTAAATCGTTACCGCTTTACCCTTTATTTTAACTGTATGTGTATTGTTTATACGATCTGTAAGTTTGATTGGTTTAAAGTGCTTATTTTTAATAAAATATTGTTTTATATTAAAAAAAATTTCTAAAAATTTTTGAAAATTTTTTTTCTAAAATAACTTAAAAAGTATTAGCGATAAGAAAGATCCCAAAGAGTAAAAAAATGTAGGTTTTGCTAGTTTCATTTTGTTTTTCCGCTAGACAAAAATTGGTTAAGAAATGGCTGTTAAAAATTTGCATATACTCGTGGATAGTGACCCGTTCAAGTTTTTCAACTAAAACCCTTTCAAAAATGAGTACTTTAAACCGGCGAGACTGACAGATCAAATAACAGATAGATAAGTAAATAAATTGTTTGTGAAGAGGTAGCGATTAATTTCATTTGGGAAGTTAAACACGGGGAGATTTTCATGATTTTTTACCAAAAAAAAGAGGACCAACTTTATTTTGAGCGTAACTCGCTTATTTCTAATACTAGAGACTTTTATGAAAAATTAAAATAAATCTTTTAATAAACACTTTAAAAAAGTTTAAATGGGTTTTTCCCAAAAAGTGCTTAATTTTTCGGTGATTTCAGCTTGAATATTCGATTTGGAATAAGACGAACAAGAACGTATTTTTCATGAGCTACAAATTTGTTTTTACTCGATTGATAGACTTCACTGATACACCATTTTTTTCAGTTTTTTATAAGCTACACTTTTGCTGAGAATATTTTTGTCGATCAGATATTTACTCGGTTATTTGCGAAAAACCGTCTGAAAACGTAGTTTTTTTGTCGAAAAATAAACATTTTCAATCGCAAATAACTCGAAAAGTATTGACTGACGTAAAAAACTCTATAGAACAAAAAAATCTTAAACTCAGTCAATTTATTCATTTCGGGTCTTATCTTGAACCTATAATTTTTTACCACCGAGAAGGGGTGACTGTCACCCCTCCAAGTAAAAGCAACCAACGGCACAATTTCAACTTTGAAGTGGAGGGTAAGTAGAAATTAAATCCAAATTTCCATTCAATTCGGAGTTGCCCCTCAAAATTACACGGTCTCGCCGTATTTCCCGTTCAATTACTGGGCTATTGGTTGCTGCTCAAAAACTATGCTACTGATTGGCAATTTGTATAATAGAGATGGCACTTAAAGAAGATAAAGACAGCTACATTATTTTTTCATCTATAGATAAACTTTTTTGGTCGTTGTCTGTTATTTATTTACTGCACAATCATCAATAGTTTTAGTTTAGCGCTGACGTTAAATAATGCTTTTATATAATACTCAACGAACTCATATCCAGATATTGTATTTCGAAAATTTTATACTCGTATATGCTTTTGCACAAATATTTAATACTTCTAAAACATTTTAGCATTTATTAGTAAACACCGGTTAGCAAAGTATGCAAACAACATTAATTAAAAATACCAATGTTTTACACGCACGTCAGTCGCCACGTCCGAATTGAGGTTCTACCAGGTTTAACCACTTTTGATCCAGCAAAATGTAATTCGATTTTTATGTTTTAAATGAACGAAGGTTGTCCATCGTGAATCAAGCAAACTAGATCCGGTTGGATGGGGATTTTCGTTAAAAATTCACAAGCTATTTTAAACAGAGAATTTTGTTAGGATCCAGCACGATCGACAAAACTAAATTGACATTCTGTTGATTAAAAATAAAACAGTGAAGGTAATTGGGTTGAAAAAGGTTTTTGAAAAACTAAATACAGTAGCGGAAAAACGTGCTAGAATAATATTAAAATAGGCTGTATTTTGATACGAGTATAGCTAGCTGATTAAAATCGATGAAATTAATTTTTATCCTGTAGAGATGAAAGCTTGTACATTGTACATGGTGTCAATAAATTAATATATTGAGTAGGGATGGGAAAACCTACCGGTTTTATCCTAAAGCCGGGTTTTTTTACTTCGCAATAACCGGTTTTACCTGTTGTTTTTTTGTCCCGGTTATAACCGGTTTTTTCTTTTTAAAATATAAACCTGTTATTAGGTTTTACTGTGATTAGGATTAGGTTAGGTATTATTTTGGTTTCCAATCATAATTATTATTCTCAAGTAATTATTCCAAACAAAACCATAATTCAAATTTTATTTTATAAATACAGAAGCAAACTGAAAGTGCAAACTCACATCAGCCAGAAACAATTAAGTTTTATTATAATATTTCCTTGAAAAGGTATTTGCAATCATGATATTTACATAAGAAGTGATTTGGTTGAAGTAGACGCAAACATCATCTATTTTTTACACTTAACTCTTGACATTGAAAGTGGGTGAATGACTTTTTCTGATTACCAAAAATAATGTTCTGACTATGAATATCGAATTACCGATTACGAATACGAATCTCCAAGGATTTACCTACGTTTTCAAAACGATACACCCATACAGGAAGTATTAAATGAGTTAAAATGTACCTATTATACAAATAGACAAACGTGTTAAAAGAAATACATGATAAATTTTTTTTGATGGTAGTAAAAATAAAAGATAAATTGCATTATCCAATTTATTTTTAAGTAAAATATTTATGTTGATATTATTTTTTTTAAATCCCATTTGAAACAGTCTGGTAAATTTTTAAGTTGAAATGGTTGGGTTAAATTGTATATTATTGCAATATTTTATCTACAGTTTAGTCCGCGAGTCTTTACCCGTGCGTCATCATTTAAAGCATAATAAGAAATAAGTCGGAAATCTTTTTCACGTAACAACAACTGACAGAAAGTGGCTATTGTTCCGATTACGGGTTTTATTATAAAATTTGACGTTAACAAATATATATAATGTCAAATGTAAGTTTTGCTTCAAAATTTTTTGCAGAATTACAGCTACATTTGAAGTAGCTTAATAAATTCTTTTATTATTATTGATTAATAAATAAATAAATAATTTATAAAGAAATTCAATAACATATGTTATTTTTGTTATTTTATTCACTTTGACGGAAATCTAAACAGAATAATTTATTTACTGTGTGAATGATGTTAGCTTTGTATGTTTTAAATATTAATTGCCAAAATATAATTATTTACCTTAAAATTTCAAAGCTTATATAAAATTAGTTGTGAAAACAACTGTTTGTGTAATATAAAGAAACTTCAAAACGCGAAAATTTGACAAAAACCGCAAAAAATTCAACTGACTGACAGCCACAAAAGTAAACAAAGCAGAAACGTCAAACAAATTATACTTAATATATGAAAACATATCGAATCGTCTTTTTTTGTACCTATCTTTTTCAATGCACTGAGTCTAGATGGTTCATGAAAATAACAGGTGTTTTTACTTAATAACAAACGGCAGCTGGTTTGTCATGAGTTTCATGCGTGGAAGAGAATGATGCTAGATAAAAAATATGTGTTTTATCTCGCCAGGTATTAATGACGCACAACTATTTAGTTGTCTGCTTTTGAGCATTGGGTCATAACTGCTTTACTCATATGGAGAATCGTAATCAATACCAATAAAATCAAGATAAAAAAAAAACAAAATCATGCGAAATACCAACAGACTAACCTATAATCTTAACAAACTAAAAAAGCCCCTAGCAAGACACATGTTTAGGGAGGAACGTTAAATCAAAACAAGAGAACGTGAGGTAAATAGCTAGGAAGATTTGGCAGATGTTTTCATCGAAATAGCTGAAGAAAAACTGGGTAAAAAGGAAAAGCATGGATATCAGATAAAACTGAGAACCTTATCGAGGACATAAAACAGCGAAAACAGAGATCTTGTAATCTAGAAACGCAGAAGGAAAAACTAAAAAACAACAAGAATACAAAACAATAAATAAAGCAGTTAAAAGGAATCCAAGACGAGACAAATAAAGGGGGCCTGAAAAACTGGCAAAACAACTGCACAACACAACAGAACTAGAGGGCTATACTAAATTACTAGACGACTGAAAAATGAGCTCCACTGTTCGAACATTGTAAGATCAAAGACAGGTGAATTACTTACTAAAACAGTTGACCAAGCACAGAGATGGAAAGAACATTTTCATGAGATGCTAAGTACCCCTAGAGATAACGCAGGTGAGATTGTCGGAAAACCACAGAATATATATTTGCATATATCTTGCGACGCCCCTTCCAAAACGGAGATCATAACAGCTACGATATCTCTGGGAAAGAGAAAGTCTCCGGAAATGGACAACATTGCTGCCGAAATACTTAAAACTTATACGCATCTAACTGCTGAAATTTGCTCCACATAATCCGAGAGATGTGGGAAACAAACCGTATTCCAGTGGTCTGGAAAAAAGGAAATATTATGAAAATTCCAAAAAAAGGGCAACTTCACACTGTGCAAAAATTGGAGTGCAAATAACCTTGCTTACTTACTGGAGCCAGACAGCTGTGCGTACTTTCTCGGTTTCTTTATAACATAACTGTAAACTATGTTCTCTCCAAACTAGACTCAGATACAAAAGGGATACAGAGAATTTTGTTAGGCTCTGACACGATCGACAAAACTAAATTGACATTCTGTTGATTAAAAATAAAACAGTAAAAGTAATTGGGTTGAAAAAGGTTTTTGTAAAACTAAATACAGTAGCAGAAAAACGTGCTAGAATAATATTAAAATAGGCGGTATTTTGATGCGAGTATAGCTAGCTGATTAAAATGGATGAAATTAATTTTTATCCTGTACAGATGAAAGCTTGTACCGTTTGTACATTGTACATGGTGTCAAGAAATTAATATATTGAGGGATATCAAAATAACAGTAAGAATAATAATATTATAATATATAATAATAATTATAATATAATAATTATTGCCTTCCTACATACCTATTTAGTTGCCTGCTTTTGAGAATTGAGTCAAAACTGCTCCACTCATTTGGAGAATCGTAATCAATACCAATAAAATCAAGATGAAAAAAAAACCAAAATCATGCGAAATACCAGCATACCATCTTATAATCTTGACAAACCATAAAAAATAGAAAAAGACTGTTTGACTTGTACTGTACACCCTTCTATATAAATCAAAACGGGAACTGGTGTATGTTTTCAAGAAACTGATAATGTGTAAATACATTTATTAAGATTCAGCTAAGTACTTTCAGTATTTTAAATGCTATCATCAGAGCTATAGTCTCATAGTAAATACCCCAAATGAAGAGAAATTATTGAACAAACACATTACAAACTTAAAATTAACCCAGAGATCAAACCACTGGTCAGGGTAAAAACCCTTAAAATATATATAATAATCATATTTAATGGTACGGATGTACATCAAATTAACTTTTTAGAGCAGCCGTCTCTAAAATACGATTAACTATGATGATTGCTGACCTCCGCCGCGAAAATGGCACTTAAAGAAGAAGAAGATAATGGCTACCATTTTACAATTACGTAACAGCTGTTAATTGTAAAATGGAAGCCATTATCTAGAACATATTAAATGTAATTATTATATATTATATTTTAAAGGTTTTACCCTGACCAGTGGTTTGATCCATGGGTTCATTTTAATCTTGTAATATGTTTGTTTAATGATTTCTCTTCATTTATTGAGGTATTTACAACTACGAGACGATAGCTCTGATAATAGCATTTAAAATGCTGAAAGTACTTAACTGAATTTTAATAAATTTATTTACACACTATCAGTTTTTTGAAAACATACACCAGTCACCGTTTTGATTTAAACTAAAAAAATCCCCTAGCAAGACACAGGTTTCGGGAGGAACGGTAAATCAAAACAAGAGAAAGTGAGGTAAATAGCTGGGAAGATTTGGCAGATATTTTGACCAAAACAGATGAACAAAAACTGGGTAAAAAGGAAAAGCATGGATATCAGATAAAACTAAGAAACTTATCGAGGAAATAAAACAGCGAAAACAGAGATCTGGTAATCTAGAACTGTAAAAGGAAAAACGAAAAGACAGCAAGAATACAAAACAATAAATAAAGCAGTTAAAAGGAATCCAAGAAGAGACAGATAAAGGGGCCCTGAAGAACTGGCAAATCAACTGGACAACACAACAAAATTAGAGGGCTATACCAAATTACCAGACGACTAAAAAATGAGCTCAACTGTTCGAACATTTTAAGATCAAAGACAGGTGAATTACTTACTACAACAGATGACCAAGCAGAGAGATGGAAAGAACATTTTCATGAGATGCTAAGTACCCCCAGAGATAACGCAGGTAAAATTGTCGAAAAACCACAAAATATAATATTTGCAGATATCTTGCAAGGCCCCTTCCAAAACGGAGATCATAATAGCTACGAAATCTCTTAGAAACAGGAAGTCTTCGGGAATGGACAACATTGCTGCCAAAATACTTAAAACTGATACGCATCTAACTGTTGAACTTTTGCTCCACATAATTCGTGAGGTGTGGAAACAAACCGTATTCCAGTGGGCTGGAAAAAAGGAACATTATGAAAATTCCAAAAAAGGGCAACCTCACACTGTGCAAAAATTGGAGTGCAAATAACCTTGCTTACTTACTGGAGTCAGAAAGCTATGCGTGCTTTCTCGGTTTCCTTTTAACATAGCTGTAGACTATGTTCTCTCCAAACTAGACTCTGATACAAAAGGGATACAGAGAATTTTGTTAGGTTCTGGCACGATCGACAAACCAAATTGACATTCTGTTGATTAAAAATAAAACAGTCAAGGTATTTGGGTTGAAAAAGGTTTTTGTAAAACTAAATACAGGAGCGGGGAAAATCTTCTAGAATAATATTGAAATAGGTGGTATTTTAATGGGGATACGGACGTTTCGCCCCCGCCGTTTCGCCCCCGGGATTTTACCTATCATTTTTAACTAGTTGCAGTGAGTTATAAATACAATGTTAGTAATACTAACTAACTAACTAATTGATAATTTTTTGTTCTTAGCTTAGGTTAGGTTAGGTTAGGTTAGGTCCGTAAATTGTAAGTAAGGCAAAATTAGTATTCTGAGAACAACATCCTTTGTGTAAGAAAATATATAAAATTCTTTCTGAGAACAATTATGTATTAAACCTGTCTATCTACTATAAATATGTGTAAAAAAGCACTTCTAAGAAAAACAAACAAAAAAATGAGCAATAGGTGAATGTATTACTAACATTGTATTTATAACTCAATGCAACTAGTTAAAAATGTTAGGTAAAATCCCGGGGGCGAAACAGTTCGGGGGCGAAACGGTTCGGGGGCGAAACGGCTGGGGGCGAAACGGCGGGGGCGAAAAGGTCGGGGGCGAAACGGCAGGGGCGAAACGACCGTAAACCATTTTAATGCGAGTATAGCTAGTTTATTAAAATCAATGAAATTAATTTTTTTGTTACATATATTATATACATGGAAGTTTGTACGTTGTATATAGTGTCAAGAAATCTATTGAAAATACGTTGAGAAGCTAAATAAAAAAATATTGCCTACCTACATATCTATTTATTTGTGTGCTTTTTTGCTATTTTGGATTTTGGCTGTCAAGATTTTGGCGTGTCGGGATTCTGGCGTGTAGGGATTTTGGCGTGTCGAGATTGTGGCCTGTCGGGATTTTGGCCGTCGTGGTTTTAGCTCTCAAGATTTTGGCTGCCGACATTTTGGGGTAGACCCCTTTTTAAGATCATATTGTAGATTTTAATTTTCCTTCCTTTGCCAGTGCCTTTGTATACTATTCAATTTGCTTCCTTGCGTTATTCCTTCTTAAATCTCCTGCCTGTCCATCCCTTGCCTACAAAAGCCTATTTACATTTTCATGAAATTTTTAAAATTAAAAATTTTTTACTATAAAACCAATTTTTTTCAAAAATAAGTACTTCAAACCGGTCAATACATCAAAAAGTATATTGTAAATCGGAAACGATTAATTTAATGTGGAGTTCTAATTAGGGGAAGATTTTCACGATTTTTCTTACCAAAAACGGGCCTAACTTTATTTTGAGCGTAACTCGTTTAGATTTGATTCTAAAAACTTTTATAAAAAAATTAAAATATAGTTATTTGTATAACAAGGGAGGAAAGTAATAATTTTTTCTCCCGAGAATGAAGTAATCATTCAAGAGAGGAAAAGGCACTTTACTCCCATGTTATACATAATATGATTTATCCACCTTCCTCAAATAGCAAGTAATTTTTTTATTTTTAAATAATTTATTTATGTAACTGACTAACAAAATGTATTAGAGAACTAAAACTAACAAGTAGGTACATTATAACTGTCAACTGTCAAATATAAGTCAAATTATTAATGTAAACATTCTTAAATTAAAATAACACTTTACTGTTTTTTACCATTCTGCAAAATACAGGGTGTTCTATAAATAAACGTTAAAATGTATAGATACTTACGTAATAGATAATAGAATATTGTATAGGGCGTCAATAAATTATTTCATCAATGACATACCATGACGTCACTTTTACTTTTCCTCCCCAGGGAGGAAAAGTACAACTTTGCTCATTACAGTTAGGCCAGGGAAAATATACTTTCGGTAGAGGTAGGTGGAAAACTATTTTTAAACACTTTAAAAATCGAGAGAAAAACCGAGAATTGCTTTATTTTTGGGTTATTTCACGTTGAAATTTATAGATATTGTAGTTCATGAAAAATAATTTAAAAACTATTTTTCATGAACTAAAATATTGCTTTTACTGTATCCATAAACTTCATGAATGTATACACCATTTTTTAAATTGTTTTATAAGCTATATTTTTGCTAAGAATATTTTTTTCGATAAAATACTTACTTTTTGAATTATCTGCAAAACAACATTTTCATTCCTATATAACTCAAATAGAAATTGACTTAGTGGAAAAAATCTATAGAATAAAAGTTGCTTAAAATTAGCTAATTTATATCCGTTTCCTAACTTATCTGCAACGTATGTTTTTTCACTCCCGAGAAGGGGTGGTTGTCACCCCTCAAGTAAATCAACAATCGAAAATGGAATTAAATAAAATAATGACGTAGATGGTAGAAGGAACCGAAAATCCAAATTTTCAAGCAAATCCTTCTTGACTAGAAAATTACACTCCAAAACGGTCATTTACTGGGCTAATAAATACGTTTGCTAAAATAGATAACATTAACCAATCTCTTTATATAACTAGATTACGCATAAAACAGTAAATTCCACCCCTTGTTATAAATACAGTCTTGGTAAGAAACCTCGAACTATACAAAAATCCATTCACTGCAACCAATTTTGATATTGGAGTCGTATTCTTGCATACATTCCAATATCCTTCCCCCGAGTATATCACGTCATGTCATCTTGTCTATATTGAAAATGTATACAGATACCCAAATGAATTATTCACCAAAGAACGTGTATACGTGTACATACCTGACTTCATGGATATCGTAAAAATTCGAGAAATATGGACGTGCTGTATAAAAATTTTGTTATGAAAGTGTATTAGCTCCGGTATGGTGGTGGATAACAAGATATGCAACTCATTTCGCTAAAATTTTTCCGGCTGGTTTTATAACTCCGTAAAAAACATTTACACTACTACAAACAGACTACTAAATTGATTTAATGGTATATAGTGGTAAGGGGAATAATATTATTTGGAAAAACTGCGAAAACAAAATATATTTCGAGTAAAAGATGTATCCATAATTCACAAATGGGGTCTAGAGTTAATAATAATCCCAGTCCAAGGTGTACCACAAATCAATTTATTAAAATACATTACAAAATTAATCACTAACTGCTACCGACAAAAAGTTATCTCACAACCCTTATTGAAGGTTCACTTTGACCCAGTTTTAGTCCTGGATCCCGCGTACCAAAAAAACGTTAATAGCAATCTGAAAATTTGTTAATAGCTTAACGGTCACTAGTCAGACAAACTTTGATGTACGGGAACACTGGAACAGGGGAAGTTTTATTTGTGGAACAGGTTACAGGCTTCAAACGTCAGAATACGAAAACGTTCCATGTATTTTGTCGGACAGAACTTCCAATTGATTTGTTACCCTTTCATTAAACTTTTATGCAAAAATCAGACTGCGATTTATCACCAACATAAATCCTTTCATTTGATATGTTCTACGTGTCGGACTTATTAAGATGCCCAACATATTTGTCGGACAAACATTTTTGCAAATAATATATAAATTTTGTTATTGAATAAATTTAAAAACAACCTGCTAATCTTCACAATCCTAAACTTATCAAAATGACAAATTCTACGAATAAAATCACGTTCCACTATTAAAACTTCTCCTGTTCCAGCGTTCCCATACATCAAAGTTTGTCCAACTAGACACCGTTAAGCTAGTAACAAATTTTCAGCTTGCTATTAATAAACTTTTTTTGTTACGCGGGGTCCAGGCCTATTTTCAAATTGTGAAATAAATAAAAAATCATTATCTGCTACTTCTATTTTATAGTGCAGTCACTGAAGGTTTTCACCTCCGATTTCGTTGAATCTCCATCGATTTTCATGAAAATTTGTGAGTAATTAGAGGATACCTCGAGGACCAATCACTTTTTGTAAAAAAAAAACGTTTTGAGATCATTACATACACACTTGCGCACTAATTCAGATTCCGCACTTGATTGCTGCTTTACGAGTACTTCTGTCTGCCTCTTCCTTGCCGATAATTCCTATATGTGATGGGATCCATATAAATTTCGGAGTCGTATTGGTTTCTTGTGCAATTTGTATTCCAGTTTTTATTAGTTTCTCTAAAGGACTTTTAGGATACAGATGCTGTATTGCAAGGAGAGAGTTGGGCGAGTCGGTGAGAAACAGAAATATTTAAGAGGTTTGCATGTTTTAGGGCACGATACAGAGCAAATATTTCGTTGAAAGTAAAAAGGAGAATATAACAATAGATAGAAACCAGCTGCTAATCTATGATGACTGTGATGCATCACTTTCTAATCCGGAGCTCACCTCTCCAAGATGAGCAAGTATTTTTTTATTCAAGTTGGTCAGCCTTGTTTTTATTGATCTTTCTTTTAAGTAGGGACGGATTTTCTTTAACATGTCACTGAGACCTCTCAAATCAGAAGTAAAGTCATTGATTTTGATTATGGCGTTCGATAAGCCAGATATGCTCTCTAGGAGGATGAATAATTGATCACAGTTCAGCGAAAATGGTGGCTCGTGATTATTGATAAAGGTTTTGGCTAAATGTAACATGCTAAAAATGGATACAATCGAATGCGTTGTTTCTTCAAGTTTAGATGTCTTTGGTTTCTTTCGAGTTGCTGTAGGTTTTGGTACTACAAATGGGTTTTTTTGAAGTGCAATATCGGTTTCTGGAGAGGCGACTTCACTTATAGAGCGTTTTAAATGAGTTTCTTTGTTTTCGGTCACTTCTGTATTTACATTTGGAAATTTTGACTCAGTATGTTGTGAAAAGGTACTTTGGTGTGATGATGTGGTTGGAGCTTGATTGGATTCAGACGTTTCAGGTTGGTTATTCGTACTGGTAAGGGTTTGCGTAGGAATTGATGCTGTTACTGTTTCTGCACCCGAATCGGCTACAGTTGTAGTCTTTGAAGTTATAGAACTTTGTGGAGTTTGTTGTGTCGCAGATATATTTTTAGGTTCGGTGCAGGCTGCTGCCACGTGTCCTGATTTTTTGCATTTGAAGCAGACGTTTCCATCTTGAGAAATGAATATTGTGTAGTTTGTGTTTTCGAATGCTATTGTTACGGTGCTTGGGATGGTTAAATTGTGAGGGTTAACATATACTTGCCGTCGAAAGCTTAGGATATGGCAATACTCGGGAAGATTTGCACCGATTTTTAGAAATGTTATGGGAGATACAAGATGTAGACCGATTTTTTGCAGTTCTTTTTCAAGGACATAGTGTGGAATGGACGGGCATACTTGTGACATAACAATTTTTTCGGCAGGTGTTATAAGTCGTCTAGCCTTTAAAAGTTCTCCTCGGATAGTGATTTGGCCATGGTTATCTAAAAACTCATCTAGGATATTTTTGTTCGCAAGATAAATGCAAACTCGGTTGTTGGAAAGGCGGGAGGCGAAAATGATATTTTTAGGTTGAATAATGTTACCAAGAGGGATTAGGTAGTCATGAAGTGGAGTATTTTCGATTGAACTAAAGACTAGTGCTAGCTGTCTAGACGGAAATTTAAATTGATTTGTCACTGCTGAGTAGCTTTTCGGTGAAATTTGGTTTTGTTGAGATTGTTGATCCATGCTTGCTTCGGTGGATATCGTTTTAGAAGAACAGGTATCACCCGCAAGAATGAGTGCGGCCCTGTCCCCCTATTGGGAAAACCGACTCCAGTTTTGTCAGTATAAATCGCAATAAAATTGACAATGTGTTTAAAATGTTACTGGTATATACAATTATTGTATATTATAATACAATGAAATATTTATTATTTCAAAATTTACGTGGAAAGTCGATAATATGCCATATATCACTTACTGTTTTTTTGGTTATGTACCACTTTCACAAAAACTTAACTTGTATATAAATAAATTTTTATTTATATTTACTTGTTGAAACGATAAATTTTCTGTTAATTGTTTTTTGATAACTACCTAGCTCGTCTTCGATACGATGTTAACGGTACGAAGGTTCAAACTCTTCTCTGTATAGAAGGTTGTTCATGCTAAACCGCATAGATTTAGAAATATTGACGAAAAACGTAAAAAACTACGAATTTACCGATTTCTCCCCCCTCTCCCTCCCCCCAAACCCGACGCTCAAAATGGTGTGACTTTCTTCTGAACATTATAATATAATATTATGGACCATATTATGGACCATATTATGGAACATACATATACATAACAATTTGGTGTTGGAGGATAACTTTCACTTTGGAGGTCTGGGTTATGCTAAGTGTGACCAACTAGCCCGAAAAATCCGCGACATGGCCCGAATTACGAAGTCGTGTCCCGGCGTCCCAGACAAGGCTTCCGGGCCATCCGAATTTTCAAAGTTTTGGTAAAATTCTATTTTGAAATTTTGAATACGTTCTAAGAATTCACATCAAATTGAATTGGTGGGACGAAAAAAAGTAGACAGTTTCTAGAGTGTAATACTAATGCCACATCCAAAACGCATGCATTTTATTTCGTGGCATTATAGTTCTACAACATGGTCGTCTCAAAACAAGAACGACGACGATTAAGGCAAAACATTACTATACTATAAACGATCACAACTTCGAAGTGGTTAGAGAATTTAAATATCTAGGAGCAACAATCACAAATAACAACAAAATAGAACGGGAAGTTGAAACACAAATAATGGCAAGAAACAGATCTTTATTTGCAATGCAACATCTAATGAAGTCAAAACTTCTTTCACGAGATAAAAAATAGATGGTCTAGGAACGTAAAATACTTCGAATGGTATATGGCACTTTCAGAGAGAGCGTGACAAACGAATGGGGACGCAGATACAATAATGATATTTAGAGTCTCTATTCTAGGAAAGGAAAATATAGTCAGATATATAAAGGCGAATAGACTCAGATGGGCAGGGTATGTGATACGCAGTAACGACAATAGCCTTATAAACAATGTGTTCTGGGGAAGGTCAGATGGAAGAAGGTCTGTAGGATGGCCTAGAAAAATGAAGAAATGTGCAGTCAAAGAAGATCTGGAGAAAATTGAAGTGAGACAATGAGAATTAGTGGCACAGGATTGAAAAACATGGAAGGTAATAGTAAACGCGGCAAAAACTCGCGAAAAGTTGTAACGCCATTGATGATGATGATGTTGACGATTATAGTTCTACGAAAATTAAAACGGTAGACTTTTTGCGTTTCTGTATTTTAATTATCTTTTGCTGAAAAAAATGGCCCTATTTTCATTGAAAAGTCCCGGATTTCAGGTATTGTTTTTCAGCCTTGTCCCGGATTCAACTGAATTTTTTTTTTATATGCTTTATTGTCACTGAAAATACAAATTTTATGGACAAAGCTTAATTAATTAAAGTCAGAAAAAATAAATAAATAATATCTAACAATAACAATAACAAATACAATTTTCTGAAATTTGATAAATCGTCAATATAAAAAAAAATATACATACATACAAAATATAAGTTAATAAAATAAAGAATAAAAACAAAATCGATATACTGCAACAATTTATAGAAATTGCAAAGTGAATATACAACAAAGTAAACTAATTATAGATATAGGAACTAATAAGTTTAAACTGCTGCATGTGACACCCAAATATAGATAAGTTTGGTTACTTGTACATTACTGTAATTTCTTAGTTAGTCATTAAGAAACTCTTCTACTGAATAATATGGTCTTTTAGATAGATGAGCTTTTGTCATTTTACGGAACTTGGGGAAAGATGTTGCAGATTTGAGTTGTAAAGGAAGATTGTTGTATAGTTTTTTGCGGAATATAATATAGATTTCTTTACTAACTCAGAGGACGGGATCGGTAAATAGACATCAAAATTTGAATTTCTGGTGGAGTAGTCATGACGAGGCCTTGCTGGAAAGACATGCATGTGTTTACGAATTAAGCAAACAGTTTCTAAAATATATAAAGATGTAAGGGTTAAAATGCCGTGATCTTTGAAGTAACTTCTGCAATGTGTTGTTCTTCTGAGGCCAAACAGATACCTTATTGCTCTTTTTTGCAATTTAAAAATAACATCTAATTGGGCAGCTGTACTAGAACCCCAAAAAGGAAGACCATATCGAAGATAGGACTCGAACAAAGAAAAATATGTTAGTTTAGAAGATGCTAAATTGAGTTCTTTCGAAACAGATCTTATAGCATAGCAGCCTGAGGCGAGTTTCTTACTTATCACATCGATATGAAGGGACCATTTGAGGTTGCTGTCTAAAAAAATACCAAGAAATTTTACAGAATCAACGGTAGAGATCTGGCTGTCATTAACAAGCAGGGGTTGAAGAGCACTTTTATAGGATAATGCTACTGTCTTATCCACGTTAAAAGAGAGTAAATTAGAGTCAGACCAGGTTTTTATCGTAAGCAAATCAGAAGTTATAGTTGCATGAAGAGATGCAATAATTGAGTTGCTCCAAGTGATACTGGTATCATCAGCAAAAAGAAAAATTTTTCCATCGATTTTTAAGTTAGTGATGTCATTTATAAAGATAAGGAACAGTAGAGGACCCAATACTGAACTTTGTGGTACTCCACATACAATGTTTTTGAGACTAGAGTCAGTATCATTTGCTCCAACTAGTTGTTTCCTATTATTCAAGTAAGATTGGAACCAATTCAAAGAAATACCTCGAATCCCATAGAAATTTAGTTTTTTAATCAAAATGTCGTGATTTACACAATCAAAAGCTTTGCCATAGTCACAGAAAACAGTGGCAGTATAAAGATTATTGTTTAGTGCTTGGTAAACCTCATGAAACACAGAAAACAAGGCATCAGTGGTACATTTATTAGTTAAAAAGCCGAACTGATTTTGGGATAAGATGTTGTTATCAATGAAAAAGGATATAAGATGGGTTTTTATGAGTCTCTCAATAATTTTTGAAAGTACCGGTAGTAGCAATAGGTCTATAGTTGCAAGGATTAGATTTTTCACCACCCTTATGAAGGGGAATAATAATGGCTATCTTTAGGCACTCTGGGAATTTGCCTCTTTCAAAGGAATCATTAATTAGTGAGACGAGGTTTTCCAACACATTTTCTGTGAGATTTGAGAAGATTTTTATGGATAGTCCATCAGTACTACAGGATGATTTGCTTTTGATACTATTGATAGTTTATATCAGTTCAGATATATCGATTGGTCTTAAAAAGAATGAATTCGAGAACACTCCTGAATTGGGGAGATAGGAAATGGGATCTTTTTGTGGCAAAATAGTAGAAGTTATATTTTTACTCTCATTAACGAAATATTCGTTTAGATTTTCCGGGTCTGGAAGGGCAAATGTTTGAACTGCGTGAGTTCTACTTCGAAGATCGTTTATTATGGACCAAGCTTCTTTTGCAACACTTTTAGAGCTTTCCATACGATTTTGATAGTATGCTTTTTTAGCTGATTTGATGAGTTTTAGATAGGTTACCCTGTACTTGGTGACATATTGAGTGACAGAGACGTTGGTAGCAAATTTCTTGATATACAATAGTGAGCGCATATTTTTGGCTGATATGCGAATACCTTTTGTAGCCCTGTGCTTCTGATGTTTTGGCCTAATTGAAATTAAAGGAAATGCCTTATTTATTGAAGATAGAGACAAGCTTTTCTATAAAATCGTTGAAATTATAGTCCACGTCCGCAGAAGGAAAATGCCACTCAGAAGTTAAGCATAAATTTTGAAATTTATGAAAATTCCGAGCGGAAAAAATCCTACCTAAACGTCGGGTTTTCGAGGAGGGTTTGCTGAAGATGTTAAACTTCGTAAATACTGCTTCATGATCTGATAATACCGCATTAATAATTGTAGAGCAGACATCAAGGGGTGAGAAATCTGAGACAGTATAGTCAATTATGGTAGATGAAGTTTTTGTAATCCTTGTAGGAGAATTAACGTGCATTGAGAGACCATATGATTCAAATATGTTGACCAAGGACATTTGGGTAGCACAAGCAGCATCATAATTAATGTTGAAGTCCCCGCATAGAATTTTTCTGCTTCTATGAGGCAAGTCATCTAACAAATTTAGCAGGTTCTGAAAAAATAGTTCCACAGGGGAGTCAGGTGATCTATAGATGCAAATAATGTAAAGATTAAGATTTTTATTATAAACTAGGGAAAACTCAAAGAAGGCTTCATTTAACAGAAAGTCATATTTTGTAATCAGAGAAAAATCATTATTTCTAGAAAGAATTAGTGTGCCTCCATGAGCTGAACTTGGACGATCATACCTAGCAATTGTGGTATATTTTTCTACAAAGAATGCTCGTTGACTTCAAGCCAGTGCTCTGTAACCGCAACTATCGGGGGAAATCCTAATTCTTCCAGAAACAAAAATGATTCGCCAGTTTTATTTAATTCGTCAGTTAACTCGAGTTGGTCACACTAGATTATTTGGATCAGTTTTACCATACTAATAGACTAAGCTAAAAAACTTAAGGAAAGGAGAATAATAAGGTTAGTCGCCAAAATATCTGAATGTAAACAAAAGTAAATGAATTAGTTGGAAAACATAGGAAAGGGAAATATTTTTTTATTTTTATTTAGCTTAAATGCCTCGATAACTAAGGCCATTGGCATGGTACATTTGATTTCTCAATCATATATTATATTACTTATTATAGGAATGGACCGACAACTAAGAGGTAAGAGCGCGCATCCGAAAAGCTAGAAGCACCTTCTTCCGGTTGGGGGCCTTACTCAAAGTCCAAAGAGCCAAAACCTCCCTCTTAGTATAAAAGTGAGAATGCTTCGATGCTACGTCTTCTTTGCCATTTTGTATGGTGGTGAATCATGGACCTTGAACAAAGATATGTGCAGATGATTGGAAGTATGTTTGAGATGTGGCTTTATCGGAGAATCCTTAAAATCCCGTGGACTGGTCCAATCACAAATGAGGAAATCCTCAGGACAAAAAACAAACGAGAGGTACTGACGAATATCAAATCTCTAAAGTTAAAATACTTCAGACATATTATGCGAAATGAATCTAGATATGCCCTGCCACAAGCCAACCTACAAGGAAAATATTTGCAAAGCGTAATCCAGGAAGAAGAACATCCTGGTTAAAGAACCTAAGGACCCAGATCAACGCATCTGTGGTTTTTCCCGCGCTGGTGCAAATAAAATAAAGTACGCCATGATGATTGCCAATATTCGTCATTGATAGGCACATCAAGAAAAATATACTTAGTATATTTGTTGTTTGTTTGGGTTTATATGACTGCGGACACTAAATCCATTCGCCAATTTTACTATTTTTTATTTTATTAGTCATTTTTTCGTATCTTATCCTAAAACTAATACTAATATAACAAACAATTCTACTAATAAATAATTATTTTTGTATTTTTTTTTAATAATTTTTTTTTATATATATATTTTTATTAATTTTTTTCCAAATGATGTTCTCAGAGTTCCACAGCAAAAACTGCAACATTCTTCTTTAGCCCTCTACTTCATTCGAAAGCTATTTTACTATGGACTGTCCAAGTTCGTCATTCATTTTTATCTACATATTTTTTTTATATATTTTTTTAATTATTACATTTTTTTTTCTATTTTTTTTTATATATCTTTTTTATATTTTTTCTTTCTTTTTTTTTATTTTTTTTTATTTTTTTATTTTTTTTTTATTTTTTTTTTTATTTTTTTTTATTTTTATTTTATTATTTTTTTTTATATTTCTTTTCTTTTTTTTTTCTTTTCTTTTCTTTTCTTTTTCTTTTAACATATAACAATTTACAAGAAATACTTACTCTATATTTTACAATTACAATTTAAGCTTAATATCTAAAATATGTTTATACAATAGTCGGTATACCAACTCATTATTTTCTAATGTTAATAAATAATTTAAATTAATGGGATGGTGGACATCAGTCAAAGAATACAGTGAATTTAAAAACATATTAACTTTATTAGAGATAAGAGAACAGGTCAAAATTTTGTGTTGTAGATTGCCCAACTGTCCACAAATACATTGTGGACTATCAGCTATATTAATTTTAAATAAATATGATGGAGTAAGACAGTGGTCAAATCTCATTCTGCATATGGTTCTTATCATATCTTTTGTCGACTCCATTTTAGAAAACCAAGGTTTATCCGTTATATAGTTTCTGATTGATCTGTAGTGGTTTCCTGTATTTACGTTTTCATCAATATACCTTTCTTTCCATTCTTTCTTAATCTCTTTGAATAAATTTGATTCAATATCTTTTGGCGTACAAAGATAATGGGTTAATACTCCTTGTGTCACCGCGTTTTTAGCCAATTCATCTACCATTTCATTTCCAGTTATTCCACAGTGGCTTTTAACCCATGCCAACTTGACAGACTTTCCTTGTTGCTGAAGTTCTTTAATTTTATTTATGATATATAATTCAATGTAGTTCACTTTTGATTTAGGATTTATAGCACTAATTTTACTAAGAGAACTTTTACTGTCACTAAAAATTATAAACTTTGATTGATTTATATTAGATAAATATTTTAGTGCTTCCAT
The DNA here is from genome assembly GCF_917563875.1 of Diabrotica virgifera virgifera. Taxonomy (NCBI): domain Eukaryota; kingdom Metazoa; phylum Arthropoda; class Insecta; order Coleoptera; family Chrysomelidae; genus Diabrotica; species Diabrotica virgifera. The sequence continues at coordinate 239,663,182 of NC_065443.1, read as the reverse complement.
TATCGCTATTAATTCAGCTGTGTATATACTCATAATAGAATTTAGTTTAAACATTTTACTAATTTTATTACTGCTATCCCAATAGGCACATCCCACACCTTCAATATTTTTTGATGCATCTGTATATAGCATACAATAATCTTTGAACATTTGTGAACTGTCGGAGATAAACACTAATTTTCTTAAAGATATAGGCAACTTGCTATAGTCCCTTAAAAAGTATACCTGAACTTGTTCCATACTATTAAAGTCAATATTATAATTTGGGTTTATGTCATATTTATAAAGTTGTTTATCATATATTGTCATTTTTAAATATAAATCTACCATATTTAGAGTTTTCTTTTTTATCCAATATTTTTCTGTCAAGTCTGCTAAAAACAGTTGATGTATTTTGGAAATTAAACTTGCCTTTTTTTCATACAATCTAACTAAAAGGTTGATGCCAAGTTTTTTTCGTCTTATATCCATCGGCATTTCACAGCATTCAACTTGTAGATTATTTATCGGTGTACTTCTTAGGGCTCCTATACACAATCTAAGGGATTTATTAATGATTTTGTCTATTTTATTTAAATGACACTGTGATGCGTCACTGTATAATATTGATCCGTAGTCGAATATAGCTCTTATATTATTTTTAAATAACAACAAAGAAATATTTGGATCTGCTCCCCAACGTAAGTGTGATACGAATCGAAGAAGGTTTATTCCTTTTTCTGTTTTTTTAATTATATTGTCTATATGTTCTTTCCAGAGAAGCTGTCTATCCAGAGTAATACCCAAATATTTAACATAACTTTGTACAGGATAGGATATATTGTTTATTAAGATGTGATTGGGTATTTCTTTTCGTTTTCTTGTAAAAATACATAATTTGGTTTTGGAATCAGATATATTTAGTCCATGTAATTCACTCCATATTTTAATATGTTTGTCTCCTTCTTCAATGGATTTGACTGCATTTTCTATTTTAATGTTTTCTTGATAAATAACTATATCATCTGCAAATTGTAAAATTTTTGTTGAGTTTAAATTTTTTTCTATATCAGAAGTGTAAATTAAATATAACAAAGGCCTTAATATTCCTCCTTGAGGTAAACCACCCATCGCTACTCTTGGACCAAATGTGTTATTATTTAACGATATATAAATTTTTCTACAGTCATACAATTTTATTATTTTTTGACAGAAGCATTCTGGCAGACCTATTTGTATCATTTTGTTATATAGTATATTTAAATTAACGTTGTCGTATGCTGCTTCAACATCTAATAAAAGAGCGATTACTGAAGAATTTTTCGTAAACGCTAAATTTATATCTGTTACCAAATGACTCACAGCTTCCACAGTAGAATGATTTTTTCGAAATCCAAATTGTGTTTGTGATAATTTATTGTTTTTTTCTAGCCAACTTTCGAGCCTAAGTTTTATCATTCTTTCCAGTGTTTTTGTTATGCAGGAGCTCAATGAAATACCTCTATAAGATTCTGCTGAATCAGGATTCCGATTTGTTTTGAGAATAGGAATCACCCGGTACTCTCTCCAGTTATCTGGAATATCTTCTGATAACCATATTTGATTAAAAAAATTTAATAGTGTTTCTTTCCCTTTTTGATGTAAATTGGCCAACATAATATAATGTACATTATCTATACCTGGAGAAGTATTTTTCTTATTCTTAAGGCTTATTTCTAATTCACAGAAACTAAATGGAATTGAAAGTGGATGCATAGAGTTTTTTCTTTCCATTACATTAATTTTTGAAAATATATTATCTGGACATAATTTTCTTAAAAACTCCTCAACCCATTCTCCTTCAGTCACTGGATTTACTTGTGGTTTAAGAATGTTTTGTAATCGTTTGGCTTGATTCCACATATCTTTAATTGGTGTATTTTTGTTTAAAGTTTTACAAAAATTTCTCCATGCATTACGCTTACTCTCTAATACAACTTTTTTGGTTTTCGCTACACATTTATTATAATTTATATAATTTTGTATATTAGACTGTAGTTTAAACTTGCGTAAAGCTAGTTTTTGTTCTTCTATTACCTTTTTACAATTGTCATTCCACCAAGTTTTTCTAAATCGTGGATTAGTCCCTGTTCTCTTCTCCGGTATACATATCTTACAATATTCGTTTAATTTATTTAAAAATTGTTGGTAATTTAAATTATTATCTATTTCCATGAAATTATCAGTGATAGAAGAGAAAAGAGACCAATCCGCTTTATTTATGTTCCATTGGAATTTTGTATTTACACATTCCGCTTTATTAACATTAATATTTGACTTAATAATAATAGCAAAATGATTTGATCCTAATGTCTCGTCCACAACATCCCAATCGAAAAAATGACTAATATTTGCTGAGCATATTGTAAGATCAATTGCAGATTTATTATTGCTATTCGGTCTACGCATCAAAGTTTCTTTACCATTATTTAAAATTACAAGATTACAGTCCTCAATAGCTTCTAACAGATTTTTTCCTATAGTATCTACAGTACTACAACCCCAAACATAATTGTGGCTATTAAAATCACCACCAATTATAAAAGGCTTCTCTAGACTATTAAAAAACTTTTTCCATTCATTTAGAGTGATTTTAAGATTTGGTTTTACGTATATTGAATAAATGTTTAACTTTTTTCCGGATTGAATTTTAATTGATATGCTATTGCACATTATGTCATTAATTTGGTGAAAAGTAGGATTGTTGTAAAATTTTATTAATTTTTTCAAAAGGATGGCTACTCCACCATATCCATCATCTCTATCATTCCTAAAGACATTATAACCAGTAAAGTTAATAAAATTACTTTTTTTTAACCAAGTTTCTGATATTAATCCTATATCTATTTTATTGTCATACAAGAATTTTTCTAAATAACCCTTATTTGTTTTAATTGATCTCGCATTCCATTTAAGAAATGAAACGTTAGCCATCACGAGGTAATAATAATTGTGAAATATTGTTTTTTAATAATTCCAACGTTTTTTTATCTAAATTGTGATTAATTTGATTTAATGTTGCTGAAATAAAGTTTACTATTATTTCTCCTATATTATTTTGATTATCGTTTTGTGTTTGTGTTGTGTTAGAATAAATGGGATTATTAAAATTATAACAAGGCTGACTTTGTATTCTTGGTGTTTGCAAAATTTTTCTGCGTGCTTCCATTGTTTCTTTATCTACACTACTAGAATCAATACTACTTGATCTTTTTCGTTTAGATATTGTATATTTATTTGAAGTATTTTCTTGGTCTTTACTTACTGTTGAATAACATTTTTTATATTTATTATTAGCTTCATAATATGTTATATTTTCATTATTCATAATTTTTTTAATATATTCCTGTTTTTGTCTTTCTGTACAATCTGCTCCCTTGTCAGTAGCGCTGTGTTTTCCTTTGCACAATACACAAAGTAAATTATTCGGATTGGAACAATTAGATTTGTTGTGTTCTTCGCCACATCTTTCACACCTATCTTTTCCTCTACATTGGGCACTTATATGCCCAAATCTCAAACACTTTAAACATTGGATTATTCTGGGTGTATAATTTTCCACCTCGTATATCATTTTTTCTATTATTACATTTTTTGGTATAGACTGACCTTTAAAAGTGACAATTACGGTTCCTGTTTTTACATAATTAGTATTACCATTATCTTGAATCACTTTCCGCATAATTCTTTTTACATGTAATACTTCGAATTTAATTCCAAATCTAGGTTTAATTAATGATAATAAATCATTATCTTCTATCTCTTTATCTACCAATTTTATAACACCTTTCTTTTGAGTAAAAAACGTTAGAATATATGCCTCATACTCTTTGCTTTTAAGAATTTGAGAATCAATTAATTTATTAGCACTAGCAAAATTATTTAGTTCTACCTTGATTTTATTTCTACCAACTACTGTAATTTGTGTGATATTATTTTCAATTTCAGGTACTGCACTTAAAATCAAACGGGCCGTGCCGATCCTGTGTAATCGACCAATGTTACCGTTTTTATTTTCTATGTGTACTATATAAGGTGCATTATCTCCAAATTGATATCTATGTTTTAATCTTAAATTTATTACTTTATTTAAATTTTGCTTACCTGACTTATCTGTTTGATTTAAATTTGTCAAATTTTCATCGTTATTGCAACTAAATTTGTTACTTACCTCAATAGTACTACTTGTTTGGTTTTGTTTGTTTGTTACCTTATTATTTACTTTATTGTTATTTTTATTTAATTCCTCATATTCCATCATCCCATCTCCTTCCATTTCTATATAAAATTTACCTTTATCTGGAGGTTCGGGTGGTATACCTTCCATATTATTTGTTTTCTGAAATTTAACTTCTAGGCGCTAAATTTCACACTTTCTTACAGATCACTGGTTTAGTACTTCTTTATACTACTCGTAATACTCAAAAAGTTAAGAAAAAACCTTAAAAATTAATAATTTTTAGGAGAACTTCTAAATAAACTGCCTTTCAATTTGACGTTTATTTGACATTGTACTTAGTATATACATGTCCGTATAGCTGTAATAGTCCGTTCGTTAACGGTAAAATATTGCAAGACCTTTAAATTCTAAAGAACCGCTACAATTTAGAAGAAATTTTGCAAATAAGCTCATCTTATCCTTCTCTTCAAAAGTGATATGACTACAATATGTGCTTTTTATTTTTAAGGGGTGAAAACTACCCTTTTTTACCAAAAATTAAAAACAGCCGATATAAGCGTTATTTAAAACTAAATTATGTGTAGGTACGTTAAATAGTATGTTAAATATAGGAATTTGATTGTTTCTCATATTGAAATGTATTTTATAGTTTATAAATATTTTTAAACCCTTAAACACTCCCCTCTAAATAAGAATTTGTTTAAAAAATATTTTGTAACTTTAAAATAAGTAATAATGTATTTTGTAGTGATCTAAACTTTATTTTTTGTTTGCAATTTAGTCCAGTCGCCAGGGGGGGTACAACGGCCTCCTTAATTCAGATGGACTTACCCAAGTTTTTTTTATGTATTTTGACCCGTAGAACACGAATTTTTTGGTTAACAGTTGATCCGGATGTCGATAAAATTGTTATAAACAAAGAACTTGAGGAATTACATTACAGCGATTTTTCGCAAAACAAAACATTTTTTTTGTATTTTTTGGGTGATTCCCAGCAAAAAAATGGTCTTACAGGTTTTTTCAAAGGATGCATAGTTTTCGAGATAAACGCGGTTGAACTTTCAAAAAATCGAAGAAGTGCAATTTTTGAACCCGAATAACTTTTGATTAAAAAATAAAATAGCAATTCTGGTTACTGCATTTGAAAGTTCAAGTCAAATTCTATCGGTTTTCATTATTTTCATTGCTTAAAATTAAATTTTTCTTTGTTAAACAAAGTCATAAACACATCGTGTTTCCCGTGCCCAATGCATGCGTTTTAATGTACGTAATCTACGTAGAAATTGTGTGTATGCGCGCCTACTCGTTGAATTTCAAATGAAAAATGCATTGAAAACATCATTCAATCACTATGTGTTTATAGCTTTCTTTAACAGTAAAAAAAAATTTTAGCAATAAAGGCAATCAAAACCGATAGAATTTGACTTGACCTTTCAAATGCGGCAAGCAGAATTGCAATTTTCTTTTTCAATCAAAAGTTATTCGGGTTAAAAAATTGCAATTTTTCAATTTTTTGAAATTTCAACCGCGTTTATGTCCAAAACTATGCATTCTACGAAAAAACTTGTAAAAACATATTTTGCTTAGAATGACCCAAAAAATACAAAAAAATGTTTTGTTTTGCGAAAAATCGCTGTTATGTGATTCCTCAAGTTCTTTGTTTATAACAATCTTATCGACATCCGGATTGACTGTTACCCAAAAAATTCGTGTTCTACGGGTCAAAATACATAAAAAAAACTTGAGCAAGTCCATCTGAATTAAGGAGGCCGTTGTACCCCCACTGGCGACAGGACTAATTTAGTTTATTAAGTATTTAATATTTTCAACCCTTATAAATTACCCCTACAAATAGATTTATTAGATCATTCACTCACGTTAAAATATTGCAAAACCTGTGAATTTTAAACAACCGCTTGGGTTGACATGAAATTTGACATTCACATAGCTAATAAGTTAAGGAAAAAAGTGATATAGTACCGATATGTACTTTTGCCCTGGGGTGAGTTTCACCCCTTATTGGGGGTGACAAAATATAGGTCCAAAATAAGTCCGAAAATGGATAAACTGACAAATTCTACGCAACTTTTGTTCTATAAAGTCTTTTAACCAAGTCAATACTTTTCGAGTTATTTGCGAGTGAATATGTTCATTTTTCAACAAAAGAACCACGTTGTTAGACGGTTTTTGGCAAATAACGCAAAAAGTAAGTATTTTATCGAAAACATATTCCGAGCAGAAATATAGATTATGAAAAACTGAAAAAATTTGTGTATGTATGAAGTTTGGAGACCTAGTAGAACCAGTGTCGTAGCTAATGAAGTTCAAAGATACGGGGTGTTGAGATTTCTATTACAAAGTGAAGATTTATTGATTGCTCTAAAACCGGTTAAGATATGCAAAAGAAATTTGGTGGGTTTAAGAGGTAGTTATTACGCATTTATTGACAGGCTTACTATTAAGAATTTTATATTCATCATTGGCGCGCATACGGGTACTACTCTGAATTAAAAAAAAATAGTACGCCACTGAGGTATTTCAAATTAAAAAGCATTTTTGAGTTACTTATTTAATTTATGACAGAAAATGTATCTTTATACATTTAGGTGCGCGTTTACCTGGGATAGGGATATACCCTTTTTTCCATACGGTGCGCGTTTTTCATGAAAAAAAAAATAAAATACTTATCAACGCTTAAAAAGTATTCGACATAAGTTTCAATGTGTTTTTTTAACGATAACTTCTGTAATTTTCAAGATATTTCATTCATCCAAAGCTTATTTTGTGGAGAATTGTAAGTGCTAAAAGTATGCAGAAGCTGGACTTTCTGGATGTCTTTGATTTTTAAAGCATGCGATTCAAAAAGCTTAGAAAACTGCTTCTCACACTTACGTGCAAACTTTTAAATATAAATATCTCACTCAATTTTTACCATAGAGACATTGAAAAAACTGATTAAGTTTTAGTATAAAAAATACTACATTCTACTGTGGATATATATTTTTCAGATTTCTTTTAGTTTTCAAGTAATTTTGGAAAAATGGAAAATATTTATAAAATATCAAAAAATAATTTAATACTAAATTGAAATTTTTTTCAAACCTAAGCACTTTAAACTGGTTAAAACCTCAGAACGCGTAGTCAGGCTATAAATAAACCTAATTGTGTATGGAATAATGTTAATTTTTATTTTTGTGGAAAATTCACCCATTTAAATAATTACTCTTTTGATTTTTCAACGACATAATCGTTTTGTTTTTGTAATAACTCAGCCATTTTTTATCCAAATCACTTTTATCGTAGAACCTTTTAAAGGTATCAGTAAAATATTTAAAAGATGTCTTTATAATTTTTTTCTAAAAATCTCTATTTCTTGCGTTATTTAATGATAAATTGTTTGATTCAAGGTTAATTCGAAAAAACCCTGATTTTAAGTAGGCTGTAACTTAGGTTGTGTTATTGCTATAATAATTTAAAAAACACCACTCCATTCATTCATTTAATAGGTTTCTTTTTGATTTTTATGACTTCTTCGTAAAAATACATAATTTTAGAGATATTTTTGAAAATCCACTCAAAAACATGCATTTTTCATGTAGGAAATCATCAATTTCGCTCGTGAATAACTTGCTAAATATCAATTTACCGAAAAAGTCGTATATAAGATTTTTTACTCAGAATTGAAATATCTATTAACTTCCGAGGTTATTTTGAGGTTACATATTTCCACCCCCGAGAAGGGGTGGTACCGACCCCCAGAGCAAAAGCACACATCCGCACAATATCACTTTTTTTCTTTGACATATTATCTATATGTATGCCAAATTTCAAGTCAATCCAAGCGGTTCTTTAAAATTTACCGCAAAAACCGTCAAATAATGGACTATAAAAATAGTTAAAAAATTGGTTCTTTGTATTTTACTGTTACAAGAATTTCATGCGTGATATAGTAGTATATTATTCAACGAGCATGTAATGATGGCCATTACTCACTCTGATGAATTACGACACTCGCCTAGCCATTACATGCGAGTATAATACTATACTTTCTCTGCGACCTTTTTTATTTGGATTAGTAGAAAAATATGATTATCAACTACTAACATACATAATTAAAATTGGAAAATTTTATTTTTCATGAGAAAACATATATATTTTATATAACTATAGTAACACTGTTAGAATTACCCTTCTTGAGCGTATGAAACAGTAGTTGTCATTAGTGTCATGGTATATTATGGCGGTTTCTTTTAAAAATGAGACATATTTTAAGGCAATTACATGAAAAAGAACGTTTGCTCCCAACAAAAATCTATTGTACTTACAATCAACAGTAAGTGAAACAGAATTCATTGATATAAATTTCATATCCCTAAACCCTCTTACGAAATTAGCATCCATTGTTTATGTTTACCTTTTAACAGTGGCGGCCGGTCAGGGTCGGCAGGGTCGGCAGTGCCGACCCACTCATTTATATAGATATAGATTTTTTTAATATTTGTACCTGTGAAGTAAAAAAAATCTGTCAGATAATACAGACTAAATTTTATTCGTGTTTTTTAAAAGGATTTGATCAATCCGAGCGTTAAGTGATCCCTGCGCATAACAGACTTCTCAAAAAATGAATGATCCGAGCCATTCATCTGACTGTTCGGCTAGCCGACCCCAACCCATCCGTAGCTTGGCGACTTACACGTAAAACTCAACGAAATAACAAGTCGATGAACAAGCGAACATTCATTCTCTCCGTAGACGCATTAAAGCGCCAGGTACGGCACATTTCAATCTGCCGCATGCCGGTCGGTGTTTCATTTGGAACCATCGGCAGAAATTGTCAAAAATAATCATGCCGTTTTACGTCATTTAATTGATATTGTAATTTTTTAAGTCGTCAGGGATTATCATTTAGTGTTTAGTGGACACGATGGATCGAAGCATTTGTTAAAAATCAAAATAATTATAGAGAATTAATAAAATTGTTTTAGAAATATTTACTTTCTGATTCGAAGTGTATTCGTAACACAGAATGAACTAATGCATATAATCAAATAGTTACATTTTGAATAACGTTATTGAATCTGAGATTTAGAAAATGATTTGCTTTTCGGAAGTAGATGAAACTTCTGATTATCATGTCATTCACAATAAATTATCAATAATTATTGTTGTTCGAGACCCGTTACGTGGTAATATTTATGAGAGGATTTTAGGTTTCAGAGACGTGAGTAAAAGCAATAAGGCAGAATATATTTTTGGTGTTTTAAAGAACAGATTAAAATTTTTTGATATCAAAAATAAATTGGTAGGACAAACTAGGGCAATCTTATGACGGCGTTGCTATGATGTGTGGTGAATTGAATGGTCTTCAGGCAAAAGTTAAAAGTATTGCGTCACAAGCTTAATTTACTCACTATTATGCGCCTATAATGAATTTAGTTTTACATGATACGTGTAAAAAAATAAAGAATATCGTCGTTTCTTGCCAGTTTAGCTCACCTAAACGGACTACTGCTTTAGAACAAATTTGTTTCGAAAAAAAGCAAACAGTTTGTCAGACGCGATGAAATTTTAAATCTCGATTAGTTTTATCTAAGCAGATTATCTCTGGTAGTTTTAGTATATCTGTAGCAGATTATCGTGAACAGCTTTTGGAAGTTTTTGATTTTATTATCGAAGACGACGATTTTGAAAGTGGCGATACCTCGATCCGTGAAGCAGTCGGCTTGGGAACTTTATTAAATAATTACTCTTTTAATATTCTTTTAAATATTTTAAAGACAGAATTTGCCCAAGATATGCATTGTCGTTCAAAATCAGTCAAATTCCAAAAATAGATTAAGAAAGATGGTGCAAAATCTCAGAGACTTTCGTAATGATAGTAGTTTCCAATATACGCAGTGATGTTTTGGATTCGCTTGATATTTCCAAACCATCCACCAGGTATATCTTGAAATTTTGGTTACCTACTATTATATGTAAATAGATACTCGTTTTTCGAATTTTGAAGATTTGAAAATTTTTGACCTCTTTGACGATTCAAAATTTAAAATTACCTTCGCCAAAGAATTTCCAAGATATTTATTATTACAAGTTAGGTACTTAAAAATTATGCCGATCCAAATATTTTCAGAAAGTGGGATAAGTTACAAAATATGTGTATGTATAATTCTATGTCGTAAGTACTGCAATTCATTACAACTAACCGTTCATAAATTTTCTTATTACCACCAATTTCTGCCTCAAATAAACGGGATTTATCTTGTCTCAAAAGAATCAACACGCATTGTCGAAACACCATGAGACAAGAGAGAATGTCAAGTACATCAAATAAAAAAAAACAAAAAACAACAAAATCTCCTATGATGATTTAAGTCTTTTAGTTTGATTGTATACCTATATGAGACAAAAAAACCTTGCCGACCCTGTCTCTAAGGCCACGAGCCGCCACTGCCTTTTAATAACATTAATCTTAAAATGTCAAATGTTCAAATTTAACCGAAAAAATATACTGCCTATTGTTACAGTTAAAAATCCTTTAAACATTTTTCGAAGTTAATTGTTGATATAAATTACAATGATAATTTTATTAAATAAACAAGTTTAAATAATTTTATTTGCTAATAATAAGTATATTAAAAGTGCCATGCAACACTTGAATCTAACTTCAACCCGTGAGTAACGACCCGTGAGTAACTTCAGACCGTGAGTAATGAACTATTACTCACGGGTAATGTAATGGATGTTATTATCTATTCAAAACAGTAAATAATGAGGATATTACTAAACGGTCATAGAAAAAAATATTTACAGTTTTGAATTCATTGTAAAATGGACTATAAAAATCAGTCCAGTGTAATCCTGCAAGCGGCGGGTGTAATCTCCTCACCAAAATAATCTTATACCTGAGTTTGGAAAGGTATGTCATAATCCGACAGGTATTTTCCTCACCAAAACTGAAATGATTGTTTCATGCAGATTTTACTAAAAGGCATTCAAGGAAATTATTTATCTACTATAAAATTACAGTAGGTACCTATAATAATGAATTAATTAATTTAATAGTATTTTATTTTTAGTCATAATTGGAATTTTGACAAAAATGGCATGTTTAATACTTTTAATAGATAGTAATCGCGGTATTTGAAAATTTTATTTTTTATAAGGTGAAAGTTTTAGAAAGTGAAGAAGTGTTCTGGAGGCAATAAAATAACTTTTAGTGCGAAATTGAATACTATTGGGGCAAATTGTACAATAACTAGAAGTAGCCTACAACATAATCATAAACCAGATCTGCAGAAGATAGATCGAAAAATTGTTTCTAACTCTTGTAAATGTAAAGCCGAAGAGAATATACTGAAAAATCGCCAAAAATCATTCGCCAATAGCTTGCAGCTAATTTGTCTGAAACAATTACTACGATTGTTTTCTGTTACATAAGAAAAAATATATATAATTATCGACGAAAATGATGCCTGGTCGACTTCCTTCCAATATTGATGAGGTTCAAGAATTTGTGAAGAGCTGTGCTCAAAAAACAACCAAGGAGGAAAATGTTCTCTTTATAAACTGTGTCAAAAGTAAGATAACTGTATTTAGTTGTGAATGTGAAACAAATATAAGATTTTAGCAACATTGAATTTTATACAGAGAGGGGCAAAATTATGGAATATATTCATTTTCTCTAAAATGGACGATTTTGGACAAAAAACCCCGAACCACGTCAATTTTTATTTTTAAATCACAATTGTTTGGCATGTCTATATTTCATATTAGTGTCGTCATCAATCAATCAATCAATCAATAACTACGTTAATGTTTATATTACTGAATAGAGAATATAACACACTTTCAAATAAGCTACCACACGACCTCTATTCCCATTTAGAAAAATCATTGATTACGTGATCACGCACAGTTAGATGACGTTACTACTATGAAAATATAGGCCAAAAAATTGTAATTTAAAAATAAAAATCGACCTGTTTCGGGGTTTTTCTCCAAAATCGTCCGTTTTAGAGAAAATTAATTTATTCCATAATTTTGTCCCTCTCGTATATTATATGTATGGCACAATTACCGTACCACATATTATTTGCAATTATTCACTATTCATGGGCCAATTAATGGGCATTATATTTCTTTATTATACTGTTTACTGTCAAACAAAAAAAAAATGTAAACTTAAAACAATCTTTTCTATTTGTTAAAATCAGAAATTTTTAAAGCTCTTGAAATTGAGTTTAATCCTAGTAAAGTTTTTGTAGATTTTGAAAAGGCTATATTTATACATAATGCAATCATTCAAATGTGTCAAAACACTGAAATACATGATTGAAGATTTCACCTAAGTACACCAAACTTGGTATAGAAAATTCAGTCTCTTGATTTAACATCAGAATATACAGTTGAGTCCGCGAGTCTTTACACGTGCGTCATCATTTAAAGCATACGAAATAAGTCAGAAATTTACTAAACGCAATAGCAAGTGACAGAAAGTGGGTATTATATCGATTACGGGTTATAGTATAGAATTTGACGTTATCAAATGATAGAATGTCAAATTTAAGTTTTGCTTTAAAATTTTGGTGCATAATTTCAGCTACATTCGAAGTAGCTTAATAAATTATTTTATTATCATTGATTAAGAAATGAATAAACAATTTGTAAAAAAATTCAATGACATATTTTCTTTTTGTTATTTTATTCACTTTGACGGAACATTTAACACAAGCATATCTTGTACGTTGTCAAAATTTATCGTAGAATAACATAAACTTATTTATCATAAAATTTCTAACTCCAATATAAAATTAGTTGTGAAAAACAACTGATGATATATTATAAAAAACTTCAAAATGCAAAAATTCGACAAAATAACAGCAAAAAGTTCAACAAACTGACGGCCACAAAAGTAAACAAATCAAAACGTCAGAAATTGTACTTAAAATAATATGTGAAAACATTCCCAATCGTCTTTCTTTGTATCGGTCTCTTTTCAATACACTGAGTCTAAATCGTTCATAAAAATAACATGTGTTTTTACTTAATAGCATGCGGCAGCTGGTTTGTCATTAGATTCATGCGTGGAAGAGAATGATGCTAGATAAAAAGTATGTGTTGTATCTCGCCAGGTAATAATGACGCACGGGTAAAGGCTCGCGAACTCAACTGTACAAATGATTCTGAAGTAGGCTCAAACATACTTTTGGCCTTACATTATATAAAACCGGAAGACGTATCAGATTGTTTTGTGTTTGATTTAATGTCACGCAAACTATGAAATGATTTTTTTTATTACTGCAGTCTGCAAGTAAGCTGAGAAAAATGTAGAAAATTTACGTACGACTGGTCTATTATTTGACAAATAATGACATTATTTCGAAGTCTATTAAGTACGATATAACGCCAAAGGGGGTGTTATAGAAAAATAACGCCCTAGGGCCTATTAAATTTAAATAGCGAGTTAAATACTGTCAAGTTGACAAAAAAAACTCTAAGTAAAACTATGGTTACCACAATTACGTTACGACTCTTTCTGGTATGGTTTGTTCAACAGTAAATGGTTTGAGTTTAATTAGTGCGGTCGTAAATATTATTAAATTGATCTGACCTGGCCCATTGTTAAGACCCACCCGGAGCGATAAGCCACCGAGGTAGACAGAGTTGGTATTTTGCAATTAACACTGACTAGACGGTACTCCCATAATAAAGCCTAAAATAAATTTAACCTGAAACCGGGCCTTTTATACTATTATCGGTTAATCCGGCCTGTTTATAGTGGTAACTAATTTAACTTAACCATTTACTGTTTAACATACCATAAATGTACTTATTCGAAAACTAATTTATTCAAAATTTATTCAAATTTTTTGCATATAAAGAATAATTTAGTCGGACATTAAACGTTGAAGGCATCACGGGTATTATAATAATAAAATAATAACGCTTTCGATCAAGAAATATACCTCGGGCCGAAGACCCTCAGTCTATACACTATTGACCTCAAGCGTTATTATCCTTATAATACCATTGGTACCTTAATAACTATAATAAGTTATCAGTCTAATCAAATGACTATAATGGATTTTTTAAAGTGTGTTTCTTATTATAGTAAATAATAAATAATTAGTTATACGTTTTGCACATTATCTATATTATAAACTATTATTACAACGTAAGGAAATGAATGTCTTTCATTCGTATTTCGGATGCTTTCATAATAATCGTTCTTAAATTACCTATATTTTTTATTTTATTACCTGAGTGAGTTGGTGAGGAAAATACCTACCGGATTAATACGAACCCTTAAACTTGGTGACGAAAATACCTGTCGGATTATATGGTTCTACTGGTTGGTGAGGAATTTACCTCCGCCCCCTGCAAGAAAGGATTATGGATTAGCACAGCAATTGTTGTTGTAAAGCCAGTTCCGGGATGCAGCATCAATAATAATTAACAATACCACCATAAGAACCAATCTTTACAGCGAAGATATCACATAAAGAATAACTGATTAATGCGTACTTTCAAAGGTTCATGGGTAAGCATGGAGCTTTCGAGATTACCTAAAGAATATTAACTTGATGTGAATCTAAATAAAAGGAGAATGAAACAAAAGTAAAACAAAATAAAGGTAAAACAGTTATTGTCAAACTGTTAAATTTTGTAAACGATTTAAGTGATAATGAATTAAAAAGCAAAGAGATTCTCTAAAAAACTTTACAACAAAAGTTTACAGGAAAAAGTTTATACTTGAGTTCTCGTTTTCACAGAATTTTCTTATTTTCGCAAACTTGTTATTCCTCCAAGGTATAAATTTAATAAAATACTTTTCCGGAAATTCGAATCGAAACAAGAAACTCTGATGAGGAAAAATCATTTATTAGTTCCATCAAAATTCATAAAAACAAACTCTAAGTCCTTTAGAAACTTTATTTTCGAACAATTTACATGAGAACAAATTTGAAATCAACTGGGAATTTTCCACATCAAGTATTTTCCTTTTATAAAAGTTAACGTCCGACGTAATTATTTTCCACGGTCTGCGTAGTTGCGGCCGAAAATAAATTAAATTTGACAAATGACTTGTCAACTTTATGTACATTTTGGAACCAAACAATCCCTAATTGTGAAATCTCTTTAGTCG
This sequence comes from Diabrotica virgifera virgifera, assembly GCF_917563875.1. Classification (NCBI taxonomy): domain Eukaryota; kingdom Metazoa; phylum Arthropoda; class Insecta; order Coleoptera; family Chrysomelidae; genus Diabrotica; species Diabrotica virgifera. The sequence continues at coordinate 239,647,838 of NC_065443.1, read as the reverse complement.
AGTTGGTAAGTTTGGGATGTTTTTTTTTGAATAATCTGCGGTGTCACCAGAATTATTTTTCACTTTAATCGTTTAGAAAGAAAGTGAATGGCATTGTTCGAAAAGGTTGGTGAGAAAAGTCGTCAACATGTTTTTGTGATGAGACAAAAAGGTTTTCAAACTTTCATTGAAAAGTTAAATATTGTATATAATGTCTTTTTAAAAATTGTTTTTATACCACAATGGTGTTACAACATTTCTTATAGAATTCAATACACAAATGTTTCAAATAAACTCACTATAAAAAATGCGAAAATTATAGAACTGTAAACGTTATGAAACCTTGGGTAGCAGGTAGATACTCTTTTACGTTTTTGGTAGAAGATATATCTACTTCAGGGATGCACAATGCCTACGTCGGCCATAATTATCTCCCAGTCTCCTAATAACTGAAAGAAATTATGTACTAACCCATTCTTCTACCTAATTACCAAAGATTTCCTTCCCGTATCCTACTCTGATGTCACATCAGTATCAGGATAGAGCGTAAGGGAAAAGATCCTCGATCGGTCTCTTATTGGCTACAAGAAGTTTTATTAAGTGAACCGAACTGGTTCCCCTGGAATTACTGGTATAAGTAGTTCCCCACGTATTGACCACTAGCTCCGGGTCGAAGAATTCGGAATGCTATAAGCCGAATGCTATTTAAATTTAATATGGGCTATATGGTTGCCAATTGCCAATATAATTTTTAAATTGAATCTCATCAAGGTAAGTATTCACTATCCAACCGACATGAAGACCTGCGTTATGGTGCATTGACACGAATTTGTTATCCAATATGGCTGGCAAACGGCAAAACATGATCTTCTAAAATGTTTTTAATGTACACATCAGCTGTCATTCACCCAGTCACCTCCACAAGTTCGGTATCTCCTTTCCACTAAGAAATACCACTCGATAGCACCATGCCTCCACCACCAAAATTAACACTCTGTATGAGGTTACATCTGGCAAACCGTTAACCATATGGAAGCAAGATTTACAAAACTTCGTTCAAAGAAGAGTTGTCGAACAGTATGTCAGTTGTAACCTCATATAGAGCGTTAGTTTTGGTGGTCGAGGCATAGTGCAACGGAGCGGTTTTGTTTTGAAAGGACATACCGAACACGTGAAGATGATTAGGCAAATTCCAACTGATACGTACATTGAAAACATTTTAGATGATCATGTTTTGCCATTTGAAAGTCATATTGGATATGACATATTACTGCTAATGCACATCTGCACTGCATGTCGCTAGCATAGTGAACATGAACTAAAACATCGCATTCGGAAAAGAAATCCTATTCTTATGATACAGGGGAGCTAAGGATAGCAGCACAAGAAATTTCATTCCACATGCATATTCGTGTGTAATTCTATTGAATTAATATTATGTTAAACACTTTAATAATGTCTTTTATTATTAAAAGCAATATTTTTGCGATACATAATGGCATTGTTGTGTATCCCATACAAAAGGACTTACAGTAGAACAAACTCTCACTTCTAGTCTAAGAGCTAGTGAACCCTCCGACTAACGAGCGTCCTGTAAGGCTAGAAATTTGTCTAGTGATAATTCATAGCACACCAAGGCTAAAAACTATGACCTGGCAGGCATCAGCCGTGCACGTGTATCTACCAGGTGAATCGAAATGTGCAAATTTAGGGGGTAAAATAAACTTTCTCCTGTAAAGTTTAAATTTAAGTATGTTTTTGAGTAAGTCTTTTAGAAGAAATGTGTACAATGACAGGTGATTCTGAAGAGCATAAGACCTTGCCAGGCGAGGGGAAAGATTAGGGGTTTTTCCTAAAATTATTGTTTTTTGCATCGAACAAAGTTTTTTAGGTTTTTTGAATCATTCCAAACAGAAAATGTCTCAGGTGATTTTTCTCTTAAGTTAATAGTTTTTGTTATATGTATAAACGATTAAAAATTTCGAAAATTGCGACATCGACCATTTTTAACCCTAAGTCGGACATTTAACTAAAAATTTCAATGTTGCCAAGGTAGGTAGATATTCTTTAAACATTGATTGATGTAATCCCGAAGAGTTTTTTTGCAATACAATATCGAAAACCGTTTTGATTTTTAATTGCTAATCAAGCGGGCGCGACACTGTAGTAAAAGTGAGGAGTTTGAGTTTGCTTAAACTCATTATCTCGAGAAAGGGGAAATTTGAAGAGAAATCCTCAGACAGGTCGATTTTTATTCTTAAATTAGGACTTTTTGGCATATATATAATACTAGTGACGTCACCCGTCTAGGCGTGATGACGTACTCGATGATTTTTTTTAATAAGAGTAGGGGTTGTTTGATAGCTCATTTGAAAGTTTATTTAATTTTCTATTCAGCAATATAGACATTAACATAACTATTTATACAGGGTGTACAAAAAAAAATTTATTAAATTAATTTTGACAAAAGGAAGAAAAAAATTGTGTGTACACCCTGTATAAATAATTATGTTAAGGTTTATATTACTGAATAGAGAATTAAATAGCCTTTCGAATGAGCAATCACACAACCCCTACTCTCATTTAAAAAAATCATCGATTACGTCATCACGCCCAGATGGATGACGTCACTAGTATTATATATATGCTAAAAAGTCCTAATTTAAAAATAAAAATCGACCTGTCTAAACAGGAAATGTCTAATGAATTTATGCAAACTCAAACGTCCTCATTTTTATACTACAGTGTCGCGCCCGCTTGATTAGCACTTAAAAAACAAAGGGGTTTTCGATACTGTATTGCAAAAAACTCTTCGGGATTTCATCAATCAATGTTTAAAGAATATCCACCTATCTTGGCAACATTGAAATTTTTAGTTAAATGTCCGATTTAGGGTTAAAAATGGCCGATTTCGCAATTTTCAAAATTTTTAATCGCTTATATAACAAATACTATTAACCTAAGAAAAAAATCACTAAAGGTCTTTTCTGTTTGGAATGATTCAAAAAATCTAAAAAAACTTTGGTCGATGCAAAACAGATAATTTTAGAAAAACCCCTAATCTTTCCCCTCGCCTGGCAAGGTCTTATGCTCTTCAGAATCGCCTGTCATTGTACACATTTCTTCTAAATGACTTACTCAAACACGTACTTAAATTTAAACTTTACAGGAGAAAGTTTATTTTACCCCCTAAATTTGCACTTTTCGATTCACCTGGTAGATACCACGTGCACGGCTGATGCCTGCCAGGTCATGGTTTTTAGCCTTGGTGTGCTATGAATTATCACTAGACAAATTTCTAGTCTTACAGGACGACCGTTAGTCGAAGGGTTCACTAGCTTTTAGACTATACATACTCCAAATTCGTCAAACCCGTTGAAGGCGTTTTTTGCTTGATATCGATTCTGTTGAAATATATCACCTGCACAGCATTTAAGCTTCTGAATATTTCGCCAACCTGAATGTTTACCTGGGCTATTTTAGGTTAGTTACAATTACTTGTACACTGGACGTAAGTAACCACATTTTCTTAATTTTTTTCAACTGTCAAAATTTCACCCCTTTGCTTTTTAATCTTAGTGGTTCACTTATTTCCAGGTTTACACTGATGATGGTCAGTTTGACCTAAAACGTTTTGTACTTCCCGTCCTTTGTGGGTAAATTTTAAGAATTTTAATAAATTCATATGCCTACATACAACAGAAGTCTTTACTTCATTCCACGTTGTGATAAAATTATTTGACAAAAAAAAAACTCATGGTTAATTTCTCGGTGGAGAAAATATTGTAACTAATGGTACAATATTGAAAATTTTTATTTTTGATGAATATTTTTATAAAAAATATTGTAACATCTATACCATTTGCGACCAAACTAACCTCTACTGATAAAAATAAGGTGCCTATTATTCACAGTGGATTGTATGCTCATCATAAATGGACAGCGGAAACTTCTACATGCACCAAGTTCATCACTAAATACGTCTGCTTAGAAAAAACAATACCCAAAGAACAAAAATCTTGGAAGGAAGAAACAAAGGGATCCAAGAGTTCACAAAATGAAGGTCTTGAAGAAACTGAGGAACTCTGGCCAAGAATATACAAGAATACTGAAAAATTAACGAAAATAAGAGAGTTGGGACCTGGATCTAAAAGAAAATTTAAATCGAAATTATCCGAAATTTTTGGACAATAGCTGATCGTGACAAACAGAGCAAATATTTATGTAGGTATGTTCTCAGACAAGAGAGATATGTGGCAAAATTAAAAGAGTCCAGAAGAAACTGGACATAATACGTAATATATTCACATTATGAATATAATTTGAAATTAGCAGAGCACCGACTCCAAGTTTGTAAGAAAACATTTTTGGACACTTTCAACATAACAGATATATTATTATTATGTGGTTAACTACGCTTTTTAAATACATTGATAGTCAGGAAGGTGAAGCGCGTATAGTGTATACCTAGAGATATGCATGCTCTCCATAAGAACAGGAAAACTATACGATTTAAAAGGACGAATTTAAACTTTAATTATTACCCGCGCATCAAGTTATAACATAACTACACGCGTGGCGTACTTTATACGCCACAAGAAAATACACTTAAAAACAGCGGATGTGTTTATTTTTTTTAAATACCCTTAGTTGTTTGTTATAAACCTTATTCGGCATCAGCGAATACTTGGGAGTTCCTTCTCAGTAAGCCAATTGGGATTTATAACTGGAATCTGATTCCGTGATAAATAAAATTATTAATGCAATTTTTTTTGAAATGTGATTTTTTAAATGAGGAAAAATATTGTTTATAAAGAAAAATATATTTTGTGCCATAATGACTAAATAACCATTGAAAGATATACTTATATTACTACTTATATTACTACTTATATTACTATAATCGTGACGTATATTGTCCACCACCGGAAACAACAAATAATACATTGTAAATTGCTATCTTCCTAGAACGCCGATCATAACGAAACTAAAATCAATTGTAAAGCACATTACAGTCATAGGTTAGATAGTTAATCAAGGTCAAAAATTAAATTTTGAATATATTTGCAGTAGATTTCTTATATCTGGCGTACAAAATACGCCAGCGCGTGTAGTTAAAAGTTAAAATGATACCTTTGGCAATAAATCAATGTTAAACAATATACCGAATTGGGATTTAGACAAAGATAAATGCCAAGTTTTCTGATTTAAAGTACAATATATATTATGAAAATAATATGCAGAGAACAACCACATGTTCTCAGTTTTTAGTACAATCTTATTTCTGATCAATCATCATTTATAAACCTAGAAACCAAAGTTGAGCAAAATGGCTACCAAATCCGGGAATAAAAATATTCAAGATTTATGGGAACTTCAAATTATTTTAGCATATAATGGATTATTCCAATAACAATTTCAAAATATAAAGACCTTGTTGATTTGTGCTGTAGTAAAGAAATACAAAAGCAATATTGCAGTTTTTGTTTGAATATTCCCCACTCTTAACAAACACAATATTAGGATGATGACATTGATGACTGTTAGGCCTGGATCCCCTCGCACCAAAAAAAAGTTGAGTAATAGGAAGCTGGAAAACGTCAGGTTACGAAGACGTCCTATGTATTTTGTCGAACAGAACATCCAATTGATTTCTTACCCTTTCATTAAACTCTCATGCAAAAATCAGACTGCCGATACTAACCATCATGATTCCTGTCATTTGACATGTTCATCGTGTTCCACTCATTAAAATGCCCATAGTTGGTGATAAACACCAGTACGATTTTTGCATGAGAGTTTAATGAAATGTTAACAAATCAATGGGAAGTCCTGTCCGACAAAATACATGGGATTTTTTCGTAGTCTGACATTCCAAATTTTTGACCTGTTCCACAATTAAAAATTCCCTGTTTCAGTGTTCCCATACATCAAAGTTTGTCCGACTAGACACAGTTAAGCTATTAACAAATTTTCAGCTTGCTATTTAACAACTTTTTTTTGGTACGCGGGATCCAGGTCTACCTAAATAAAAGTTTGCTAGGGGTTAATTTTGTTTTTTTTTTTTTTTAATAAAACACTATAAACTGTTTTATAATTTGTGAATGTTAATTTTGTAGTAAATAAGTAACAGATATTGTTTTATTTACTTCTTGTTAGTATGTATGATGGAAATTCTTAGATATTATACATACATGTTTGTGTAAAACAATCATGTGTTAAGTAAAATCAATAAAAAAACTAATACTAATCTATTTATTTTGATATTTACTCATTAGTTACGATTGATATGCACCTAATTAAACAAACATATATTGTTAAAAGATCATTGTATAAACCACTTACAATGATCTTCACCTAAAAATCTTAAATATGGTGGTATCGACCTAAATCAGTTTTAACAACAATGTGATACGTGAAAGTCAAAAGCTAAGGAAAACATATAATACGGATTAAGAAAACTACAAAAAATATAAAAGCTGAAGCAGTAAAAAAATAAAATGTGGAAATTTTTTTAAATCGCTCTCCTGTAAACTAAGCAAAAGTGAGTTACAATGTTTTTCATATCAGGTGTCAATATTATGTCAAACACCTAAGGATTGTGTTTCAAAATAAAGAAAATATTTTTTGCGATCTAAGTATATAATGTCATCATTTTGTATCCCACACAGGAGGAATTACAACAAAAGGAACTCCCATTACAATCTGAATTCACCAAACCCGTTGAAGGCGTTTTTTGCTTGATATTGATTCTGTTGAAATATACACGTATCACCTGCTCAGTGTTTAAGCTTTTGAATATTCCACCAGCATGAATGTTTACCTGGGCTATTTTTAGTCCGTCGAACAGTCAGTCCCAATCAATCAAACTACATTTTAAATTAGCCGTGGCTGATAATAGTGAATATAATATCGACAAATAGCGATTTTCGTTTCATTAGTTTAATGAACCGGGGTCCAATATAAATGACAATGGAAAATTTAATTTAATTCCATGATTTGTCTGCTAAAGGGTACCCCCTATCACAGTCGGTAATTAAACCTTAGACAAATTAATGTTGGAGCTGATGTACAGCATTTCTGCTACCACTTTCTATTAAAGTAATTGTCTTCTTTCGATTGGTCTTAGATAATAGGAAGGGAATTGTGCTTATGAAAATCGTAGGCCCTTTTTGTAAAATAATTTTCTGATCTTTTTATTCTTCTTCTTCTTCGTCTAGCTATCTACATCTGAAAATAAGCTTCTTCAAGTCTTCCTTTCCATTGTTTTTTATTGTACGCTACCCGTAGCCAATTTTTCCCGGCAGTCCGTTTCTGATCATCTATCCATCTCATAGGAGGTCTGATTTTAAGGGCGGAGGTAAATTCCTCACCAACCAGTAAAAACATATAATCCGACAGGTATTTTCCTCACCAAATTTAAGGGTTCCTATTAATCCGGTAGGTATTTTCCTCACCAACTCACTCAGATAATAAAATAAAAATATAGATGTGACTTAAGAATGATTATTATGAAAGCATCCAAAATCCGAATAAAAGACATTAAATTCCTTATACCTACTATTATAATAGTTTATAATACAGATAATATGCAAAATGTATAAATTATTATGTAATATTTACTATTATACTAAGGGGCACACTTTACAAAATCCATTTCATTTGATTAGACTGATATTAATAAGTTTTCTACATTAATTTTTCAATTTCAGTTTAACTTCTTTATCTTTGATGGGTTTTATTTTGCAATATGTAAACTTTAAATTTTAACATACGTATATATCTGAAATTCTTTAATTTATTCTAAGAAGATATATGTGGATGGATGCGTATTATAAAACGATGAATTAAAATGCGAAGGAAAATATTCTCAAGCATTCGCAGTACGAATAACAGAAGAATTTGCCTCTGCCCACAAATATGGGGAGAATATGGTATTTTCGTCTATATAAGTTTCAACTAAATAATCAACATATCTATCTAAAATTTCATTTTCTGGTTTGCATGACATTAAATCAAACACAAAACAATCTGATACGTCTTCTGGTTTTATATATATATATGTAAGGCCAAAAGTCTGTTTGAGCCACTTAGCTACTTCAGAATCATCTGTATATTCTAATGTTAAATCAAGAGCTGAATTTTTCTATACCAAGCTTGGTGTAGGTGAAATCGACAACCATATATTTCAGTGTTCGGACACATTTGAATGATTGCATTATGTATAGCCTTTTCAAAATCTACAAAAATTTTACTAGGATTAAACTCATTGAGAGCTTTAAACATTTCTGATTTTAATAAATAAAAAAATTGTTGTAAGTTTCTGTTTTTTGTTTGGCAGTAAACAGTATAATAAAGAAGTTAATTTAGCCCAAGACTAGTGAATAATTGCAAATAATATGTGGTACAGTAAGAAATGTGCCATACATACGAGAGGGGCAAAATTATGGAATAAATTCATTTTCTCTAAAACGGACGATTTTGGAGAAAAATGCCGAAACAGGTCGATTTTTATTTTTAAATTACAATTGTTTGGCCTATATTTCATACTAGTGACGTCATCCATCTGAACGTGATCACGTAGTAGATGATTGTTTTAAATGGGAATAGGGGTCGTGTGGTAGCTCATTTGAAAGGGTGTTTAATTCTCTATTCAGTAATATAAACATTAACATAATTATTTGTACAGGGTGGCCAAAAAATAATTCTTGGATTAAATTAATTGGCGCAAAAAGAAGAATGTATTCAATTTATTTAACTCAAAATACATTATCTTACTGCCAGAGAATAGAAAAAATATTTATTTGGCAAATAAACATTGCTTTTCGCTTAAATCAAATGATTTGTTTGAGATTTAATTTAAGTGAAAATTTTAAATTTCTACTATGACAGCAGTACAATGCATTTAAATAAATTACATAACTATATTCTTCTTTTTGCGTCAATTAATTTAATTCAAAAATTATTTTTTTGGTTACCCTGTATAAATAATGATGTTAATGTTTATATCATTGAATAGAGAATTATTTTACCTTTCAAATGAGCTACCAAACGTGACTAGTATGAAATATATGCCATACAATTTTAATTTAAAAATAAAAATCGACCTGTTTCTGAATTTTTTTCCAAAATCGTCCATTTTAGAAAAAATGAATTTATTCCATAATTTTTACCCTCTCTGTATAAAATTCAGTGTGGCTAAAAGGCTTATATTTGTTTCACAACTAACTACAATTATCTTACTTTTGACACAGTTTATAAAGAGAAAATTTTCCCCCTTCATCATTTTTCATCGAGGCATCATTTTTCGTCGATAAATATATACAGTGATGAGCGCGCTAATAACCGGCAAAATAGCTCAAAAGATGGAAAACATAATACATTGCGCAACAAAAAGAAATGAAACTAGTGGAGGTGGAAATTATCGTTATAAACGTCTAAAATAACATTAAATTACATAGTTTCCCACGTTTAGACGTATCAGAGGAGTATGACAACTGTCACTGTGACAGTAGACTTCTATAAAATACTCCTGTCACAGACGTCTAAAGGTGGAAAACTATGTAATGTAATGTTAATTAAGACGTATATAACGATAATTTCCACCTCCACTAGTTTCATCTCTTTTGTTTTGCAATGTATTATGTTTTCCATCTCTTGAGCTATTTTGCCGATTATTAGCGTGCTCATCATTGTATATTTTCTTATGTAACTGACATCAATCGTAGTAATTGTTTCAGACAAATTAGCTGCAAGCTCTTGGCGTATAATTTTTGCGGGTTTTTCCAATTTGCACCAATAGTAAACAATTTCGCACTACAAGTTGTTTTATTACACCTCCAGAACACTTCTTCACTTATTAAAATTTTCATTTTATAAAAAATAAAATTTTCAAATACCAGTAAAGGTATACCACGATTACTTTCTTAAACATGCCATTTTTGTCAAAATTCCAATTATGACTAAAATAAAGTACTATAATTAATTAGTTATTATTATAGGTACCTACTGTAATTTTATAGTAGATAAATAATTTCCTTGAATGCCTTTTAGTAAAATCTACCTGAAAGAACCATTTCGGTTTTGGTGAGGAAAATAACCTGTGGGATTATGACATACCCTTCCAAACGCAGGCAAACAATTATTTTGATGAGGAAAATACACCCGCCGGATTTTAATGATTTTTTGTACCACGTCGATGACCTTGGTTTTCTGTCTTATTCACGTGTTTTTTTTCCTATCCAATTTTCTGATAGTGGCATTTAAACGACTAATATAGTCCAATTCAAAAGGAAATTGTTTATAATATAGTCAATGATAACTTGATAACAATACATCTCAATAAAGATAGTATTCAATAAATTCATATAATAAATGAGTCACGTAAAGAAGTAAGTACGCATTGATCAAAAGCTGGACAAGTTTAATTTAGAATGAATCAAGTCAATACTGCTCAGTAGTCATCATATTGAAAGTCGTCTAGAGTCTGATAGAACATTTCTACCCCCTTTGGAAGCCTGAATAACTGACAAAAAACATTAACTAACTACTATGGGTAATTTTAATCCCAAAATAGGACAAGGTACAGTAGAGAACGTTCTGAGATCATATCCTCTTCGTATAAGAAACGAAAGAGGAGAAAGGCTGATCCAATTCTGTCAAGACACGAATATGTTTGTAACGAATACATTTTTTTTATTGCAACCAAGAAGGATTTATACCTGGACAACGAAAGTTGGCCGAAAAATATGGGATTGGAAAAACTCCATTTAACGATATGATAAAATAAAAGTGAGTTAAAGAAATGTTGAGAAGGTGTTAACTTGGAGTAAATCCGAAAGTTTCCAGTCAGATGGATTGGTAGTAATGAATCAAGTCGTCACCAATTATTTTTCAAGCTAGAAATAAAGCAATTTCAATATCTGGTCTGCTACAAAGAAATAGGACTGGACGCAGCATGAAGTTTAAACATGTAAAGCATTTTACATCATCAAATGGATAGCTTTGGAAATTTTCTGCAAGCGTCATAATATATAAATGCCTAAATCAATTTGTTGTCAGTCTACAGAAGTTAATTTGGACAACATAAAGAACTGGAAAACCAAGTTACTGTTGATATTAAGGAATTATTCTCCACGAGATGTATACAATGCTGACGAACAGGACTTTCTTATCAAGCCCTACTTAACAAGGCATTTACATTAAAAAAATGAAGAATAGGTAGGAAGGCAGAAAAACAACGTTTGACTATTTATATGTAAATGTAAATATGGAACGTTCGAAAGAAAATTCATTACTAATTGGAAAATGAAAATTCGCGCTGTTTTAATAATGGTAATATTAACAATTTACCTTTAGAATGGGATTCTAACAAAAAGGCTTGGATGATAACAGCAATTATAACAACATGACTGCATAAATTTAACAATAAAATGAAGAAACAAAATAGAAAAATATTTATTTTCTTAATAATGCCACGTCACATTCTAAAGTTCTATTAGAAAATGTTAAAATAGTATTCCTGTCATCCAACACCATTTCATATTGCCAGCCATTTTATGAAAGAATAATTTAGAATTACAAATTAATTTGACCGAAGTTATTTCATTTTACCAATATGAAGAATTGCGAAAAAATAAAAATTTATCCAATGCACTTATCTGGATCCCACCTGCTTGCAAACAGTATTTTCTGTTACAGGTAAACAATGTCTTTTAAGCTTGCTTCTCTCATGTTACCCAAAAACATCCTTATTTGGATAAAGAGGGCATTCTATCACTTGTCAATCTATTATCGGATGTCTAGAACTGTACTTGTACTAGAATTATAATCTTTTATATGTGTGTGAACTGGAAACCCTGACAATAGCGGCGACCATTATAATATAAACATGAGAGAAGCAAGCTTAAAAGACATTGTTTACCTGTAACAGAAGATACTTTTTCCAAGCAGGTGTGATCCAGATAAGTGCATTAAAACGGCCAATAGTTATTTCATTTTTAGTGGCCGTTATTGACGGGTTTTACTGTACTATTAAGACGTTTTGACCTATGATGCTTTTTAAAGACTGGGCATCGAATTGGGAAGTAAAATGTCGCATTGACCAAGCTCGACAAGCTTTCGTAAAATTCACGAAGGTATTGACCTGTTAAGAATTCTATCTGCAACTGAGTAAGGTTTTCTAAGTGCTACGTATGGTCGGTGCTGCGATATGGCGCAGAGGGCTGGACACTCAAAACGAGTGATATAAACAAATTAGAAGCCTTCGAAATATGGCTTTATCGCGGTATGCTAAAGATATTATGGACGACGAAAGTCACAAAAGTAGATGTCCTTAAAAGAATTAACCAAGAACGCCATTTTTTCGAAACCATCAAGAAAATGAAAACGGCGTATGTGGATCACATCATGGGAAACGAAAAATACCGGTTCCTGCAACTTATAATCCAGGGTAAAATTGAAGGCACGAAATGAATAGGACGCAAGAAAATGTCCTGGCTCCTAAACATAAATATTGCAGTGGACATGGATTAACAACTACATTCAATCTCTAATACACATTGCAAGAAAGAGAGAGTTAATGGAAAATGTGATCGCTAACGTCCATTAGTGGATTTGCATCTGAAGAAGGAGACGTTTGATGGTGCAAGAAAACGTTATGAATTTTTTAAAACGTTAGGATAATTTAAATTTTATAATAAATATGTACCATTTTACATTAGACGTTCTTTATTTCATTGTAAGTTTTTGAAAATAAATCTATTTTGAAGTTTCTATTTCCACTTCACAATTTAATTTAAATTTCACAAATTTTAACGTCAAATTTAACGTATTTTCAACTTAAATTGTACTTAAGTCCTATTTAAGATAGAAAATAATACAACCTAGTAAAGCCTATAGGGTGATCGATTAGTGGGGTAAATCTCAATAGATTAACTATAGTAACAGATAGCAATAAAAGTTAATAACAGAAAAAATTATAGCCAATTTTGAGCTGCACATTCTAAAATTAATTAAAATGTTACAGGGTGTTCAATAACATCGTAGCAGACCAAACTTATGTTTTTTTTTTAAATGGAACACCCTATATTTTATCTTATATTCGAAATCTCCTTAACTTCCCCATTACAAAGATATAAAAGTCTATTATATTCCACAGGGTATTTACAAAGTTATAACCAATTTTCTATGAAAATCGTAACAAGTTCAGCTCCCTGTATAAATAAAAATAAGCATGACAGCAATGGTTTATTGGTGACATATTTTTTTGTTGATTGTGAAAATTTTTAAGAATGGTTGATATTGCTAATTTTCTTTATATCGAATACAGGGTAAGTCAAAATGCAAGTACATTATTTTCTCAGTAATTTTAAATGGAACATCCTAAATTTTGTGTCACTGTCGAAAAGTACCGTTACCGTACTTTAATTTTTGTATAATATTCCCTATGTCTAAATTTATTAGTTTTCCAGATATTTTCATTTTCCAGAGCAAATTATTAATTAGGGGTCTAAATCTTTTCAAATTTTAAGTAAGCCATGACTGAATTTTTTAAAACTGATCATTTAAGGTTACTGATTATCAAGCCGGTAATCAATGCAACAATGAAGCAAATAAATAAAGAAAAATAATTATTTATGTATAATAAATTTTATAAAAAAACACAACCACAACATACAACATTTTTGAAACTACTTTTTTATGTAAATGCAAGAAATAAAAATAATTTATTAGTTATAAATTAAAAAAAATACAAAGACAGAATACAGCATTTTGTGAAAACAATTAAAAACTACTGTTGTATGTAAATGTAACAATGTAACAAATAGAGAACGAAAAATAATTTATCAGTAAAAAATGTTACAAAAAAAACATGAACACAAAATACAACATTTTTGATAAATTGAAAAGCTACTTTTAGCTACTTAATTACATAAGGTGTTCAAAATGAGTGAGTTACTTACACTACGAAGCATTTGTAAATTACCACTTTGAATTACACTTTGTGTTCTATTTTTATCTCATACCTTGTTGTTGAAAGCATTTTATAATCTTCATTTTTAAGTAGCCCCAAAACATCAGTCCACTTTATTAAATTTTGGTGGTCTGGGTGGCCACGCTATTGGTCCATTGAAATATGAAAATATCTCGAAAACTAATAAATTTAATTATAGGGAATGATTATACAAATTAAAGTACGATAGTGTCACTTTTCAATAGTGATATAAAATACAGGGTGTTCCATTTAAAATTACTGATAAAATAATGTACTTGCGTTTGGAATCACCCAGTATTCGATATAAAGAAAATTAGCAATGTCAATCATTTTTAAAAATTTTGACAATAAATAAAAAAATATGCCATCAATAAACCATTGCCGTTGTGCTTATTTTCATTTATGAAGGGAGCTGAACTTGCCACGATTTTCATAGAAAATTGGCTATAACTTCGTAAATGCCCTGTAAAACATAACAGTCCTGTATATTTTTATATGGGGGAAGTTCAGAAGATTTCGGATATAAGATAAAATATAGGGTGTTCCATTTAAAAAAACATAAGTTTGGTCTGTCACGATGTTATCGAACACCCTGTAACATTCCAATTAATTTTAAAATGTGAAGCTCAAAGTTGGCTACAATTTTTGTTATTACCTTTTATTGCTATCTATTACCATAGTGGATCTATTGAGCCCCACTAATCAATAGTCTGAGAGCTAATGAACCCTCCGACTAACGGTCGTCCTGTAAGGATAGAAATTTTTCTAGTAATAATTCATAGCACATCAAGGCTAAAAACCATGACCTGGCAGGCCTCAGCGGTGCACGTGTATCTACCAGGTGAATCGAAAAGTGCAAATTTAGGGGGTAAAATAAACTTTCTCCTGTAATGTTTAAATTTAAGTATGTGTTTGAGTAAGTCATTTAGAAGAAATGTGTACAATGACAGGCGATTCTGAAGAGCATTAGACCTTGCCAGGCGAGGGGAAAGATTAGGGGTTTTTCCTAAAATTATTCTTTATGCATCGAACAATTTTTTTTTTAGATTTTTTGAATAATTCCAAACAGAAAAGGTCTTTAGTGATTTTTCTCTTAAGTTAAGGCTATGGGTACATAATTCGCAAATATTTTACGTGTATCCCTACTTTTTCTGTCTTTACACGGCAAATTACGTGTAGGAAAATTCACACTGGTATGGATATGTAAACATTACTAGAATGTCATTCTACTTGAAAATGTCATTATTAATTTAAAGAGATGGGTTTTGAATGGTCTTGGACAACTGTTATTTTTATAATTGCAAATTATTAATTCGGTTAATAAATGTGATAATTTTTTCACTAACTATGTATTCAGTGATTGTAATAATTTATTTGTACAACAAAAACTAATACTCAATGGAGAAAAGAGGAAAAGAGTTAAAGTGATTTTTTAATAATAGATTGTTATGGAACGCTTACAACTTTGAACATCTTTAACAACAAAATACTTGGATCACAGAATATATTATCCTGATGTATTCTCTGCTTGGATCTTCCACAAATAATACACAATAAATAACTTTTTCTTAAGTTCACATCTTAAATCAATTATTTATCAAATACACTATATATAAATAATATTTAATCAATAACTAAAAATATTCCCGATGCAATGTCAAATACTTAAAATTGTCACTGATTGTCAGTGTCTGACTGACAATATTCTATTCGGCTGAGTGCGTTGTAAGACAAAGATAGATTTGGAAAATATTACCACAGCATTGTGTTCATTTTTTTCGAATCCTGAAAAAAACAATAAATATTTTTGAAAAATTTAAACGCAGAATGAAAGACTAAATTATTACCGAGGGCCAAAAGTCCCTTAGAATAAATAAATAGTTTATTTTGAATGAGATATTTGAAATTAAAAATCCCACTAAATTTTCTCTTAGTTTTTCACCCCTGTAACTTATTAAAATAAACATTATAGAAGTTCTCATGGACTTTCGGCCCTCGCTAATAACGTGATCTTTCATTCAGCGTTTAAATTTTTCAAAAATATTTATTAGTTTTCTCAGGATTCGAAAAAAATGAATCCTTATTTGAATAGCATTGCAGCCGAAAATACGTACCGATCCTCAACAGTTTTTGTTATATAAGCGATTGCAAATTTTGAAAATTGCGAAATCGGCCATTTTTAACCCTAAATCGGACATTTATCTAAAAATTTCAAAGTTGCCAAGGTAGGTAGATATTCTTTAAACATTGATTTATGAAATCCCAAAGAGTTTTTTTTAATACAATATCGGAAACGCCTTTGTGTTTTAATTGCTAATCAAGTGGGCGCGACACTGTGGTATAAGTGAGGACGTTTGAGTTGGCATAAATTCATTATCTCGAGAATGGGCAAATTTCAAGAGAAATCCTCAGACAGGTCGATTTTTATTTTTAAATTAGGACTTTTTGGCATATATGTAATAATAATGACGTCATCCAGTTGAGCGTGATGACGTAATCGATGATTTTTTTTAAATTATTTATACAGGGTGTACAAAAAAATTTTTTTTTATTAAATTAACTTTGATTAAATTTGACAAATAGAAGAAAAATTTTTTTTGTACAAACTGTATAAATAATTATGTTAATGTTTATATTACTGAATAGAGAATTAAATAACCTTTCAAATGAGCTATTACGCAACCCCTACTCTTATTTAAAAAAAACCATCGATTACGTCATCACGCCCAGATGGATGACGTCACTAGTATTATATATATGCCAAAAAGTCCTAATTCAAAAATAAAAATCGACCTATCTGAGGATTTCTCTTGAAATTTGCCCATTCTCGAGATAATGAATTTATGCAAACTTAAACGTCCTCACTTATACTACAGTGAGGCGCCCGCTTGCTTGATTAGCAATTAAAAAAACAAAGGGGTTTTCGATATTTTATTGCAAATAACTCTTCGGGATTTCATCAATCAATGTTTAAAGAATATCTACGTACCTTGGCGACATTGAAATTTTTAGATTAATGTCCGATTTAGGGTTAAAAATTGCCGATTTCGCAATTTTTAAAATTTTCAATCGCTTATATAACAAAAAGTATTAACTTAAGAGAAAAATCACTAAAGACGTTTTCTGTTTGGAATGTATCAAAAAACCTAAAAAAAAATTGTTCGATGCAAAAAGAATAATTTTAGGAAACACCCCTAATCTTTCCCCTCGCCTGGCAAGGTCTTATGCTCTTCAGAATCGCCTGTCAATGTACACATTTCTTCTAAATGACTTACTCAAACACATACTTAAATTTAAACCTTACAGGAGAAAGTTTATTTTACCCCCTAAATTTGCACTTTTCGATTCACCTGGTAGATACACGTGCACCGCTGATTCCTGCCAGGTCATGGTTTTTAGCCTTGGTGTGCTATGAGTTATCAATGGAAAAATTTCTAGCCTTACAGGACGACCGTTAGTCGGAGGGTTCACTAGCTCTTAGACTACAATCACCGTGTAGACAACATAAATATTTTGAGTATATTGCCTGAAGCATCGATTTTTATTCATACTTTACTTATTTTTGAATCATTTCCATTAACAATAGCCTCGAGTAACACATCAAATATTTAATATTTATGGTTTTTGTTGCCGTATTATATATTTATCGATGTAGTCCATGTGGTGAGACCGCTCCCGTCTGTAAAAATTTCTGATTCGGTTTCTTTGTGGATTCCTATTCAAAAATGTCCCCTTTAAACAAATTTGAAGGGTTCCGGGCGGAATTTTTGGGCAGAAATTGTTTAAAAAATTTTTTTAAACAAATACAAAAGATTACGTTTTTTTGCTCCGTAACATATATTTTTAAGTTTTGACGGTCATTCTGAACAAGAAAGATATCTTGTAAATTTTCTCAAGAATTGATAGTTTTCGAGTTATAGGCGATTTAAAATCTGAAAAATGCGAAAATACGCATTTTCGAGGCTTAAAACTCATATTCAAATTAGTATTTTTGAGGTTGCCAGATACTTAAATTGAAGACTAAATATTCAGCTTCCAGATTCTGAAGAGTTATCGCGTCTAACTTTAATTTATACCTTCTTCTTTAAGTACCGTGCCCAAATTTTTAGGCGTGGGTAGCTTCCATAACAATTTGCCGATATTCTTCTCGATCTTGTGCGGCATGTAACAATTGATCTGCTGATAAGCCAGTCCATTGACGAAGGTTTCGGAGCCATGAATATTTCTTTCGACCAATTCCCCTTTTTCCGTCGATCTTTCCATTGAGTATTATCTGCAGCATCCTGTATCTGCTACCTCTCATTATATGCCCCAGATATTCAAGTTTTCTCTTTTTTATCATCTTCATCAAGTCACCTTCGCCTTGACCTACTCTGTTTAAGACTTCTCTGTTTGAAATGCGTTGAATCCAAGATATTCTGAGCATTCTACGATACGACCACATCCACTTCGTGATCCAGGTTTCACATCCATATAGTAATACAGGATACACATAACATTTTAGCAACTTGATTCTTAGTTGTAAGTTCAGCTGAGAGTTGCTCAGAATAGATCTAAGTTTCATAAATGCTCCTCTTGCAATTTCTATACGAGTTTTAATTTCTTCATCCGGATTTAGTGTCTCGTTTATCCAACATCCTAGGTATTTAAAATGGTTAACTTTTGTTATTGATTCATCATTGACAATTAGTTGCATAGGGCCGACGTCTTGTTTACTAACCACAAGTAACTTTGTCTTTGTTGCATTTATGTTAAGTCCGTTATTGGAGCATTCTCTAGTGACTCGATCTATAAGGAATTGAAGATCTTCGATATTTTCAGCCATGATCGCGGTGTCGTCTGCATATCTGATGTTGTTAATAGTTTCTCCCCCGATTCGAACTCCACATTGTCCTTCCAAGGCTTCATTAAAAATTATTTCTGAGTATACGTTAAACAAAGTTGGGGATAACACACAACCCTGTCTGACACCTCTTTGAATGCAAATTTTGTCTGTTTCTTTGCCGTCTACCAGAATAGAAGCTTCTTGATTCCAATATAGATGTTGTAAAAGTCTCAGATCTTTATCGTCTATTCCAATCATTTCTAGATATTCAAGCAACCTATCATGTTGAACTCTATCAAACGCCTTCTCAAAATCTATAAAGCAGACGTAAATTGGTTTCTGCACTTCCCATGATCGTTGAAGTAATGTTAACATTGAGAACAAAGCTTCCCTTGTTCCCAAACCTTCTCTGAAACCGAATTGTTTGTTTCCCATTGTCTCTTCACATTTCTGCTTGATTCTATTAAGAATTATCTTAAGAAGTAGCTTGAGAGAGTGGCTCATGAGACTAATTAGTCTAAAGTCTTTACATGATGACGTATTAGGCTTTTTTGGGAGTGGAATAAATGTAGACTCTAACCATATCTGTGGCATCATGCCAGTCTCGTATATATGGTTATAAATGTTTGTTAATTGTGAGACATTGTCGTCATCCAGAAGTTTTTCCAAATTTTTTTCAATTTATACCATCGTTTTTTAATTGTTAAATATGCGTGTTTATCCGATTTTTTTGCGGTGCGGAGCGCTCCATTTAAAAAATCTCCTATTTTGCTCCGAAAAATATTGTTTCTAGATTCTTTGGGACATTCTAAATAAAATATGTTTCCTGACATTTTTCTCAAAAGTTAATAGTTTTAAAGTTATAAGCGATTTAAAATCCAAAACTGCGTTTTTTGTCATTTTTCGGATTTTAAATCGCTTATAACTTAAAAACTATTAACTTTCGAGAAAAATGTCAAATAACTTATTTTATTTAGAATTTTCCAAAGAATCTAGAAAAAATATATTTCGGAGGAAAATAGGAAATTTTTGAAATGGAGCGCGCCGCACCGGCAAAAAAATCGGATAAACACGCATATTTAACAATTAAAAAACAACGGTATAAATTAAAGCTAGACGCGATCACTCTTCAGAATCTTGAAGCTGAATGTTCAGTCTTCAATCTAAGTATCTGGCAACCTCAAAAATTCTAATTTAAATATGAGTTTTTAAGCCTCGAAAATGCGTATTTTCGCATTTTTCAGATTTTAAATCGACTATAACTCCAAAACTATCAATTTCTGAGAAAAATTACAAGAAACCTTTCTTGTTTAGATTAACCCAGACAATCTAAAAATATATGTTTCAGAGAAAAAAAAAACATGATCTTTTGTATTTGTTTAAAAAAATTGTTTAAACAATTTCTGCCCAAAAATTCCGCCCACACCCTTCAGATTTGTTTAAAGGGGACATTTTTGAATAGGAACCCACAAAGAAACCGAATCAGAATTTTTTTTCAGACGGGAGCGGTCTCACCACATGGACTAATGGTTATTAAATAAATTGCTTGTGATTTATATGTAACGATGTCACACCAAATAAATGAGCTTATAAAATTTGTTTTTTGTGATTTTGGTTCTAATTTGAGGTCGACGTAATGTGATGTTTATTTGATATTGATAAAGCAATTTATTGTGTATTATCAGTTTATATAAATTTTGTTCAAATATGTTATTGGTAATAAACTACAAACTGTTAAAATAAATTAATTTGACGTTTGGATTAACAAATTATAAACAATTTTTAAATTTTTTTTTAAATGGCTAGGACAAACCGATAAAAATTGATTGCCGGTACTTCTACAATCATTGTGCCTGTAGTTAGTATAATAAACCATGAGGAGTAATTTAAACTTCCCGTGCCGTAAAGCTTGTTTGTAATTGGTCCAACCGCGGGCAAGTTTATTCCATTGTTATCAAATTTTGACACTAATGACATTTATAAAATTTTGACGCTATTGGCATTTTATAGGTTATATTACCAATTTTTTGTATTCTGTGCGTTATTCCTTTAATTTTAATTCTGTGCGTTATTCCTTTAATTTTTAGATTTTTAGTCTGTTTTTTTTAAACAGTTGTTTTTAGGACTCTATAGCGACTACTTTAGTTCAGAGAAATAAGGAAAAAAATATGCTGTTGGTGACACAGCCCCCTCCAGGACGAAACCAAATTTTTTGAGTAGTATGGACATCTATATTAATAACCTATATGTTTTCTGCAGCCGATTTTGATGATATACATAGTTATGAACAAATGAAGATCAAAAAACGGTAAATTTTCGCTTCTTTCGTCTATAACCAAAAAGTTAAGTATTTTAAACAAATTTGAGAGTGAGAAACTGATAAATCGTATAAAAACTTCAATATGACGTTCGCTGAATATGTCTGTCCTTATTGGTTGCATAGAAAATTACAAAATAAATCATAAATTTTGAGTTTTTTTTAAATATTCATAACTTATGTAAAAATTAACTTAGAACGTTCTTATTACACGGAATGCTGAGACTTCTGGTGTTTAAATCACTAAATTTCAAAGTAATTGGTCAAATAACTTAAAAGGTATTTAATTTCTTTATCCCAAATTAATTTTTTTTGCACGATTGATCATTTTTGACTGTTTACCGTGACAGATTTTACGTCAGTAGGTGACATTTACTAGCAACTCGACGGTAAGTACTCCAACTCGACGGTAAGTAATTCACTTACCGTCGAGTTAAAAAATCTCTTAATTTTAATTTATTTTTTGAAAGAATAAAGAAAACTAACGAATTATTTATTAATATTGAAACTTAAGGTACAATTTGTTAAATTATTTAATGAAATCCCACTTGTTTCACTTTTAACAGAAACTTGGAAATATCAATGCTATCATAAAGAAAAATGGTGGACTTAATCATTGAATATTCTGCCCAGAGGCTTCCAGGAGCTTTCAACTGCATATGTCTTTGAACTAAATATGCCAATAGAGTCTTTTCTTCGATTCTTAAATTCTTGCCTTCGCACTATTTTTTAAAACTTTGGTAGGTATTTTGATAACGGATTTTGGATTTTTCGGGAATAATTGCGGAACACAAATTCACTTTCGCTCATATTTTAATTTATAATAATCAAAATTGTACTTAAAATTATTGACAACTAAATAAAAACTCAATTCTCCATTGTTGTTATGCACCCTAGTTACTACCTAACAACCAAAGTATCTATCTTGATAAAATGAATGAAACTAGTCAATATGACGAAAATGTTTAATTTTATAATTTATAATGGTATCAATCGTGCAAAAAACGTTATAAGCATGTCGAACGTTAAGGGTAACCGATCTCAGTCAATAATTAATAAACAATTGTCTTCGATCGGTATAAAACCCTTCCCGTTCTCCATATTTAATATACTATTTGCAACGCTATAATTCAGAAAATGATGAAGTTACACTAATACCTTGGATAGTTTATGAAAGAAGAAAATTTATACTATTAACTTAATTAAAAAAAATGACAAAAAATAATTTTAAATACTTCAAAATTATTTTGCAAAAACATGTGAATTAAAAAATGGGGGGGTGGGGGCTAACTTCGTCCCTAATTGTCCCAGGACAATTGTTTTTCTTTCTAAATGTGTATAAAAATGCATTCTTTCCAAATACGAAAAAAATAATTTTTCTACGGGTAACGGTTAAAAAGTTATTCTAATTGTTTATAAGTAAGCAAAAAATCGACGTGTTTTGCAAAATAATTTAACACTGATTAAAATTATTTTTTGTATTTTTTTTTAATTAAGTCAATAACATAAACGTTCTTCTTCCATAAACTGTCACAAGTCTTACTGTAACCTCATAATTTTCTGACTTAGAGTGTTGCAAAAAAAATAAATTTGAGATAAAAAAATTAAATAACTTTTAAACTATTTGACTAATTGCTTTGAAATTTAAAATATAATTTAAACACCAGAAGTCTCAGCGATTCGTATAATATGAAGGTTCTAAGTTAATTTTTACATAAGTTATATATATTTATAAAAATTCAAAATTTATTATTTATTTTGCCATTTTCTAAGCAACCAGTAAGGATAGACATATTCAGCGAACGCCATATTGAAATTTTTTAGACGATTTTTGAGATTCTTACTCTCAAATTTCTTTAAAATGCTTAACTTTTTGGTTATAGACGAAAAAGCGTAAATTTACCGTTTTTTGATCTTCATTTGTTTATAACTATGTATATCATCAAAATCGGCTGCAGGAAACATATAGGTTATTAATATAGATGTCCATACTACTTAAAAAATTTGGTTTCGGCCTGGAGGGGGATGTGTCAAGAGAAAAATCTTATGTCTCTGGACTATTTTTAGTCTGTTTTTATATAAAAAACAGTTGTTTTTAGAACTCTTTAGCGACGTATTAGTATTGTAATATTTATGAATTACCGCCAAAGGCCGATAAGATCAACCAAAAAGAAGATGTATTTGGTGATATTTCCAGTGACTTTCTTGGGTGTGAATCTTTCTTTTTAGTTTACTCCTCTTGGTTTAAAAACAAAGCTTAGATATTTATGAGTGGTTGTGTCGTCCTTCATTATGGTCATGTATTTTGTTTTGTGCTGATTTATCTCTAGCCATGTCCTCTTTGCTTCCGTATACAATTATTATTTTGCAACTGTTTTTATAAGTGTCATTTTCGTGTTCGCTATGATTCCTTTGTTCCACGCCTTTGTTGACTTTGATCTTTTTAGAAGTTGTTTGGTTCAAACTGATCTTTGCTGTGATGTTCTTTAGGCTCACTGTTAGGGATGGCGGTTTTTGACAAAACACCGGTTTTCGGTTATACCGGTTTTTTTGCTTACGTTTTAACCTAGCGGTTATAACTGGCCAAAAAAAAACCGGTTTTTCCAAAAACCGGTTTTCGGTTTTTTTAATCCAATAGGTTACAGTGTTACATTTACAATGCACTTTAGTTTGCGATACTCCACTCGACTCCATACTCGATATCAATATGATCAAAATTAGTACCATCGAAAGAACATCAATATCAATATAAATAAAACACAATTTTTAATAAAACCATTTTGTTCTATTAATTATTATATTTATTTTATTATTTTATTCTATTAATTATTATATTTATTTATTATTTTACTATTATTATATATTTATTAATTATTATTAAATATAATATAGCGTAAGATTAATATATACATATTGCAATAATATAAAATTTAACCCAACCATTTCAACTTATAAAAAATTTCCCAGACTCTTTCAAATGGGATTTAAAAAAAATAATATCAACATAAATATTTTACTTAAAAATAAATTGGATAATGCAATTTATCTTTTATTTTTACCACCATGAAAAAAATTTATCATGTATTTCTTTTAACATGTTTGTATATTTGTATAATAGCTACATTTTAACTCATTTAATACTTCCTGTATGGGTGTATCGTTTTGAAAACGTAGGGAAATCCTTATAGATTCTTAATCGTAATCGGTAATTCGATATTCATAGCCAGAACATTATTTTTGGTAATCAGAAGAAGTCATTCACCCACTTTCAATGTCAATAGTCAAGTGTGAAAAATAGATGATGTTTGCGTCTACTTCAACCAGATCACTTCTTATGTAAATATTATGATTACAAATACCTTTTCAAGGAAATATTATAATAAAACTTAATTGTTTCTGGTTGATGTGAGTTTGCATTTTCAGTTTGCTTCTGTATTTATAAAATAAAATTTGAATTATGGTTTTGTTTGGAATAATTACTTGAGAATAATAATTATGATTGAGATCAAAAATAATACCCAACGTAATCCTAATCAGGGTAAAAACCTAATAACCGGTTTTTACTTTAAAAAGAAAAAACCGGTTGTAACCGGGATAAAAAACAACCGGTAAAACCGGTTATTGCAAAGTAAAAAAACCGGTTTTAGGTTAGAAC
The DNA here is from genome assembly GCF_917563875.1 of Diabrotica virgifera virgifera. Lineage (NCBI taxonomy): Eukaryota > Metazoa > Arthropoda > Insecta > Coleoptera > Chrysomelidae > Diabrotica > Diabrotica virgifera. The sequence continues at coordinate 239,623,066 of NC_065443.1, read as the reverse complement.
CGGTAGGTTTTTCCATCCCTACTCACTGTTAGCTTATTTATGACTTAATTTTTCTGGGATTTCGAGATGCCTTGGCTCTTCCATTATTTTTTAATCTCCAATGTGCGCAATATTTCTTTGTTTTCTGATCTCGGTAAGCGTTACTTGTTTTGCCGTTTTTTAACGTTTCTACTAAAAATTATACATTCCAACGTATACTCAAATATTATCTTTAAATGAAAAGTTTTGTTATAAAGTTTTACTTAAATAAGTGCTTTACCTCAATACATAACTTCTGGCAGCAAACATACCAGTTGAAGTGATAATTATACACTGAAATAATACTCTTTGTTGCAAGGCTGAACTTTTAGATTAGAGTACTTCCAACTGCAAGCTTGTCTCTTATTTTCTCTTATTTTACCTTCAATTTGCATTCCTTATTACGGTATTATTCGCACAAATTGATGTTAAGTGAATTTTCGCTGAATAAACCAACTTTTGTCTTTACATTCTCCATTTTGTGTATGTTTGTGTTCGGTTTGTTATAGTTGTATTTTTGTTTTTGTAATAATGCTTGGGGTTAATTCAGAGCATCTTTGGGGATATTCTTAGCTTTGTAATAATTTAGTTCTGTAAAAATTTGTTAATTATGTAGTGTCTTAGTTATTAAGTTCCTTAATAACATGTAGAGGAGAACGGTAAATTATTTCCTAATTACATTGAATAATGTAAAATAAAAAAATAGGAGAGACACTTACACTATCAGAATAATGTATTTGTTAAATTGTAACTTAACCGTGTTTAATCGGACAAACTTTGATGTATGGGAACACTGGCTCAGGGGAAGTTTTAATTTTGGAACAGGTTAAACATTTGGAACGTCAGACTACGAAAATGTCCCATGTATTTTGTCGGAAAGAACATCCAATTGATTTGTTACCCTTTCATTAAACTCTCATGCAAAAATCAGACTGGTATTTATCACCAACTGAGCATTTTAATAAGCCCGACAAGTGGAAAAATTCAAATGACAGGAATTATGTTGGTGATATGTAGCAGTCTGATTTTTGCATAAGAGTATAATGAAAGGGTAACAAATCAATTGGAAGTTCTGTCCGACAAAATACATGGGACGTTTTCGTAGTCTGACGTTCCAACGTTTTAACCTGTTCCACAATTAAAACTTTCTCTGTTCCAGGGTAGCCGTATATTAAAATTTGTCCGACTAGCCACCGCTAAGCTATTAACATATTTTCAGCATGCTATTAATCAATTTGTTTTTGGTACGCGGGATCCGGGCCTAATTTCTATTAGTAAACAAATACATGCAACAAAGACAAGCTTAGATTACTAATGAAATAATATATCAAAAAGAAGATATATACTGAATTCGCTCAGGCGAGATTTATTTTGACACAGTCGTAATAGGAAATATACAACACAAAAATTCCTACCTCACACTATTAATTGCTCAAATCAATTTAATCTTTCATTAACAAAAGAAGAATTATTGGGAACAGTGGTGAGAGTATAAAATAAACTAATAAAATTTTGTGAAGTTTCTTTCTACAAAACATTTTTATTTTGAACAATAAACAATTTTCTCATTTGTTATCAATACATTAAAAATGGTGTAAATAAATAATTATTCATTGGCGCGTAAGGTTTATGTTATTTTGTGTCTGTGTACTATTATTAATATTAGATATGAGCAGGTATGTTTGGTTGTGTAGTAATTTCCAGTCAAGTCTAGCAACCTAACTTTCCAAAAAAAAATTACCAACGTCACTAAACAGTTGTGTCTCAGATAAGCGAATCGACTTTAGTATAAGCGTTATACAGTTGAGGAATACAAACAGTAAACGGTAAAATGAAGCAAAAATACGAATAACCAAGACTTCCTGAATAGCTCCAGAAAAATGAATATTTTTGTTTAAAAGCACGACAAAATCCATCCTTATACAGAGATTTTGTAAGAATGGTGGATACTAAAGATAAGTTATATCTAACACTTAAACAAGTTGTAGACTTGTAGTTCTTCAAACTATTGAAATGGCAGTCTCGACTAATCTGTTATATGCGATAGTAATATGTAATATTGTTATAAATCTAAATACCTGGCTCAAGTTCGAATATTTCGTCATTAAATTAAAAAAAAAAATTGTACTCCAATGTATTTTGACTTTGGCTAAAACAGCTAAACACATAAAAAGAAAGGAACACCACCAGCTTGCAGGACCAACAAAAGCCGAAGAAAATATATTAAGGACAACAAAAGCTTAAAAGAAATAGCACTTACACAATGGTGTATATGTTACCGGCCAAACCCGATTTCAGGACAAACTAGTTTGACCTAAGCCAAACTAGTTTATCCTATCGCGCGTAGGCCACACTAGTTTATCCTAGGCCAAACTAGTTTATCCTGATATAAATAAACACACTTGAGGCCAAACTAGTTTGGCCTAGGCCAAACTAGTTTATCCTGATATAAAGACGCACACTTCAGGCCAAACTAGTTTATCCTGATATAATACAGATTCACACTTCAGGATAAACTAGTACAGCCTTCTTCTTCTTCTTCTTCTTGTAGTGCCTATCCGTTTCGGATATTGGCGACCATCATGGCAATCTCTACTTTTCACACTGCTGCTCTGAAAAGAGTTGTAGTGGTTGTGTTGAACCACGTACGTAGATTTTTCTAGGTCTTTTTTAGATGCGTCTGTAAATACGGTATGATGATTTTTAAAATAATTTTCTATGTCTGAATTAAACATCATATTTCTCGCGTGCAAAACGCGCATAATGCGCGCAAGACGAGTGTATAGGGCGCGCCAAAAGCGCGCATAAAGTGCGCAAAACGCGGGCAAAACGCTCGCAAAACGTTCGCATATGGAGCGCAAAACGCGCGCATAAAGCGCGCCTAAAGCGCGCCTTGCGCAAGCATGGGCGCGCGTTTCGCGCGCCGTATGCGAGCGTTATGCGCGCGTTTTGCGCGCCTTATGCTTAAAATCATCATATCGTATCTACAGACGCATCTAAAAAAGACCTAGAAAAATCCACGTACGTGTTTTAACACAACCACTACAAGTCTTTTCAGAGCAGCAGTGTGAAAAGCAGAGATTGCCATGATGGTCGCCAACATCCGAAACGGATAGGCACTACAAGAAGAAGAAGGCCGTACTAGTTTATCCTGAAGTGTGAATCTTTATTATATCAGGATAAACTAGTTTTGCCTGAAGTGTGCGTCTTTATATCAGGATAAACTAGTTTGGCCTAGGCCAAACTAGTTTGGCCTGAAGTGTGTTTATTTATATCAGGATAAACTAGTTTGGCCTAGGATAAACTAGTTTGGTCTACGCGCGATAGGATAAACTAGTTTGGCCTAGGCCAAACTAGTTTGTCCTGAAATCGGGTTTGGCCGGTAACATATACAAACTTATATGTGACTGTCTAAAAACTTACATCGGTCAAACTGACAGAACCTTTAACAAACGTATTGCAGTACATAAAACGCGCGCATAAAGTGCGCAAAACGCGGGCAAAACGCTCGCAAAACGTTTGCATATGGAGCGCAAATCGCGCGCATTAAGCCCGCCTAACGCGCGACTTGCCCAAGCATTGGGCGCGCGTTTCGCGCACCGTATGCGAGCGTTATGCGCGCGTTTTGCGCGCCTTATGCTTAAAATCATCATATCGTATCTACAGACGCATCTAAAAAAGACCTAGAAAAATCTACGTACGTGTTTCAACACAACCACTACAAGTCTTTTCAGAGCAGCAGTGTGAAAAGCAGAGATTGCCATGATGGTCGCCAACATCCGAAACAGATAGGCACTACATGAAGAAGAAGGCCGTACTAGTTTATCCTGAAGTGTGAATCTTTATTATATCAGGATAAACTAGTTTTGCCTGAAGTGTGCGTCTTTATATCAGGATAAACTAGTTTGGCATAGGCCAAACTAGTTTGGCCTAGGCCAAACTAGTTTGGCCTGAAGTGTGTTTATTTATATCAGGATAAACTAGTTTGGCCTAGGATAAACTAGTTTGGTCTACGCGCGATAGGTTAAACTAGTTTGGCCTAGGCCAAACTAGTTTGTCCTGAAATCGGGTTTGGCCGGTAACATATACAAACTTATATGTGACTGTCCAAAAACTTACATCGGTCAAACTGACAGAACCTTTAACAAATGTATTGCAGTACATAAAACGCGCGCATAAAGTGCGCAAAACGCGGGCAAAACGCTCGCAAAACGTTTGCATATGGAGCGCAAAACGCGCGCATTAAGCGCGCCTAACGCGCGACTTGCCCAAGCATTGGGCGCGCGTTTCGCTCACCGTATGCGAGCGTTATGCGCGCGTTTTGCGCGCCTTATGCTTAAAATCATCATATCGTATCTACAGACGCATCTAAAAAAGACCTAGAAAAATCTACGTACGTGTTTCAACACAACCACTACAAGTCTTTTCAGAGCAGCAGTGTGAAAAGCAGAGATTGCCATGATGGTCGCCAACATCCGAAACGGATAGGCACTACATGAAGAAGAAGGCCGTACTAGTTTATCCTGAAGTGTGAATCTTTATTATATCAGGATAAACTAGTTTTGCCTGAAGTGTGCTTCTTTATATCAGGATAAACTAGTTTGGCCTAGGCCAAACTAGTTTGGCCTGAAGTGTGTTTATTTATATCAGGATAAACTAGTTTGGCCTAGGATAAACTAGTTTGGTCTACGCGCGATAGGATAAACTAGTTTGGCCTAGGCCAAACTAGTTTGTCCGGAAATCGGGTTTGGCCGGTAACATATACAAACTTATATGTGACTGTCCAAAAACTTACATCGGTCAAACTGACAGAACCTTTAACAAAGGTATTGCAGTATATAAAATCTTTCAATAATATGTAGAAAACAGATTCTACGTACTCATTTCACCCTTACGGAAGTTACATGTTTTATGTTATATTATATTTTTCTTTTAACGACCAATTTAAAATTTTCTATATTCAAAATAAAGGTCTTAATTTATCAAAAATGAATAACTATTTTCAATTTCGTTGCAACACGAAACTGTAGGCGCATCATTATTATAGTGCAATCAGAGAGTGCAGCAAGCACCTCTACCGGTTTCGAAACTTATTAAGCTCTCATCAGGAGGCGCATATGCTGCTCTCTCTGACCCAACTAGGACAAACCCCTGCGTGCAGTCACGGATTGGAACAGACAAAATGGCAGGGATGCCCTAGCGGCAACTGCTAACAAAAAAACTAAGTTTTCAATCTAATAGCACATAAAACAACATCCAAAAATGTAACTCTACATGTTATCAATCTGGCAGAACGTAGAGTAACATTTTTGAATGTTATTTTATGTGATATTAGATTTAAAACTTAGTTTTTTGTTAGCAGTTGCCGCTAGGGCATCCCTGTCATTTCGTTCGTTCCAATCCGTGACTGCACGCCGGGGTTTGTCCTAGTTGGGTCAGAGAGAGCAGCACATGTGCCTCCTGATGAGAGACTAATAAGTTTCGAAACCGGTAGAGGTGCTTGCTGAACTCTCTGATTGCACTAGAATAATGATACGGCTGTAGTTTCGTGTTGCAACGAAATTGAAAATTGTTATTCGTTTTTGACTTACATGTTTACTCTGATTGGAGTATGAAGGGAACCATTCTCGTTGGAACTTTACCGCGCTGAGCAGATGGGACGTGAATTGTAAAATTCCCTCATCTTCCTTAGTCTCAGCATCCGTTATGACTTGCAAATTGTAAGAGCCTCGGAGGTATTACCAGAGAAGGTTCCCATTGTTTTCAATCTGGTAGGATGTAGAGTAACATTTTTGGATATTGTTTTATGTGCTATTAGATTGAAAACTTAGTTTTTTGTTAGCAGTTGCCGCTAGGGCATCCCTGCCATTTCGTTCGTTCCAATCCGTGACTGCACGCCGGGGTTTGTCCTAGTTGGGTCAGAGAGAGCAGCATATGGGCGGCCTCCTAATGAGAGACTTATAAGTTTCGAAACCGGTAGAGGTGCTTGCTGCACTCTCTGATTGCACTAGAATAATGATGCGGCTGTAGTTTCGTGTTGCAACGAAATTGAAAATGGTTGGTGTAACCAAAGAAGGCTCCCATTGTTTTCAGTCTGGTGGGATGTAGAATAACATTATGTTGTTTTATATGCCATTGGATTGAAAACTTAGTTTTTTGCCCTAATTTATCTTTATGAAAATGTATGGGAATTAATAAATTAAAAAGTACAGACATAATTCTAAATTAACAACTTGAGGCAAATAGCTCACCCTTCCTCAACTTATTCAATTAAAGACACACATAGTAAAAGTACTTCACTTAAGAAAGGCAGTCTGCCGAAACAGCTTATTGGTTATGTAGCTATAATAATTAATTTGTATTAAATTGGTAATATACTCACAGTTTCTTTTTGGTGCGATGAAAACTGGTTGTTTAAATACACTATTCCCGTAACAATATTTAGCGTTTCTCTATTATAAACCATTGAAAAGTTAGTTTTACTACGAGCACATTTTAATTGATATGTACTGTATTAACTAAGTGCAGGGTCGGAATTCGACTTATTAAGTAGATTTGAATTTTAATACGTAATTTTTGTTGCAGGTAATAATAATTTCAGTCGCAAATTGGTAAGTTATTGAAATAACTATCTAAATATTTATAATCTTTACGTTGTTTTCATTGTCTTAATTGTAGCTTTTGATCTTAGGTTTCTTCTCCGATGACTTTTTTAGAGCAAAATTATTATCCATATAAAATCGTTCTGCCAGAAAACCGTTGGGTTAAGCTAGTGCCGATAAGGATCTTAAAATTACCATTATCTCATATTTTTCTGTCTCCTTTCGTGTAGACAAAGCTCTATAATACTAAATTTTAATCTATGGGAATAATTTTTCTTTCAATTAAGCATTTTGTAAAATTGTACCCTGGCATTTCCAACACTAGTTTAGGAATGTTTTAGTTGTTAGTAAATTGTTAGTAAACTTCGGTAATTTCTTCCATGAATTTTTCCTGTTTTTTGTCAGCAATTGCTTTTAATGAATCTGCCGTTCATTGTTCTGAATTATATCTATATATCCTGTTTTTCCTTCCTTTTCTTATATTTTTAATAAATTTTCAGTCTTGAGCTACTCTATTTTCTCCTAAATATCTGTTTATATTTTCACAATTATATTCGCAATAATTTTTTCTTTTGTGACATCATTTTTTAGTTTCTCGGTTAGGCGATTTACAGATATTTCTGTTTTCTGGATATATTTTGTTCTTTTTATTTGCTCTGTCTTTGTCCAGTTTGTGATCTATTTTGTGTTCTACCTTTAACCAAATATCCCAAAGTCTCTTATGCACCTTTGTCTAATCATGGTCTTTTTCTTCTGCTTTTCTACTTCTATTTTCTACTTCATTTCTTTTCTGCTTTTCTACTTCCTTTACAGTTCGTAGCATTGCAGCCAGTATTATCTTATTGTAATAGGGTTTGAAAAACGTCACAGTTGACAGTTTTTAATTTTTGCTAAAAACACCTCATCAAACCTAATTTAGTGTGAAAACAGTTGTTAATTCTTGTTAAATTTTTATTTATCGTTGATAAGAAGTCGAGGTCCGCTGGGATGAACAGCCTCGGCTTCTTTTCGCAGTGAATATCTGTTGTGAATTTTGTTGTGTTTGACATTTGATTTTTTGGAAGAAAACTTAAAATAGACAAATCTGTGATTATCGTTCGAGGTGAACGGACGACTCATCCAAAGGGTAAGGGCCAAAACTATCTATATTTCCCTGTTAATTTCTAATTTGCATCGACTGGCATAGATTTTAAATTCGTCAATCTGCCGCATAAGATGGAGGAAGAAGTTCCTCCCGATCCTCCTCCACCACCTGACCCTCCTAATAAAATCAACCAACATGAATGTCAATCTCAACCTCCAATTATGCAGAAAAGTCTTAAAGGAAAAAAACGAATACTATTTTCGGAGACCGACATAGGTCCTTATGAAGTATTTGTCCAGGGTCAGGATAAAAATATTGGAGATTACCACGTGTTAAGTATAGCTAAATCTATTTCTGTTTTAAAAATTAAAGACATCACGAAAATCAGTAGAAAAGGTAAAAACAGGATAGGGGTATTATTTGCCACTAGAAAAGCAGCCAACGATTTCGTTGTGAGGAAAGTTTGGGAAGCCCTAGGGTATGACGTGTTCATTCCATTTCATCAGATTTCTTGTAGGGGTATAGTAAGGGGAGTTAATAAAAGATTCACAGAGGAAGAAATAAAGGAGGCATCAGAAACCAACTTGGCTTTATGTAAGATATTAAGTGTAAAGCGAATGAACCGGAGAGTACAAGTGGATTCAAAGGTTGAATTTGTCTCCACGGGAACTATTAGCATAACTTTTTCAGGAAAAACTATTCCTAAAGAAATTTCCATATATCGACTACCAATGAGGGTCACACCATTCATCAGCCCTGTTCTTCAATGTGGAAATTGCTTACTTTATGGCCATTCTACGAATCAATGTAGAGGAAAAAAGAAATGTGCTAGATGCGGAACTTCTCATGAGGATTCTTCATCTAATACGTGTACAAAATATTGCATTTTCTGCAAATCTTCTGACCATGAATCAAATAGTCGTAATTGTAGAGAGAGAGTCAGACAAAAAGATATTAAGGATCTAATGTCCTTTTCTAATCTATCTTTCTATGAGGCAAGTCAGCAGGTTCCTAGGATCCATAATATTTCATCTTTAAACATAAACGATTTCCCCCCCTTACATAGCGATCAGAATAATTCTAATGGCATCTTACCACAGGAGAGGAGGTCTGCAGCCTCAGCTCAATATTCAAAACCTTTTAGTCAAGTCACTCAATCTCCACCAAAAAGAAGAAGACCTTCAATACAAGAAAATACAGGTTATGATAAAATCTCCCACCAAAGACTACTTATTAATCCATCAGGTAGAAGAATAAATGAGCCTTCGACTTCAAAATTCAATCCTGCTCACTCTGATTCTCAAATCACTAACTCACAATCTTTATCCCAACTTCATTTGGATTTCAATCAGGCCATGTCTATGCTGAACCAATCTCACAGGGAGCTCGTCATGACCTTCATTGGGGACTTAATAAACTCAAAATCATACTCCATTCCTTACAATATGGCAGATCTAAAGACTAGCATAAACAAAAGTGTATCACCTTTCAATACAAATGTAAACCAGGGTCGGAGGGGAATAGAGGATCTCGAGCCTGAGGATTCGAGATCTTTTGACTCCTTGGTCTAGCAAACATACTCTTTATAATGAATCCTAACACTCCGATAACTATTATTCAGTGGAATATACGTTCGTATAACACTAATTCTGACAATCTAAAAATCCTTATAAAAAACCTTAACCCAGATATAATCCTTATTAGCGAATCTTGGCTCTCAAACCAACATGTTATAAGATGTAGAGGGTATCAAATAATCAGAAAAGATCGAGAGAATGGCTATGGCGGATTAATTACTCTTATCAAAAATAATATTGATTATAGGGAAATTCAAATTGCCAATCCAGGCTTCAATCATGATGTCCAATTCCAACTCACATTTCTCCCTAACTTTAATTTGAATATTCTTAATATATACTGTACACAAGACAACTCTATCTCCAAATCCAACTGGTTTTCCCTTGTTAAATTACTTAATAAGCCATTTTTAATCATGGGTGATCTAAATTGTAATCATAAGGCATGGGGTAGTTCTAGAGACAGTCACAATGGTAGGATTATTTTTGATTCTTTGGAGGAACTTGAGCTAGTATTTCTCAATGATGGGTCCCCAACTAGACTGGTGGCCCCAGGAGGCAGTAAGTCGGTAGTAGATCTAACAATGGCATCAGTCGATGTGGCAGCCAGTGTGGGCAAGTGGTCCACTATTTCAGATACTGGAACTAGTGACCACTTCCCCATAATATGTCAGATAGGTGTATGTCCTCAATCTCCCCCGCATTCATGTAAAAGAAGAAATCTAAAGAAAGCTGATTGGTCTACTTATCATAACAATTTAAACAGCATTTTCTTAGCTTCTCCCAGGGAAGATTACGAATTTTTTACTAACTCCATATCATCGGTAGCTGATGAAACAATACCTTGGCTTCACCCTCCTAATAATTCCAAATACCACATTCCATGGTGGGATGACTCATGTGCTGAAGTCGTCTCTGCGAGAGTGTCTGCCTTAAAAAAATTTAAAAATATCCCCTCAATGGAAAACTATATCGAGGCTAAAAAGAATATAGCCAAATCAAGAAAATTCCTAAAATCAAAACGTAAAAATAGTTTCAGACTATTTTGCAGCAAATTAAATAGAAACACTCCTCTAAAAGTTGTGTGGGAGAAAATTAATAAGGTATCGGCTTCGAAACCTTCAATATATACACAATTGCCCTCTACTCCTATATCCCACGAAATTCTATGTTGCTTAACCCCCCTTTCCCCTATCAATAAAGTATTGACTAGATCTCCTCAAGCCCTAGAACCGCCATTTGCTCTCGACGAGTATCAGAACTCCCTCTCAATTAAATCTGACTCGGCTCCTGGTTTGGATCAGATTTCCTACTCAATGTTAAAAAATCTTCCCGTTGTTGGATCTTTGTTATTAATTCAACTTTTCAATGAAAGTCTTAGAACGGGTATAGTTCCTGTTCAGTGGAAACAATCAGTAATTTTACCTATAATCAAAAAAGATAAAGATTGTAATAATCCGTTAAACTTTAGACCAATAGCTCTTTCTTCATGTGTAGGCAAAATGCTCGAAACTCTTATAAAGAATAGAATAGAGTGGATTGTGGAACATAATAAGATTTTTAATCCACTACAACTAGGATTTAGAAGGGGTAGAGGTTGTACGGAATGCCTTACATACCTCACCTCAACAATTCAAATAGGCTTCGCTCAAAATCAATACACTGTTGGCATATTTCTAGATATCCCTTCTGCTTATGATAATGTCAATATATCACTCTTGTATTCCAAATTATTAAAGTATAACATTCCAACCCAACTGGCTAATTTGATTTTCTGCCTTCTAAATGATAGAGAGCTATTTGTCAAAGACAAACTGGGACAAACCCATGGCCCAAGAAAATCAAGTCTGGGACTACCCCAAGGTTCCCCATTAAGCCCTATCCTCTTCAACCTATATTGTCTTTCCCTGTATAATTTAATCCCCTCTTCATGCAAACTAATTCAGTATGCAGACGATTTGGTTCTTCTGATTAGAGGGAGTGATATTAATGAATTGGTAATTAATGTAAATAAATTATTGATTCAGATGGAATCATGGTTGCTAGACCACAATTTAAATCTGTCTAAGAACAAATCTTCTGCAATATTATTTACAAAAGGAAACACGAAAATCTCTCCCCCTAACGTAATATTTTGTAACCAGAATATTGGTTGGGTGGATTCAGTCAAATACCTGGGGGTAAATATTCAAAAAAACTTAAAGTGGAATTCATATGTAAACTCAACAGAACTAAAAGTAAATCGTGGCCTGAATGTGATGAGAGCTCTTTGTGGGACTTATTGGGGAAGTGATCCAAAAACCTTACAAATTGTACACAATAGTCTGATTCAGAGCCATCTGGACTATGGCTGCCAGGTAATTTTCGATTGTCCAACTTCCTTAATTAAAAGATTGGAGAAACTAAAATACAAAAGTATCCGAATTATAACTGGATGCATGAAATCTACCCCAATTCATGCTCTCTTAAATGAAAGTGGTCAGATCTCGCTTAAATCTAGATGGGAATGGCTTAGCTCTAAATTTATATTAAAAAATTTAATGTTAATTGGCAACCCAATTATTTCCGCTCTCGACCTGTTAGACTTGGCAATTCAAAGGAACCAAAATCATTGGAAAAACAGAAGTATTCCATTTCTAGTGCTTTTAAAAAACAAATTTAAAAGTACTTATCCCAACTTATATTTAAGTGACTTATACCCATGTCATAACTTTGAACTAGACCATCAATTATCAACAATTCCAATCATAAATATCCAATCTAATCGTTCAGATGAACTTGCCTCAGTTCAACTCCAAAAAATAATTCTAAATAAACCTAGTCACACCAAATTCTTCACGGACGGCTCGGTTGATGATGAAGGATCAGCAGGCTTTGGTGTCTTTAGCCGAGAGATCAACTATTCTTATACCAGTAAACTACCTAAGTATACCCAAATATGTACGGCTGAGATTGTCGCAATTAATCATGCCCTCCAAATTATTTTGAAAAATGGGATTAAACAAGCAATCATCTGCTCGGACTCTAAAAGTGCCTTACAGAAAATAGGCAGATCAACCTATTCTATGGAAACAGAACATTCATCGTTCATGACCAAGAGAGGCATCATTGAAGCGAAAGAAAATAACGTTAATATTAGTCTGGCATGGATTCCAGGACACTCGAATATTAAAGGGAACATGGTGGCTGATAAACTAGCTAATATAGGTAGAACCTTAAATGTAGCTGCTGGTATCACTCTTCACTATTCCAACTTTCTACCAGACATCAAGCATTCCATCTGGAATCGGTGGAAGCAAGAATGGCAGGGGAAAAATCGAAATAATTCATTTTACTCTAAAATTGTAGGTCAGATAGATAAACTCCCCTGGTACCACAATTTTGCATACCAAGACAGAAGACATATAACCACCATTATTAGAATGAGGACAGGTCATTGTGCTACTCCAGTTCACCTATTCAGGATAGGAGTAAAAGATGACCCATATTGTGACTGTGGCCGAGTTGGGTCCTTAAATCATCTGATTTTTGAGTGCCCTATAAATATGTCACCCAATTTTGACCTATATAAAGAATTAGCCAAGACAAATATCCCTACTCCCATTGAAATTTGCCTACTTATGTCCAACCTTAATCCACGTAGGATTAACCTGATCCTTAAATTCCTTAACTTAGCCAAACTTAATTTATAAATTAATCAATTCCCAAATTTGAATTAAAAAAATTAAGAAGATAAAGATATAAAAAGATATTGGACCTCCAAATGATAAAAGTCTTAACCCTTATGGTATAATATTGCGTTTCCTGTAGGGACTGTCTGGCCCTATACGAAGATGTTCCTGCTAATATATATTTAAAAAAATTGAGGTTTTAACATATATATTTGGAAATATTCGACTGCCCAGAGCAAGACAAGAGTATTTCCCTGGTGTAAGCTGGGCGAATTATCCCGAGGGATATAACCCAATAAAGGAAGAAGAAGAAGAAGATCTTATTGTAATATAATAAAGGAATTGTGTAGATAGATATAGATATAAAGCTGAATTCTTTAGAGATAATACTGTGATAATACTATGAATCTAAACATAGGTATTATAATATACTATATTGCTTTAACATTATAAACAATATACATATGTATATTTTATTGTTTTAAATTTAAAATATGTAGGTCCTTACGTTATTTATTTTTAGTTTAGTTTTTTTGTGGCTGGATCGGTCACCTGCCTTATTCATTGATATGGAACTTGTGAAAAAAACTATGAGTATTTGGGTTACGAAAAGTTTAACGCAAGACAACAAAACATGTGAGCTACTCAGAAGAATAAGTTTAGGTTGTGCTGCATTCGGGAAAATAAGAGACGTGTTTAAAACAAATATCACAATTGAAACGAAAAGAATGATATACTATCCCAGATAATTAAAATAATATTCAAAAATATTACTCCAATCAACTAATTAATATACCTATCGTTCACCCCAGCCTAGCTCAGTCTCTCAAGGTGTGTGTTCGTCTTGTCCTCATCTTAGAACATGAACTCTGAAAATTTATGATGAAAGCAAACAAAACAGTATTTTAACCAATCATGTTTATTGTTCATGAAGATATAATAAAAATATGACTTTTATGGCTTTTGGTATCTGGTTCGCTGGTAACTTCTTAATGTCGTATGGTACTGCTGTAGACTTCTTGTAGACCTGGGCCTAGATTCTGTGCACTGTAGATATCTACATGTCGCTTTCTATCGATATTTGAATATCAAAATATTTGAATTTTTAGCTTTAATTGAATTATTTTCTAGTTTTGCTAGGTTATACTCTAATTGATAAACTAGTGCAAAAATAGAAAATAATTCAATTAAAGCTACAAATTCATATATCTTGATATTCAAATATCGATAGAAAGCGACATGTAGGTATCTACAGTGCACGGAATCTAGGTCCGGGGCAGATGTTCGGCCCTAGGCCCCTGCAGCTGAAGATGGTAGTTGTTGCAGTCTAGATGTCATGTCTTTATAATCACCGGTGATGAAGCTGGTGGCTCACGAAGGTAGAAAGTTGATTTTTATCCAAAACCTATAAGATAAAAGCACATATCAGACATCAAGAAAAAAAACCAAATTCTGCTATTCTTTTAAGAAATAACCGAAAGAGTAGCAGATGACAAGAATAAATTAAATGGAATTAAGAGTGATACTACTAGTTAAAATTTTATTTACACGTGTATACAGAGAGAGTCTGTAATTTGGAATAAATTCAAAATCTCAAATACTCATTGTTTTTTTGAAAAATGATCAGATATTAGTATTTCAAATTGTCCTTTTTGACCTACAATAATAATGTATACAGGGTGTCCCAATTTAGAGATATTACGTCATCGTTGATTTTCTTAAATGGCAACACTGTCATTTTGACAGCTATTTTGATAGGGTGTATATAGTTATACACAACTGCAAAATATCAAATTTTTATTCTTCACCATTTACAAGATAATAGAAAATAACCTTTATGTCTGTAATTTGGAATAAATTCAATAATTAAAATAATATTTGTTTTTTTGAACAATGCTCAGACCCGTCGATTAGTATATCAAATGTCATTTTTGACATAAAATAATAATGTATACAGGGTGTCCCATTTTAGAGATATGACGTCATCGTTGATTTTCTTAAATGGCAACACTATCATTTTGATAGCTATTTTGATAGTGTGTGTAAAGTTATACACAACTGCAAAATTTCAAATTTTTATTCCCTACCATTTACAAGATAATAAAAAATAACAAAGTTATGAAAAACAAATAATCAAATAATAATTGAATTTAATTATTTCAATTAATCAAATACTCATATTGTTGTCCTCAATTATTGTCAAATTGTCAATGGGCAATGATTGAGCATTTGCTTAATTGAAATAATTAAATTCAATTATTATTTGATTACCTGTTTTTCATAACTTTGTTATTTTTTATTATCTTTGAAATTTTGCAGTTGTGTATAACTTTACACACCCTATCAAAATAGCTATCAAAATGACAGTATTGCCATTTAATAAAATCAAAGATAACGTCATATCTCTAAATTGGGACGCCTTGTATACATTATTGTTGTATGTCAGAAATGACAATTTGAAATACTAATCGACGGGTCTGAGCATTTTCCAAAAAACCAATTAGTATTTTAATTAGTGAATTTATTCCAAATTACAGACATAACTTTGTTATTTTGTATTATTTTGTAAATGGTGGAGAATAAAAATTTGATATTTTGCAGTTGTGTATAACTTTACACACCCTATCAAAACAGCTATCAAAATGACAGTGTGTCCATTTAAGAAAATCAATGATGACGTCATATTGCTAAATTGGGACACCCTGTATATATTATTATTGTATTTCAAAAATGAAAATTTAAAATAACAATCGACGTGTCTGAGCATTTTTCAAAGAAACAATCACTATTTTAATTATTGAATTTATTCCAAATTACAGACATAACTTTGTTATTTTCTATTATCTTGTAAATGGTAGATAATAAAAATTTGATATTTTGCAGTTGTGTATAACTTTACACACCCTATCAAAATGACAGTGTTGCCATTTACGAAAATCAACGATGACGCCATATCTCTAAATTGGAATACCCTGTATACATTATTATTGTATGTCAATAAGGACAATTTGAAATGCTAATCGACAGATCTGAGCATTTTTCAAAAAAAACACGATTAGTATTTGAGATATTGAATTTATTCCAAATTACAGACTCTCTCTGTATATGAAAATTAGAAAGAAATAGGTATTTAAATTTGACCATGTGGTCGTAGACATGGAAGGTTAGGTATAGGAAAAAATGACTATAAGAAATTAGTATAAAAAGCTGTATGAAAACTCACCCCAAGAGAATATGTAGTGATGATGGAAAATGTTTTTAATTTTGAAGCTTCTTCGGCTTTTATACCGAAATTAATTTTCCACCACCATACTGAGAATTAAGAGACGAAGTGTCACTGCCATGACAGTGGGTCATAGGAGGTGGCAGGCATGTTCCGTATTAAAAGATAGATATCTACAGAGTGAGGATATACGGGGTACGTTCAGTATGTTCAGTTAATGATTTAGATTTTAGATGAGAAGACAGATAGGAAATAGAGGATAATAAAAGAGTTTTTAATGAAGAAAACAGGTAAAACAAATACAGAAGATAAATATTAATGAACTATTAAAGAAAATAAAGTAAAATAATTATTTAAAAATAAAATATCAAAGATGTGACGTTTGTAACGTTACACGATCCATTGCAAAAGGAAAGCTTTTAACCAGTGCGTTATGCTAGTCCTCACATACGGAGAAGGAGTCTTAACTCTCTAAACAGAAAAATTAAGAAGGACACAGCGATCGATAGAGAAATCAATGTTTGGAATAAGCTTAAGAAATAGAGTGAGTAACGAGGAAGTTCGTAGACGAACCGGAGTGGAAGATATTATCGAACGTATTACAAAGCAAAAATGGAGATGGGCGGGACATGTTGCAAGAATGAAAGACGGCAGGTGGACAAAATAATTGCTTGAGTGGAGACCACGAACAGACAAGCGAATCCGAGGAAGACCCAAACGTGATGTAACGACTCAAAAGAATTGTGACCAATTGGATAGCAGATGCGCAGAAGAGAAGAAGACGGAAATATCTGGAGGGGGCCTATGCAGAGGCGGCTTTACCTATTATGCAGGGTGTGCGGTGCACACAAGAGCCGGGATGTTGGGGGCGCCGACCGCCAAAGAGCGGGTCCTTTACTTTTTTTCACCATAAAATATGCTTTAAAACGATTAATGAACAATTACATTAGCACTTAAGCGCGATTTATAGATTGCCGCCCGCACGGCTGTCCGTACAACGGACGGGCGGCAATCTTTTGGTTCGTTTGAAAACATACCGACAATGATTCTTGTAGAACCTGTAAAGGTCGAATTGCTTGGGACTTTCCGGACATTTTCAAAGGCGTTTGTACACTGTCGAGGGGTAATTTTGCGAAATAACCTTTGAAGGAATGGATTAAGTATTATATTTAAGTTAACATGTAAATATAAAATAAAGAGGCTTTTCTTTTGAGTAAAATTATATAAATGGGAATTTTCTTTTATTACTACCACAATTATTGCGACTTTCAGCTAACTACCAATTTAACTAACCAATTCCTTCCTAAAAGTACTATTTACTCGTGTACTCAAACCTGTCAAATTTCCTCAACCAATCTTCAACCTTACCTCATAGATAAAAAAGTTCATTTTTAATTAAAATTTTTTAACAGATTTGGATACGTTGTTCTGACGCCGTGAATACCTACCTATTATAGGTCTGGATCCCGCGTATGAAAAAAAAGTTGATTAATAGCAAGCTGAAAATTTGTTAACAGCTTAAGGGTGCCTAGTCGGATAAACTTTGAAAAATGGGAATACTGGAACAGGGGCAGTTTTAACTGTGGAACAGGTTAAAAATTTGGAACGGTCAGACCACGAAAACGGCACATTTATTTTGTCCGACAGTATAGACTTAAACTCTCCGAACAGAGATTAAACTCTCATGCAAAAATCAGACTGCTATTTATCCCCAAATTGGCGTTTTAATGAGTGGAACATGTATAATATTTCAAATGACAGGAATTATGACAGGTGATAAACAGCATTCTGATTTTTGCATGAGAGTTTAATCTCTGTTCGGAGAGTTTAAGTCTATTCTGTCGGACAAAATAAAGGTGCCGTTTTCGTGGTCTGAGCGTTCCAAATTTTTAACCTGTTCCACAGTTAAAACTGCCCCTGTTCCAGTGTTCCCATATATCAAAGTTTATCCGACTAGAAACCCTTAAGCTATTAACAAATTTTCAGCTTGCTATTAATCAACTTTTTTTCATACGCGGGATCCAGACCTATTAGCTCCTGACTACATTTATTATTACAGTATTTGCATCTGGATTTTTGTTTAAATTATAAGCGTACCTAATACCCTCTAATACTCTATGTACAAGTACTAGGTAGCATAGGCGCCCATTTCTATGGGCAGGGGGGCCGTGGCCCCCCTGGATTTTCGGGTGCTTTAAACTGTAGTCATCCAATGTATACATAATGTAATGTGCAACATCTTCACGTCTGCCCCCACGCTAAACATTTTTATATGGGCGCCTATGCTAGGTATGTACCTATTCGACTATTCCATTTTAACTGCGTGTCTACCAAAGGGCGCCAGGGCATCGACTGCACACGGGCGCTACATGGGCTTGAGCCGCCTCTGGGCCTATATTCAACAATGGATAAATCAGGGCTGATTGTTGATGATAATTAGTTACTACCATGAACTTTACCCATCGATACTTCTTCTAAATAATAGGTTGAACTCAAGGAGGATGAATGAAAACGTTTACTGTGTTCTAGAATAAACATTTACCTTCACGTTGTCGAAAAAAAAGTTTAAAAGAAATCGAAAACAGTCACTTATCCTTGGACGGACTTTGTATAAAGTACCAGCCATAAATTTCCGATAAAAGTATATTTTTACTAACAACCCAAACAAAATTACCATTTCTCTTTAAACAGTATATACTTTCAGCAAACTTTTCGTGACCAAATTGTCGGAACTATAAAAATAAAGGATGGATATTGGCCCGTCTCATCGTACAAACTTTGTATCAAAATTACGTTCCCCTTTTTGTTAGCTTTCTGCTGACTTAGGGCAATGGCGTTTTTGGAGACTACTCAACTCGTGATAGATATGACCTAAAAGCAAATGATCATCGTCACGTTATCTAACGTCAGGTTATTCAGGCCAGGAACGAAGGTAACAAAAAATAAGCTAATATTAATCAGCTTTTCCACATAGATACTATCATGGGAAAACTATATTTATTTTTAAATTAATATGTTAGTTTCATAAAATAGTGGATATTCGTGTTTTCATTTAAAAATTAAATTGAAGAATCAATAGTTTATAAATGTCAGTTAAAAGCGTAGGCGCAAATATTTTGCGGCTTTCTATACTTTTTCTTTCTTCTCACAGGTAAAATTCTCACAGGTATGGAGATGTAAACATTAGTTGACAATGACGTTGTCATTAATAACTTAGACATGGTTTTGAATGTTATTGGATAACTGTTACTTGTATAATCGTTTAAATGATTAATTCAGTTAATATGATTATTTTTCAATAACTATGTATTCAGTTATTAAATAATTTATATACTATACAATAATGTACTATACAATATGTACTATATATACTATATATAGTACAATATGTACTATATATATAAATATGTACTATACAATAAAATAATAATCGACAAAATAGAAAAGTGATATAGTGGTCTTTTTAATAATACAGGGTGTTTGGTAAAGAATGGGCCATAGCTTAACCCAAGATTCCTGAGGTTAAAATAGGTCGATTTCTAACTTACCTTAGTACAAAAGTTGATAATAACCGAAATACAGGTTGTCAAAGTTAAACTTTAATTTTATTTATTTTTGAATATTTCCTGATAGGCATGGGACAACAACACGAAATTTGGTAAGTGGTGCTGATATTGTACAATCTACTAAATTATGTTAAACAATTTTCCTGGCTAGTACCAGAGGCATACGACGGGGGAATGTGAATGGTTGACCTTTTCCAAATTTTACGCCACTTGCGGAATTGCTATTTTAGTGCAATTTTTTGATTCTCCAATACTTTCTATGTAAGAAAAATACTCTTCATTCGTAACGATAAAGCCATTTTAAAAACGAAGGAGCATAATACATTAATTAATCAAAATAAGTCTGCCTTTTCATTTTTAACTTCATGTATTTTGAAAACTAATGACTTTATCGTTACGAATGAAGAATATATTATTTCCATAGAAAGTACTGGAGAATCTAAAAATTATTCTAAAATAGCAGTTTCATCAGTGGCGTAAAATTGGGGAATGGTCAACCATTCACTTTCCCCGGTCGTACGCCTCTGGTGGTAGCCAGAAACGATTATTTAACATAATTTAGTAGGGTGTACAGTGCCTACACTTTCTGGCAAGTATCACACGAATATGTCAAATTATTTTAAAGTATTATTTTTTTTTAATAATTTATTATTTATTTAAACTTTAAGAACTATGTGTGCCGGTATTATAAAACTATTTGCATATCCTTATGGTACTTGGCAAAAAGTGTAGCTACTGTACACCCTACTAAATTATGTTAAATAATTGTTTGTGGTTAATACCAGAGGCGTACGACAGGGGAAATTGAATGGTTGACCCTTCCCAAATTGTACGTCACTAATGCAACTGCTATTTCAGTATAATTTTTAGATTCTCCAGCTTTCTATGCAAATAATATAGTCTGCATCCGTAACGATGAAGTCATTAGTTTTCGAGATATTTGAAGTTAAAAATGAAAAGGCACACTTATTTTGATTAATGTATTATGATCCTTCGTTTTTAGCTTCAAATATCTCGAAAACTAATGGCTTTATCGTTACGAATGAAGAGTATGTTATTTACATAGAAAGTATTGGAGAATCAAAAAATTGTAATAAAATAGAAATTCCGCCAGTGACGTAGAATTTGGGAAGTGTCAACCATTCACGTTCCCCGTCGTACGCCTCTGGTAGTAGCCAGAAACGTATGTTTAACAGTAGGGTGTACAGTACCAGCACCACTTACCAAATTTCGTGTTGTTGTCCCATATCTGTCAGGAAATATTTAGAAATAAATAAAATAAAAGTTTAACTTTGACATCCTGTATTTCGGTTATTATCAACTTTCGTACTAAGGTAAGTTAGCTTAAATCGACCTATTTTAACCTCAGGAATCTAAGAGTAAGCTATGGCCCATGCTTTAACAAACACCCTGTATATTTTTACTACGGAATTCAATTCCTTATAAATTAATCGGGTCACTAGAGAATGCTCCAATAACGGACTTGGCATAAATACAACAAAGACAAAGTTACTTGTGGTTAGCAAACAAGGCGTCGGCCCTATGCAACTAATTGTCAATAATGAACCTTTATCAAAAGTTAACCATTTTAAATACCTAGAATGTTGGATAAGCGAGGCACTAAATCCAGATGAAGAAATTAAAACTCGTATAGAAATTGCAAGAGGAGCATTTATGAAACTTAGATCTCTTCTAAGCAACTTTCGGCTGAATTTACAACATAAAATCAAGTTTCTAAAATGTTATGTGTATCCTGTATTACTGTATGGATGTGAAACCTGGATCATAAAGGTTAATATGATGAACAAATTAGAAGCCTTCGAGATGTGCTCATATCGCAGAATGCTCAGAATATCTTGGGTTTAACGCATTTCAAAAAAAGGAGTTTTAAACAGAGTAGGTCAGGTGAACGTGACGTAATCGAGATGATAAAAAAGAGAAAACTTGAATATCTCGGGCGTAAAATGAGAGGTAGCAGATAGAGGATGCTGCAGTTAATACTTAACGGAAAAATCGACGGAAAAGAGGAATTGGTCGGAAGAAATATTCATGGCTCCGAAACCTTCGTCAATGGAGTGGCTTAGAGAAGATCAACTATTACATGCCGCACAAGATCGAGAACGATATCGGTAAATTGTGATGGGAGCTACCCACGCCTAAAATTTGGGCACGGTATTTCAAGAAGAAGAACTATGGAATTCCTAGATATGTTTTTAACAACAAAACACTTGGATCACAGAATATATCCTGGTGTAATTATTCTCTGCTTGGTTCTTCAATAAATAATAAACAATTAGTAAATTTTTATTAATTCCACGTGTTAAATCAATTATGTATCAAATACACTAATAATATTATTTCATAAACAACTCAAGGGACTTGTTTGTGAGACCTGTTTGTAAACACACGTTTTATAATTTACGGTCGATTTAAACAAATTACCGCTAAATAAAAGCCTTTTAATAGTTAAGTTTTACTAGTGCAGTGACATAAAATACCAAGAACAGCAACTGTGAGTAAATTTTTAATATTAACTGCATTCAGACGATTTTTGTTAGGCTGATTGAGGTTAGATATCAGATACACAAGACTGAAAAGTAATTAGCTAGTAAAAACTCGCCTAGCGAAATAAAGAATTTTTAACAACAAAAGGCAGGGTCGGCCTGGGAAAAATGTTTTGGACAATAATTATATTTAACAAAATAACTTAGCAAATTTGAATATTTTAAATAAAATGTCACAACCAACATTTACAAATCAATCTTCATCCACCAACACTCACCCAGATAATAATTTAAATAATATGAATACCTCCAACACATCTTATGCAAGCACTGTCTCCAAAAATATCCTCAAGTATCCTAACAAAGACCAGGCACTTATCTTCGGCTCCATTCAGGGAGCAAACCTTCAAGATTATCTTCTCCAATTGGGACCTCTGGTAAAACCAACAAACATCATTTTCTGTAGCAGAATTTCACACAAC